>NC_090371.1:12062100-12662100 GCF_036365525.1 Heterodontus francisci
TTGGTCTAATAAGTGGCAAGTAGCATTCGCGCCACACAAGTGCCAGGCAATGACCATCTTCAACAAGAGAGACAATCTAACCATCTCCCCTTGACATTCAATGGCATTACGATCGCTGAATCCTCCACTATCAACATCCCAGGGGTTTCCATTGACCAGAAACTGAACTGGAGTTGCCATATTAATACCGTAGCTACAAGAGCAGGTCAGAGGCTAGGAATCCTGCAGTGAATAACTCACCTCCTGACTCCCCAATACCTGTCTACAAGGCACAAGTCAGGATTGTGATGGAATACTCTCCACTTGCCTGGATGGGTGCAGCTCCAACAACATTCAAGAAGCTCGACACCATCCAGGACAAAACAGCCCACTTGATTGGCACCCCATCAACAAACATTCACTCCCTCCACCACCGATGCACAGTAGCAGCAGTGTGTACCATCTACAAGATGCACTGCAGCAACGCATGAAGACTCCTTAGACAGCACCTTCCAAACCCGCGACCTCTACCACCTCTCGGTTTCTTTCCTTCTCATTTGCCTCTCTCTCTCTCTCTATCTACTTCCGCCTGTGTTTCTCCCATTTTCTGTTTCCTTCTTTGTTTCTACTTCTGTTTCTTCCCCACTTGCTTTTTCCCTTTCCTTTTCTCTAACATCACAAATAGTAAGGCCAAGAACAGCAGTGATGCTGGCATCGGCTACATAGAAACATAGAAAATAGGAGCAGGAGTAGGCCATTCGGCCCTTCGAGCCTGCTCCGCCATTCATTATGATCATGGCTGATCATCCAACTCAGTAACCTGTTTCCGCTTTTGCCCCATACCCTTTGATCCCTTTAGACCCAAGAGCTATATCTAACACCTTTTTGAAAACATACAATGTTTTGGCCTCAACTGCTTTCTGTGGTAGCGAATTCCACATTCTCACCACTCTCTGGATGAAGAAATTTCTCCTCATCTCAGTCCTGAAAGGTTGACCCCGTATCCTTAGACTATGACCCCTGGTTCTGGACTCCCCCACCATCGGGAACATCCTTCCTGCATCTACCCTGTCAAGTCTTGTTAGAATTTTATAGGTTTCTATGAGATCCCCCCTAGTTGGGTTTCACTACCCAACTATTCAATACTTCAGGGCCAGTGTTGGTGTATACTCACTGTCGAAAAAGCACATTCATTCTAAATAGTTTGAGCCCCCATTAGGCATATGTTAGAGGCAGTACCAGGCACAAGTAATGATCGTTAGACTGACCAACAACAATTTGCATTTATATCGCACCTTTGCCCAAAGTGCAACACTGAAACTGTTCAGCAGATGTCCTGAGGTCATGAAAGGCACTACATAAATGCAAAGCCTTACTTTCTAATATAGTCAAAATATTCCAGTAGAAATTAGAGGAAGTCATGTTCAAAGTGCTGTGCACTGGCCAGGCTGCATCTTGATAATAGAATCCAATTCTGTCACTGATACACAAGGGAACACATCCACATGTCTGAATGATGAGAAAACTAGAAACAAAAACAAGAAATGCTGGATTCACTCAGCAGGTCTGGCAGCATCTGTGGAAAGAGAAGCAGAGTTAACGTTTCGGGTCAGTGACCCTTCTTCGGAACTGACAAATATTAGAAAAGTCACAGATTATAAACAAGTGAGGTGGGGGTTGGGCAAGAGATAACAAAGGAGAAGGTGCAGATTGGACCAGGCCACATAGCTGACCAAAAGGTCACGGAGCAAAGGCAAACAATATGTTAATGGTGTGTTGAAAGACAAAGCATTAGTACAGATTAGGTGTGAATATACTGAATATTGAACAGCAGCAAGTGCAAACCTGAAGAAAAGCAACCTGAAAAAAACAGTGGGTAAGCAAACTGAACAAACTGAGATGAACTGAAATAATGAGAAAACTAGACTTGGCTTTTTCTGCCTGAGAAAGAGACAACTGAGAGATGATCTTATAAAGGTGCATAGAAGAAAGACTTGCATTTCTATATCGCCTTTCATGCCCATAGGGCATCCCAAAGCACTTTGCAGCCAATACAGTACTTTTTGAAATGTAGTCACTGTTGTAATATCGGAATCATGGCAATCAATTTGCACACAGCAAGCCCCCATAAACAGCAATGTGGTAATGATCAGATCATTTGTTCTTGTGATGTTGATTACGGGATGATTATTTGCCGAGATACTGGGGAGATTTCTCCTGCTCTTCTGGAAATAGTGGCACAGGATCTTTACATCTACTTGAGAGGGCAGTCGGAGACTCTGTTTAACATACCAAAAGGCAGCACTTCTGACAACACAGTACTCCCTCAACACTGCACTGGAGTGTCAGTCTAGATGATGTACTCAAGTGGCCGGACTAGGACTTGAACTCACGACCTTTGGACTCAGAGGTGAGAGTGCTATCCACTGAGCCACATCTGATGCAGAATCCTAGTGAATGATCTCCAGCTACTTGTCAATCAGCCTCCCGCAGCACAGAATAGGAAGGTGAATCCAGAGTATTACATTAAACTCAAGTGGAATAAGTGGTGACAGGTTTACTCAAAGATAATTTCATGACTGAGATCAACATGTTCCTTTCCAAACCAAGAGTGCACAGGTCTGCTGGATGGATGAATTAAGATGGGCTGAATCACCTTCCTCATCTATAATTCTCTTGTGAATCCAGCATCTCCTGTCTCCCTCACATCATTGACACCACCTGTGCTCTCCATCACTCTTCCAAACTCGATCGCTCGCGAGGACATTTCAACTTTCTGTCAAACAAGATCAAACCTATCTGCTCAAATGCTCCCTCTGGCATATTCATTGTTCATCATTGACTGTGGCTATTTCCCCCTTGCTACTGAGCAGAACACCAGTAACACAGAATCCTTCTGAATGATCTGCAGGTCACTCAACCTTACAACACCATAGAACCATAGAGTCTTCCAGCCATTCGGCCCATTGTATCCATGCTGGCTCTTTGAAAAAGTTATCCGTTACTCCCATTCCTCCTGCTCTTTCTCCATAGCCCTGATAATTTCTTTTGAAGTATTTATCCAATTTTCTTTTGAAAGTTACTATTGAATCTGCTTTCACTGCCCTTTCAGGTAGTGCATTCCAGACCATAATAACTCAAATGTGTAAAAAGAACTTCTCTTTGTCTCCCCTCTGGTTCTTTTGCCAATTACCTTAAATCTGTGTCTTTTGTTTACTGCCAGTGGAAATAATTTCTCCCTATTAACTCTATCAAAGCCCTTCATCGTATTTAATAGCCCGGATCCTCAGGAATTCAGCTAGTTTACCTGACCATGTTCTCAACTCCAATCTGAACTCTCATTTTCTCTCCAGTTTCTCCCTCCTTTCCTGGATACTATGAATTCTCACTGGTGAACAGACCTGCAGTGGCCAGGTGAATAATTGGCTAACCTGCTTTTAGTGACATAGGTTGAAGAAGAAATATTGTCCAGGATACTGGGAGAACCCCCTGCTCTGCTTAGAGCCATTAGATGTGTCCGTGGGATCTTTAGTATCCACCAAAGCAAATAGACAGAGCCTTGGTTTAACGGTTTATCCAAAGGTTGACATCTCTGACAGTGCAGCACCCCCTCAGTACTGCCCCTCTGACAGTGCAGTGCTACTACAGTACTGCTCCTTCGAAAGTGCAGCACTCCCTCAGTACTGACTCCTCCAACAGTGCAGCATTTCCTCAGTACTGACTCCTCCGACAGTGCAGCAGTCCCTCAGTACTACCTCTGTGACAGTGAAGCACTCCCTTACTACTGCACTGGAAGGTCAGCCTGTATCATATGCTCAAGTCTTAGTGTGGGACTTGAACCCACGAATTCTCAGAAGTGAGCATTGGCAGAATATTCAACGTGAGGACGAATGACAACTGGTCTAGTGCCCACTCACTACTTTCCAATTGGTGCCAATAGTGATCAGTCACCTAAACTCTCCTCCAGTTATCATGAGCAAAAAGAACAACTTCCTTTACTTCACCATTGGCTGCTGTGCCTTCAGCTGCCTGGGCCCTAAGCTCTGGAATTCCCTCCCTAAACCTCTCTGACTCTCTACCTCTCTTATGTCCTTTAAGACACTCCTTAAAACTTCCCTCTTTGCCCACACTTTTGGTCACCAGTCCTAATATTTAATATTTATTCCTCAACCAACATCAGTAAAATAGATTACCTCAGAGAGATTGTTAACGTGAAAAAGACAAGATATGAATCCCCCCAGACCAATTTAACGAATTATACAATAAGATTTCATGTTCTAAATCTTTTATTATAACAACTGAACTAAAATAAATTCCCAATTAACTAAATAGTACTTTGTAAGTAGCTGATTTTTTTTATTAGTTCATTCGTAGGATGTGGGATTTATTGCCCGCCCACCAAATTACAAAGGTACTTTTATTCCTCATTCAACACTTGAAAACCTCACACAACACTGATATGTTATACAGTCCTTTTTAATGACAAAATCCTTTGCAGTTAAAAGCCCAAAACTCTTCCCATCTGGGTTGGATCTCCCAGATTTTTCAAAAGTCAATATTCTCTGTGCTCACTTCTCCGAGCACTTCCAACCTGGCCATCAGTGGATAATGTGATTTCTGATGATCTGGTGGGTCCTTCAGTCCTCTGCAAACTTCGACTCTCAAAACGGGGTCAAGTTTTCACAGCCTTTTGCATTGAGGTGAAGGAGGTAAAACAATGGTGACCTGTGCCCCATTGGGCTCATTAAAGGCAGCAACAGAAACTCAGGAAAGTTCCAGGTCCAATCACTGGCCTGTGCTGTGGTTGCTGTTTCTAACCTGGGCTGCAGTAGGTACAAAACAACAACTTATCTTTATTTAATCATTCATTTGTGGGATGTGGGCATCCCTGGTTAGGCCAGCATTTATTACCCATCCCTAATTGCCCTTGAATCGAGTGGCTTGCGAGGCCATTTCAGAGGACATTTAAGAGTTAACCACATTGCTGTGGGCCTGGAGTCATATGTAGGCCAGACCAGGTAAGGACAGCAGATTTCCTTCCCTAAAGGACATTGGTGAATTTTTACAAATTAGTGACTTTTTACAACAATTGAGAATGGTTGCATCGTCACCATTAGGTTATTAATTGATTTTAAATGTCATCATCTGATATGGTGGAATTCAAACCCCTGTCCTCAGAGTATGGGCTCTGGATTACTAGTCCAGTGACATTACCACTACCAGGGCGGCACAGTGGCGCAGTGGTTAGCACCGCAGCCTCACAGCTCCAGGGACCCAGGTTCGGTTCTGGGTACTGCCTGTGCTGAGTTTGCAAGTTCTCCCTGTGACGGCGTGGGTTTCCGCCGGGTGCTCCGGTTTCCTCCCACAGCCAAAGACTTGCAGGTTGATAGGTAAATTGGCCATTGTAAATTGCCCCTAGTATAGGTAGGTGGTAGGGAATATGGCATTGCTGTAGGGTTAGTGTAAATGGGTGGTTGTTGGTGGGCTGAAGGGCCTGTTTCAGTGCTGTATCTCTAAATAAAATACACCCCTCAGCACATCCTAAAGCATCTTACACCCAATGAAATGCTTTTTAAAGTGTAGTCATCATTGTAATATTGGAAACGTGCAAGCCAATTAGTGCACAGCAAGCTCCTACAAACAACAATGAGATACATGACCAGCTCAGCTGATCTGTTTAAGTGATGTTGGTTAAAGGATAAATATTGGCCATGACATAGGGGATAACTCCACTACTCTTCTTTGAAATAGTACCATGGGATCTTTCACATCCACTTGAGAAAGCAGGCGCGTCCTTGGTTTAATGTCTCATCCGAAAGACAGTTCCTCTGACACTGCAGCACTCCCATAGTACTGTATTGAAGTGTTAGCCTGGATTATATACTCAAGTCCTATGAACCTACATGCTTCTAACTCAGATGTGAAATTGCTACCCACCGACCACAGGTGACAAAGCTGCAGCTATACATTTCTGCTAAGGAAAGGGGACGAGCACCAATCAAAGTCCCAAGGATAAATCAGGGAGAAATATTGGCTCTCAGGCAATGGGAAAGTTTTGAACAAAGCTGTGAGCTGACCTGTTCAGATTGGTGGCTGCCTGAGAACATTAACAGATCAACAGCGCCCTCTGTCATTAACCCCTGTTAATTGTCAATGGGGGAAACACCTGAAGAGAACAGTTCACAGGAAATGGAAATAACCTCAAGTTTGTTATTTTAATTTGGTCTCCTTTAACTGATAGTTCAGGAGTCTAGAACGAGGGGACATAGCCTAAAATGAGAGAAATTAGGAAACACTTCTGCACACAAAGGGTAGTAGAGTTTGGAACTTTCTTCTGCAAATGATGCTAGATCAATTGTTATTTTAAAATCTGAGTTTGATAGATTTTTGTTAATCAAAGGTATTAAGGGATTTGAGACAAAGCAGTGTATAGAAACATAGAAAATAGGAGCAGGAGTAGGCCATTCGGCCCTTCGGGCCTGCTCCACCATTCAAAAAAGATCATGGCTGATCGTCTAATTCAGTACCCTGTTCCCGCTTTCTCCCCATATCCCTTGTTCACTTTGGTATTATGGTCACAGATCAGCCATGATCTCATTGAATGGGCTCCTCCTGTTTCTATGATCCTATTGACGACCTCACTTTTCTCCTTTAATGCAGCCTCTGATGTATTTAGCGCATTGGGCTAAATTGTGGAAGATGGAATTCAATTCAGTAAAGTATGAGGTGATGCATTTTATAAAAAATTAACAGCAGTATTTATGCTGTGTGTGGAGGCAGGCTCAGTGCTGTAGAAGAACAGAGGGATTTGTGGGGACAGGTTCACTATTGTTTGCTTTGTGGGGACAGGTTCACTATTTGTTGTTTGTGGGGACAGGTTCACTGTTTCTTGCTTTGTGGGGACAGGTTCACTATTTGTTGTTTGTGGGGACAGGTTCACAATTTGTTGCTTTGTGGGGACAGGTTCACTATTGGTTGTTTGTGGGGACAGGTTCACTGTTGGTTGCTTTGTGGGGACAGGTTCACTATTTGTTGCTTTGTGGGGACAGGTTCACAATTTGTTCTTTGTGGGGACAGGTTCACTGTTGGTTGCTTTGTGGGGACAGGTTCACTATTTGTTGCTTTGTGGGGACAGGTTCACTATTGGTTGTTTGTGGGGACAGGTTCACGATTTGTTGCTTTGTGGGGACAGGTTCACTATTTGTTGTTTGTGGGGACAGGTTCACTATTTGTTGCTTTGTGGGGACAGGTTCACTATTTGTTGTTTGTGGGGACAGGTTCACTATTTGTTGCTTTGTGGGGACAGGTTCACTATTTGTTGTTTGTGGGGACAGGTTCACTATTTCTTGCTTTGTGGGGACAGGTTCACTATTTGTTGTTTGTGGGGACAGGTTCACTATTTGTTGCTTTGTGGGGACAGGTTCACTATTTGTTGTTTGTGGGGACAGGTTCACTATTTGTTGCTTTGTGGGGACAGGTTCACTATTTGTTGTTTGTGGGGACAGGTTCACTATTTCTTGCTTTGTGGGGACAGGTTCACTATTGGTTGTTTGTGGGGACAGGTTCACTATTTGTTGCTTTGTGGGGACAGGTTCACTATTTGTTGTTTGTGGGGACAGGTTCACTGTTGGTTGCTTTGTGGGGACAGGTTCACTATTTGTTGCTTTGTGGGGACAGGTTCACAATTTGTTCTTTGTGGGGACAGGTTCACTGTTGGTTGCTTTGTGGGGACAGGTTCACTATTTGTTGCTTTGTGGGGACAGGTTCACTATTGGTTGTTTGTGGGGACAGGTTCACGATTTGTTGCTTTGTGGGGACAGGTTCACTATTGGTTGTTTGTGGGGACAGGTTCACTATTTGTTGCTTTGTGGCGACAGGTTCACTATTGGTTGTATGTGGGGACAGGTTCACTATTTGTTGCTTTGTGGGGACAGGTTCACTATTGGTTGTTTGTGGGGACAGGTTCACTATTTGTTGCTTTGTGGGGACAGGTTCACTATTGGTTGTTTGTGGGGACAGGTTCACAATTGGTTGCTTTGTGGGGACAGGTTCACTATTGGTTGTTTGTGGGGACAGGTTCACTATTTGTTGCTTTGTGGGGACAGGTTCACTATTTGTTGTTTGTGGGGACAGGTTCACTATTGGTTGTTTGTGGGGACAGGTTCACTATTTGTTGTTTGTGGGGACAGGTTCACTATTTGTTGCTTTGTGGGGACAGGTTCACTATTGGCTGTTTGTGGGGACAGGTTCACTATTTGTTGCTTTGTGGGGACAGGTTCACTATTGGTTATTTGTGGGGACAGGTTCACTATTGTTTGCTTTGTGGGGACAGGTTCACTATTTGTTGTTTCTGGGGACAGGTTCACTATTGGTTGTTTGTGGGGACAGGTTCACTATTTGTTGCTTTGTGGGGACAAGTTCACTATTTGTTGTTTGTGGGGACAGGTTCACTATTTGTTGCTTTGTGGGGATAGGTTCACTATTTGTTGTTTCTGGGGACAGGTTCACTATTTGTTGCTTTGTGGGGACAGGTTCACTATTTGTTGTTTGTGGGGACAGGTTCACTATTGGTTGTTTGTGGGGACAAGTTCACTATTTGTTGTTTGTGGGGACAGGTTCACTATTTGTTGCTTTGTGGGGACAGGTTCACTATTTGTTGTTTGTGGGGACAGGTTCACTATTGGTTGTTTGTGGCGACAGGTTCACTATTTGTTGCTTTGTGGGGACAGGTTCACAATTTGTTGCTTTGTGGGGACAGGTTCACAATTTGTTCTTTGTGGGGACAGGTTCACTATTGGTTGTTTGTGGGGACAGGTTCACTATTTGTTGCTTTGTGGGGACAGGTTCACTATTTGTTGTTTGTGGGGACAGGTTCACTATTTGTTGCTTTGTGGGGACAGGTTCACTATTGGTTGTTTGTGGGGACAGGTTCACTATTTGTTGCTTTGTGGGGACAGGTTCACTATTGGTTGTTTGTGGGGACAGGTTCACTATTTGTTGTTTGTGGGGACAGGTTCACTATTGGTTGTTTGTGGGGACAGGTTCACAATTGGTTGCTTTTGGGGACAGGTTCACTATTGGTTGTTTGTGGGGACAGGTTCACAATTGGTTGCTTGTGGGGACAGGTTCACTATTGGTTGTTTGTGGGGACAGGTTCACAATTGGTTGCTTTTGGGGACAGGTTCACTATTGGTTGTTTGTGGGGACAGGTTCACAATTGGTTGCTTGTGGGGACAGGTTCACTATTGGTTGTTTGTGGGGACAGGTTCACTATTGGTTGCTTTTGGGAGCTTGCTTGTGCAAATTGGCTGTGACTTCAACTAAATGTACTTCATTGGCTGTGAAGTACTTTGGGATGTTCTGAGGTCATAAAAGGCGATATATAAATTTTTCACAGGACAGTAAATGCAGCACCTCAGGTTGATAATGCTTAAAGAAAAACTAATAGACTTTGAGATTTTATCACAGTACAGTATATAAAACCCAGACCTTTTACAACGCTTGTGGGTCTAATACAAGCGTCCATAGATATAAGATTAAATGTAAAAGATTTAGGATTGAGGGCAGGAGAAGGTCCTTCACACAGAGAGTAGTGAAGCTGTGGAATTCACTCCCGGGGTGAGTGGTTGAGGCAGAAACAGTGTCAACATTCGAGATGAGATTGGAGAGGTCGACAGAGGATGAAAGGATATGGTAATAGGGCAGGTTAATATGATTAGAATTTGTGCAGAGGGTAAACAGCAACATGGACTGGTTGGGCCGAATGGCCTGTTTGTGTGTGGTAACCTCCATGTGTTGCTATGACCCTGACAATTCCGCGGCTGCCCACTCCTTCCGGTATCTCAACCAATTGGGCCCCCTTCATCTATCCGCATTTGTGTTACCCTGGTTACGATCAGTTCAACTCAGTACAGCCCAGAACAGTTGCCTTCAGGATTATGGAGTCTTTAGAAATTAAAGATTAATCTCCTGGACACTGCTGCGAGCAAAGATACAGGAGACATATCAAAACAAATTCTGTGTTTTTAATTTTCTTTGAACACTTTTGTTTAATAGTTCTAGAAATATTGGTGATGGAGAAATCGGCTGTTAGATTGACAGTCAAGAATCATCCAATCAGCTGACAGAGTCTGAAAGCTTTTCGCTTGATCATGGGAAGGCGGGGCTCTGTGAGGATGGATGTGTCAGGTAACCAATGGAGGGAGTGTGGGGGTGTGACACTGTGGGCATAGATGTGTCAGGTAGCCAATGGGAGGAGTGGGGGGGGGGGGGTGACACCATGAGGATGGATGTGTCAGGTGACCAATGGAGGGAGTGTGGGGGTGAGATGAAGCCTGCAGGGAAAGGTGCAAGCAGAGCTGGGAAGCCTATGGGTGACTCAGTTTGGGATTTTATCCACTGGCTATCACTGTTTAGATTCTCTTACCTCCGAAACCTCAGCTGAGGTTACTCTAGTGTGGTGGTTATTTTACTGGACCTGGAGAATGGGAGTTCAAACCCCACCATGGCAGTATAGGAATTGGGAAATGAAAATCAATGGAATTGACTATGAAGCAGTCAGCTTAGAGGAGTATATCCTGCTCCTGTTCACTAATGTGTGCATGAAAGTGTGCCTGTGTGGAGAGGGATTGAGAATGTATCGGTAATGGGGAAGGACTCACCTTGGAGAGGCTAACCGTGATCTGCACGCATTCAAAGAGCTTGCACATCCACCTTAAAAACATAAGTACGTGAGGTCTCTTTAAGATGTAGACCTGCAACACATGATGGTTGTGGTGAGGAGGAGGAGGAGATATATCACACAGAGACATTATCAGGCAAGACCCCCCCACCTGCCAAGAATGAGGAAAATTAATTCCGCCACATGAACATTGACTTTAAACAGTTGTTGGTGAAGAAAGAACTTACTTTAAAAAAACAATTGGAGACTTTGGCTGGAGAGAGACATTAGCATGTCCACAGACAGTACTTCAAAGGACAAAGGGGCTGCTCCAATTTAATCCACAATGGACTTTTGATTACCAGACGTTGAAGGTAGAAAGACCAGCATTCCAGGTTAACTGCTAAAATGGCCAAATACACAAACCGACGTGGTCGGACCGGTTTGGTCATATGGCTGGCTGACTGTTGGAGTTATTTGAATTTGAACTTCCAACAAGGAATTTGAAATCAGAAAGCTGTTTTCTCCAGGACTGAGGACACTCTCTCCTGTCTGCTCTCATCTCACTCTCACCAGCTTTGGAAACCATTGAAGACATATGAACCCTAAGAGAGAAAAGTCTCCTACAGTGAACAAGGTTTAAGAAGAATGCTGGGCCCTAACAAAAAGTAAGAGCTGTCTACAATCAAGAACTCTACGGCAAGATAGTAACAAGAAACCCCCTGTTAGAGATTGCCTCAAACCTCTCCATTTTATTTTTCTTCTGCTCTTTTCTGTCCCTATTTGCATGTGTGTATCACGTGTGCATGCTAGCGTGGGCACGTAATATATCTGTAGCCGTTAACTGTGTTAGAGTTTAAGTTTAAGGTTTAATAAGTGGTTAGCACCGCAGCCTCACAGCTCCAGGGACCCGGGTTTGATTCTGGGTACTGCCTGTGCGGAGTTTGCAAGTTCTCCCTGTGTCTGCGTGGGTTTTCGCCGGGTGCTCCGGTTTCCTCCAACAGCCAAAGACTTGCAGGTTGATAGGTAAATTGGCCATTATAAATTGCCCCTAGTGTAGGTAGGTGGTAGGGGAATTGAGGGAAGGTGGGAATGTGGTAGGAATATGGGATTAATATAGGATTAGTATAAATGGGTGGTCTTTAAACCTAAGAAAGCCTGTTTATGCTCATTTCTTTGCCTTATAATTGGAAAGTGGTGAACAAGGATTCACCAAGGTGGGGGGGCTCAAAACACAGTGTGTTTAAAATTAAACTCTTACAATAAGACCAGGTGAAGGCTGAAAGGACCCCTAGACATCTTTCATACCTGGTTGTAACAGCATATATAACCATCACAGGTGTGATGGGCTGAATGACCTCCTTTGGTTCTGTAATATTCACAATTCTGTACAGCTCGGTTGTAATTGCTCAGCCTACCATGGCCGAATAGCATGTTGACCATCACTGAGCACTATGCTGGGGTCCCGGGGACAGGTGGTTCTGGTTGAATTGCACCCCAGCAAGAGTCCACATTTTCAGGAGACCAGAGGAAGCAGATTGGAGGGGCAACTTCACTTAAAACACAGCCAAAGATATTTCACCTTTCTCCATACTGAGAGATTCCTTTTCTCTGGATTATACGTGGCAGAAGAATGACCTATAATCCTTTGCTTTAAGGTGTTTTCTCTCTTCCCCACCTGTGAATTACAGTATTAATGGCATAATTCGAACATGTTTCTCTGGGCATTTTGAAGGTTTATACTTCTTAATCACTTTATTGCCGTACAATTACAGGATTAAAGCTCTCTGTTTGTAAATCTACCTCAATTTCCACATAACACGCAGTGCAGATCCTTACCATGAAAGACCAGGTGCTGAGTCGCATCTGGACTGGACTGCGTCTTCGTATGTAGAATGTTGCAGCACAGAAGAGGCCATTCGGCCCATCGTGGCTGTGTTGGCTCTTTGAAGGAGCTATCCAGTTCCCTCCTGCTCTCTCCAGATAGCCCTGCAAATTTTCAAATATTTATCTAAGTCCCTTTTGAAAGTTGCTATTGAATCTCCTTCCATCACCCCTTCAGGCAGTGCATTCCAGATCATAACAACTCACTGTGTCAAAAACATTGCTCCTCATGTTGCCTCTGTTCTTTTGCCAATTATCTTAAATCTGTGTCCTCTGGTTACTGACCTTCCTGCCAGTGGAAAAACTTCTCCTTATTTACTCTATCAAAACCCCTCATAATTTTTAATAGTACTGATTTGCCAGGAATTTAGCTAGTTTAGTTGACCATTTCCTCAATTCCAATATTAACACTCTTTGCACTCCAATTTCTTCCCACGTTTCCTGGATACTGTGAATCCTCGCTGGAGTACAGACCGGTGGCTGGTTTACATTAGTCCCCTGCCTTCTGCCTTTGCCTTTCTCCTGTCTCCACCCCTCCTCTCTGAAACCCCCTGTGGTCTTGGTCCACAGCCATCCAGCCTCTCTCTGACACCCCACTCACCTTACCATCCACCATGGGTGGGAGTGGACGCTGGGTGTCAGCTGCAAACACAATTGTGGATGTTGGAAAGTTGGCAGGGTGGGAGACCAGCTCAGTTAGCAGCCATGGACGAGTGATGGACAATAACCTCGCCAACACTCGCAGTGCAGGGTCACACTCAGGCCAACTGGGGGAGATCCCATAGACTCCAACCCCAGTAAGAATCAGAGCCTGGTGAGGGGAGAGGGGAACAAAGGAATAGTGTTACGAAAATGCTTCCATTTCTTTTAATTTTTTTTTTAATGAGGACTTGTGTTAAAACTGAAAAGATTTCATGGATGTGTTTTCTTTAAACAAGTTCACCGACAGGACAAGATGTTGTTTGAAAGCCACCTGTGCTGGAGGTCACCTGTGATTTGGGCTCAGAAAACAGCAGAACCCTTGGATTTCCGGGGAAATAAATGGTTACAGAGAAACCACATGTCAAGGTTTACGGCGGTCAGGAGATCAACTCTCTGTTTGGGGTTTGAACATTGTTTTCAGTTTTAGTTGTACTGTGAACTTTTTTTGAAGACAGTTGGTGTTTTCCTGCCAAGGAGAAAACAAACCACCCAGCTTCCCCTCCTCCTCTACCTTTCTGAAGAAATCCGACCAAGATCCAGTGCAGGAGAAAAATCCCTGGTGCCGTATAGCTCCTGAGGAGCTGGGAAAGAAAATCCTGTGATTCAAGTGTGTGCTGGCAGAAAAACCTTCATACCACATTTCTCCTAGAAAGCCTACTAGAATAATTCTCGACATCTCCAGAACGGACAACTTCCGAAACAAACCCAGTGACCCGTCTCTGTATACCCGGATGCCAGACCAAAAAAGGGACAACTGACTTCCTTCAAGGTTTTCTTTCCTTTTTAATCAGGAATTAACAAGTATTTGGCCAAAGTCGTCTTTTCTTGTCTTTTTTTTGTAACAGACCTCTGCAGAGTGAATTTCTGTATTTTTTTCCCAGTGTGTGTGTGAGTGTAGTTGGGGAATTTTTAAAAAAAGGAACTTTCATAGTTTAGTCGGTGTGTTAATACTTTGCTTCGTTAAGTGTTAAGTCTTGTTTTATAATAAACTGATAATTTTGTTGTTTAATGAAGAAACCTGGTTGGTGTATTATGTTCTTGGATTAAAAACAATAGAGTATATGATTGGCTATATCGGTAAGTGGGTAAACATTTAAATAGATCGCTGAAAACAGTGACATTTTGTTGAAGTTTTTCATCTTGCACTCATCAGGATAACTTGCAAGAATAACTAATGTATGGGAAAACAACAAATTTATACCATATGAGAAGAGAGTGCTGATTGTGTGCATAGTCATGGAGAGTGCACCAGTTTATGGTGACTGTTGAAAATTTAAACCGGGCAGCTTGACTCTGATTGACCCTGAGGAATGAACCAGCGAATGGCTGTCACTTGTTTTGTTTAGCTGAAACAGGCGCAATGTATGTGCATGTTCTTTCTGTCTGCAAAGAACAGGGCCCTGTGTATTAATATATGTAGCTTCCAGTATGCGCAAATGCGCCACACTGTGAGCCCGACTGACAATCTTAAATTGGTTGTTAGTGTAATTCTTAGCACATTATTTAGCAAATTTTGTCCAATTGTGGAATCACATCTAATGTTGGACACTGTGCTTTGAGTTTTGTAAGCACAGTCTGGTTGGGTACAGTCTGTACCTTGCTCGTTGTGAACAGCGGAAGGGACATATTGTTTGATATGGTCCGCCAGTCTTTGGGACGTATGGCCTATATACCTAACATCACACTGGTATTGCAATTCATGTCACGTTACTCATTTGTGTGATCGGCAGAATGTCTTTTTGGCTTGATGGCAGCAACCTGTTAGTGGTGAACAACACTCAAGGTCTGTACTACCAAATGACTATTTAAATAGATGTTGTGACCTGTGGAGAAGTGGAACTAGAAGAGATAGTGCACTCCTCCCACCTTGGTCGTAACAACAGGAACATTGGAATGGGAGGAGGCCATTCAGCTCCTTGAGCCTGATCCGCCATTAGCCATAGCCATAGAGAGATACAGCACTGAAAAAGGCCCTTCGGCCCACCGTGTCTGTGCTGACCATCAACTACCCAATTATATTAATCCTACATTAATCCCATATTCCCTACCACATCCCCACCTTCCCCCAATTCTCCCACCACCTACCTACACTAGGAGCAATTTACAACCTACAAGTCTTTGGCTGTGGGAGGAAACCGGAGCACCCGGCGGAAACCCACGCGGTCACAGGGAGAACTTGCAAACTCCGCACAGACAGTACCCAGAACTGAACCCGGGTCGCTGGAGCTGTGAGGCTGTGGTGCTAACCACTGCGCCGCTGTAAAAATACAATAAGACAATAATATATTCAATAAGATTGTGGCTGATCTGTGTCTCCACTTCATTTATACACCTTAGCTCCAGATCCCTTGATACCCTGACCCAACAAAAATCTATTAATTAAGGATTTCAATTAACTCCCAGAATTCCCTACCCTTTGTATGATGAAGAGCTTCCTGATTTCACTCCTGAACAGCCCAACTCTGTTTAAGGTTATGCCCCCTTGTTTTTTACTCCCTCCCCAACCAGAGGAAAACGTTTCTCTCCTTCTGCCCTATTACAAACATATGAACATAAGAATTAGGAGCAGGAATAGGCCATTCGATCCCTCAAGCATGCTGCGCCATTCAATAAGATCATGGCTGATCTGTTTGTGTCTGGAATTCCAAACTCCCATCTACTCCCCAATACCTGTGATTCCCTTGCCTAACAGGAATCTATCTACCTCCGCCTTAAAAATATTCAATGACCCCGCCTCCACCACCTTCTGAGGCAGAGAGTTCCAAAGTCGCACAACCCTCAGAGAGAAAAAAATTTCTCCTCATCTCTGTCCTTTATTGAATCTTTATTAAATCCCTTTATCATTTTAGTCACCTCGATTAGTCTTCTAAAGTCCAGGGAATGCAAGCCTAGTCTGTGTAAACCTGTCCTCATAACCCTGGAGAAAATGCAATAAAGAGAAACTGAGATAATCCATATCGGTAAACAACATTTCTAGCCAAGGGATTACTGTTGGTAACAAAGTTCTTTGTAGTCAATGATGTATTTTGGATATGTGCATCCTCCACTGTCTCAAACTTATCAAACTCTTTGTCCAACATCCCGTACTGGATGAACAGAATTTTCCTCCAACTAAATATTGTGAAAACTGAAGCCCTTGTCTTTGCTCCCCGCCACAAACTTCATTCTCTAGCTACCGACTGCATCCCTCTCCCTGGCAACAGTCTGAGGCTGCGCCATTACTAAGATCGCCTATTTCTACCTCTGTAACATGTCCCGACTCTGCCCCTGCCTCAGCTTGTCTGCTGCTGAAACCCTCATTCATGCCTTTGTTACCTCTAGACTAGACTATTTCAACGCCTGACCAGCCTCCCATCTTCCACCCTCTGTAAACATGAGGTCATCTAAAACTCTGCTCTCCATGTCGGAACGCACACCAAATCCCGTTCCCTTCTCACCCCTGTGCCCGCTAACCTAACTGGCTCCTGGTTAAGCAATATCTTGATTTTAAAATTCTCACCTTGTTTTCAAATCCCTCCATAATCTCTCCCCTCCCTATCTCTGTAATCTCGTCCAGCCCCACAACCCTCTGAGATATCTGTGTTCCTCCAATTCTGGCCTCTTGATCAACCCCAATTTTCATCACTCAACTGTTGGTGACCGTGCCTTCAGTTGCCAAGGCCTTAAGCTCTGGAATTCCCTCCCTGAACCTCTCTGCTTCTTCATCTCACTTTGTTTCTTTAGGACTCTCCTTTAAACTTACCTCTTTGACCAAGGTTTTAGTAACCAGCCATAATAACTGCTTAACAGGCTTGGAGTCAAATTTTGTTTTGTAATATCGTGTGAAGCACCCTGGGATGTTTTATCTCTTTAAGGGTGCTATATAAATGTAAGTTGGTGTTGTTATGTGTCCTCAATTTTTTTTTGTCCCACCATTGGCAGCCGTGCTTTAGCTGTAGGCCCTAGGCTCTGGAGTTCCTTCCCTCAACCTCTCCTTCTCTCTTCCGTTAAGACACTCCTTAAAACTACCTCTTTGGCCAAACTTTTGGTCACTTGCACAAATGTTTGCTTTCTTTGGCTTAGTGTCAGTTGTCAGATTATCTTCCTCTGAAGTCCCTTGAGATGTTTTACAACAAAGGCAATGCATAATATCTATCTACCTCTGCCTTAAAAATATTCAATGAGGCAGAGAGTTCCAATGCTGTACAACCCTCTGAGAGAAAAAATATCTCCTCATCTCCGTCCTAAAAGGCAATACATTGGTTGACTGGCAGAAAACAAAGAGTATGCATAAATGGGTCCTTTTCTGATTGGCAGGATGTGAGGAGCAGAGTCCCACAGGGGTCTGTGCTGGGGCCTCAACTTTTTACAATTTATATCAATAGCTAAGATGAGGTGAGCGATGGCACAGTAGCTAAATTTTTAGATGACACAAAGATAGGTAGGAAAGTATGTTGTGAAGAGGACATAAGGAGGTTGTAGACCGATATAGATTGGTTGAGCGAATGGGCAAAAATATGGCAGATGGAGTATAATGTGGGAAAATTTGAAGTTCACTTTGGCAGGAAGAATAAAAAAGCAGAGTATTACTTGAACGAGAATGACTGCAGAATTCCGAGGTGCTGAGGGATCTAGGTGGTTGAGTGCAGGAGTCACAAAAAGTTAGCATGCAGGTCCAGCAAGTAATAAAGAAGGCTAATAGAATGCTATCGTTTATTATGAGAGAAATTGAAAATAAAAGTAAGGATGTTATGCTTCAGTTATACAGTGCATTGGTGAGACCCCATCTCGAATACTGTGTGCAGTTTTGGTCTCCTTATTTAAGGAAGGATGTAAATGCGTTGGAGGCGGTTCACAGGAGGTTTACTAGATTGATACCTGGAATGAGTGGGTTGTCTTATGAAGAAAGGTTCATCAGACTGGGCTTGTTTTCACTGGAGTTTAGAAGAGTAAGGGGAGACGTGATTGAAGTTTATAAGATCCTGAAAGGTCTTGACAAGGTCGATGTGGAAAGGATGTTTCCTCTTGTGGGTGAGTCCAGAACTAGGGGGCACTGCTTTAAAATTAGGGGTCACCCTTTTAGGACAGAGATGAGGAGAATTTTTTTCTCTTAGAGGGTTGTGCGACTTTGGAACTCTCTGCCTCAGAAGGTAGTGGAGGCGGGGTCATTGAATATTTTTAAAGCGGAGGTAGATAGTTTCTTGATAGGCAAGGGCATCAATGGTTATCGGGGGTAGATGGGAGTTTGGAATTCAAGACGCAAACTGATGAGCCATGATCTTAGTGAATGATGGAGCAGGCTAGAGGGGCCGAATGGCCTGCTTCTGTTCCTAATTCGTATGTTCATATGTTTGTATATTTGCCTGTTACGCAGGCATATGACTAACTCAGCCACGAGAAATTCTTCTCATTGGCAAATGAGCATAAATTGCCCCCTTTAATATAGATGCTTGCATTAAAATAATGCAGTGAGGAACATAAGGCAAACACTGAGCTCCAGGTTACTGTAGGATAGAAATCATGATGGTCAAATAAATATAAGCCACAGAAACTGTCTATAGCTTAAACTGTAAGCCTTTGCATGAGAACTGCAACTTTTGTCCAATAGAAAGGAAATTGGATGGAGTGTATATCGAGGCAGTATCTCGCCCTTTCTAATAGTGTAAGTTACTACTCCTCCCCACCCACGCCATTATTCAAAGAAGAGCAGAGGAGATCTCCCTCGGATTTATCCTCAATCAACCTCACTACAACAGATTATCTGGTTATGATCACGTTGCTGTTTGTGGGAGCTTGCTGTGCACAAACTGGCCACTAGATTTGTCGACATAAAAACAGTGACTTCACTTCAAAAGGACTTGAAGTCCATTCCATTGCTTTGGAATGTCCTGAGGATGTGACAGGCTCTATATAAATGCAGAGTCTTTCTATCTGGGCTACTGTGGGGAGTTTAACATTTCCCAGAGCCCTCTCACCAATATCTGTCACTCACCTGTCAACCATTGTTTGACCTGCAGCTAGTTGCCAGAGTAAGAATAGAAGGAACAGCATTTGTAGATTTCAAAAGAAATTAGAAGGTTTATTCTGAAAGAAGAGCTGAATTGGAATAATTTCCTCAGAGTGCGTTGGTGCTGATTAAAGTCAGTCCTAGGGCATTTTGCACGGATGATCCCATTATCACTTCAAACAGCAGTTAATTATTCTTCTAAATAAAGCCCACTTTTTCCATCTAAAACTTACATTTTACTCTTTAGTTCCTTCTCTGAGGATTTAGTAACTCTTGAAAACGTTCCTGCTCAAGATGGTATATTTTGTAAACTTCTACATTTTGTTTTAGCTGTGACTCAGTTGGTCTCATTCTTCCCTGTGAGTCAGTAGGTTTTGGGTATGAGTCCTCGCTCCAGCACGGTGTCATACTGAGAGCATGCTGTAATATCTTAGCATGTCCTTCTTACACTCAGGCCTTGCCTGTTTGTTGCATGTAAACAATCCCATGACAATCGTCAGGGAAGAGCAGGAATTCTCCCTAGTGTCCCAGCCAACCATCACCAAAATACAGATTAACTTCATTCATATTATTGCTGTTTGTGGGAGCTTGCTGTGCACAAAGTGGCTGCTGCATTTGCTTAGTTAAGGACTGTGACTGCAGTTCAAATGTAATCCATTGCGTGAAGAGTCGTACCAGAGATGTTGATGAGATGCTGTATAACTTCTACTCACTCGGACACTCACCCCGCAGTACAGGCAACACTCAGTCCCTCACTCCCAGTGAGTACAGGCAACACTCGGTCCCTCACTCACAGTACAGTCAACACTCGGTCCCTCACTCCCAGTGAGTAAAGGCAACACTCGGTCCCTCACTCCCAGTGAGTACAAGCAACACTCGGTCCCTCACTCACAGTGAGTACAGACAACACTTGGTCCCTCACTTCCAGTGAGTACAGGCAACACTCGGTCCCTCACTCCCAGTGAGTACAGGCAACACTCGGTCCCTCACTCACAGTACAGTCAACACTCGGTCCCTCACTCCCAGTGAGTAAAGGCAACACTCGGTCCCTCACTCCCAGTGAGTACAAGCAACACTCGGTCCCTCACTCACAGTGAGTACAGACAACACTTGGTCCCTCACTTCCAGTGAGTACAGGCAACACTCGGTCCCTCACTCCCAGTGAGTACAGGCAACACTCGGTCCCTCACTCACAGTACAGTCAACACTCGGTCCCTCAATCCCAGTGAGTACAGGCAACACTCGGTCCCTCAGTCCCAGTGAGTACAGTCAACACTTGGTCCCTCACTCCCAGTGAGTACAGTCAACACTCGGTCCCTCACTCCCAGTGAGTACAGACAACACTCGGTCCCTCACTCCCAGTGAGTACAGTCAACACTCGGTCCCTCACTCCCAGGGAGTACAGGCAACACTCGGTCCCTCACTCCCAAGAGTAGAGTCAATACTTGGTCCCTCACTCCCAGTGAGTACAGTCAACACTCGGTCCCTCACTCCCAGTGAGTACAGGCAACACTCGGTCCCTCAGTCCCAGTGAGTACAGACAACACTTGGTCCCTAACTCCCAGTGAGTACAGTCAACACTCAGTCCCTCACTCCCAGTGAGTACAGTCAACACTTGGTCCCTCACTCCTAGTGAGTACAGGTAACACTTGGTTCCTCACTCACAGTGAGTACAGTTAACACTCAGTCCCTCACTCCCAGTGTGTCCAGGCAACCCTCGGTCTCTCACTCCTAGTGAGTACAGACAACACTTGGTCCCTCATTCCCAGTGAGTACAGGCAACACTCGGTCCCTCACTCCCAGTGAGTACAGTCATCACTAGGTCCCTCACTCACAGTGAGTCCAGGCAACATTCGGTCCCTCACTCCCAGTGAGTACAGTCAACACTCGGTCCCTCACTCCCAGTGAGTACAGGCAGCACTCGGTCCCTCACTCCCAGCGAGTACAAGCAACACTAGGTCCTTCACTCCCAGTGAGTACAGGTAACACTTGGTCCCTCACTCCTAGTGAGTACAGGCAACACTTGGTCCCTCACTCCCAGTGAGTACAGGCAACACTCGGTCCCTCACTCCCAGTGAGTACAGGCAACACTCGGTCCCTCACTCACAGTGAGTACATGCAACACTCAGTCCCTCACTCCCAGTGAGTACAGTCAATACTAGGTCATTCAGTCCCAGTGAGTACAGGCAACACTTGGTCCCTCACTCCCAGTGAGTAGAGTCAACACTTGGTCCCTCACTCCCAGTGAGTACAGTCAACACTAGGTCATTCAGTCCCAGTGAGTACAGGCAACACTCGGTCCCTCACTCCCAGTGAGTAGAGTCAACACTTGGTTCCTCACTCCTAGTGAGTACAGGTAACACTTGGTTCCTCACTCACAGTGAGTACAGTTAACACTCAGTCCCTCACTCCCAGTGAGTCCAGGCAACCCTCGGTCTCTCACTCCTAGTGAGTACAGACAACACTTGGTCCCTCATTCCCAGTGAGTACAGGCAACACTCGGTCCCTCACTCTCAGTGAGTACAGTCATCACTAGGTCCCTCACTCACAGTGAGTCCAGGCAACATTCGGCCCCTCACTCCCAGTGAGTACAGTCAACACTCGGTCCCTCACTCCCAGTGAGTACAGGCAACACTCGGTCCCTCACTCCCAGCGAGTACAGGCAACACTAGGTCCTTCACTCCCAGTGAGTACAGGTAACACTTGGTCCCTCACTCCCAGTGAGTACAGTCAACACTTGGTCCCTCACTCCTAGTGAGTACAGGCAACACTTGGTCCCTCACTCCCAGTGAGTACAGGCAACACTCGGTCCCTCACTCCCAGTGAGTACAGGCAACACTCGGTCCCTCACTCACAGTGAGTACACGCAACACTCAGTCCCTCACTCCCAGTGAGTACAGTCAACACTAGGTCATTCAGTCCCAGTGAGTACAGGCAACACTTGGTCCCTCACTCCCAGTGAGTCGAGTCAACACTTGGTCCCTCACTCCCAGTGAGTACAGTCAACACTAGGTCATTCAGTCCCAGTGAGTACAGGCAACACTCGGTCCCTCACTCCCAGTGAGTAGAGTCAACACTTGGTCCCTCGCTCCCAGTGAGTACAGGCAACTCTCGGTCCCTCACTCCCAGTGAGTAGAGTCAATACTTGGTCCCTCACTCCTAGTGAGTACAGGTAACACTTGGTTCCTCACTCACAGTGAGTACAGTTAACACTTGGTCCCTCACTCCTAGTGAGTACAGGCAACACTTGATCCCTCACTCCCAGTGAGTACAGTCAACACTCGGTCCCTCACTCACAGTGAGTACAGGCAACACTCGGTCCCTCACTCCCAGTGAGTACAGGCAACACTCGGTCCCTCAGTCCCAGTGAGTAGAGTCAACACTTGGTCCCTCACTCCCAGTGAGTACAGTCAACACTCGGTCCCTCACTCCCAGTGAGTCCAGGCAACCCTCGGTCCCTCACTCCCAGCGAGTACAGACAACACTTGGTCCCTCACTCCCAGTGAGTACAGTCAACACTTGGTCCCTCACTCCCAGTGAGTACAGTCAACACTTGGTTACTCACTCACAGTGAGTATAGTTAACACTTGGTCCCTCACTCCTCGTGAGTACAGGTAACACTCGGTCCCTCACTCACAGTGAGTACAGGCAACACTTGGTCCCTCACTCCCAGTGAGTACAGACAGCACTCGGTCCCTCACTCACAGTGAGTACAGGCAACTCTCGGTCCCTCACTCCCAGTGAGTACAGTCAACACTTGGTTCCTCACTCCCAGTGGGTACAGACAGCACTCGGTCCCTCACTCACAGTGAGTACAGGCAACACTCGGTCCCTCACTCCCAGTGGGGACAGACAACACTCGGTCCCTCACTCCTAGTGAGTACAGGCAACACTCGGTCCCTCACTCCCAGTGAGTACAGGCAACACTCGGTCCCTCACTCCCAGTGAGTACAGTCAACACTTGGTTCCTTACTCCCAGTGAGTACAGGCAACACTCGGTCCCTCAGTCCCAGTGGGTACAGACAACACTTGATCCCTCACTCCTAGTGAGTACATTAACACTCGGTCCCTCACTCACAGTGAGTACAGGCAACACTTGGTCACTCACTCCCAGTGAGTACAGTCAACACTCGGTCCCTCACTCCCAGTGAGTACAGTCAACACTCGGTCCCTCACTCCCAGTGAGTACAGGTAACAATCGGTGCCTCACTCACAGTGAGTACAGGCAACTCTCGGTCCCTCACTCCCGGTGAGTACAGGTAACACTTGATCCCTCACTCCCAGTGAGTACAGGCAACATTCGGTCCCTCACTCCCAGTGAGTACAGTAAACACTTCGTCCCTCACTCCCAGTGAGTACAGACAACACTCGGTCCCTCACTCCCAGTGAATACAGACAACTCTTGGTCCCTCACTCACAGTGAGTACAGGTAACACTTGGTCCCTCACTCCCAGTGTGTACAGGCAACACTCGGTCCTTCACTCACAGTGCGTACACACAACACTCAGTCCCTCACTCCCAGTGAGTACAGTCAACACTAGGTCATTCACTCCCAGTGAGTACAGTCAACACTAGGTCATTCACTCCCAGTGAGTACATTTAACACTCGGTCCCTCACTCTCAGTGAGTACAGGCAACACTTGGTCCCTCACACCCAGTGAGTACAGTCAACACTCGGTCCCTCACTCACAGTGAGTACAGGCAACACTCGGTCCCTCACTCCCAGTGAGTAGAGTCAACACTTGGTCCCTCACTCCCAGTGAGTACAGGAAACACTCGGTCCCTCACTCCCAGTGAGTACAGTCAACACTTGGTCCCTCACTCCTAGTGAGTACAGGTAACACTCGGTCCCTCACTCACAGTGAGTACAGTCAACACTCGGTCCCTCACTCACAGTGAGTACAGGCAACACTCAGTCCCTCACTCACAGTGAGTACAGGCAACACTCGGTCCCTCAGTCCCAGTGAGTGGAGTCAACACTTGGTCCCTCACTCCCAGTGAGTACAGTCAACACTCGGTCCCTCACTCACAGTGAGTACAGGTAACACTCGGTCCCTCACTCCCAGTGGGTACAGACAACACTTGGTCCCTCACTGCTAGTGAGTACAGGTAACACTCGGTCCCTCACCCACAGTGAGTACAGGCAACACTCGGTCCCTCACTCCCAGTGAGTACAGGTAACACTTGGTCCCTCACTCCCAGTGAGTCCAGGCAACACTCGGTCCCTCACTCCCAGTGAGTACAGGTAACACTTGGTCCCTCACTCCCAGTGAGTCCAGGCAACACTCGGTCCCTCACTCCCAGTGAGTACAGTCAACGCTTGGCCCCTCACTCCCAGTGAGTACAGACAACACTCAGTCCCTCACTCCCAGTGAGTACAGGCAACACTCTGTCCCTCACTCCCAGTGAGTACAGGTAACACTTGGTCCCTCACGCCCAGTGTGTACAGGCAACACTCGGTCCCTCACTCCCAGTGAGTACAGTCAACACTTGGTCCCTCACTCCCAGTGAGTACAGGCAACACTCGGTCCCTCACTCACAGTGAGTACAGGCAACTCTCAGTCCCTTACTCCAAGGGAGTGCAGGTAACACCCAGTCACTCATCCCAGTACAGGCAACACCCGGTCCCTCACTCCCAGTACAGGCAACACTCGGTCCCTCATTCCCAACACAGGCAACACTCAGTCCCTCACTCACAGTGTGTAGGTGTGAGTGTATAGGTTTGTGAGTGTATAGGTGTGTGAGTGTGAAGGTGTGTGTGAATGTATAGGTGTGTGTGAAGGTCTGTGTGTGTGTATAGGTGTGTGAGTGTGAAGGTGTGTGTGAATGTATAGGTGTGTGTGAAGGTGTGTGTGTGTATAGGTGTGTGAGTGTGCAGGTGTGTGTGTGAGTGTGAAGGTGTGCGTGGATGTATATGTGTGTGTGTGAAGGTGTGTGTGTGAGTGTGAAGGTGTGTGTGTGAATGTATATGTGTGTGAGTGTGAAGGTGTGTATGTGAGTGTATAGGTGTGTGTGTGAAGGTGTGTGTGTGAGTGTGAAGGTGTGTGTGTGAATGTATATGTGTGTGAGTGTGAAGGTGTGTATGTGAGTGTATAGGTGTGTGTGAAGGTGTGTGTGTGAAGGTGTGTGTGTGAGTGTGAAGGTGTGTGTGTGAATGTATATGTGTGTGAGTGTGAAGGTGTGTATGTGAGTGTATAGGTGTGTGAGTGTGAAGGTGTGTGTGTGAATGTATATGTGTGTGAGTGTGAAGGTGTGTGTGTGAGTGTATAGGTGTGTGAGTGTGAAGGAGTGTGTGTGAGTGTGAAGGTGTGTGTGTGAATGTATATGTGTGTGAGTGTGAAGGTGTGTATGTGAGTGTATAGGTGTGTGTGTGAAGGTGTGTGTGTGAGTGTGAAGGTGTGTGTGTGAATGTATATGTGTGTGAGTGTGAAGGTGTGTATGTGAGTGTATAGGTGTGTGAGTGTGAAGGTGTGTGTGTGAAGGTGTGTGTGTGAGTGTGAAGGTGTGTGTGTGAATGTATATGTGTGTGAGTGTGAAGGTGTGTATGTGAGTGTATAGGTGTGTGAGTGTGAAGGTGTGTGTGTGAATGTATATGTGTGTGAGTGTGAAGGTGTGTGTGTGAGTGTATAGGTGTGTGAGTGTGAAGGAGTGTGTGTGAGTGTATAGGTATGTCAGTGTGAAGGTGTGTGTGTGAGTGTATAGGTGTGCGAGTGTGAAGATGTGTGTGAGTGTATCGGTGTGTGAGTGTGAAGGTGTGTGTGTGAATGTATATGTGTGTGAGTGTGAAGGTGTGTGTGTGAGTGTATAGGTGTGCGAGTGTGAAGATGTGTGTGAATGTATAGGTGTGTGAGTGTGAAGGTGTGTGTGTGAGTGTATAGGTGTGTGTGTGTGAAGGTGTGTGTGTGTGTGTATAGGTGTGTGAGTGTGAAGGTGTGTGTGTGAATGTATATGTGTGTGAGTGTGAAGGTGGGTGTGTGAGTGTATAGGTGTGCGAGTGTGAAGATGTGTGTGAATGTATATGTGTGTGAGTGTGAAGGTGTGCATGTGAGTGTATAGGTGTGTGAGTGTGAAGGTGTATGTGAGTGTATCGGTGTGTGAGTGTGAAGGTGTGTGTGTGAGTGTATCGGTGTGTGAGTGTGAAGGTGTGTGTGTGAGTGTATAGGTGTGCGAGTGTGAAGGTGTGTATGTGAGTGTATAGGTGTGTGAGTGTGAAGGTGTGTGTGTGTATAGGTGTGTGAGTGTGAAGGTGTGTGTGTGTGTATATAGGTGTGTGAGTGTGAAGGTGTGTGTGAGTGTATAGGTGTGTGAGTGTGAAGGTGTGTGTGTGTGTGTATAGGTGTGTGAGTGTGAAGGTGTGTGTGAGTGTATAGGTGTGTGAGTGTGAAGGTGTGTGTGTGAGTTTAGAGATGTGTCAGTGTGAAGGTGTGTGTGTTTGTGTATAGGTGTGCGAGTGTGAAGGTGTGTGAGTGTGAAGGTGTGTGTGTGTGTATAGGTGTGTCAGTGTGAAGGTGTGTGTGTGCAGGTGTGTGTGTGAATGTATATGTGTGTGAGTGTGAAGGTGTGTGTGTATGTGTATAGGTGTGCGAGTCTGAAGGTGTGTGTGTGTGTGTATAGGTGTGTCAGTGTGAAGGTTCAAGTCCATTCCAGAGACATGAGCACAAAATTCCAGGCTGACATTCCAGTGCTGTACTGAGGGAGTGCTGCACTGTCAGAGGTACTGTCTTTCAGATAAAATGTTAAACTGAGGCCTGATCTGCTCTCTCAGATGGACGAAGAGATCCCCTGGCACTATTTTGAAGAAGAGCAGAAGAGTTCTCCCCAGTGTCCTGGGCCAAATTTTATCCCTCAAACATCATCACAAAAACAGATAATGTGCTCATTATCTCATTGCTGTTTGTGGGAACTTGCTCTGTGCAAATTGGTTGCTGCAATTCCTACATTACAGCAGTGACTACACTTCAAAAGTTCTTCATTGGCTGTAAAAGACTTTGGGCATTCTGAGGTCATGAAAGGTGCTATAGAAATGCAAGTCTTTCTTTTTCTTTTCTTTTTGTACATGTGAGATTGTGTGTAGATGTGTGAGTGTATAAGTACGTATAATCATGCAGGTATATGCAAGTACACAGCTGTGTAAGTGTGTGTATATGTAAGTAGATGTTTATATAATGCTGCTTCTATGCATGTGCATAAAGGTGTACATGTATGTGTACGAGTATGTATGTGTAGGAGTATGTATGTGTACTAATATGTAGGTGTGGGAGTATGTTGGTGTGGGAGTATGTAAGTGTGTGTGTAAATGTGTATCTGTGTACGTATGTTTGCTGAGGACAGAATTGGACTCGGTTGCGATGTGTGCTGTGCAGATTCTGAAATGGAGAATGAGCACGGGGTTCAGGGATACTGGAGGTCACCCAGTGTCTGCGGAATCTATTCCAGTGACAGTCAGCACCAGTTGAGAGGAGGAAGGGAGGCAAACAACAAAAAAAGTATTGTCTGTCAAACGTGACTAATTGTTGGGACTGAAGCACCATGTTGAGCGACATTCTGTGAGCAGCTTGGGCCCCTGTGAAATCCGCCCCTGACATCACATCTGCGTTGTGTTTTCTGAGACTCTCATTAACAGCACACCCACGGGTGAGAAGGAAGGTGGTAATGAGCAGGAAGGTGTGTCCTTATCGTGGGGGTGTTCACAGAGCATCTGGTCTGAAGTGGAGGTTTATCAATCTCACCACGCTGCCCGTAACTGACCCCTTCACCCCCTGACTGCAGAAGTGGCATTGGATAGCATGAGAAATGCTAGTTAATGTTTCTGCTACTGCTGATCTTGCTGAGAGAGTATTATATAAAACTGGGACACCTGGACTGCTCATTGAGTATATCTTTGTATCTGAATTCACTAGTCAATGTACAGCAGTGTTATCCAATATATGAGCCAGATGTGGTTAATTGCATTTCTGATTAGTTAATTAAAAACTGAGTACTGGACGTCATCCTTGGGCATGTAATTCCAATACTCATATTTGCAGAGTGTAGGGAGGTGAACTTTAACCATTTTTCCCTGTGTGTGTTTGTGTGCATTTGTGTGTCTGCCAGTGTATATATTAGTGTGTGTGTGTACGTTTTAAAAGTAGGCGAAATACCATGTGATATAACATGGTCCGCATGATCTCCTGGAGTAAGCTTGAACAGCTAAAAGGATCCGAGAGGAATTTTCTAGATTTTTCTTCCCCCGATTTGTCTTTACTGTTTTAATCTTTGCTTTTTTCTGCCTCTCCCAGGAGATCACAAGGGTGTTGGTGGATGTGGGTGTTGGGAGGAGTGGGGGAAGGGTGGCGTCTAATGGTGATGCTGCAGACATTACAACCGTGTGGGATAGACCTGACGGACTAGATGGTCTTTTCCTTACACAGTGGAAATGGAGTTAGTGCAAAATGGGGGACTTGCAGCATAGGAGCAGCATTATAAAGTTTGCAGATGATTCGAAACTTGATAAAGTAATAGACAGTGATGAGGATAGTTATGGGCTTCAAGGTGACACAGGTTGGTGAAATGGGCAGTACTATGGCAAATGCAGTTCAATAGAGAAGTTCCTAATGATACACTTTGAGAGGACTAAAATGGAAAGAAAGTATACCATAATTGGCACAATTTTGAAAAGTGTAGATGAGCATATGTCCATATACACAAATCCTTAAAGATCACACAGCAAGTTGATAAGATGTTTCAAAAAGCATTTAGGTAGTTGGGTTTGTAAATAGACGAATAGAATATTAAAGCAAAGAGATGATTCTCGACTTTATAAATCACTGCATCGTGGATAATTCTGGGAAGCACAGTTCAGGAAAGATGTAAAGGCCTTCGAACGGGTAGGGAGGAGGTTTATCAGGAATGAGGGACTTCAGTTATTAGGAAAGGTTGGAAAAGTTCAGACTGTTCTCCTTGGAACAGAGAAGGTTAAGGGGTGACCCAGTAGAGGTTTTCAAGATGATGTGAGGTTTCGATTGAGTAGATAGAGAAAAACTATTCCCTCTGCAAGTGGGTTAATAACCAGATGTCGTAGATCTAAAATCATTAAAAATCACCACCTACAAGATCCCCCCCAACTACACATCGTCCTGACTTGGAACTATATCGCCATTCCTTCACTGTCGCTGGGTCAAAATATTGGCTTAATATTCGATACAAAGGGCTGGATTTTCTGGGTCCACCCGAGGCAGGATTTGTTTTTTTATTCTTTCATGGGATGTGGGCGTCGCAGGCCAGGCCAGCATTTATTGCCAATCCCTAATTGCCCTTGAACTGAGTGGCTTGCTTGAACAGAGTAGTCCAGAACCAGGGGTCACAGTCTCAGGATATGGGGTCTGCCATTTAGAACCAAGATGAGGAGAAATTTCTTCACTCAGAGGGTGATGAACCTGTGGAATTCTCTACCACAGAAGGCAGTGGAGGCCATGTCATTAAATATATTCAAGAAGGAGATAGATATATTTCTTAATGTCAAAGGGATCAAGGGATCTGGGGAGAAAGCGGGAACCGAGTATTGAATTCGACGATCAGCAATGATCTTTCTTGAATGACAGAGCAGACCCAAAGGGCCGAATGGCCTACTCCTGCTCCTATTTTTCTATGTTTCTATGTTTCAGCTTTTGCCTGCAGACTCTGCATCACAATTCTTCTTAACTATATTATATTGACATTATACTTAGATAGTTACAGTCCAATTCTCATAGAATCATAGAAATTTACAGCAGAGAAGGATGATATTTGCCTCATCATGCCTGGGCTGTCTCTTTGAAGAAGCAGCCATGCTTAGTCCCACACTCCTGCTTTTTGTCTCTAACCTCGTAAGTTCCTCATCCTCAAATTCCTGTCCAACTCTCTTCGGAAATGATTTATGGAATCAGCTTCCTGCAAATTTATAGGTCAAGCATTCCAGATCCTGACAATTCTCAGAGTGAAAATATTTCTCCTCATCTCCAATCTAGATTTTTTTATTCTTTCATGGGATGTGGGCGTCGCTGGCCAGGCCAGCATTTATTGACCAACCGTAATTGCCCCTGAGAAGGTGGTGGTGAGCTGCCTTCTTGAACCGCTGCAGTCCATATGGTGTAGGTACACCCACAGTGCTGTTAGGGAGGGAGTTCCAGGATTTTGACCCAGCGACAGTGAAGGAACGGCGATATAGTTCCAAGTCAGGATGATGTGTAGTTGGGGGGGATCTTGTAGTCCTCACTATTTTGAAGCCACATTTCCACTGTTGCCACCACATTATATTCCCACAAGGTTATTTGTGTTGCAGCTCACCAACCTTATTCACCACACTTTGTATGTTTACATACATACATTGTAAACCTGTCTTTGTATTCCTTGTAGTCCTTCTTAGTCTGTTCCTATCTAATTTGGTACTACTTCCTTGTCTAGTACTATCCAACACCTTTATGCACCTTATTCCTCTTTTCTACTTCTATATGCTGGTGCCCAGCCCCCTGCCAATTTAGTTTAAAACCTCCCCAACCACATTAGTGAACCTCCCTGTGAGGACATTTGTCCCAGTCCTGTTGAAGTGCAACCTGAACCTATTGAATCGGTGCCTCCTGCCCCAGACCTGGTCCCAATGCCCCAAGAATCTGAAGCCCTCCCTCCTGCACTATGCTTCCTTTGAAGTCCTACATTTTAACTTCCGAGCTCCTGAAATCTGACCATAGGATCTCAATAACTGCTCTCGCTATGTCATTGGTACTAACGTGTAACACAACTTCTGGCTCATTCCCTTTCCCCTGCAGAATATTCTGTACCCTCCCTGGCACCAGGGAGTCAACATACTATTTGCGACTCACAATGATGGTTAAAGAAATGCCTATCTGTCCCCCTAACTATGGGATCTCCTATAATGATTGAATTTCTACTCTTTGCTGTTCCCTCCTGTACGTCCATTGCCCATTTGTGCCAATGGTATGGACAGCACTCCTTCAAGGTATCATCACTCCCAGCAGTCTCCAATGCTGAGTACCGGTTTGAGAGTAGCACACACCATGAAGACTCCTGTACCTCCAACCTCTTCCTAACCCACCTACAATTCTGAGCTCTGACTGCCTGTGGGGTGACCACCTCCTGGAACGTACGGTCCAGGAAACCCCCATCCTCCATGATGCTCCGCAGTGACTCCAGCTGTCCCTCAAGCTTGGAAATCCTGAGCTCGAGCTGAAGCAGTTGGAGACACTTCCTACACATGTGGTCGCCCAAGACACATGAAGTATCCTGAAGTTCCAGATGGCACAGAAATTGCAGGCAATGGGTCTCAGCTGCCCATCCATGGTCTAAAACAAAACTCTATTCCCTCTTTTAAAATTGTGCAATCATCAGCAAACATCCCCACATCTGCATTTATGATGAAGGGAAGGTCATTGATGAAGCAGCTGAAGATGGTTGGGCCTAGGACACTACCCTGAGGAACTGATGTCCCGGGGTTGAGGTAATTGCCCCCCAACAACCACTAGCATCTTCCTTTGTGCTAGGTATGACTCTAACCTGTAGAGAGTTTTCCCCTTGATTCCCATTGACTTCAGTTTTGCTAGGGTTCCTTGACACCATACTTAGTCAAGTGCTGCCTTGATGTCAAGGGCAGTCACTCTCACCTCACCTCTGGAAATCAGCTCTTTTTGGGCCAAGGCTGTAATGAGATCTGGAGCTGAGTGGCCCTGGTGGAACCCAAACTGAATTGGTACTGAACACCTCTATGAACCTATACTTCGTTGTTCTGAGGAAAACAATCCCAGGAGCTTAGATTTTCCACCAGGGATGAAGTCCTGCCACCGGGACCAAAAGTGGGACCCGACGCCGGGCAGGTGGACGGTTGGGCCCAGGGTGGCATTTTGCTGTGGTGACCAATTATGAGGCTGCCGCCAGGACATCCATCCAATTGAGGATAGCGGCCCGCCTCCCAGAGCTGCCCGTCCAATCAGAGAGCCTGCAGCACTGGAGCCTCGGCAGCACCACCATTAGAGGTGGTCACTGCTGAGGCTACATGAAAAAGGAGAGGGCGCTTCCATGCTGAGGTGCCCTTGAAGCTCAGGTAAGACTTTTCTTTAACTGCCGGGGCCAGGTAGGCAGGCTCTGGAGTTTGGGGGCCCCTTCTTCCATTGGCAGTGCCTTAGCTGCGGGGGCAACCCCTCCCTGGTCCATGGAGGAGCCACAAAGGAAGGGCACCCGCAGGAACCCGCTGGGGAGCCGCACTGCTGAGGTTCCCATTGCTGGTAAAATGCTGTAGCAGCAGGACGACATCGGGCTCCCCTCCCAACACCTTCCCCTGCCATTTTACCAGCTCTACCGCTTACCAGCAATTCTCCGGAGGGCTGGTAAAATCCAGCCCCAGCTGCTCTAGTCTTTCCACATGACTCAAATCCCTAATCGCTGGTACCAATCGAGCAAATTTCTTCTGCACCCTTTAAGGGCCAGTCAAACAAAAGTAGAAGATCATGATTGTGATCACTACTCAGAGGTTGGTTCAACTTTACTTATATAACGAAGGAATGACCGTTTAAAAAAATTAAATGGATATAAAATCATGTTAAATTTATATAAATTACCATTAAAATTCTGAAGCAGTTTCTTACAAATGCTAGTGTGGACAAATTAATTGCAGGCCAAAGCCTGAGGCCTAGAGAAGTTGCCGTTCCACGTCACATGCACTTCTATCATAAGCAAGTAATGGGTGCGGTCTCTACCTGACCAAAGGGTGTTTAAAGTGACCTCCAAGTTCTTTCATCTGTTCAGTGTCTTTTAGTAAGAGTGAAAGAAACTTAATTTAGAGGATATGGTGTTTAACTTCAGTCTAATTCCTGGAAGAGTATGAATGACACTCTTTTCAGTCAGGCCTGATGGTTCTAATGCTTCCAGCAAAACCACACCACCTGTCGGAGGAAGAGAAAGATCTCAGGTTCAAGTGGATAATGGAGATAATTTGCTTGAAGGGTTTTCTTTCGGCAAGTTATCTGCAAAGAAATCAGATAAAATCTGCAGCTAAGTACACCAAACAAAGTCACTGATTCCCTCTGCAAGTGAGACTAGCACTTTCTGACTGGAATTTTCTGATTCTATACGTGTATATATAAATGTGTGTGTGTGTGTGTGTGTGTGTGTATTGGGAGTGTACGTATGTATATGTGTTCATGTATTTTCCAATGTGCACTGTGTATATTGTGTGTACATATATATCCGAGTGTGCGTAATTGCGTAAGTATGCACAATGCAGTATACAAAAGTATGTGTGTGTATGAGTGTGTGACTATGCATATGTGTATTGGGTGTGTTTAAATATAGGTGAAATACCAGGTGATATAGACATGGTCAGTATGATGTCCCGGACTAGCTTGAGTTAATAATTTTACTCCCATGACTTTACTTTGACCTCCCTCAACCTCTTCCCCTCCTTTCCTGAAGTTGCTAGGATACAGGCATAGAGCTGTTTCTCCCCCATAAGAGCCTGGATAGTGAACCTTGTCAGGCTATTTGGCCATGGAGAGCATTGCATCCTGATCTTTCCTGCAAATAGTGCCGTGGGATCTTTACTTCCACCTGACAGGGCAGAAGGGGACTTGGTTTAATGTCTCATCTGAAAGACAGCACCTCTGCCAGGGCAGTACTGAGGGAATGCTGCCCTAGCAGAGGTGCTAACTTTCAGATGAGACATTAAACCAAGGCCCCTTCTGCCCTGTCAGGTAGAAGTTAAAGATCCCACGGACTGGCCCTGGAAACCCTGCCACACTTAATTGGAATCTGGGGCTCCAGCGCTGCTCCTGGTCCCAGGCCTTTTGTTGTAGCAGCAGTGGCAAGCGCTCCTGGTGGCACTGCCGGTATTACTGAGCTGAGGGCGCTCTGATTAGTTGGCAGCCCTTGGAATCAGGATCTCCGTTCTTAAAGGGACAGGGATTGTGGCGCCAGGCAATTAATTGCCCGAGTGCCATTGAATAGCACCGGGGTGTGGTGGAGGGGAGAGGGGGTGGAGGGGGGAGGCTTTCCGAAGGGCCAAGGCAGGGGTTCCCACCGACTGGACTAAATTCAGCCTGGAGTGTCAGCCTAGGTCTCTGGAGTGGGGTTTGAACCTTGAGCTACACTTAAAGCAGCATATTTAATTTTTTATAGTCTGCTTCCTGTGTGATGAACCTGATAAACACACATCACCAGACCAGGAACCACTAATGTCTTTTTCTAGTTTTATGGAACTCCAAATTCTCTCCCTTGAAACAACGCAAGTTAAGAAAACCAGACTCGCTAATTGTCTTGCAAAGGATGAGTATTTCACACACTCACTGTCACATATTTCTGAAATCCTATCGATAAATATTGCGAACAATCAAATATTTGTTCTTTATCATTTGCCTGCGTGACCAGAGTGAAGCCCCGGACTCAGAGCATGCTGACCAGTGAACCTTGTATTTGGAACGTAGGAGAATGAAATGGGGAAATTGAGTCAAACGTTGACAACGAAATGGAGAGAGAGAGAGAGAGAAAAATAAACTTTTGAGGGAGGGTAAGGTCAAAAGGCAGAGGTGAGGGAGGAACACATTGACCCCCTCATCTGTTTTCTCAACAGAGCAATCTTGGGAAATGAATATCAATAATGCCCTCCTCAGTCACAGTTTAGAAATGGGTTGAATTTATTCAAACTGGACCATCTCTTTTGGAGGTGATTGTTATTATTTTTCACACACTTATCGAATATTCATAGACCAGCTCCTCAGCATTGTGAGAGCAGAGGCCATGATCTCTCTGCTATATTTTCAATTAACACTTGTCTTTTTGACCAAGTCAATTGGTGCAATGTTAACCTTAGTGACTTCTACACCAAGGATTCTTCTCCCCAGCACTGCTGGAGGAGCAGAGGGAACACTAACACTGCCTCTCATACCTCACCCAAGTGGCTATGCATGTATGAACCAAAACAGTGAGTGTTAGCAGTCTAGTCAACTGTGCCGTGTTGCTCACAGTCCACCATTACTCCTTGCTCATCTTATTTATTCATTCTCAAGATGTGGGTGTTGTTTGCTCGACCACTTCAGAGGGTTAATTAAGAATCACATATTGGCCCGATTGGGTTCGGACCCCCATGATCCAGTTGGGTTGTAATGGCAATCGGCAATGCGACAGCTTCATGGTCACTTTTACTGAGGCATTTAATTATCAGATTCTTTTAAGCTGAATTTAACTCTCAAACTGCCTTGGTGGGATGGAAACTCAGCTTCTGGATTATTAGTCCAATAGCCCAAGCAACATACTGCTCTACCCACTTAAAGATACAGGATGATGCTGAGGTGTAGAGAGTTAAATCGTGTGGATAGGTAACATTAATGTGGCTTGTACTCCCCCCAGTTTATAAGGTGATCTGATTGAGGTGTTTCAAATGATAAAAGAATTTGAGAAGGTTGATCAAGAGAAGCTATTGCCTCTGTTGGGCGAACCCAGTTATAGGTGCCCACAGGCTCATAGGGTGAATGCATTGTCCACTGGGGAAAGAGCAGCCAAGATCCCCACTTCTAATTTTTACCTTGTAAATCATGTTGTAGTTGCAACGTGAGCATCATGCTGGTCCTTCCCTGGCGGCCAATGTTGCACATTTACGCACTTTCATACTGTTGGCCTCAGTACCCATGGCATAGGGAAGCAGAAACTCAGCCAGCTTCCCAGAATCTCATTGCAATCCAGCCTTTTGTATGCATGTGGGCAATGGGTGACATCGGTCGCAGCATAGCCCACTTCGGCGAGGTACTGGGGTGGGCAGATACGTGGTGGTGAGGGTGAGATACTGCCTTGGACGGAGGAGGTATCAGTGGGTGGCAGGAGGGGAGGAACAAGGTGGGGGAGGTACCAGGGTTGGGGGGCTAATGGGTGTGGAGGTACTGGGTGGGGATGTACCGGAGAAGGGGTGAGAAGTATTTGAGGGGGTTGTACCAGGGTGAGGAGGTAGCAGGTTGGGGGAGGAACCAGGGCGATGTACTGGGGCTGCAGGGATGGGGGTAATGGTGAGGTACCTTGGGGGTACGCCTTGTCGGAAAGTGTGGGCATCTGTGCTTGACTATAATGTGCTCCAGACTGGAATACCTGCTGATGCTCTCTGTTCCGGGTGAGCTCTGAGGACAGCTGGCATCTGCGATTATGCCCAGCAGGAGTCAGCGCCTTTAGCAGAGGAAGAAAGCGAACTTAGAAATAAACAATTCGAGAATGACGCTGAGGATTAACTGGCAATCCTTGTTGGTGTAAAAATGTGACCCCAGGTAAATGGAGTGGGAAGGAGAGACGACTGGTGTTGGTGTTGGTGGTGGTTTCTGGCTCCACACGGATCAGATGGGAAGCTGTGTGGAATCTCGACGGGAACACACTGTACTCTGACAGGGGCTGTTTCTGTGTGAGTCTGTGTGTGAGATTGCCCAGCTCTCCAGGAGGTTTGATCAGTAATGATATGTGAAAGAACACAATGTGCAGTGTGGGGTTACTACAGAAAGATCACATGATCAACACAGAACCTCACCCTGGGCCAGGAGTGCAAATCTGTCCTTTCATTAAATTAACTTTGAATATTACAACATAATGCACACAATAATAGTAAATGGTAAGGGGTTTGTTTTTTATTCATTCATGGGATGTGGGCTAGGCCAGATTAGTTGCCCATCACTAATTGCCCTTAAGAAGGTGGTGGTGAGCTGCCTTCTTGAACCGCTGTAGTCTTCTTGGGTGTAGGTACACCCACTGTGCTGTTAGGAAGGGAGTTCCAGGATTTTGATCCAGCGACAGTGAAGGAACAACGATATAGTTCCACGTCAGGATGGTGTGTGGCTTGGTGGGGAACTTGCAGGTGGTGGTGTTCTCACACATCTACTGCCCTTGTCCATCTAGTTGGAAGAGGCAGTGGGTTTGCAAGGTGCTGTCGAAGGAGCCTTGGTGAGTTGCTGCAGTGCATCTTGTATATGGTACACACTGCTGCCACTGTATGAGTGTTGTGCAGGGAGTGAATGTTGAAGGTGGTGGATGGGGTTCCAGTCAAGTGGGCTGCTTTGTCTTGGATGGTGTAGAGCTTCTTGAGTTGGAGCTGCAGGCAAGTGAAGAGTATTCCATCACACTCCTGACTTGTGCCTTGTAGATGGTGGACAGGGTTTGGGGAGTCAGGAGGCAAGTTACTTGCTGCAGAATTCCCAGCCTCTGACCTGCTCTTGTAGCCATAGTACTGATGTGGCTAGTCCAGTTCAGTTTCTGGTCAATAACCCCCAGGATGTTGATAGTGGGGGATTTAATGATGGTAAATGCCGTTGAATGTCAAGGGGAGATGGTTAGATTCTCTTTTGTTGGAGATCATCATTGCCTGGCACTTGTATGGTCTTGCTACAACTGTGCAGGGCACTGGTGAGACCACACTTAGAGTAATGTGTATAGTTTTGGTCTCCTTACTTAAGGAGGGATATAATTGCAATGCAGGCAGTTCAGAGTGAGTTTACTAGGCTGATTCCTGGGATGAAGGTGTTGTCTTATGAAAAGATGCTGAGCAGTTTGTGCCTATAATCATTGGAGTTTAGAAGAATGAGAGGTGATGTTATTGAAACATGTAAATTCAAAGGAAGCTTGACAGAGTAGATGTTGAGAGGATGCTTCCCTTCATGGGGGAATCTAGAACTTGGGGACACAGTTTCAAAATAAGGAGTCTTCCATTTTAGAGGGAGATGAGGAGGAATTTCTTCTCTCATAGAGTCGTTAATCTTTAGAATTCACTACCCCAGATAGCAGTGGAGGCTGAATCATTGAACATATTCAAGGATGAATATTAGACAGATTTTTGATCTACAAGGGAATCAATAGTTCGCGGGGGGTAGGGGGGGGGGTGGTGGGGGAGGGCAGGTAGGAAATTGGAGGTGACGCCATAATTAGATCAACCATGATCTTATTGAATAGCAGTGCAGGCTCAAGGGGCTGAATGGCCTATGCCTGCTCCTATTTCTTATGTTCATATGCGTCCATTGGGTTTCGATTCACTGGGGGTAAACGGGAAGGGGTTTGGTTCGATTGGGATTCTGTACACGGGATGTGAATTAAAGGTGTGTAGTCCAACCAGGGCCACTGGCCTAATTTACGGGGCTGCCCAGCGCAAACCTCTTGGCGCATCCCAAGGTGCAATGCGTCAGTTATCAAGAAGAGGAATGTCATCCCACGCTCAACCAAAACCAGATGAATACGCCTTGACAAAGCTGCTGTGTGTCAATGGGCTGCCATGCTATATAGAGTTACATTGGATATACAGCACAGAAATAGGCCATTCAGCCCAACAGGTCTGTGCCAGTGTTTGTGCTCTGCACATGCTACCTCCCACCCTACTTTGTGTCACTTTATCAGCATAACCCACTTTTCCTTTCTTTCTCATTTACTGATCGAACTTCCCCTGAAATGTATCTATGATTATCCACACAACAACAATTTGAAAGTACTGAATTTGGGAGGGGGGGGGGGGGGGAAGGGGTGGGTACCAAGCCCGGGGTTGGGGAGGGTGGAATGGGGGATACTGTGGGAGGTACCCAGAGGTGCAGTTACCCAGGGGAGGAGGTATTCGAATTCGAGAGTGAGGTGGCAGGGGTATGTACCAGGAGAGGAGGAACTGGGATGGGGCAAGGAGAGGGTATCAAGGGGATGAGGGGGAGGGGGAATTAATCAGAGGAGGGCCAGGAGGTACTGGGAGTAGGGGCAGTGTACTGCGGGGCGGGGTGATGGGTGGGTGCAGATACTTACGGGGGTGGGGGGGGGGGGGTGGTATGAGGTACCGCAGTACAAGGCTGCCCATGTCTGCCGAGCTGAACACCAGCAAGAGGAAGTAGTGTCAGAAGGGGAGCAGAGAAAATAAATAAGGCTGTGGCACCTGCACTCAGTAACTTTAAACAACTAATCGGGCTCAGCTGCATCACTCTTATTATCTATCAATTTATCACATTTTGCTCAGGCAGAACAAATGGCTGTAGTCATAAAGGATGTGGGGAATGTGAGCTGGTAATTACCAGAGCTCAGTGTTTTCGAAGCAGTGGAAATCTCTATTTGATAAACTGGATAAGGCATGTACACTCAATCCATTCTCATTGCACACTGGCCTTAGTGGCTTAATCTCAGCCCCATCTCCCTCTCAACACATGCTGAGGAACATTCCAGACTCCCATATCGACCCGCTAATGGGAGCCAATTTGCCATTTTTAAGGGGGAAATGAATGAGGAAAGTGGTGCATAATTAGAAAAGTTTAAGTCCTCAATTTGTCCGCAGCACTCTGTACTTAAGAGAAGTGAAAAGCCCATTTACCTGGGGAAATGCTGCTTTTAAGCCAGTTGCTGGAGTTTGACCTTGCCTCAGGCAGAGACGGCAAGTGCTAATAAGGAACATGAGAGCCATTTCATTAAATCCCCTGATTAACATTTTTGGAGACGTTTTGTTTCTTTAATGGCTGCGTGCAGCCGTGATGCCTGAGCAGATCTGATTCGCTGATGAGCTGCTGGATTTCTTTCCATGGAAAGAAAGAATAAAATTAATCCAGAAGGACACAGGGAGGAAAGAAGAGTGAGCCTTAAACTCCGAGTGACTTTTCTCAAGATCACAAGATAATTCTAAAGAAAGGAAGACTTGCATTTATATAGCGCCTTTCACAACCTCGTGACATCCCGAAGTGCTTTACAGCCAATGAAGCACTTTTGAAGTGTAGTCACTCTTGTAATGTACGAAACACAGCAGCCAATTTGTGCATAGAAAGATCCCACAAGCAGCAAGTGATAATGACCAGATATCTGTTTTTAGTGGTGTTGGTTAAAGGATAAAAATTGGCCAGGACACCAGGATAACTCCCCGACTCTTCTTCAAAATAGTGGTGGTGAGAGTTTTTAAATCCATCTAAGAGGGCAGACAGGGTCTCAGTTTAATGTCTCATCTGAAAGGTGGCACCTCTTACAGTGCCAGACTCCTGCAGTACTGATCTGGAGTGTCAGTCTGGGTTTTGCGCTCAATTTGGAATGGGACTTGAATCCACAACCTTCTGAGAGAGCCAAACATCTTAGTTAATTGAGAATGATCATGAAATCCTCTCATTGCAGAATCCAATTGTTTCCTAAGTTATTCCAGGGTTTTTGTCACTGTCCAGAAGCTCATTCTATGCATTGATCATTATTGTTCATTAACATTGCTTTCTTTCAGAAAATAAAATCTTGCGTCGCAGTATCTGAGTAATTTGAGACATGGTGCGTGCTTGGGAGGAACAGGTGACTTTGGACCTATGTTTCCCAAAACTCTCCTCCACTGGGGGTTTTCCTCACCTCATTTCTGCATCTGTTGTCGAATCATTAATTGCTGATTAGTTAACAATTCTATTATTGTATCATGTGACTGTCAGGATGGTACCAGGTAAACCAGATGGAGCTTTGTCATTTCTGGTCCAGCAATTCCTATGTTGAACCTCTGCCCCTTTGTCCTTCTCTTACTATTTAATATTAAGCTTTATTCGGATTTAGCATTCCCATTCCCATGACCTCCTAATAGCTCTGCCTTTTGAGGCTGAGAAGGTCAAGTCTCTCTAGCTTTTTCTTATTACTGTCTTTGAACACTGGGGATCAACCTTGTGGCTTTTCTCTACAATGTCTCCATTGTAAGGCAGGACTGGAGGACACCACCACGCATTTCTCCCCCTCTCCTCCCCACCTACCACTTTGCTCCCCTCCTGAAGATTCTGACTCTTGCTGGAATAGGGGGTTCACTGATGCTGACCACATCCTTTACCAGGGAATTCATTCCTCACAGTGTAGACCTTGTCTGTAAATTTTAGTAGCAAATTGATCATAAGCGAGATTAACCCTGTTCTTAATTAATGCCCATAAACAGATATGTTTCATCAGGAGCCATCACACCTTTTGACAGGGCAACGCACACCTCCTTTCTTTCAGTTCTTTGAAGAAAGTTTCATATAATATACATGGATTTTAGTAAGGCATTTGACACGGTCCCACATGGCAGACTGATCAGAAAAGTAAAAGCCCATGGAATGACAGGGGAATGTGGCAAGTTGGATCCAAAATTGGCTCAGTGACAGGAAACAAAGAGTAATGGTCGACGGATGTTTTTGCGAATGGAAAGCTGTTTCCAGTGGTGTTCCACAGGGCTCAGTGTTGTGTCCCTTGCTGTTTGTGGTGTAGATTAATGATTTGGGCTTAAATGTGGGAGGCATGATTGGGAAATTTGCAGATGACACAAACATTGGCCGTGTAGTTGATAGTGAAGAGGATAGCTGTAGACTCCAGAATGATATCAATGGTTTGGTTGAGTGGGCGGAAAAGTGGCAAATGGAATTCAACCCGGAGAAGTGTGAGGTAATGCATTTGTGGAGGGCAAACAAAGCGAGGGAATACACAATAAATGGGAGGATATTGAGAGAGGTAGAGGAAGTGAGAGACCTTGGAATACATGTCCACAGGTCCCTGAAGGTGGCAGGACAGGTAGACAAAGTGGTGAAGAAGGCATATGGAATGCTTTCCTTTATTGGCCGAGGTATAGAATACATATATTCAAGAAAGAGTTAGATATTGTTCTTAGGGCTAAAGGGATCAAGGGATATGGGGAGAAAGCGGGAACAGGGTACTGAGTTTGGATGATCAGCCATGATCGTATTGAATGGTGGAACAGGCTCGAAGGGCCGAATGGGCTACTCCCGCTCCTATTTTTCTATGTTTCTATGTTTCTAAAAGCAGGGATGCAATGCTAGAACTTTATAAAACGCTGTTTGGCCATATCTGGAGTACTGCGTACAGTTCTGGTCACCACATTACAGAAAGCACATAATTGCTCTGGAGTGAGAGGACAGAGGAGATTTACAAGAACGTTGCCAGGGCTAAAACATTGCAGCTATGAGGAAATTTGGATAGGCTAAGGTTGTTTTCCTTAGAACAGAGGAAGCTGAGGGGTGACTTAATTAAGGTGTACAAAATTATAAGGGGCCTAGATAGAGTAGATAGGAAGGACCTGTTTCCCCTGGCGGGGAGGTCAATTACCAGGGGGCACAGATTTAAGGTGCTTGGTAGAAGGATTAGAGGGGACATGAGGAAAAACTTTTTCACCCAGAGGGTGGTGGGTAGAGAGGCCTGCTACCTGACCCGAACCTGATGGGACCTGACGACGTGTGTCGGGTTCGGGTCGGGTCGGGTTGGGCCTATCTTCCGGGTATGCCTTTCGGGCTGGGGTCGGGTCAGGTCGGGTCGAGTCCGGGTCGAGTTTGGTCGGGTTGGGCCGGACACACACGGTAAGTGCTCTGTTGGTAAGAATTGAAATTTTAAAACTTACCTGAGCTGGCAGTCCGGGATGAAACAGTCTGCGCAGTGAGCGAGTGACGTCACTATGATGTCATCACGCATGCGCTGCAGCTTCTTGCAGGGTCAGTGTCAGGAGGGTAAGTAAACAGATGGTTGGGTTGGGCTTGGAATTCGCTGCCCGGATCGGTGATGGTGGCAGAAACCCTCAACTCTTTTACAAGGTACCTGCGCCTGCACCTGAAGGGCTGTAACTGGCAAGGCTATGGACCAGGTGCTGGAAAGTGGGATCAGAATGGGCAGCTAGTTTTTTCAGCCACCGCAGACAAGATGGGTTGAATGGCCTCTTTCTGTGCTGTAGCTTTTCTATGGTTCTACTACAAGAATTGTAGTATTCCTGCCTCTCCCTTTTCACGCCTCCCCAACCCCAGGGCAATGCTTCTGAAAGTTTCAGGAGGCGGGATCCCCGTCCCTTGAAAGATGGAGATCCAATCAGAGGAGTGGCAGCTCAGCAGTATCGGCAGTGCCACCGGGAGCGATGGCCACTGTCAGTACTGCAGAGACCTTCGACACAGGCCCAGCACTGGAACCTCGAAGAAGAGGCAGGTGAGGGGGAGCGGGAGGGGGGAGGGGGAGGGGGAGGGGGGGCCACAGGGGATGAATTGGTTCCTGGTGGGGTTTCTCCGTGGGCCACATATTGCCCACAGAGGAGGGACCCCTCCACACAAGTCCGCAAGGTGGACACCTCCTACTACAAGACAACCTCCCCACATGGTGGAGACCCTCCCCCACCCCACCCCCCGCAGCTGGTAAGATCCCAGCGGCTGTGGGAAAAGGCCCTTGATTGGCTGTTCATAGGCCACTCAATTGGCCGCTGGGTGGGAAGGCCTTTGTTGGCCAATCCTACCCCTGGGAAGATTGCTGGGCGACGGGGAGGCAATGGGCCCTCCAACCCCACCTTCCCACCAGCGGCCATCACAATACTCTGTGCCCCCTGCCTCTGATCCTGCCTCATGGGGCTGCACAAAATCCAGCCCTATGTGATTGACTCTTAATGCTCTCTGCACAGCGAGGGATTGGTTACTATAGAGACCATTGCTTCTTTTAAGGGAAAAATGATTAGCCATGTAAAGCTGAAAAGACGCAGGGTTATGGTGAGAGCATAGGACATTGGGATGCATGAGTTGATGTAACAAGGAGACAGTACAGAAATGATAGGATGAATGGCCTTCTTCTGTGCTGTTAACTTTCATGGGTTTATTGTTCTGGGGGGGATGAATTTTAGAGAAATCAATCTTGAAAATCAAAGTCTAAGCCATGTTGAATGCTGGAGAACATTAATTCAAAGGGTCTGTCCCATCAGAGCGACTGAACAGTCCAGCACACGTGGAGCAGTGGTGCCATCTACTGGCTGAAGACCAAATGGTTTCCACTCCACACCTGGTTACAGGTAAACAGGAGGGTCAATGAGACCGTGAGCCAGAGACAGGGACAATGAGCATCTGAAATCAACCTGGAATCAAAGTCAAATGTGAATTTCAAAATAATTAATATAAAGATTATAATGCCAACTCACACTTGTACAATGACTTTAGTAACTTTCTCCAGCCCAACAACTTTCCAAAATCTCTGCTCTCCACCAGTTCTGGCCTTGAGCATCCCCGGTTTTAATCGCTGCACCATTGGTGGCCGTGCTTTTAGCTGCCTGGGCCCCAAACGCTGGAATTCCCTCCCTAAACCTCTCCACCACTCCACCTTCAAGATGCTCCTTAAAACCTACCTTTTTGATTAAGCTTTTAGGTGATCTGAACTAATATTTTCTTATGTGGCTTGGTGTCAGATTTTGTCTGATTATGCTCCTGTGAAACCCCTTGGGACCTTTTACGACATTAAAGGTACTAGATAAATGCAAGTTGTTGTTGTAATGTAGCAAAACATCTGACTGGGGAGAGGTGGAGGCCTGGAAGTAATGTGGGTGTGACTGTTGGGGGGGGTAAGGATTGATATCAAGGAAGTCATGGAACCAGGCTATATTGGTATGGGCTGATTGTGAGTTTGAAGCTCATTGTAGGGTCAAACAGGACACCAAGCCTCAACAAATGGCTGTATGGGGTAGGAGGTTGGATTGGGGGCTGAGGTGTAGAATTTCTGGGACTGAGCACTATTAGTTCTGTTGTATCACCTTCTTTTCATTATTAATTCTTTTCTCTTAAACCCCGACCCTGTCTACCTTGCAAATCACTACCCCTTTTTCAACCGTCCTTTCCACTCCAAAATCCTTGTTGTCGCCTCCCGGACATGTGACAACTATTTTGGTAACTCCATGATTGAACCTTCCAATCAAGTTTCCACCCTCAGCACTGAAATGGCCATTGGCAAAGGCACTATTGACATTTGCCGTGACTGTGGTGAACTGTCCCTCTTCATCCTGTCTGCATGATAGGGTAGATAGAGAGAAACTATTTCTGTCAAAATCCTGGAACTCCCTTTGTAACAGGACTGTGGGTGTACCTACCCCACATGGACTGCAGCGGTTCAAGAAGGCAGCTCACCACCACCTTCTCAAGGGCAATTAGGGATGGGCAATAAATGCTGGCCTGGCCAGCGTCGCCCACATCCCATGAATGAATAAAAAAAAAACCTTTAGGTAACAAAAATCTCAGCTTTAAAATTTAGTAATTTATCTAGCATCAATTGCCATTTACAGAAGAGAGTTTCAAATTTCTACCAGCCTTTGCATGAAGAATTGCTTCCTAATTTCACTCCTGAAAGGTCTGGCTTTAATTTCTAGACTCTGCCCCCGATTCCTAGACTCCCCAACCATCAGAAATAGTTTGTCTCTATCTACCCTATCTGTTTTCCTTAATATCTCAAAAACTTTTATCAAAACACCCCTTAACCTTTTAAGTTCCAGGGAACCCTGTTGTCTATTTCACTGAGTAAAGCTAACATGCTGACTCACAGCAAGCAGCCATTATTGAGCAAATTATTCACACCTCTCCAAACAGAGAGGGCAGCAGAGAGGGCAGTATGACAAGAATTACGCTGACAACCAATTTAAGATTGTCAGTAGGGCTCACAGTGTGGCGCATTTGCGTGTACTGGAAGCTACATATATTAATACACAGGGCCCAGTTCTTTGCAGACAGAAAGAACATGGACACACATTGTGCCTGTTTCAGCTAAACAAAATAAGTGACAGCTGTTCACTGGTTCATTCCTCAGGGCAATGCTTTGACCAATCTGAGTCAAGCTGCCTGGTTTAAATTTTAAACAAAGCTTGGCAGTTAATTTCACTCCGTGGCAATGCCTCTACCAATCAAAGTTCACTTGCCAAGGAGTCAGCACTGTCTTCTCCTGCCGTATAAGTTGTTGTCTTCCCTTACATTGGTTATTCTTGCAATTGTCCTGATGAGTGCAAGACGGAAAGCTTCGACAACATTTCCGGCAATTCTCAAGTTCTGTACTTACAAAACGACTATTTCTATCTGGCTTCTTTCTCTTTCTGTCTGGGTATCTTCTTCCATTTCCATTAGCTTGACTCTGCTCACTCAACATTTCAGACTGTGCTAACCCTGAACTTTGACTTTGACTATCAACTCCACTTAATGGTTGGGACTGTGAAATTGATTGATTAGTCTTAATCAAAGACCCTGACATGCTTTGCTCTACTGGTGGATTCTGTGACACTAGCAAACTTTCAGTTTCTTTGTGACTTACACTTTCTTTCTAATTTTCCCTTGGGATTGTAGGAATTTGGACTAAAGGAGGTTTCTCATGCTCTCCATTTGTCAGATTTCCTCTTTCAAGCAAATGATCTACATGACACTGATGGAGTGTCTCTCTAATCTTCACTAGATATATGAATGCATCTCGTCTTTTTACAACAACTCCAAACATATACTTCTCCTTATCACCTCAGTGGTTTTTCACCATGACCTTCTGACCATTAAATGAGCTCTTTAAGTTTTATGCCTCATGTATCATGACTCATCTTCACTCTGTTTTGCCTTTCTCTTACTTTGCTATTGACGTCAGGCTTAAGCAAACTAAACTTTGTCCTAGGAGCGTGTTTGAACACTACCTCGTAAGGTGTGCATTCTGTGGTAGACTGTGAGGTTATTCTGTAACAGAGCAGAAAATTGTCTAGCCTGTGTTGAAGAGAAACATGGAAATTACTGCCTTGCTTGTTGCCTAGAAAATATCTCTGCCAAAACCTCTTCACAATTGGTGCACTTCTCTCTGTAGCACCATTCGCTGCTGGATGATATAGTGATATTAGAGTATGTTTGACTCCATTCTTACTCAGAAATATTTCAAACTCTTCTGATGTAAACTGGGACCATTATCTGACACCAACACCTCTGGCAACCCGTAAATTGCAGACCAACTTCTCAAAACCTCAATAGTTTTGGCATTTATGGTATTGGGCATAGACTCAACATTTATTCACATGTTATAGCTTTCGACCAAATCAAAATACTCTTTACCTTCCACTTCAAAGAATTCAACATGTATTCATTCCCACAGTTTTATTGTGTTTGATTATGGAATGAAAGGAACCTTGGTTAGATCATTTAGTCCTCCTTTCTCAAAGACCACTTTGTACTCCTCAATGTCAGACGTATTCTTACTGATTTTTACTGTAAATAACTTGACCCAGTTTAATTGTATTTCTTAAGCCAATTCCTTCCCATCAGGGAGACTTTGTTCTCGCCTACTACTACCAATGGTAAGTAATAGAATGCATCATTGTATTCCACCCTAACACTAATTTCACCTAAGACTGGAATACGGTTATTGGAATGACTGCTCAGTTTCACACCAGTTTTGCATAAGGGACTTCTTGTACTCTCCTTTTGAGATACCAGACACTGCTGCAGCTGTATCAATGATGAAAGTAAGTTGTGAATCTCCGAATTCCATTTTTAGTGTGAGCACTGGAATTATATTTCAGCCCTTTTACTCCATCTTCCATGTGCTGTTTTTCTTGCTCTCTGACTGAGTACAACTCTTGATCTTCCTGCTTGATAACATCAACTTCTGTTTCCAGATCTATCATGTGCTCATTCGAGGATTTCCAGGCTCTTGAACTAGCTTTAGGCCTACCACGACCTCGACCTGGTGCATTGCTGGAACTTTTCTGCGACCAGGAGCATTATTGTTTCCTCTACTCCGGCATTCTATCTGGATGGCATGACTTTCCCATAGGCTGCAAATGGGGACATTTAGATAGTTGGTGGTTTCCATGGTAATGGTAACATCTAAATTTTCATTCTATTCTTTCATTAGATGTGGGCATCACTGGCAAGGCCAGCATTTGTTGCCCATTCCTAGTTGCCATTGACAACAGAATGGCTTGCTAGGCCATTTCTGATTCTTGAGTCTGTGAACTTGGCTACTTGGTTTCTGCTGAAATCTGGTGGACCTCCTCTGCTGGCTCAGGAAAAGAACTTCCTTGCAATCTGTCACTATCTCTTGCTGCCATTTCCATGGCTGTGGTCTCATCGCAGGCCTCCTTCAATGTCAGCTTATTGCCTTTACTCAAAAGCTTGGCCTGGATTTTACTGTCCTTTGGACCTCCAACAAGGGTGTCTCCAATATAAAACAAAAACAGAAAGTGCTGGAAATACTCAGCAGGTGTGGCAGCATCTGTGAAGAGAGAAACAAAGTTCACGTTTTCACTTCTGTGACCTTTCATCAGAACGTGTCTCTAAAGTTGACTTCTAAGTTCGTGGCATAACCACAGTGATGAGAGAATTTCTTTAAGTTCTTTAAGGGCGGCACAGTGGCGCAGTGGTTAGCACCGCAGCCTCACAGCTCCAGCGACCCGGGTTCGATTCCGGGTACTGCCTGTGTGGAGTTTGCAAGTTCTCCCTGTGTCTGCGTGGGTTTTCTCTGGGTGCTCCGGTTTCCTCCCACAAGCCAAAAGACTTGCAGGTTGGTAGGTAAATTGGCCATTATAAATTACCACTAGTATAGGTAGGTGGTAGGGAAATATAGGGACAGGTGGGGATGTGGTAGGAATATGGGATCAGTGTAGGATTAGTATAAATGGGTGGTTGATGGTCGGCACAGACTCGGTGGGCCGAAGGGCCTGTTTCAGTGCTGTATCACTAAACTAAACTAATATAATCTGCAATCGACTCACTTGGCAACTGCTTCCTTTCATGGAAAGTAACTCGCAGCACAATTTCATTCTTAGTTGTGCCATGATATGAGTCCAGAATCTCATTAATATCAGAATAACCTAAAGTACTGGGGTCTCATGGGCAACATTGGTTGAACACCATCTCAAAAGCATCTGCCCCCATCATGGTGAGGAAAACATTAACTTTATCCTCATCCCCTATTTTATTGGCTGACAGCAAATGGTTACAACCTTTGTTCATAATTACAGCAGTCCTCTTTGTTAGGGTTGACTTCCCCATTGTCCCAAAATATATCTTCAGTGACTTTTTTGAATAAATTATGTACCGTGCTGACTCACTTAGTTGTACCGAAAGACGATGTGTACCCACACGGAACTATCTTTCAACCCCAAACTTCCTCAAAATCAACTTTGGGAGTTCCAAGAAGTATCACAATGGTCTTCAGATCGCAATTTCTCAAATGAAATGTAAAAAAGATTTCAATCCCATCTCATCATCATCTTTCTGTTGTGTGTATTTCACTCAGTAAAGCTAACATGTGGACTCACAGCCAGCAGCCATTATTGAACAAATTTTGTTAACGTCAGCAAAGTGATGGAAGGGGTGGTTGACAGATCTATCAAGCGGCACTTGCTCAGCAATGACCTATTCACTGATGCTCAGTCTGGGTTCCGCCAGAGTCACTCAGCTCCTGGCCTCATTACAGCCCTGGTCCAACCTTGGGTAAAAGAGCTGAACTCCAGAAGTAAGGTGAGAGTGACTGCCCTTGACATCAAGGCAGCATTTGGCTGAGTATGGCATCAAGGGGCCCTAGCAAAACTGGAGCCAATGGGAATCAGGGAGAAAACTCTCTGCTGGTTGGAGTCATACCTAGCACGAAGGAAGATGGTTGTCATTGTTGGAGGTCAATCAACTCAGTCCCAGGACATCACTGCTGGAATTCCTCAAGGTAGTGTCCTAGGTCCAACCATCTTCAGCTGCTTCACCAATGACCTTCCCTCCCTCATAAGGTCAGAAGTGGGGATGTTCGCTGATGATTCCACAATGTTCAGCACCATTCGCGACTCCTCAGATACTGAAGCAGTCCATGTCCAGATGCACAAGACCTGGACAATATCCAGGCTTGGGCTGATAAGTGGCAAGTAACATTCGTGCCACACAAGTGCCAGGCAATGTCCATCTCAAACAAGAGAGAATTTTACCATCTCCCCTTGACATTCAATGGCATTACCATCACTGAATCTCCCACTACCAACATCCTGGGGGTTACCATTGACCAGACATTGAATTGGACCAGCCATATAAATACCATGGCTACAAGAGCAGGTCAGAGGCTAGGAAATCTTCGATGAATAACTCACCTCCTGTCTCCCCAAAGCCCGTCCATCATCTACAAGGCACAAGTCAGGAGTGTGATGGAATACTCTCCACTTGCCTGGATGGGTACAGCTCCAACAACACTCAAGAAGCTCAACACCAACCAGGAAAAAGCAGCCCGCTTGATTGGCACCTCATTCACCACCTTCAACATTCACTTCCTACACCAGCAACGCACAGTGGCAGCAGTGAGTAGCATTTACAAGATGCACTGCAGCAACTCACCAAGACTCCTTAGACAGCACCTTCCAAACCTACAACCTCCACCACCTCGAAGGACAAGAGCAGCAGATACATGGGAACACCACCACCTGCAAGTTCCCCTCCAAGCCACACACCAACCCGACTTGGAACTATATTGGCGTTCCTTCACAGTCGCTGGGTCAAAATTCTGGAATTCCCTTCCTAACAGCACTGTGGGTGTACCTATAACGCTAGGTCTGCAGCGATTCAAGAAGGCAGCTCACCACCACCTTCTCAAGGGCAATTAGGGATGGGCAATAAATGCTGACCTAGCCAGTGATGCCCACATCCCATGAATCAATAAAAAAACACCTCCTCAAACAGTGAGGGCAGCAGAGAGGGCAATATGATACAAAATGCTCAGCTGTGACATATACTACAAATATTACCGTAGTTTGTATAATCTCTCCTCATAGTTTAACTCTTGGTGTCCACGTATCATTCTGGTAAATCTGTGCTGTACTCCCTCTAATGCCAATATCCTTCTCACATTGTGGTGCCCAGAAATGCAGGTGTGGTCCAACCTGAGCTTTGTGTAGCTGAATTATAACTTCTACCCCTTGTATTCTTGTCCTATACATGTGAAGGCGTTTCTGATTATTTTCTGCGTCTGTTCATGATGTTTTAATGATATGAGTACCAGGACCCCAAGTCTCTTTGGACCCCCACTGTTTTTAGATGTTCACCATTTAGAAAGTGCCCTGCTCTATCCTTTTTAGGTCCAAAGTGGATGACCATGCATTTGCCAACATTGAAATCCCATATGATACACAAAACCGTGAGCCAGTCAGCTGTGTTTATCTCTGGGAGGATTCCACCCACCGCCCCCCGGCAGATGCCAGGCTTGATATTGAGCTATTAGGACCAAGTTGGTGTGGGGTGTGTGAGCTGATCTCTGATAGGCCAGTAGGCAAGGTGTTACAATTGATCTCAGTACTTTGGACTGGGCATGATAATCATTACCCAGTGACTGCTGTTGGAAAATCCATGTATGTTTGGTGAGGACAGGGAATTGTGCTTGGCTATGATGCACACCACGGTTAAATAGCCAACCTACACGCACTCTCACAGGCAACTGGCACCCAGCAACACCCTCGGGAAAGAGAAAGGAGAAAATGGGGAATACATTGACAACGAAAATTGCCAGGTGGATAAAAAAGAAGAGACGGCATGAAGCCCGGAGTCCTCCTGTGCAACCATACCCGAGAGGGACTGAGGAATAAAGTGTCATTCCAGCAATCAGGACTGCTGTAGCCATCACTCCCTCCAAACGGGATGTTCATCCCAACGTTCCTACTGGGGAAGCCACTAATCTGCTCCTTGCTCATCCTCGTGTTGGTGGGCAAGGGGCCATGTCCCAGGCCAGAATGTCACAACATTTGCTCTGGTTACCTTGGCCTCCTGGGCCTGCCGTGTGGAAGTTGTTGGTGATAGGGGCAAGGGGGCCTGTAGTAAATGCTGTCCCTCTTATCTGGGCCCAGCACTTGCCTGCTGAGATCACAGTCATAGCTGAGGCCTACAGCTGGGAGCTTGGCCGAGCCCAATGGGGCTCTTCTGCCTCTTTTAAGTGGTGTTGCCTTCCCTTCAGGTGTTGGAACTGGGAATTTCCCTCTCAACAGCAAAAACAACTTGCATTGATATAGCGCCCTTTAATGCAGTTAGTTAAAGGGGCACAGATCTGAACGTATCTGAGGCACAACTGGTTTAAACCATCCTTCCCCAGATCTGAAATAAAAACAAGAAATGCTGGAACCACTCATTTTTTCATACTTTCATTTTTAGTTATTTTTTTTCTTCCTTTTTTTTTTACAATCTTTTTTACATTTTTTACAATCTTTTTTTGCATTTATTTCATTTCATCTTAGTTTGTTCAGTTTGCTTACCCACTGTTTTTTTTCAGGTTTGCACTTGCTGCTGTTCAATATTCAGTGTATTCACACCTAATCTGTACTAATGCTTTGTCTTTCAACACACCATTAACATATTGTTTGCCTTTGCTCCGTGACCTTTTGGTCAGCTATGTGGCCTGGTCCAATCTAGACCTCATTTGTTATCTCTTGCCCCACCCCCACCTCACCTGCTTATAACCTGTGACTTGTCTAATATTTGTCAGTTCCGATGAAGAGTCACTGACCCAAAACGTTAACTCTGCTTCTCTTTCCACAGATGCTGCCAGACCTGCTGAGTGGTTCCAGCATTTCTTGTTTTTATTTCAGATTTCCAGCATCCGCAGTATTTTGCTTTTACTTCCCCAGATCTGGCTGGACCATATCAAGCACTATCAGGCTTCGTTCTCATCTGCCAAAGCCACTTACTATAGGATCCGAATGGAAAAAAAAAATAACCTCTGACTCCTTTTCTGAACTGCCAATGGTCTCCTGAGAGCTCATTCTCTCAGCCCCTCCACCTTCACCTCCAACAAGTGCAAGGAGCCCCTGCCTCTCTTTCCCAGTAAGATTGAGACCACATATTCCGTATCTCCCGTTCCCCTTGCCCACAAACTAAGCCTCCATCTACAGCATTTATATAGCGCCTTTAATGTGGGAAACATCCCCACGAGCCTTACAGGAGCATTATCAAACAACATTTGACACCAAGCCATTTGGGAGACGTTAGGGCAGGTGACCAAAAACTCGGTCAAAGAGGTAGGTTTTAGGGAGCAACTTAAAGGAGGAGAGAGAGGTAGCGAGGCAGAGAGGTTTAGGAAGGGAATTCCAGAGCTTAGGGCCTATGCAGCTGAAAGCATGGCTGCCAAAGGTGGAGCGATTAAAATCGGGGATGCTCATATGAAACAGTGCAGGTATCTCGGAGGGTTGTTGAGCTGAAGGAGATAGGGAGAGGCGAGGTCAGGAAGGGATTTGAAAACAAGGACGAGAATTTTAAAATCCAGACCAGGAACCAAACTAGTAATGAGCACAGGGGTGGTGGGTGAATGGTACTGAATGCAAGTTAGGATATGGGCAACAGAGTTTTAGATAAGATGGGGGAATCCCATTGGGAGCAGCCTGTGCATAGTGAATGAACATTGGCCCAGGGAAATGAGTTTAGATTTTGTTGGGGAGTGTTGGAAGTCCTGCCCTAAATGTTCAAGGTAATTTCGATGGATTTTTCTTGTAGAATTCTGTTGAAACTTGGTAGCGAAGACCTAGCCTGACAATAGTGACAGTCTCCCAATTAACAGATTAAACGCTGCAGCGCCTCCAGAGAAAGAGGAAGATGGGCCTTTGAGGACAGGAACAAAATTAATCAGCATAAATTGAAAGGAACAAGAGGCAACATGCCCACTTTTTCACAGTTTCTCAAACCATGTGAACTGGAGATAAGCAACAAATGTAAAGTTTCTCTTTTATAATTGTGGAAGTGAAGGTGAAGAACTTTTATTATTATTCGCTTGTGGGTGTCGCTAGCTTGGCCAACGTTTATTGCCCGTCCCTAATTGCCCTTAAACTGAGTGGGTCAATTAGTCATAGAGTCATACAGCACAGAAACAGGCCCTTCGGCCCATCGTGTCTGTACCGGCCATCAAGCACCAAACTATTCTAATCCCATTTTCCAGCACTTGGCCCACAGCCTTGTATGCTATGGCGTTTCAAGTGTTCATCTAAATACTTCTTAAATGTTGTGATGGTTCCTACCTCTACCACCCCTTCAGGCAGTGCGTTCCAGATTCCAACCACCCTCCGGGTAAAATTCAGACAGCATTTAAGAATCAACCACATTGCTGTGGCTCTGGAGTCACAAGTAGGCCAGATCAGACCAAGTAATGACAGCAGATTTTCTTCCCGAAAGGATACTAGTAAACCAGATGGGTGTTCACAACAATTGACAATGGTTTCATGGTCATCATTAGACTAACTTTTAATTCCAGACTTATTAGGTGAACTCAAATCTCACCATCCCCTATAGTGGGATTTGAACCAATGATGGTAAGGTACTAGCCTGGACCCTGTATTGCTGGCTTAGCAATATTACCACTACACCATTGCCTCCCCATGGGCAGCTAGCTGTGATATCAAGCAGGACTAGGGCAGGAGGAAGAACAGAATTGGACTGGGGTATCCTCAGACAGAATTTGGCTTGGTGGGTTTGGTAAATTGTGTGGTATGCAGTTTTGTGAGATAAGGAAAGTAAGGGGTGAGTTTCATAGAACATAGAACATAGATCATAGAACAGTACAGCACAGTACAGGCCCTTCGGCCCACGTTGTTGTGCCGAACCTTTAACCTACTCTATGATCAAACTAACTACCTACCCTTCATTCTACTATCATCCATGTACCTATCCAAGAGTCGCTTAAATACCCCTAATGTATCTGCTTCTACTACCACCGCTGGCAGCGCATTCCACGCACCCACCACTCTCTGTGTAAAGAACCTACCTCTGACATCTCCCCGAAACCTTCCTCCAATCACCTTAAAATTATGCCCCCTGGTGACAGCCCTTTCCACCCTGGGAAAAAGTCTCTGGCTATCCACTCTATCTATGCCTCTCATCATTTTGTACCCCTCTATCAAATCACCTCACATCCTTCTTCGCTCCAGTGAGAAAAGCCCTAGCTCCCTCAATCTTTCTTCGTAGGACATGCCCTCCAGTCCAGGCAGCATCCTGGTAAATCTCCTCTGCACCCTCTCTAAAACTTCCACATCCTTCCTATAATGAGGTGACCAGAACTGAACACAATATTCCAAGTGTGGTCGAACCAGGGCCTTATAGAGCTGCAGCATAACCTCGCGGCTCTTAAACTCAATCCCCCTGTTAATGAAAGCCAACACACCATACGCCTTCTTAACAACCCTATCAACTTGGGTGGCAACTTTGAGTGATCTATGGACATGGATCCCAAGATCCCTCTGTTCCTTCACACTACCAAGAATTCTGTCTTTAAGCCTGTATTCCGCATTCAAATTCGACCTTCCAAAATGAATCACTTCACACTTTTCCAGGTTGAACTCCATCTGCCACTTCTCAGCCCAGCTCTGCATCCTGTCAATGTCCCGTTGCAACCTACAACAGCCTTCCACACTATCCACAACTCCAGCAACCTTCGTGTCATCGGCAAACTTGCTAACCCAGCCTTCCACTTCCTCATCCAAGTCATTTATAAAAATCACAAAGAGCAGAGGTCCCAGAACAGATCCCTGCGGAACACCACTGGTCACCGAGCTCCATGCTGAGTACTTTCCATCTACTACCACCCTCTGACTTCTATGGGCCAGCCAATTTTGGACAAAGTGAACTCAGGGGGCGGAGGTGGGTGAGTGGAGGACATAGATTTTAGAAGAGAGATGAGATGCGTGGAACTAGGTACGGTTATCAATGAAGGAGATGGTGTTGGAGTGGGAGAAGTGACTAAGGGGTGATTTGATGATTAAGGATCACAGCGCCTTGGCAGATTGTGAGGGGTGGGTGGCTAAAGGGATAGCCAGGCGGGGAGGCTTTCAACAAGTGGCAACTTTTCATCACCACGAGCCAAGTTTTAGAGAAAGCCATGATGTCAATGCAATCACTCACAAGAAGACCATGGAAGCATAAGGACCTTGTCCATGAGTGATTGGACATTCTGGAAGGAAATATGGAGAGAGGCAGAAATTGTTGATCCGCTGGCAGTAGTGGGTGCAGTGAGTGAGTACAGGGGGGTCAGCTAGGTTAGCTGCCAGCTGGTGCGCTGGGCAGGAAGGTTAGCAAGAGTGGAGGAAGGTGTATTTCGGGTTGTTACTCATGAGGTGGCAGCAGCAAATGCCTCAATAGAGAATACCAAGAGAGGTACAGAGGGAAGCTGTGGGCTTATTCCAGGAGGGATTCAAGATTGGAGTAGGAAATGTGTAATGTGAGAAATTAAAGGTGGCATTAGAACATAAGAAATGGGAGCTGAAATGGGCCATACGGCCACTCAAGTCTGCTCCACCATTCAACATCATGGCCAGTCTACTTCAACTCCACTTTCCCACCCGCTCCCCAAATCCCTTGATTCCCTCAGTGTCCAAAAATCAATCGATCCCTGTCTTGAATATACTCAATGACTCCGGGAATTCCAAAGATTCACAACTTCTTGAGTGAAGAAATGTCTCCTCATCTCAGTCCTAAATGGCTGACTGGGTGAGTGGAAGGGGACGAGACAGGAAATAAGAGACTGAGAGGTGACAAAAAAATTGGGGATGGAATCCACAGTCTTGGATCTGGAGTGGTACCCAAAATATACACACACACACATGTACACAGAGAGTCATGCCCTGGTCATAAACTGAGATAAGTAGGAAATGATGTGAGAGAGTCCAGAGATAAAGTCCATTCAAGGTAATTGGTAAATGGGTCAATGGTGAGGTCAAAAGAAATTTTTTACACAATGAATTGTTGTGATCTGGAATGCGCAACCTGAAAAGGTGGTGGAAGCAGATTCAGTAGTAACTTTCAAAAGGGAATTGGATAAACATTTGAATAAACTTGTGTTAGTTCTAAAAATAGCTGGAACTTTTGAAGAAAGAGACGTTATTTGACCCTGTGGGTAGTTGTCGATGAGAGGTCATGAATTAAAACCTCCAGCAGTAGGTCCAAGCAAGTTAGCAAACATAGTTCTAACAAACTGCTAACTCTGGACGAGCTAACAAAAGCTGACAAAAACTCCCAGAAGTGATAGTTTACTGGCTGAGTTGTAATCGACTCTGGGTGGACTGGATTGGCCCAGACTGGAAAATGTATGCTTCTGGCTGGCAGCATGTCAAGTTCCATGAGAAATGACATCATCACCCTCACCTACAGCAGAAGGTGGAGAGGAAGGAAACCAGAAATTGACTGCTTAATGTGGACTACAAAATTTTGTCCAAGGTCATTGCCAATCGGGTCAAGTGTGCTCTGGAGTTGGTGATTCACCCCGATCAGACCTGCGCTGTATCCAGCAGCAAGATCACTGACAGCCTCACGCTACTCTGATATGATTGCCTATGTACGGGACATGGGGGTGGACACCTGTCTCATCAACGTGGACCAGGAGAAGGCCTTTGACAGAATATCACACACCTACCTGATGGACATGCTCTCCAAAATGGGGTTTGGGGAGGGAATCCACAGTTGGAGCCAACTGCTCTACACAAATATCAGTAGTGCAGTCTCAATCTGTAGGCTGGATTTTGTGCTGGAGGTGGGGCTCCTGGTGCCAGGCCAAAAGGCCAAAAAGGTGGGGAGAGCCCTGCCTCTGCCTTTGATCCCTGTTTTACAAGGCATCCTCCCCGCATGGCGGAGGCCTCTCCTGCCGCAAGTAAGATCCCAGTGGCGACAGGAACAGGCCCTTTATAGGCCACTTAAGGGCCTCAATTGGCCTCTGGGTGGGAAGGCCATTGTCTGCCAGGAAGATCGCTGGGCGACAGGAAGGCAATGGGCCCCCCGCCCTGCTGCCCCCCACCACAATTCTCCGTGCCCTCCACCTCCGATCCTGCCTTGGGGGAGACATAGAAACCTGGCCAATGGATGGGATCAAATCTGGAGTCAGGCAGGTCTGTCCTCTCTACCCTGTCTTGTTCATGTGATGTATTGAACCTTTTGCTGAGTCCATCAGTAAGGATGCAGGCATTAGAGGGGTGACAACCCCAGGCAGCAGAGGCACACAGGTCAAAGCCTCCCTGTACCTGGACGGCGTCGCTGACTTCTGCTCGGATCCGCTGTCAGTACGCAGGCTGATGAGTGTCTGTGACCAGTTCGAACTGGTCTCGGCAACAAAAGTAAATCACAGCAAGAGCAAGACCATGGATTTTGTGCTGGGGGCGGGGTTCCTGGTGCCAGGCTAAAAGGCCAAAAAGGTGGGGAGAACCCCCCCCCTCTGGAAACTGGACCAACTGATTCTTTGTCCCCTTCACCTTCAGGTACCTGAAGGTGCTGGGGATATAGTTTGGAGGGGCCAGGGTGTGTGCCAAACACTGGAAGGATCATATAGCCATGGTGAAACAGAAACTGGGCAGGGCATGTGGGAGCAGAGTTCTCTCTTCATTGCAGGTAAGAACCTGGTCATCAGGTCGAGACACTCACGTTGTTGCCGTACGTGGCACAGGTGTGGCCTAGACCCCACTCCTGCACCGTGGCGGTCACCTGAGCCTTCTTCCACTTTATCTGGAGATTGAAAATGGACCGTGTCCGCAGGGACACAATGTTCAAACCTCTGGATAAAGAGGGAAAGAAACGTACGCAACGTCGGCCTCATCCTGATGGCCACTGTTGTCTGCGGCTGCATCAAGCCATGCGTAGACACTCGGTACGCAAACACCAAGTGTCACTACGTGCTGAGGTTCTATCTGTCCCCGGTGTTGCGAAGGATGGGTCTTGCCACATTGCCACGGAATGCTGTACCACCTATCCTTCGTGGAAAGGTTTGTGCAGAAAAACATCTTTGATCACAAGACCATCATGGCAGTGGTCTGCATGTAATGTCTTGGAGGCCCTGTGTGGAAAGGAAATGGTGGATTATGTCAGATGGTTCCCCGAGAAGACTGTCAAACTCATTTGGCGGAATGCCTCATCGCCAGAATTTTCAAACAAGCACCAAGATGTATCTTGGCTGATGGTGAGAAGGGCCCCCCCATCAGATCCTTCTTGCACGCCCGGAGTGTTACTGCCTCCACACGCTGCCCTCGAGGAGGCTGCGGTAAGGAAGAGACCATCCATTTGGAATATGCCTTTGCAAAGCAGGTCTGGAAAGAGATGCAGTGGTTTTTGTCCAGGTTCATCCCGAGCAGTTACTTAACCCAGGACTCTACGAGCTGTTCCCAGGGACACATACCGAGATAAACATTAACTGTTGCTGGAGGACCATCAAACTCGATGAATGGTGCTCTTTATTCTGCCCAAAACCTGTTGGTCTTCCAGTGCAAAGAACTGTGATGACCAAGTGTTGCAGCCTGGCACATTCCAAGGTCCAGGACTACGTGCTGAGGGATGCACTAAAGCTTGGGGCAGCCGCCACAAAGGTTCAATGGGGAAAGACCACAGTGTAAGGTCCAGAGTGAACCGAGGGGCTGGAACCTGTGTAATACCACTCAGGCAGCATGTATCAGAGAATGTTTTTTAGTCTTTATTTTTTCTTTTGGGCCTCCTTATCTCGAGAGACAATGGATACGCGCCTGGAGGTGGTCAGTGGTTTGTGAAGCAGCGCCTGGACTGGCTATAAAGGCCAATTCTAGAGTGACAGGCTCTTCCACAGGTGCTGCAGAGAAATTTGTTTGTCGGGGCTGTTACACAGTTGGCTCTCCCCTTGCGCCTCTGTCTTTTTTCCTGCCAACTGCTAAGTCTCTTCGACTCGCCACATTTTAGCCCTGTCTTTATGGCTGCCCGCCAGCTCTGGCGAACGCTGGCAACTGACTCCCACGACTTGTGATCAATGTCACAGGATTTCATGTCGCGTTTGCAGAGATGTGGACGGCCAGTGGGTCTGATACCAGTGGCGAGCTCGCTGTACAATGTGTCTTTGGGGATCCTGCCATCTTCCATGCGGCTCACATGGCCAAGCCATCTCAAGCGCCGCTGACTCAGTAGTGTGTACAAGCTGGGGATGTTGGCCGCCTCGAGGACTTCTGTGTTGGAGATACGGTCCTGCCACCTGATGCCAAGTATTCTCCGGAGGCAGCGAAGATGGAATGAATTGAGACGTCGCTCTTGGCTGGCATACGTTGTCCAGGCCTCGCTGCCATAGAGCAAGGTACTGAGGACACAGGCCTGATACACTCGGACTTTTGTGTTCCGTGTCAGTGTGCCATTTTCCCACACTCCCTTGGCCAGTCTGGACATAGCAGTGGAAGCCTTACCAATGCGCTTGTTGATTTCTGCATCTAGAGACAGGTTACTGGTGATAGTTGAGCCTAGGTAGGTGAACTCTTGAACCACTTCCAGAGCGTGGTCACCAATATTGATGGATGGAGCATTTCTGACGTCCTGCCCCATGATGTTCGTTTTCTTGAGGCTGATGGTCAGGCCAAATTCATTGCAGGCAGCCGCAAACCTGTCGATGCAACTCTGCAGGCACTCTTCATTGTGAGATGTTAAAGCAGCATCGTCAGCAAAGAGGAGTTCCCTGATGAGGACTTTCTGTACTTTGGACTTCGCTCTTAGATGGGCAAGGTTGAACAACCTGCCCCCTGATCTTGTGTGGAGGAAAATTCCTTCTTCAGAGGACTTGAACGCATGTGAAAGCAGCAGGGAGAAGAAAATCCCAAAAAGTGTGGGTGTGAGACACAGCCCTGTTTCACGCCACTCAGGATAGGAAAGGGCTCTGATGAGGAGCCACCATGTTGAATTGTGCCTTTCATATTGTCATGGAATGAGGTGATGATACTTAGTAGCTTTGGTGGACATCCGATCTTTTCTAGTAGTCTGAAGAGACCACGTCTGCTGACGAGGTCAAAGGCTTTGGTGAGATCAATGAAAGCAATGTAGAGGGGCATCTGTTGTTCACGGCATTTCTCCTGTATCTGACGAAGGGAGAACAGCATGTCAATGGTTGATCTCTCTGCACGAAAGCCACACTGTGCCTCAGGGTAGACGCGCTCGGCCAGCTTCTGGAGCCTGTTCAGCGTGACTCGAGCAATGACTTTCCCCACTATGCTGAGCAGGGAGATTCCACGGTAGTTGTTGCAGTCACCGCGGTCACCTTTGTTTTTATAGAGGGTGATGATATTGGCATCGCGCATGTCCTGTGGCACTGCTCCCTCGTCCCAGCACAGGCAAAGCAGTTCATGTAGTGCTGAGAGTATAGCAGGCTTGGCACTCTTGATTATTTCAGGGGTAATGCTGTCCTTCCCAGGGGCTTTTCCGCTGGCTAGAGAATCAATGGCATCACTGAGTTCCGATTTGGTTGGCTGTATGTCCAGCTCATCCATGACTGGTCGAGGCTGGGCTGCATTGAGGGCAGTCTCAGTAACAGCATTCTCCCTGGAGTACAGTTCTAGGTAGTGCTCAACCCAGCGAATGTTTTTTAGTGTATAAAGCAAATGTACATCGTAAGTACAACGTGGAATGACAAATGTAGTGAGGCACCTCATGTTCCATATTGAAAGAAACTGACCTTTACTGCACTTTATGAAATGTCCAATTTGAATTGCTTTGTGATGCATTGTTACAAATTTAATGAATAAAGTATATTTTGGGGGAAAAACCTAGTTCTAACTGGCTGTGCCTGCATTCAAATCTCGGGCATCCCATGACCTTCACAATAATGTTGCCAACCCTTCAGGATTTTGCCCTGTAATCTCCAGGAATTAAAGATTAATCTTCAGAACCCTGCTGTGAGCAAGAAAACCTGGGGAAAAATGTTATTTTATGAAAGTTTATTAGTTGTAAAACTATTGGGTAAAAAAAAAAGGCTGTTTCATCAGTTAGAAGGCGGGAGGTCATGGAATGAAACCTCCACGAATACATCCAATCGGAGTTGGCAACTTCACTTTCCCCTCTGCCCTTGCAATCCCAACCTGCCTGTACCTGGTGTCCCTTATAATTCCTATTGGTAGGGCAGGCAGAGTAGAAACTTTTTAATATATGATTTAAATACGAGCCCAAATAAACTTCATTATGCAGCTTGAGGCCAAAGTGATTAATGAGAAATTGTGCGGAAAACACAAGACCTGCCTTCCAGCTTTTAGGAACAAATTATTCCCTCGGATATTTCTTTATTTTAAAAAGAAAGAGCACCAGCTCCTGATAAATTGTACATTATTTTTCCCCTGACAAAAAAAAACCAAACTGATAAGGCCTTTAATTCAGCGAGGCTGGGAAGCAATGCGATTTCGCTCGCAAAATAGGCCAATTATCAGAAACTAGTTTGGCTAAATGGCATTTCAAGTGAGGCACTGCATGCAATGGGTCTTAAATGCCCTTTAGCCAACACCACTACACCGAAAACAAATAATACCTTCGTCAATTGAGTTCTGCTGGCAGCTCCCAGCAAACTCGGATTAGCATACGCAGTTGCAGTCTCTGCCAGCTAGATAATGAAGCCTGATTATTTGATTCAATGAATGTTAAATAGGCAGAAGGCCTTATCTATGCACGACTCTATTTATATTTTAATCGCCTCACATTTGAACCGCTGGCTTGCGTTTTCTGTTTCTCCGGGTTATTGTAAAAAAAAACCTTTGACAGATAGGGGCTGAATGGCAAAGTGTTAAGTGCTTGCATTTTACATAGAAAAATCCTTCGGAGATTGGCCCCTTGGCTGCTGGATAAGGTTCCTCATTATAAAGTAGCTCTGATGGTATTTCTGATCAAGTTTCTTGAAGGCAAAGCTTTAAAGGAGAATCGTCGTTTCTTGTATTTCTTTCGCCATTCCGAAATGTGAGGTCATCCGAAACTCTACTACCTGTGTCCGAACTCGCATTGTCCCTTTCATCCATCACCTACATGGTCCTGCAACTCCTTGAGTTTAAATTCTCATCCTTGTTTTCAAATCCCTCCATGGCATTGCCACTCCCTAGCTCTGGAATATCCTCCAGCCCCAAACATTCCAAGGTCTCTGCACTCCTCCAATTCTGGCCTCTTGAGCATCCCCGATTTTGATCGTTCCACCATCATGCCTTCAGCTGCCCGGGCCCTAAACTCCGGAATTTCCTCCCTAAACTTCTGCACCTCTCTACCTCTCTTCCCTCCTCCAGGACGCTCCTTAAAACCAACCTCTATGACCAAGCTTTTGGTCCGAATGTGGCTGGGTGTCAAATTTTGTTTGATAATGCTCCTATGAAGCGCATTGGGACATTTTAATACATTAAAGGCACTATATAAATACAAGTTGTTGTTGTTGTTGTTATGAACAGATTAAGAAATGTAACCAAGATGCCTTTACTTAACTTCCCAATCTCTGCTTGTACAGCAGGCACTTTCATACTAAGGTGTTTCGCCTGCTACACTTTGACCAGTAAAACCAATTTCGATGACACATAGATTGGGGACAAAGTTAGTCGGGTAGATGGCAGCACAAAATTACACATAGACATTGCTAGATTAAGCAAGTAGCAGATAGATTTCACAGCAAGTATGTATTAGGTCATCCATTTTGGACCAAAAAAAGATAGATCTGAGTATTATTTACATTGTGAAAAGATAGGAACTACGAATGTTCAAAGAAAGGTAAGGAGCCACAGATAAATAAAATGTAGAAATCAGATGCAAAAAATAACCAGAAAGGCTATTGGAATGTTAGTCTTTATAACTAGAGGTTTGGAATATAAAGGGGAGGAATTTGTTTGCGCTTGATACAGGGCTATGGGGAGAGAGTGGGTAGTGGGATTAGTTTGGGATTGAAACTGGGCTATGAGGAGAGAGTGGGTCAGTGGGATTAGTTTGGGATTGAAACTGGGCTATGAGGAGAGAGTGGGTCAGTGGGATTAGTTTGGGATTGATACAGGGCTATGAGGAGAGAGTGGGTCAGTGGGATTAGTTTGGGATTGATACAGGGCTATGGGGAGAGAGTGGGTCAGTGGGATTAGTTTGGGATTGATACAGGGCTATGAGGAGAGAGTGGGTCAGTGGGATTAGTTTGGGATTGATACAGGGCTATGGGGAGAGAGTGGGTCAGTGGGATTAGTTTGGGATTGATACAGGGCTATGGGGAGAGAGTGGGTCAGTGGGATTAGTTTGGGATTGATACAGGGCTATGAGGAGAGAGTGGGTCAGTGGGATTAGTTTGGGATTGATACAGGGCTATGGGGAGAGAGTGGGTCAGTGGGATTAGTTTGGGATTGATACAGGGCTATGGGGAGAGAGTGGGTCAGTGGGATTAGTTTGGGATTGAAACTGGGCTATGAGGAGAGAGTGGGTCAGTGGGATTAGTTTGGGATTGATACAGGGCTATGAGGAGAGAGTGGGTCAGTGGGATTAGTTTGGGATTGATACAGGGCTATGGGGAGAGAGTGGGTCAGTGGGATTAGTTTGGGATTGATTCAGGGCTATAGGGAGAGAGTGGGGCATTGGGATTAGTTTGGGATTGAAACTGGGCTATGGGGAGAGAGTGGGTCAGTGGGATTAGTTTGGGATTGATACAGGGCTATGGGGAGAGAGTGGGGCAGTGGGATTAGTTTGGGATTGAAACTGGGCTATGAGGAGAGAGTGGGTCAGTGGGATTAGTTTGGGATTGAAACTGGGCTATGAGGAGACAGTGGGTCAGTGGGATTAGTTTGGGATTGATACAGGGCTATGGGGAGAGAGTGGGTCAGTGGGATTAGTTTGGGATTGAAACTGGGCTATGAGGAGAGAGTGGGTCAGTGGGATTAGTTTGGGATTGATACAGGGCTATGGGGAGAGAGTGGGTCAGTGGGATTAGTTTGGGATTGATTCAGGGCTATAGGGAGAGAGTGGGGCATTGGGATTAGTTTGGGATTGAAACTGGGCTATGGGGAGAGAGTGGGTCAGTGGGATTAGTTTGGGATTGATACAGGGCTATGGGGAGAGAGTGGGTCAGTGGGATTAGTTTGGGATTGAAACTGGGCTATGAGGAGAGAGTGGGTCAGTGGGATTAGTTTGGGATTGATACAGGGTGATGTGGAGAGAGCGGGGCAGTGGGATTAGTTTGGGATTGATTCAGGGCTCTGGGGAGAGAGCGGGACAGTGGGATTAGCTTGGGATTGATTCAGGGCTATGTGGAGAGAGTGGGGCAGTGGGATTAGTTTGGGATTGAAACTGGGCTATGAGGAGACAGTGGGTCAGTGGGATTAGTTTGGGATTGATACAGGGCTATGGGGAGAGAGTGGGTCAGTGGGATTAGTTTGGGATTGAAACTGGGCTATGAGGAGAGAGTGGGTCAGTGGGATTAGTTTGGGATTGATACAGGGCTATGGGGAGAGAGTGGGTCAGTGGGATTAGTTTGGGATTGATTCAGGGCTATAGGGAGAGAGTGGGGCATTGGGATTAGTTTGGGATTGAAACTGGGCTATGGGGAGAGAGTGGGTCAGTGGGATTAGTTTGGGATTGATACAGGGCTATGGGGAGAGAGTGGGGCAGTGGGATTAGTTTGGGATTGAAACTGGGCTATGAGGAGAGAGTGGGTCAGTGGGATTAGTTTGGGATTGATACAGGGTGATGTGGAGAGAGCGGGGCAGTGGGATTAGTTTGGGATTGATTCAGGGCTCTGGGGAGAGAGCGGGACAGTGGGATTAGCTTGGGATTGATTCAGGGCTATGTGGAGAGAGTGGGGCAGTGGGATTAGTTTGGGATTGAAACTGGGCTATGGGGAGAGAGTGGGTCAGTGGGATTAGTTTGGGATTGATACAGGGCTACGCGGAGAGAGTGGGGCAGTGGGATTAGCTTGGGATTGATTCAGGGCTATGTGGAGAGAGTGGGTCAGTGGGATTAGTTTGGGATTGATACAGGGCTATGGGGAGAGAGTGGGTCAGTGGGATTAGTTTGGGATTGATACAGGGCTATGTGGAGAGAGTGGGGTAGTGGAATTGGTTTTGGATTGATACTGGGCTATGGGGAGAGCGGGGAAATGGGATTTGTGTTGAATGATATAGAGCTATGGGGAGAGAGTGGGGTTAGTTTGGAGTTGCTCTGGCAAAGAATTGGCACAGACAGGATGGGCCAAATGGCCTCTTTTTGTGCTGTAAACCTCTCTGGTTTTGTGTGAGATCCTGGAAAGTGAGTATGAATCATAAAACTACACAGTTTAACCTTCATGCTGACCTCTCCCAAAACCTTGAACGTTCTCCAAACTAAGAGGACCATCTCTGTGATGCTTTCTAACCAGTCACTCTGAGGGGTTCCAAACCAGTCTAGGTGCTTTGCTCCCTGGTCTCGAATATCCTTCAACAACAAAAACAAGTTGTATTTATATAGCACCTTTAATGTAATAAAACATCCCAAGTCACTTCACAGGAGCATTATTAAACAAAGTATGACACCAAGTCACAAAAGGTAATATTAGGTAAGATAACCAAAAGCTTGGTCAAAGAGGTAGGTTTTAAGGGGTGTCTTAAAGGAGGAAAGTGAGGTGGAGAGGCAGAGAGATGCAGGGAGGAAATTCCAGAGTTTGGGTACTAGGCAACTGAAGGCACAGCCGCCAATGGTGGAGCAATTAAAATCCAGGATGCACAAGAGGCTTGAATTAGAGGACAGCAGATATCTTGGAGGGTTGTGGGGCTGGAGGAGAGTACAGAGATAGGGAGGGTCAAGACCATTGAGGGATTTGAAAACAAGGATGAGAATTTTCAAACGAGACATTGCTTGACCAGGAGCCAATTTGATCAACGAGCACAGGGGTGGTAGGGTAACGGGACTTGGTTTGAGATAAGACACAGGCAGCAGAGTTTTGGATGACCACAAGTTTACAGAGAGTAGAATGTGGGAGACCAGCCAGGAGTGCGTTGCAATCAAGTCTAGAGGCAACGAAGGCATGAATGAAGGTTTCAGCAGCTGATGAGTTGAGCTAGGGATGACATCGGGATGTTATGGAAGTGGAAATAGGAAGTATTAGTGATGGCATGAATATGAGATTGGAAGCTCATTTCGGGGTCAAATGTGACACCAAAGTTGTGAACGGACTGGCTTAATCTCAGACTATTGGCAGGGATAGGGATGGAGTCGGTAGCTAGGGAACAGGGTTTGGAGGGGGGAACCATAAACAATGGCTTCAGTCTTTCCAATATTTAATTGGAGGAAACGTCTGCTCGTCCAGGACTGGATACCAAACCATACGACCATACGAATGAGGAACAGAAGTAGGCCAATCGGCCTGTCGAGCCTGCTCTGCCATTTAATAAGATCATGGCTGATCTGTTTGTGTCTCGAATTCCACACTCCCATTTACCCCTGATAACCTTTGATAACCTATCTACCTCCGCCTTAAAAATATTCAATAACTCCGCCTCCACCACCTTCTGAGGCAGAGAATTCCAAAATCGCACAACCCTCAGAGAAAAAAAGTTTCTCCTCATCTCTGTCCTAAAAGGGCAGCGCCTAATTTTAAAACAGTATCCCCGTGTTCCGGACTCATCCACAAGAGGAAACATCCTTTCCACATTCACCTTGTCAAGACCGTTCAGGATCTTATAAACTTCAATCAAGTCTCCCCTCACTCTTCTAATCTCCAGTGAAAATAAACCCAGTCTGTCCAACCTTTCCTCATAAGACAACCTGCTCATTGCAGGTATCAATCTAGTAAACCAATGTCAGATAAGCAGTCTGTTAATTTGGCAACAGTGGAGGAATCGAGAGACGTGGTGATGAGGTAGAGCTGAGTGTTAGAGTCATAGAGTCGTACAGCATAGATACAGGCCCTTCGGCCCACCACGTCCGTGCCGACCATAATGCCTCTCTATACTAATCCCACCTTCCTGCATTAATTCCATATCCCTCTATGCCTTGCTCATTCAAGTACCTGTCCAGATGCCTCTTAAATGTCGCTACTGTTCCTACCTCCACCACCTCCTCTGGCAGCTCATCCCAGATACCCACTATTCTTTGTGTGAAAAATTTACCCCTTTGATCCCCTTTAAACCTCTTCCCTCTCACCTTAAATCTATGCCCTCCAGTTTTAGTCACCCCTACCATGGGAAACAGACTTTGGCTATCTACCCTATCTATGCCTCTCATAATTTTATATACCTCTATCATGTCCCCTCTCAGCCTCCTTCGCTCCAGGGAAAACAGACCCAGCCTATCCAATCTCTCTTTATAACTCAAACCCTCCAAACCAGGCAACATCCTTGTGAATCTTTACTGCACCCTCTCCAGCTTAATCACATCTTTCCTGTCGTGCGGCGACCAGAACGGCACACAGTACTCCAAATGCGGCCTAACCAACGATATGTACAACTGTAACATGACGTCCCAACTCTTGTACTCAATGCCTCGGCTGATGAAGACAAGCATGCCATACGCCTTCTTCACCACCATGTCTACCTGTGTTGCCACTTTCAGGGAACTATGTACTTGCACCCCAAGGTCTCTCTGCTCAACAACACTCCCCAGGGCTCTGCCATTCACTGTATATGTCCTGCCCTGGTGTAACTTCCCAAAATGCATCACTTCACATTTGTCTGCGTTAAATTCCATTTGCCACTCCCTTGCCCACTTTCCCAGTTGATCTATATCCTGTTGTAACCTTAGACAACCTTCTTCACTGTCCACTATACCACCAATTTTGGTGTCATCTGCAAACTTACTAATCATGTCCCCTACATTCACATCCAAGTCATTAATATATATGACAAACAACAGAGGGCCCAACACTGATCCCTGCGGCACACCACTGGTCACCAGCCTCCAATCTGAAAAACAACCCTCCACTGCCACCCTCTGCCTTCTATCACCAAGCTAATTTTGTATCCAATTTGCCAACTCACCCTGGATCCCAAGTGTTCGAACCTTCTGGACCAGCCTACCATACGGGACCTTGTCAAAGGCCTTGCTAAAATCCATGTAGACAACGTCCATCGCCCTGCCCTCGTCAATCCTCTTGGTCACCTCCTCAAAAAACTCAATCAGATTTGTGAGACATGATTCCCCACACACAAAGCCATGCTGACTATCCCTAATCAGACCATACCTTTCCAGATGCATATAAATCCTGTCTTTCAGAATCCCTTCCAATAACTTTCCCACCACTGATGTAAGGCTCACCGGCCTGTAGTTCCCTGGCTTATCACTGCTGCCCTTCTTAAATAAAGGCACATTAGCCATCCTCCAATCTTCCGGTACCTCACCCGTGGCTAACGATACAAAAATCTCTGCCAGGGCCCCAGCGATCTCCTCCCTTGCTTCCCATAGCATCCTAGGATACACCTGGTCAGGCCCTGGGGATTTATCCACCTTAATGCGCTTCAAAACCTCCAATACCTCCGCCTTTGTAATGTTGATATGCTCCAGGATATCGGTGTTCCCTCCCTTGAACTCACTAGCTTCCATGACCTTCTCCATGGTAAATACGGACGAAAATATTCATTTAAGACCTCGCCCATTTCCCGTGGCGCCACTCCATATGTGTTGTCAGCGTACATGTGAAAACTGACGCTGTGCTTTCGGATGACGTCGCCGAGGTGCAGCATATTGGAGAGAAAGAGGAGGAGGGCCAAGGATAGAACCTTGTGGGACTCCTTCTCCGCGTTCACCAGCTACATCCAAGGCAGGAGCTCTGTGTTCAGAGCCAAGCACAGTGCTAGCCCCTGGCACTTCAGATTTGGGCTGTGGTTGGCATTATTGCACAGTTTCTGACTCCCCTTCTCTCGTTCAGGCAGTGGCTCTTTACTTTGCACAAATGCATAGATTCTGTGAGCCTAGACAATAAGAGCTGGCATTGCCTAAATCTAAAGATGACTTCATTCTCGGCTCAGTGGATAGTACTCTCACCACTGGATGAGAAGGTTGTGGGTTTGAGTCCCACTCCAAAGACATATAATCAATGCTGACACTCCAGTGCAGTTCTGAGGGAGTTACACTGTCAGAGGTGCTGTCGTTCAAACAAGATGTTAAACTGAGGCCCTGTCTGCCCTCTCTGGTGGATGGAAAAGACTCCCTGGCACTATTTTGAAGAAGATCAGGGGAGTTATCCCCAGTGTCCAGGCCAATATTTATCCCTCAACCAGCATCCTAAAAAACAGCTCTTGTGGTCATTATCATATTGCTGTTTGTGGGAGCTTGCTGTGCGCAAATTGGCTGTCATGTTTTCCACATCACAACTATACTTCAAAAGTACTGTGTTGGCTGTAAAATGATCTGGGACGTCCTGAGGCTGTGAAAGGCGCTATGTAAATGCAATTCCTTTTGCCCTTTCTGGCCTGATGCCCACACACGTTCAGAGGCTCATTGCGTAAAGTTGGTACTCACCCTTTGCTAGCCCAGTGATAGTGATGCCAGTTGCCTCACACACCAGCAGCCTGTGGATCTCTTTACCAACAGTTGTCAAAGGAGTTAAATGTTTTTCCTCTGAGACTGTTCGATTTAATCAGCCTACCTTGGAATGGATTCACACAGGCAGATAATCTCATTATTATTTGCCACGAGTAGCTAAAGCATCTCCTAAAACTATATAATGAATTCATTATGTTTTAATGTTCTCATCTGGGTTGAATTACACGGCATGAAAAAGGCAACATTATTTGGATTCTGTCCCCGCCCTACCCTTTACCCGCACCCCCCCTCCTCCACCCCAGAGGCAATAGGAAAAGGTGGGGGGGGCACATATTTCACACAATATGTTCATGTACAGGCACATACAATGACAGAGACTCGTCAAGGGTTATCGTTTCAGGAGCTGCCTGTCAATGAGATACTTGTCATCGGCTAATTGGCCAGCAGAGATCGAGTGACACTTTGCTTGTTCAGGAGCAAGGGTGTGAACAATGGCAGCCAAGTGTTACAAAACAGTGAGGGGAAAACAAATATACACAAAACAAGAGCAAGACTTGTCCTGGGCACAGGGCCCAGAGCTCAGTCTTGTCTCTCCTCCGTACTCACTGTCTCCCTCCATTTAAACTTTCAAAACCATTTGCTTTTTGGTGATTTATGAGTTCATCAAACTGAGGATTGTGATATAACCTTTCACTCATTTTGACACTCCCAGTTATGAGAGTGTCACAGGTTAGATACAGAGTCAAGCTCCCTCTACACTGTCCCATCAAACACTCCCAGGAATAAGGAATAGGAGCAGCAGTAGGCCATGGAGTCATTTAAGCCTCCTTCACCATTTAGTAAGACTCAATTCCACTTTCCTGCACAATCCCCATATCCCTTAGTGCCCATAATTGTATCGATCTCAGCCTTACATATACTCATTGACTGAGCATCCACAGCCCTCTGGGGTAGAGAGTTCCAAAGATAGACAACCCTCTGGTCAAGGTATTGCCCTGAGGAATTTCGCTGACAACCAATTTAAGATTGTCAGTCGGACTTGCACAGTGACGCATTTGCACGTTCTGGAAGCTACATACATTAATACACAGGGCCCTGTTCTTTGCAGACAGAAAGAACATGTACACACATTGCGCCTGTTTCAGCTAAACAAAATAAGTGACCACCATTCGCTGGTTCATTCCTCAGGGCAGTGCCTTGTCCAATCAGAGCCAAGCTGCCTGATTTAAATTTCAAACAAAGTTTAACAGTTAACTGCCAGGCACCATAAACTAGTGCATTCTCCATGGCAATGCCTCTACCAATCAGAGTCCACTTGCCAACCAATCAGCACTCTCTTCTCATACAGTATGTTTGTTGTTTCCCTTATATTAGTATTCTTGCAAATTGTCCTGATGAGTGCAAGACAAAAAGCTTCGACAAAATGTCTCTATTTTCAGTAATACTCAAATATCTATTTGTTATAAAATCAGAAAGTGCTGGAAATACTCAGCAGATCTGGCAGCATCTGTGGAGAGAGAAACAGAGTTAACATTTCAGGTCTGTAACCTTTCATCAGAACTGGCAAAGGTTAGAATAGGCTCTGAGCAAGTGAAAAGGAATGGAGGAAGAAGAACTAAAGGGAAGGTCTGTGATAGGGTGGAGGGCAGATTCGATGGTAAAGATGTCATGGAATAAAAGGCAAAAGGAGCAGTAATAGCTGTAGAGAGAGTGTTAATGGCAGAATAATTGACTGCTCTGTCCGAGAGTAAAAACATAAAAAACAAGTTTAAGACCGGCACATGGTAAAAAACAATCAAAATGGCAGTCATGGTCCGAAATTGTTGAACTCAATGTTGAGTCCAGAAGGCTATAGAGTGCCTAATTGGAAGATGAGATACTGTTCCTCAAGCTTGCGTTGAGCTTCACTGGAGCACTGCAGCAGGCAGAGAACAGAAATGTGGGTGTGAGAGCAGGGTGGTGAATTAAAAAGCTCGGGGTCCTGCTTGCAAACTGAGCAGAGGGTTCTGAAAAGCACTCACCCAATCTGCATTTGGTCTCCCCAATGTAGAGGAGACCACATTGTGACCAGCGAATACACTACACTAAATTGAAAGAAGTACAAGTAAATCGTTGCTTCACCTGGAAGGAGTGTTTGGGGCCTTGGATAGTGAGGAGAGAGGAGGTAAAAGGGCAGCTTTTACATCTCCTGTGATTGCATGGGAAGGTGCCATGGAAAGGAGACGCGGTTTCAAGGGTGATGGAGGAGGGGATCAGGGTGTCGCGGAGGGAACATTTCCTACAGAATGCTGACAGGGGAAGGGAGGGGAAGATGTGTTTGGTAGTGGCATCATGCTGGAGGTGGCGGAAATGGTGGAGGATGATCCTTTGGATGTGGAAGTTGGTGGGGTGGAAGTGAGGACAAGGGGAACGCTGTCGCGGTTCTGGGAGGGAAAGGAAGGGGTAAGAGCAGAAGTGCAGGAAATGGGTCAGACACGGTCGAGGGCCCTGTCAATCATGTTGGAGGGAAATCCTCGGTTGAGGAGAGATGAAGATGTATCAGAAGTGTTGTCATGGAAGATTGCATCATCAGAACAGATGTGACGGAGATGGAGAAACTGGGAAATTGGATTGAGGTCCTTACAGGAGGCAGGGTGTGAAGTAGTGCAGTCGAGGTAGCTGTGGAAGTCAGTGGGCTTATAGTAAATACTAGTGGACAGCCTATCCCCAGAGATGGAGACAGAGAAGTCGAGGAAGGAAGGGAAGTGTTGGAAATAGACCATGTGAAGGTGAGAGAAGGGTGGAAACTAGAAGCAAAGTTGATGAAGTTTTCCAGTTCGGGGTGAGAGCAGGAAATGGTACCGATACAGTCAACTCTGTTTCTGGTGCATTGATTAAACACCTATAGCCCTGGTGTATCTACACAGCACACTGTACAGTGCCTAGAACAGTATTCCTTGTGTGCTCTAACCAGAGCTTTATACAACCGGAATGTAACTTCCACCCCTTTGTATTCCAGCCCCCTTGTGATAAAGCCAAACATTGTTGTGATTACTTTTTGCACCTGTGTTTGTGCACATGAACCCCTGAATCCCTTTACTCCTCCACAGCTCCCAGTCCCTTGCCATGTTAGAATGTGATTTTTTGTAATAATATAGACAAAGGCTGCAGTCCTGTGAGGAAAGGCCCCTGGATGAGTTAGAGACCCAGGGTCAAATGTTTTGCTCATTTATTGAAGATTGAATAAACATATACTTACTGTGAACAGCAAAATTACAATAGATACTTAACCTTTGCCTCTGAAGCCAAAGGTTTTCGGTTCAGAACCCAATCCAGAGAATGAGCACACAAATTTGATCTTAGAGTAGGTTAAAGGGTCGGCACAACATCATTGGGCCGAAGGGCCTGTACTGTGCTGTACTGTTCTATGTTCTATGTTAAATCTGGACTGATGCTCCAGTGATATCTTTTGGATGAGACGTTAAATTGAGGCCCCCATCTTCATGCTTGGTGGAGGTGAAAGATGCCATGGCACCATTTTGAAGAAGAGCAGGGGAGTTATCGCCAGTGTCCTGGTCAATATTTATACCTCATAAACATCATGAAGAAACAGATTCATTATCACATTGCTGTTTGTGGAGTTTGTTGTGTGCATACTGGCATTTCCTACAACAGTGACTACACATCAAAAACTCTGTTGGCTGCAAAGCACTTTGAGTTGTCCGGTGGTCGTGAAAAGTGCTATATAAATGCAAGTCTTTATGTCTCACTGCTGGTTGAGCTCACTCTTCTCCACCCTCACACCCACACCCCTCCCCCGCCCACATACCCCCTGTGTGCTCTCTCTCTCTGCTCCATCTATTCCTTCTTCTCAGTTGATGACCATCTCACCCAATTTATGCTGTTTTGAGTCGCATTAATCCACAGGCATCTGCTCTCCATAATCCTTTGTCCCTTTAGATACCAGTGTGTATCAAGATGTTCCAGGTTAACTAAACCTTTCTCGCTTGATTCTAATGTCCATAGTTCCACTTTGTCACTTACACCATCACGCATTGTCATTCACTCTGTCACCCACTCTGTCATTCTCTTTGTCACTCACTCTGTCTCTGACGGAGATGATTCCTTGTGGAGTTGTAGAGTGAAGCGGGACAGGGCAGTCAGTGGCTGATGGTGGTGGTAGACCGAGAGGAGGACAAGATCCTTGGCTGGAGGGTTTGGGGCTGTCACCTTACAATTGAAGGGCCTGAGGATCTGCAGATTGGAGGCTCCGTATTTACACTGGATGCGAGCTCTAGCAGACGTGGCATTGCAGATTTTAATGGCAGCACAGTGGCTTTGTTACTGGACTAATAATCCAGAGAATGTGAGCTCAAATCCCACTGTGGAAAATCTGAATACAATTGTAATGTAGACCTGGAGCTAAAAACCATGAAGCAGTGGAATTGTCTTAAAAACCTACTCTATCTGAATGCACGCAGCATTTGCAACAAGGTAGATGATTCAAAGGCACAAATAGAAGTAAATGAGTATGATTTAATTGCCATTATGCAGACATGGTTATAGGGTGACCAGGACTGAGAACTTGATTCCTGTCATTTAGGAAGGATCAGTGGAGGGGAAAAGGAGGTGGGGTAGCACTGTTAATAAGGGTCGAGATCAGTACATTAGTAACAGATTGAAGGTTTAAAATGTAGAATCAGTTTGGGTGGAGCTAAGAAAGAGCAAGGGACAGCAAACATTGGTGGGAGTTGTTTATAGGCCACCAAACTGTAGTGGTAATGTTGGGCATGGTATAAATTAAGTATGGCATGCTTGGCCGAGGCATTGAGTACAAGAGTTGGGACGTCATGTTACAGTTGTACATAACGTTGGTTAGGCCACATTTGGAGTACTGTGTACAGTTCTGGTCACCGCACTACAGGAAAGATGTGATTAAGCTAGAGAGGGTGCAGAAAAGATTCACAAGGATGTTGCCTGGTTTGGAGGGCTTGAGTTATAAAGAGAGATTGGATAGGCTGGGTCTGTTTTCCCTGGAGCGAAGGAGGCTGAGAGGGGACATGATAGAGGTATATAAAATTATATAAAACTATGAGCGACATAGATAGGGTAGATAGCCAGAGTCTGTTTCCCATGGTCAGGGTAACTAAAACTAGAGGGCATAGATTTAAGGTGAGACAGAGGAGGTTTAAAGGGGATCAAAGGGGTAAATTTTTCACTCAAAGAATAGTGGGTATCTGGAATGAGCTGCCTGAAGAGGTGGTGGAGGCAGGAACAGTAGCGATATTTAGGAGGCATCTGGACAGTTACTTGAATGAGCAAGGCATAGAGGGATAATGCAGGCAGGTGGGATTAGTACAGATAGGCGTTATGGTCGGCATGGACGCGGTGGGCCGAAGGGCCTGTTTCTATGCTGTACGACTCTATGACTCCATAAATTAGAGCTGCACGTACCATGGGCAATATAGTAATAATGGGTGACTTCAATTTACATATAGTCTGGTTAAATCTAATTAACACTAATGTTGTGGAGGATGAATTCCTGGATTGTGTACGAGATGAATTTCTGGAGTAGTATGTTGAGGAACCAACTAGGGATCAGGCTATTTTAGATTTAGTTTTATGTAATGAGAAAGGGCTAATTAATAACCTTGCTGTAAATGAGCCATTAGGAAATAGTGACCAGAATATGTTAGAATTTTGCATTAAATTTGAAAGAGATACAGTTCATTCTGAAACTAAGGTCTTACATCCGAACAAACGAAACTGTGAAGATATGGGGGAAAATTGGCTATGGTGGATTGGGAAAATACATTCAAAGATTTGACAGTAGACAGGCAATGGCTAGTATTTAAAGAAGTATTACATGGTCTACAACAAATATACATTCCTCTAAGTCACAAAAGTCACAGTCACAGGACACTAAGTCACAGGAAAGGCGAATCAACCATGGCTACAAAAGAAAATTAAAGCACAAACAAGAAATGCTGGAAATACTCAGCAGGTCTGTCAGCATCTGTGGAGGGAGAAGCAGAGTTAACGTTTCAGTGACCCTTCATCAGAACTGGCAGATATTAGAAATGTAAAAGGTTTTAATCAAGTAAAGTGGGGGTGGGGCAAGAGATAACAAAAGAGTAGGTGTTGATAGGACAAGGTCACAGGGAATAACTGACCAGAAGGTCATGGAGCAAAGGCAAACAGTATGTTAATGGTGTGCTGAAAGACAAAGCATTAGTACAGATAGGGTGTTAATGGATGGCAAAATGAGCAGCCTGGCCCCAAGCATAAAAATGAAAAAAACAGTGGGTAGGCACAGTAGAAACAAACTAAACAAACTAAAATAAAATAAACACATAAAAAATAAAAATTAAAAAGAAAAAATAACGAAAAATAAAAATAAAAAGGGAGGCCCGTCATGCTCTGAAATTATTGAACTCAATATTCAGTCCGGCAGCCTGTAGTGTGCCTAATCGATAAATGAGATGCTGTTCCTTGAGTTTGTGTTGATGTTCACTGGAACACTGCAGCAATCCCAGGACAGAGCTGTGGACATGAGAGCAGGGGGGAGTGTTGAAATGGTCAGCAACCGAAGCTCGGGGTCATGCTTTCGGACTGAGCGGAGGTGATTCGCAAAGCAGTCACCCAGTCTGTGTTTGGTCTCCCCAATGTAGAGGAGACCACATTGTGAGCAGTGAATACAGTATATTAAATTGAAAGAAGTACAAGTAAATCGCGGCTTCACCTGAAAGGAGTGTTTGGGGCCTTGGATCATGAGGAGAGAGGAGGTAAATGGGCAGGTATTACACCTCCTGCGATTGCATGGGAAGGTGCTATGGGACGGGGACAAGGTGGTGGGGATAATGGAGGAGTGGACCAGGGTGTCACGGAGGGAATGATCCCTTCGGAATGCTGACAGGGGAAGGGAGGGGAAGATGCATTTAGTAATGGCATCACGCTGGAGGTAGCGGAAATGGTGGAGGTTGATCCTTTCAATATGGAGGCTGATGGGGTGAAAAGTGAGGACAAGGGGAATCCTGTTGCTGTTCTGGGAGGGAGGGGAAGGGGTGAGGGTAGAGGTGTGGGAAATGGGCTGGACACGGTTGAGGGCCCTGTCAACCAAAGTGGGGGGAAATCCTCGGTTGAGGGAAAAGGAAGACATATCAGAAGTCATAAAAGAAATTAAAGATTGCATTAGGTCAGAGGAAGTGGCTTATAAGGTGCGCAGAAAAAGTAGTAAGCCCGAGGATTGGGAGCAATTTAGAATCCAGCAAAGGAGGACCAATAAACTGATAAAGAAAGGGAAAAAAGAATATTAATGCAAGCTACTGAGAAACATAAAGGAACCAAGGGACTTGTAAAAATGAGAAACTAAAAGAAATTAGTATCACTAAAGAGGTAGTTCTCGAAAAATTAATTGGATTGAAAGTTGATAAATCCCCTGGACTAGCTGAGCTACATCCCAGAGTATTGAAGGAGGTGGCTGTAGAGATAGTGGATGCATTGGAGGTTATTTTTCAATATTCTATAGATTCTGGAAGGGTTCCTGTAGACCAGAAAGTAGCAAATGTAACCCCACTATTTGAGAAAGGAGGGAGAGAGAAAACAGGGAATTACAGACCTGTCAGTTTGACGTCAGTTGTAGGGAAAATGTTAGAATCTACTAGGATGTGATAACTGGACACTTAGAAAATAATGATATGATTGGGCTGAGCCAACATGGATTTAATTAAGGGAAATCATGCTTGACAAACCTGTTGGAGTTTTTTGTGGATGTTACTTGTAGCATAGACAAAGGAGAACCAGTGATATGGTGTATTTGGATTTTCAGAAGGCTTTTGATAAGGTCCCACACAGGAGGTTAGTAAACAAAATTAGAGCACATGAGATTGGGGATAATATACTGGTATGGATAGAGAATTGGTTAACAGACAGAAATCAGAGAGTAGGAATATGCAGGCCATTCTCATGATGGCAGGCTGTTACTAGTGGGGTACTGCAAGGATCAGTGCTGGGGCCACAGCTGCTCATAATCTCTATCAATGATTTGGATGTGGGACCAATTGTAATATTTCCAAATTTGCTGATGACGCAAAACTAGGTGAGAATGCAAGTTATGAGGAGGATGCAAGGAGGCTTCAACGGGATCTGGACAGGCTAAGAGAATGGGCAAGAACATGACAGATGGAATATAATGTGAATAGTATGAAGTGATCCACTTTGGTAGAAAAAAACAGAAATACGGAGTGTTTCTTAAATGGTGAGAGGTTGGGAAATGTTGATGTCTAAAGGGACCTGGGTGTCCTTGTTCATGAGTCACTAAAAGCTAGTATGCAGGTAATTAGGAAGGCAAATGCTTCATTGCAAGGGGATTTGATTACAGGAGTAAAGATGTCTTGCTGCACCTGGAGTATTGTGTACAGTTTTTATCTCCTTATCGAAGGATGGATATACTTGCCATAGAGGGAGTGCAAAGGAGGTTCATCAGACTAATACCTGGAATGATGGGATTGTCTTATGAGGAGAGATTGAGGAAACTGGGCCTGTATTCTCTAGAGTTTTGAAGAATGAGAGGTGATCTCATTGAAACTTACAAAATCTTACAAGGTGTGACAGGGTAAATGTGGCTAGGATATTCCTCTGGCTGGTGAGTCTGAGAATAAGGGGCAGGCCATTTAAGACTGAGATGAGGAGGACTTTCTTCAGTCAGAAGATGGTGAACCTTTGGAATCCTCTACGTCAGAGGGCTGTGGAAGCTCAATCATTGAGCATGTTCAAGACAGAAAATTGATAGATATCTGGATGCTAAAGACAACAAGGCAATAGTGGGAAAAAGTGCTGTAGGTAGATGATCAGCCATGATCTGTTTGAATGGCAGAGCAGGCTTAATGGGCCGAATGGCCTACTCCTGCTCCTATTTCCCATGTTCTTATGTTCCTAACTGGTTCACTAATGTCCTTTAGGGAAGGAAACCTGCCATCCTTACCCAGACTGGGCTTACATGTGACTCTAGACACACAACAACGCGGTTGACTCTTGACTGCTTACCAGAGTGGCTTGAAACCCACTCACTTTCACCACTACCAAAAAAAGGTTAGAATAAAACAGGACAGAAAATTTGTTACATTGCAGCAACAAGGCACGCCCAGCCCAGATGACTCGCCAAACTCCTCCTCACTAACTTGTGGGGAGTGGTGGCAAAGTTGGGAACGCTGTCCTACAAACTAGTCAAGAAACAGCATGACAGTATCATACTCCGAGTATTATACTTTTCAGACAATGTCCCAAACTCCTCCATCACCATCCCTGGGCATGTTCTGTCTCACCAGCAGGAATCAGACCTATCAGAAGTGACAGTACAGTGGTGTATAGCCCAGAGGGGGTGGCCCTGGCAGTTCTCAACATTACGGTCCAATGCGAGAGAACTACAGAAAATTTACAGCACAGAAAGAGGCCTTTCAGCTTATCATGTCTGCACCGGCTGAAAAATCTAACCGCCATTCTAATCCCACCTTCCAGCACCTGGCCCATCGCCTTGCCGATTACAGCACTTCAGGTGCAGGCCCAGGTACCTTTTAAACCACCGATCCAGGCAGCGAATTCCAGACATCCACCACCCTCTGGTTGAAAAAGTTTTTCCTCATGTCCCCTTTAATCCTTCTACCAATCACCTTAAATCTACGCCCCTGGTAATTGACCTCTCTGGTCGGGGAAACAGATCCTTCCTGTCTACTCTATCTAGACCCCTCATAATTTTTTACACCTCAATTAAGTCACTCCTCTGTTCTAAGGAAAACAACCCTAGCCTATCCAATCTTTCCTCATAGCTGCAACTTTCAAGCCCTGGCAACATACTTGTAAATCTCCTCTGTACTCTCTCCAGAGCAATTCTGTTCTTCCTGTAATGTGGTGACCAGAACTCCAACTGTGGCCTAACCAGTGTTTTCTACAGTTCCAGCATTACATCCCATGCTTTTGAATTCTATACCTTGGCCAATAAAGGAAAGCATTCCATATGCCTTCTTCACCACTCTATCTACCTGTCCTGCCACCTTCAGGGACCTGTGGACAAGCACTCCAAGGTGTCTCACTTCTTCTACTCCTCTCAATATCCTTCTATTTATTATGTATTCTCTTGCTTTGTTTGCCTCCCCAAATGCATTACCTCACACTTTTCCAGATTGAATTCCATTTGCCACGTTTTTGCACATTCAACCAAACCTTTGCTATAATTCTGGAGTTTCCAGCGATCCTCTTCACTATCAACTACATGGCCAATTTTTGTGTTTTGTGTCATCTGCAAATTTCCCAATTATGCCTCCCACATTGAAGTCTAAATCATTAATATATACCACAAACAGCAAGGCACCCAACACTGAGCCCTGTGGAACGCCACTGGAAACCGCTTTCCATTCACAAAAACATCTGTCAACCATTACCCTTGGTTTCCTGTCACTGAGCCAATTTTGGATCCAACTCACCACATTCCCCTGTCATCCCATGGGCTTTTACTTTTCTGATCAGTCTGCGATCTCTACCACCTAGAAGGACAAGGGGAACAGCACCACCTGCAAGTTCCCATCCAAGCCACTCACCATCCTGACTTGGAACTATATCACCATTCCTTCGCTGTCGCTGGGTCAAAATCTTGGAACTCCCTTCCAAACAGCTGTGGGTGTACATACCTCACATGGACTGCAGCAGTTAAAGAAGGCAGCTCACCATGACCTTCTCAAGAGCAATTAGGACTGGGCAATAAATGCAGGCATAGCCAGTGACACCCACATCCCCCGAATGAATAAAAAAAATATGGAATGCCTTACTAAAATCCATGTAGGCAACATCCACCGCACTCCCCTCATCAATCCTCCTTGTTATTTCCTCAAAAAATTCAATTAAGTTAGTAAGACACAACCTTCCTTTAACAAATGTTGCTGACTATCCCTGATTAATCCATTCCTTTCTAAGTGACAGTTTATCCTATCTCTCATTCCGACTGGCCTATAATTATTTGGTCTATCCCTTGCACCATTTTTCAACAATGGTAAAACGTTCACAGACCTCCAATTCTCTGGTACCTCGCCTGTATCTCGTGAGGATTTGAAAATGATCCTCTGAGCATCTGTTATTTCCTCCCTGGCTTCCTTTAACAGCCTAGGATACAATCCATCTGGCCCTGGTGATTTAGCCACTTTCAAGGACATCAGACCTTTATTATGCTTATCGTATCTAATATTTCACACTCCTCCTCTTTAACTGCAATGTCTGCATCATCCCTCTCCTTTGTGAAGACAGAGACAAAGTACTCATTAAGAACCCTGCCCACATCTTCTGCATCCATGCATAAGTTACCTTGTACATCTTTGATAGGCCCTACCCTTTCCTTAGTTATCCTCGTGCTCTTAATGTACTGATAAAACATCTTTGGGCTGTCCTTGATTTTACCTGCCAATATTTTTTCATGTCCTCTCTTTGCTTTTCTAATTTCCTTTTTTACTTCACCCCTGCACTTTTTATACTCCTCTAGGCTTTCTAAAGTATTATATTTTTTGTGATTGTCATAAGCTTTCTTTTTCTGCTTTATCTTACCTTGTAAGCTTCTAGATAACCAGGGGGCTCTAGATTTGGCAGTACCACCCTTTATCTTTGTGAGGGCATGTCTACACTGTGCCTGTAGAATCTCGCTTTTGAATGCCTCCCACTGGTTTGCCACTGAGTTTCCTTCAAGTAGCTGTATCCAGTCCACTTTCACCAGATCACCTCTCAGCTTCATAAAATTTGCCTTCCTCCAGTTCAGAACTTTTACTCCTGTTCTATCTTTGTCCTTTTCCATAATAATGCTAAATCTAACTGAATTATGGTCACTTTCTCCAAAATGGTCACCTACCGCTACTTCATCTACTTGCCCAGTTTTATTTCCTAAGACTAAATCTAGAATTGCGACCCTCTCGTTGGGCTTGTTACCTGCTGGCTAAAAAAGTTCTCTTGAATGCAGTTGAAGAATTTTGTGCCCTCTGTGCCCTCATACTGTTTGTATCCTAGTTGATATTAGGGTAGTTCAAATCCCCAGCTATCATTGCCTGATTATTTTTTGCACTCAGAAACATGCAGAATGAGATTTCAGATTTTTGTTTAAGTCTGTGTCCCTGTGTTCGTGTATGGAAACAAGAGACACACTCACGTGTGTATATCTGTATATGATTGTGTGGGTACCAGTATGAGTGTGCATGGGTATATATGAGTTTGTGTATATGTGATTACCTTTAGGCACGAGTATGTGTGTTGTGTGTGTTGGTACGTTGTCTCTCACTACCCACACAAAGTCCTTGGTGGTCTGTATATCCGTTTCCAGTTACAATGAGGACTGGAGATACTCACAGGGAGGGAATGGTTGGGAGAGGATCACACTCATACCACTCCATGATGCAACCTGCCCTGTGACTCTCCCTTCTTTTCACGTTGCCAAAGAGGACATAAAACACAGAGATTGGGCAGGTTCATAGCCTAAGGGCTGCATTGGTAGAGGACATGGAATTGGAGCATTGATGTTCCCTGGCAGGTGCGAAATAAACATGCCAAGAGGCTATTCATCTGTTGAATGGACCATTGAGGGTCAATTTCAGGCTGCAGTTGTCTGTTTAGCCTCCTCTAATTGCTTAACAACAGTTTCAAGCGAGTTGTGTGAAAACAAATCCAGAGAGCAGTGAGCTAAGTCATTGAGTCAGTTAGCATAGAATTACAAAAGAGCCCAGAGCAGAAATGAGCTACTGTTTCGCACACCTGTCAGTGTGAGGAGGCGGGAAAAGGTGGGTTAATGATGTCATTGGCTGTGGTGTGCTAACAAACACCAATCATTGTGCATATGTGTCTGAGGGCTAGTAACCCAATCTGTGCTGCTTGGGTTTCAGGGGTTCAAGTGGACAGATGTGATACTGAGATTCTGCTATCACACACAATGATCCATTTTTGCTTTTTTTTGTGGGATATATTTCAAGGAGCTAAAGTGCAAACATGTTCCCATCAAACAGAGGAATGTCACCGCTGTAGAATGGAACACTGTTATATTTTTGGCAAAATGCATCAGAATCAAACACTCCCAGGACATGTACAGCACGGGTTAGATATAGAGTAAAGCTCCCTTTACACCAGAGTTGTCCAACCTTTTCGGGTGGAGGGCTGCATGACGATTATTTTTCGGCCCAGAGAGCCGGTGAGCAAGTTTCGAAAGATAAAGGCATTAAAAATTTATATTACTAATAAAAACCACAACAAATGTGCATTTTTGTGAAGAAGCTTTAAACGAGGAGCCTAATTTATTGACTTACTTTCTCGTCACTATATTGAAAACTGATTTGGTGACAAACCTGGCATTGTTTTTGCTTGCACATCTGCCCGCACACTTCTTGTAGCAATGCGGAGTATTTTGGATAGATATCCATCAAAGAACAAAGAACAAAGAAAATTACAGCACAGGAACAGGCCCTTCGGCCCTCCAAGCCTGCGCCGATCCAGATCCTCTATATAAACATGTCGCCTATTTTCTAAGGGTCTGTATCTCTTTGCTTCCTGCCCATTCATGTATCTGTCTAGATACATCTTAATAGACACTATCGTGCCCGCGTCTACCACCTCCGCTGGCAACGCGTTCCAGGCACCCACCACCCTCTGCGTAAAGAACTTTCCACGCATATCCCCCTAAATTTTTCCCCTCTCACTTTGAACTCGTGACCCCTAGTAATTGAATCCCCCACTCTGGGAAAAAGCTTCTTGCTATCCACCCTGTCTATACCTCTCATGATTTTGTACACCTCAATCAGGTCCCCCCTCAACCTCCGTCTTTCTAATGAAAATAATCCTAATCTACTCAACCTCTCTTCATAGCTAGCGCCCTCCATACCAGGCAACATCCTGGTGAACCTCCTCTGCACCCTCTCCAAAGCATCTACATCCTTTTGGTAATGTGGCGACCAGAATTGCACGCAGTATTCCAAATGTGGCCGAACCAAAGTCTTATACAACTGTAACATAACCTGCCAACCCTTGTACACAATACCCCGTCCGATGAAGGAAAACATGCTGTATGCCTTCTTGACCACTCTATTGACCTGCGTTGCCATCTTCAGGGAACAATGGACCTGAACACCCAAATCTCTCTGTACATCAATTTTCCCCAGGACTTTTCTGTTTACTGGATCTTCCAAAATGCATCACCTCGCATTTGCCCTGATTGAACTCCATCTGCCATTTCTCTGCCCAACTCTCCAATCTATTTATATTCTGCTGTATTCTCTGACAGTCCCCTTCACTATCTGCTACTCCACCAATCTTAGTGTCGTCTGCAAACTTACTAATCAGGCGACCTATATTTTCCTCCAAATCATTTATGTATATCAAAAACAACAGTGGTCCCAGCACGGATCCCTGTGGAACACCATTGGTCACACGTCTCCATTTTGAGAAACTCCCTTCCACTGCTACTCTCTGTCTCCTGTTGCCCAGCCAGTTCTTTATCCATCTAGCTAGTACACCTTGGACCCCATGCGCCTTCACTTTCTCCATCAGCCTACCATGGGGAACCTTATCAAACGCCTTACTGAAGTCCATGTATATGACATCTACAGCCCTTCCCTCATCAATCAACTTTGTCACTTCCTCAAAGAATTCTATTAAGTTGGTAAGACATGACCTTCCCTGCACAAAACCATGTTGCCTATCACTGATAAGCCCATTTTCTTCCAAATGGGAATAGATCCTATCCCTCAGTATCTTCTCCAGCTGCTTCCCTACCACTGACGTCAGGCTCACCGGTCTATAATTACCTGGATTATCCCTGCTACCCTTCTTAAACAAGGGGACAACATTAGCAATTCTCCAATCCTCCGGGACCTCACCCGTGTTTAAGGATGCTGCAAAGATATCTGTTAAGGTCCCAGCTATTTCCTCTCTCGCTTCCCACAGTAACCTGGGATAGATCCCATCCGGACCTGGGGACTTGTCCACCTTAATGCCTTTTAGAATACCCAACACTTCCTCCCTCCTTATGCCGACTTGACCTAGAGTACTCAAACATCTGTCCCTAACCTCAACATCCGTCATGTCCCTCTCCTCGGTGAATACCGATGCAAAGTACTCGTTTAGAATCTCACCCATTTTCTCTGACTCCACGCATAACTTTCCTCCTTTGTCCTTGAGTGGGCCAATCCTTTCTCTAGTTACCCTCTTGCTCCTTATATATGAATAAAAGGCTTTGGGATTTTCCTTAACCCTGTTTGCTAAAGATATTTCATGACCCCTTTTAGCCCTCTTAATTCCTCGTTTCAGATTGGTCCTACATTCCTGATATTCTTTCAAAGCTTCGTCTTTCTTCAGCCTCCTAGACCTTATGTATGCTTCCTTTTTCCTCTTAGCTAGTCTCACAATTTCACCTGTCATCCATGGTTTCCTAATCTTGCCAGTTCTATCCCTCATTTTCACAGGAACATGTCTGTCCTGCACGCTAATCAACCTCTCTTTAAAAGCCTCCCACATATCAAATGTGGATTTCCCTTCAAACAGCTGCTCCCAATCTACATTCCCCAGCTCCTGCCGAATTTTGGTATAGTTGGCCTTCCCCCAATTTAGCACTCTTCCTTTAGGACCACTCTCGTCTTTGTCCATGAGCATTCTAAAACTTACGGAATTGTGATCACTATTCCCAAAGTAGTCCCCTACTGAAACTTCAACCACCTGGCCGGGCTCATTCACCAATACCAGGTCCAGTATGGCCCCCTCCCGATTTGGACTATTTACATACTGCTCTAGAAAACCCTCCTGGATGCTCCTGACAAATTCTGCTCCATCTAGACCTCTAACACTAAGTGAATCCCAGTCAATGTTGGGAAAATTAAAATCTCCTATCACCACCACCCTGTTGCTCCTACATCTTTCCATAATCTGTTTACATATTTGTACCTCTATCTCACGCTCGCTGTTGGGAGGCCTGTAGTACAGCCCCAACATTGTTACCGCACCCTTCCTATTTCTGAATTCTGCCCATATTGCCTCACTGCTCGAGTCCTCCATAGTGCCCTCCTTCAGCACAGCTGTGATATCCTCTTTGACCAGTAATACAACTCCTCCACCCCTTTTACCTCCCTCTCTATCCCGCCTGAAGCATCGATATCCTGGGATATTTAGTTGCCAATCATGCCCTTCCCTCAACCAAGTCTCAGTAATCGCAATAACATCATACTCCCAGGTACTAATCCAAGCCCTAAGTTCATCTGCCTTACCTACTACACTTCTTGCATTAAAACAAATGCACCTCAGACCACCAGTCCCTTTGCGTTCATCATCTGCTCCCTGTCTACTCTTTCCTTTAGTCACGCTGACTTCATTATCTAGTTCCTTACAGGCTTTAGTTACTACCTCCTTACTGTCCACTGACCTCCTCATTTGGTTCCCAAACCCCTGCCATATTAGTTTAAACCCTCCCCAACAGCGTTAGCAAAAGCACTCCCAAGGACATTGGTTCCAGTCCGGCCCAGGTGTAGACCGTCCAATTTGTAATAGTCCCACCTCCCCCAGAACCGGTCCCAATGTCCCAAAAATCTGAACCCCCTCCCTCCTGCACCATCTCTCAAGCCACGTATTCATCCTGACTATTCTTTCATTTCTACTCTGACTATCACGTGGCACTGGTAGCAATCCTGAGATTACTACCTCTGAGGTCCTACTTTTTAACTTGGCTCCTAACTCCCTAAATTCTGCTTGTAGGACCTCATCCCGTTTTTTACCTATATCATTGGTGCCTATGTGCACAACGACAACTGGCTGTTCACCCTCCCCCTTCAGAATGTTCTGCAGCCGATCTGAGACATCCCTGACCCATGCACCTGGGAGGCAACATACCATTCGGGAGTCTCGTTTTCGACCACAGAACCGCCTATCTACTCCTCTTACAATCGAATCCCCGATAACTATAGCCCTTCCACTCTTTTTCCCGCCCTTCCGAACAGCAGAGCCAGCCACGGTGCCATGGACCTGGCTACTGCTGCCTTCCCCTGGTGAGCCATCTCCCTCAACAGTATCCAAAACGGTATACCTGTTTTGGAGGGAGATGACCGCAGGGGACACCTGCACTGCCTTCCTGCTCTTTCTCTGCCTTTTGGTCACCCATTCCCTTTCTCCCTCAGCAATCCTAATCTGCGGTGTGACCAATTCGCTAAACGTGCTATCCACGACCTCCTCAGCTTCGCGGATGCTCCAAAGTGAGTCCATCCGCAGCTCCAGAGCCGTCATGCGGTCTAACAAGAGCTGCAGCTGGACACACTTCCAGCACGTGAAGGAGTCAAGGACATCAGTCGTGTCCCTGAGCTCCCACATTGAGCAAGAGGAGCATAACACGGGTCTGAGATCTCCTGCCATTTTCAATCTTAAGCTTAACTTCGTCTTAACTTAGATAAATGAAAAAGGAACGAAAAGTTTTTACCAATCACACGAAAAAAACATAAATAGAAAAAGCCTTACCTTATCTACACACCACCGAGTCCTTTTTTTTTTGGTTAGAGGAGGAGGGCAGGTGGGAGACACTAAGGGTGTAGTGTCTCGGGTTCAGCTGCTGCCAAAATATATAGGACTTACTTACCCAGCTGCCACCTCGCTCTCCCTGTCGCCGCTGCAAAAAGAAACTGCTGAAACAAAAAGGGGTGATCTTGATCTCTGTCTCTATCTCTATCGCTCCCTGTGTTCCTCCCCCCTCTTTGTGTCGTCTTCCTTCTTGGTGTCCCCCCATTGCCCCACTTTCTCTCTCTGTGCCGTTCTCTCTTTCTGGCTCTCTCTCTCTGTGCCCCCCTCTCACCTCTGTCCCTCTCTCTCTCTCTCTGACTCTCTGTCCCCCTCTCTATCTGTCCCCCTCTCTCTCTGACCCCCTCTATCCTCGTCCCCCCTCTCTCCCTGTCCGTCCCCCACCCACCCCTCCCTGTCCCCCCTTCTCTCCCTTTCCGGCCTTCTCTCCCTCTGTCTCCCCTCTCTCCATCTGTCCCCCCTCTCATTCTCTCAGTCCCCCTTCTTTCTCTGTTTTCTCCCCTCTCCCTGCCCCCCTCTATCTGTCTTCCTCTCTCGCTATGTCCGCCCCCTCTCTCTCTGTTTCCCGCACCCCCCCACCCCCCGTACCCCTCTCTTTCTGTTTTCCCCTCTGTCTGACAGTTCCAGGGAGCGGGAGCGCTCAGCACAACAGCTTTGTGGTTGGTCAGTTTGTTTACAAACATCACAGCTGACAGCTGCTGAAGCAGGAATGCGTTTCCCAACATCGGACAGATTTGCGGTTTTCCGGCAGACAACAGGCTACATACAGAGTAATGCTCCCTCTGCACTGTCCCATCAAACACTCCCAGAGTAGGTACCGGACAGGTACAGCACGGGGTTAGATACAGAGTAAAGAAAAAAAACGAAAAAAAAAAACGGGGTTAGATACAGAGTAAATCTCCCTCTACACTGTCCCATCAAACACTCCCAGGACAGGTACAGCACTGGGTTAGATACAGAGTAAATCTCCCTCTACACTGTCCTCATCAAACACTCCCAGGACAGGTACAGCACGGGGTTAGATACAGAGTAAAGCTCCCTCTACACTGTCCCATCAAACACTCCCAGGACAGGTACAGCACGGGGTTAGATACAGAGTAAAGCTCATTCTACACTGTCCTCATCAAACAATCCCAGGACAGGTACAGCAGGGGGTAAGAAAAAAAAAAGGCTAGATACAGAGTACAACTCCCACTACACTATCCCATCAAATACTCCCAGAGCAGGTACAGCACAGGTTAGATTCGCAACCATCTTCATGTCAAGTGGATGATCCATCTCGGCCTCTTCCTGAGGTCCCCAGCATCATGGATTCCAGTCTTCAGCCAATCCGATTTACTCCACATGATATCAAGAAACGACTGAAGCCACTGAGACTGCGAACTGAATATTCAAGGATATTGGACATTTAGGAAGGACAGGAAAAAAGGGAATGGAGGTGGTGTTGCACTGATAATAAGGGATGGGATTAGTACATTAGTAAGGGAGCATCTCAGTTCGGAAGAACAAAATGTGGAATCTGTTTGGGTGGAGCTAAGAAACAGCAAGAGGCAGCAAATATTGGTAGGCTACCAAACAGTAGTGGTAGTATGGGGCATGGTATTAATCAGATTAGAGAAGCATGTAGCATAATACAGTAATTATGGGTGAGTTAAATCTGCACATAGACCGGGTAAAGCTAATGAACACCAATGGTGTGGAAGTTGAGTCTCTGGAGTGTGTAAGGGATGTTTTTCTAGAGCAGGCCTGTTGAGGAACTGACTAATGAACAGGCTATTTTAGATCTAATATTATGTAATGCGAAAGGGCTAATTAATAATCTTCTTGTAAAAGAATCTTTAAGAATGAGTGACCATAATATGTTAGGATTTTACATTATGTTTGAAAGTGAGGTAGTTCAATCTAAAGGCAGGATGTTAAATTTGAACAAAGGAAATTATGAAGGTATGAGGGGCAAATTGACTGAGGTGGATTGGGAAAATACATTAAAAGGTATGACACTACATAGGCAATGGATAGTCTTTAAAGAAATATTACATAGTTTACAGCAACTATACATTCCTTCAAAGCACAAAAACCCCAAAAGTAAAGTCAGTCAACTGTAGTTAACAAAGGAAGTTAAGGATTGTATAAGATTAAAAGAAAAGGCCTATAAAGTTGCCAGAAATAGTAGTAAACCTGAGGATTGGGAGGATTTTAGAATACAGCAAAGGAGGATGAAGAAACAGATAAAGAAAGGGAGAATAGAATATGAATGTAAACTAGCAAAAAATATAAAAACGGACTGTAAGAGCTTCTATAAGTACCTAAAAAGAAAACGTTTGGCTAAGACAAATATGTTCCATTACAGGCAGAGTCAGGAGAATTTATAATGGGGAATAGAGAAATGGCAGAAAAGCTAAATGATTACTTTGTGTCTGTATTCACTGAGGAAGATACAAGAAATCTCCCAGAATTAGAGATCCAAGTGACTAGGGAGAATGAGGAATTGAAGGAATTAGTAAGAAGGGTGTATTGGAAAAATTAATGGGGCTGAAGGTTGAGAAGTGCCTGGGACCTGATATTCTACATCCCAGAGTGTTGAAAGAGGTAGCTATGGAGATAGTGGATGCATTGGTCATCATCTTCCAAAATTCTATAGATTCTGGAGTGGTTCCTGCAGATTGGAAGGTCGCAAATGTCACCCCACTATTTAAGAAGGGAGGGAGAGAGAAAAAAGGAACGACAGAGCAGTAGTAGGAAAATGTTAGAATTGATTCTAAAGGATGTGATAAATGGACACTTGGATAATAATGATCTGATTGGGCATAGTCAACATGGATTCATCAACGGGAAATCATGTTTGACGAACCTATTGGAGTTTTTTGAGGATGTTATGAACAGAATTGATAAAGGGGAGTTGGTGGATGTAGTATACTTGGATTTTCAGGAGGCTTTTGATAATGTCCCCCACAGGAGTTTGGTTAGCAAAATTAAAGCACATGGGATAGGAGGTAATATACTGCTGAGAATTAAGGATTGGTTAACAGACAGAAAGCAGAGAGTAGGAATAAACGGGTCATTCTCGCGTTGACAGGCCGTGACTAGTGGGGTACCACAGGGATCAGTGCTTGGGCCCCAGCTGTTCACAATATATATCAATGATTTGGATGTAGGGACCAAATGTAATATTTCCAAGTTCACAGATGACACAAAACTAGGTGGGAATGTGTCTTGTGAGGTAGATGCAAAGCAGCTTCAAGGGGATTTGGACAGACTTGGTGAATGGGCAAGAATGTGGCAGATGGAATATAATGTGGAAAAATGTGAGGTTATCCACTTTGGTAGGAGGAATAGATGTGCAGAGTATTTCTTAAATAGTAAGAGATTATAAAGTGTAAATGTACAAAGGGACCTGGGTGTCCTCGTCATAATGTCACTGAAAGCTAACATCCAGGTGCAGCAAGCAATTAGGAAGGCTAATGGTATGTTAGCCTTTATCACAAGAGGATTTGAGTACAGGAGTAGTGAAGTCTTGCTTCAATTGTATAGAACCTTGGTTAGACTGCACCTGGAGTACTGTGTGCAGTTTTGATCCCCTTACCTTAGGAAGGATATTATTGCCATAGAGGGAGTGCAACGAAGGTTCACCAGACTTGTTCCCGGGATGGCAGGACTGTCCTATAAAGAGAGATTGGGGAAACTGGGCCTGTATTCTCTAGAGTTTCGAAGAATGAGAGGTAATCTCACTGAAACCTACAAAATACTGAAAGGGATAGACAGGGTAGATGCAGCTAAGATGTTTCCCCTGGTTGGGGAGTCTAGAACCAGGGGACACAATTTCAAAATAAGGAGGAAGCCACTTAGGACAGAGAAGAGGAGAAATTTCTTTACTCAGAGGGTTGTGAATCTTTGGAATTTTCTACCCCAGAGGGCTGTGGAAGCTCAGTCATTGAGTACGTTTAAAATAGAGATTGACAGATTTCTGAATACCAATGATATAAAGGGATCTGGGAAAAAGGCATTGAAGTGGATGATCAGCCATGATCGTATTGAATGGCGGAGAAGGAACAGGCCAACTCCTGTTCCTATGTTCCGATGTTCCTATACTGCAAGGGCTATGGGTCCTGACAACACACCAGCTGTCGTATTGAAGACTTGTGCTACAGACTGGCCGCAACCTTAGCCAAGCTGTTCCAGTATAGTTACAACCCTGGCCTCTACCAGCAATGTGGAAAATTGCCCAGCTATGTCCTATAGTAGATAGCTATAGATAGCTGTAGGCTGCAGGAAGATATCAATGGACTGATCAGATGGGCAGAAAAGCGGCACATGGAATGCAACGCGGAGAAGTGGGGAGGTCAAACAAGGCAAAGGAATACACAATTAATGGAAGAATACTGAGAGGTGTAGAGGAAGTGAGGGACCTTGGAGTGAATGTCCACGGACCCCTGAAGGTAGCAGGACAGGTCGATAAGGTGGTTAAGAAAGCATATGGAATTCTTTCCTTTATTAGCTGAGGTATAGAATATAAGAGCAGGGAGGTTATGCTGGGACTGTATAACTCATTGGTTAGGCCACAACTTGAGTACTGTGTGCAGTTCTGGTCATTTCATTACAGAAAGGATGTAATTGCACGAGAGAGGGTACAGAGGAGATTTACGAGGATGTTGTCAGGGATGAAAAATTGCAGCTATGTGGAAAGATTGGATAGGCTGGGGTTGTTCTCCTTGGAACAGAGGAGGCTGAGGGGAAATCTGATTGAAATGTGCAAAATTGTGAGGGGTCTGGATAGAGTGGAGGTGAAGGGTCTATTCACCTTAGCAGAGAGGTCAGTGACTAGGGGGCATAGATTTAAAGTGATTGGTGGAATAATTAGAGGGGAGATGAGGAAAGGTTTTTTTCACCCAGATGGTGGTGGGGGTCTGGAACTCACTGCCTGTGAGGATAGTAGAGGCAGAAACCCTCAACTCATTTAAAAGGAATCTGGATATGCACCTCAAATGCCGTAAGCTGCAGGGCTACTGACCAAATGCTGGAAGGTGGGATTAGGCTCGGTGTCTCGTTTATCGGCCAGTGCAGACACAATGGGCCAAGCGGCCTCTTTCTGTGCCGTAACATTCCTATGATGCTATGATTCTATCCACAAAAAGCAGGACAAATCCAATCTGGCCAACTACCGCCCCATCAGTCTCCTCTTGATCATCAGCAAAGTGATGGAAGGTGTTGTCGACAGTGTTATCAAGCGCCACTAAAACAGCAATAACCTGCTCACCGATAGTCAGTTTTGTTTCCGCCAGGGCCACTCAGCTCCTGACCTCATTCCAGCCTTGGTCTAAACATGGACAAGAGAATTGAACTCATGAGGTGAGGTGACAGTGACTGCCCTGGATATCAAAGCAGCATTTGATTGAGTGTGGCATCAAGGAGCCCTAGAAAAACTGAAGCCAATGGGAATCAAGGGGAAAACTCTTCATTGGTTGAAATCATACCTGGCGCAAAGGAAGATGGTTGTGGTTGTTGGAGGCCAATCATTTCAGCTCCAGTACATCGCTGCAGGAGTTCTCAGAGTAGTGTCCTAGGCCCAATCATCTTCAGTTGCTTCATCAATGACCTTCACTCTATCATAAAATATGGGAGGTGCTGGCATAGTGGTACTTCGACAGCACCTTCCAAACCCACGACCTCTACCACCTCGAAGGACAAGGGCAGCAGATGCATGGGAACACCACCACCTGCAAGTTTCCCTCCAAGCCACACACCATCCTGACTTGGAACTATATCGCCATTCCTTCACAATCACTGGGTTAAAATCCTGGAACTCCCTTCCTAACAGCACTGTGGGTGTACCTACCCCACATGGACTGCAGCGTTTCAAGAAGGCAGCTCACCACCACCTTCTCAAAGGCAATTAGGGATGGGCAATAAATTCTGGCCTTGCCAGTGACACCCACGTCCCATGAAAGAATAAAAAAACAGATACAGAGTAAAGCTCCCTCTACACTGTCCCATCAAAGGCAGCTGCTCCTGTGGCCCTGTCACCATTTAGAATACTGACATCGAAACATGGGGTGAAGATTTACACGCACCCCAATATGTCTATAGAGGCCTGTGTAAAGGCAAAGGCCGAGGTTGTCGGCCCCTCGGCCATTGTGGCAGCCTCAAAAATGTACGGGAAGGCTTTGTTCTTCCTGATGACCGAGCGGGCGGTGTCCCTGGCCCTGAATAAAGGGCTCACTGTGGGTGGGACTTCCCTGCCTGTGGAGCCTCTGGGGGCCACTGCACAGCGGATAATGTCAAAAATGTCCCGCCCCCACCTGCACCATCTGGGGGAGGTAAGGTCGGGGATCACCCCAATCCCACTTGGTCTTCGGGAGCACAGCCTCCGACATGTCTACTCCTTCCGCCGCCAGCTATTTATGCAGCTGGCACGGGAGGAGGTCTTGGAGGGCCATTTCAATGTAGAGTTCCAGGGGACAGCCTACCACGTCTTCTGGACCTTGGACGGGGCCCTGTGCAAGGGGGTGGGGCATGTTGGTAAGAACTGCCCCAACCTCGCGGCTGCCAACTCAACCTTGGCGGCCCAGGGTGGCACCACTGCACTAACCTCCCACTCCGCCCACACATCCTACAGACACCGCTCAGTTGGTTCCGGAGGCTGTGGTTTTCACAGCCTCCAGCGAGGAGGTGAGTGCCTGTCCGAGTGGAAGGAAGGAGGAACAATAAACACCGAGCGGCTCGTCCCCTGGACACCATGACACAACCCGAGCCTGAGCTCAGCCCAAAGCCCGCTCCCAGGGAATCCACCTGTCCCAGGGCTGGGCTCAGGTCCAGAGTAATTAAAAAAAAGGAGGGTGCGGAGGCCTCTGATGATATGGAGGTCTCTGAGCTTCTGCACCCTAACAGGAAAAAGAGTAGAAGGTACCCCTCCACGGAGATCACTCAGGGCCCTGAGATCTGTTGGAGGGGAGCTGTCTCCTGGGTCAGGTCCCCAGGCTTCCCCCTGCCACCACCAACATCAAGGCTGCAAAGTCTGGGCAGGAGCTCCCTATTCCTCAGGATGGAGGGGATGGGGAGGCCCCTCGCCATGCAGCCCATTCTGTGGGAGCAAGTGGAGCCCTACTTGTGGTGGGGGAGCCTGGGGATGTTCCTGGAGAAGCCTCCCATTCTGCCACTGGGTCGGATACCTTGAGAGGAGGGGAGGGCGAGGCCCTAAAGAGTCGGCCCTCCATGCCAGAATCCACTCCCAACCAGAAGACACCCGACCCAGTTATGAGTGAAAATGCTGCCCCATCTAATGGGTCTGTGGGCGCTGGCAGAGCGGGAGATGGCCTCTTCCCTCCACCTCCGGTCTCGGCTCCAGCTGGACTTCCGGAGTCGGGAACGTCCGTCTCCCCTGGACTGCTCATTGGCCTGGGGACGGAGGTGGAGGGGGGTCCTGAACTGCTGGTACCCACAGGGTCCATTCTAGAACCCAGAGAGGACTCTTCTGCCATCAATCCTGGGGGTGGGATCATGACGGAGGCAGGACCAGCTGGTGCAGCCGGGATGTCCGTCCCACAGTGTGTGGTGGGTATGTTGGCCGTTGGCGGTGATGACCCGGAGGAGGATGGGGATTCGGTGTGGGGCATGGAGGACGATCTTGATTCCATCGCCAGTGAGGTGGTGGAGTCCCTCGTGCCACCCACCGAGTCTCCTCTCATCCCTACGGTGGAACTCCAGGATTTCCTCGCGGCTTGCAGCGGTTGCCGCAATAAAGTTCAGCTGGCCCTCGGCTGTTGATTGAATCTGGCGCTGATCATCCAGTCCATCCGTGCCGCCCTCATCGAAGCGAGCAAGGGCACGGGCGCGAAAATGGTTGAGAGGCACCGATTCAATGGGTTCCTCAATGGGTTGCTGGGGGAGTGGAAGGCCAGGTGCACTTTCACTCCCTCCTCACAGTGAGGTGTTGGTGACGGTTTTTAAGTACCTTTGACATGAAGATAACCATAGCCAGCCTCAACATCAATGGCAGTAGGGGGTCTCACCGCAGATTTCACAATCTCTCAGTCCTCAGGGAAGGGAGATATGCGGTGAGCTTTCTGCATGAAACCCACACCGTTCCGGGAGACGAAGCCACCTGGCTCCTGGAGCGGCAGGGTGGGGTCTACATGAGTCACCTCACCTCTATTTCCAGCAGGGTGGCTATCTTTTTGGCCCCGACTTTTCAGCCGGAGATCTTGGGCGTCAAGGAGCTAGTGCTGGGCCGCTTGCTCCACCTTGCCATTCGCCTGGGTAGCGTGCCGCTCCACTTTGTGAACATGTATGCACCCAGGCCCGGTGCGTTGCAAGCGCGCTTCTTTGAAGAAGTGTCTGCTGTCATGAGCTCCATCGATAGCGGCAAGTGCATCATCCTCGGGGGGGATTTTAACTGCACCCTCGAGGTGGGGGATCGCTCCGGTCCCCAGCGTGGCCAAGCGTCGGTGGAGAAGTTGAGGGGACTGATCAGCTCCCTTAACTTGGTGGACGTCTGGCGGAATCTCCTTTCCGACTCCAGCGCCTTCATGTGGAGGTCTGGAGGAGGAGGGTCCCGAATCGAATGCCTCTATTTTTCGCAGGCATAAGTCTCTTGCGTCTCGGCGGCCTCCATGCGGCTGGTGCCGTGCTCGGACCACCACCTGGTGTTGGCGGAGTTCACTCCGCTCCGTACGCGGGCGGGGTCCGCATACTGGCACTTTAACAACCGGCTGCTGGAGGATGAGCGATTCCAGGACTCATTCCATCGATTCTGGACCGAATGGAGAAGGAAGCAGGGGGGCTTCCCCTCCTTGAGGTTGTTGTGGGATGTGGGCAAGACTCACATCCGTTTCTTCTGTCAGGAGTACGCGAAGGGGTTGACCAAAAGGCGGGAAGACGAGATCGGGCGCCTAGAGAGGGAGGTGCTCGACTTGGAGTCCCGCCTCAGTCATGCCGTCGCAGACCCGGCCCTGTGGCAGGCGTACAAAGAGAAGGGCGCGCTGAGGGACCTGCAGCTCATAGCGTCCCAAGGCGCGTACGTGAGGTTGCGGATCCAGATCCTGGAATATTTGGACCGCGCATCACCCTTCTTCTACTTGCTGGAAAAATGGGAGGCTTCTCCAGGAACATCCCCAGGCTCCCCCACCAGAAGTAGGGCTCCACGTGCTCCCACAGAATGGGCTGCATGGCGAGGGGCCTCCCCGTCCCCTCCATCCTGAGGAATAGGGAGCTCCTGCCCAGACTTTGCAGCCTTGATGTTGGTGGTGGCAGGGGGAAGCCTGGGGACCTGACCCAGGAGACAGCTTCCCCTTAAATGCATCCGTGCTATTTATCTTATAAGCTCATCACTGTCTGGGGAATCAAGTTTCTCCTGAATTTTAATTTTTTCTTCAAAAATACACTCTAATCATAAAATTTGTAAATGTATATTACATGCAGATCAGTTTCTTTCAATATAGTACAAGAAATGCCTCACTACTCTCACCATTACAATTTCGACTTACAACGTACAGTTACATTTCATGTCAAATATTTTCTGGTGCAAATAGCCTGAGGGGTTTTAAACAGTTTCCAAATTCTCAGCATACTATGGCAGGAGGGCCTTCGACAGTGGCCTTTCCCCTGGTCCCCCACTGGATTTATTAATCACTATCTTTATATTTATGACCCCTCGTTCCGGTCTCGCTTGCAAGTGGAAACGTATTCTCTATATGTACACTCTATCAAACTCTTTCATAATCTGAAAGATCTCTATCAGGTGACCCCTCAGTCTTTTGTTTTCTAAAGGATAGAGCCCCAGCCCGTTCAATCTTCCCTGATGGGTACAGCCTCTCAGTTCTGATATCATTCCAGTGAATTATTTTTGCATCTTCGCCCATGCCTGTATATCCTTTTCATAATTATGGACACAAGAGCAACTGTTCAGAGTACTCTAAGTTCCTGTGATGATTCCCTTTAGTGGACCACATGGTGTGACTGCCACCTTAAAGAAGTTTGTTTGTTTTTTGTGATACTTTGCTTTTGACAGGAGGAGCCTCCTGTCTTTGCTGGGGGTGGGGGATGGATGGTGAAAGGGGTTGGGTGAGGGGGAAAAGCCTTCTGTTGACTTCCCCTCTTGGAGAGGGAGCTCAGAGATTTGTATTTTTCAACACCCTCTTTGACAGGGGTCATGGAGAAACTCATTACTTTAACGATGGCTTGTGGGGAACTGGTCTCTTGGACAGGTACTCCGATTACTGACAGTGGGCTTGTGGTCAGATGTCCTCTTTAATTTGGATTACATTGAATTTTAAGAGCTCAAGAACATAAACAGGGGCAGGAATAAGCCATATGGCCCAATGAGCCTGCTCTGCTATTTAATAATATCATGGCTGATCCTCAACTTCAAATTCACTTTCCCGCTTGATCCCCACATTCCTTGACTCCATTAGAGTCCAAAAATCTATCGATCTCAGCCATGAATGTACTCAAAAACCGAGCATCCACAGCCTTTCTGAGGTACAGAATTCCAAATATTTTCAGTGAAGAAAGGTCTCCTCATCTCAGCCCTAAAAGTCTCTCCCTTTATCCTGAGCCTCTGGCTCCTAAGTCTAAACTCTCCAGCCAGCGGTAACAGCCTCTCAGCATCGGCCCTGTCAAACCCTCTCAGAATCTTCTACGTTTCAATGAGATCACCTCTCATTCTTCTAAACTCCAGAGATTATTGGCCATTCTACTCAATCTTTCCTCATAGGACAGCCCTCTCATCCCAGGAATTAATCGAGTAAACCTTCCTTGCACCCTATCTAAGGTATGTATATATCACATCTGGAGTATTGTGTGCAGTTTTGGTCTCCTTGTCTGAGGAAGGATGTTCTTGCTGTGGAGGGAATGCAGCGAAGGTTCACCAGACTGATTCCTGGGATGGCAGGACTGACGTATGAAGAGAGATTGGGTCGATTAGGCTTGTATTCGCTAGAGTTTAGAAGAATGAGAGAGGATCTCATAGAAACCTACAAAATTCTAACAGGACTGGACAGACTAGATGCAGGAAGGATGTTCCCGATGGCGGGGGAGTCCAGGACCAGGTCACAGCCTAAGGAAAAGGGGTAAGCCATTTAGGACTGAGATGAGGAGGTATTTCTTCAACCAGAGAGTGGTGAACCTGTGGAATTCTCTACCACAGAAAGCAGTTGAGGTCAAATCATTAAATATATTCAAGAAAGAGTTAGATATAGTTCTTAGAGCTAAAGAGATCAAGGAATACGGGGAGAAAGCGGGAACAGGGTACTGAGTTTGGATGATCAGCCAGGATCGTATTGAATGGCGGTGCAGGCTTGAAGGGCCGAATGGCCTACTCCTGCTCCTATTTTTCTATGTTTCTATGTTTCTATCCTTTGTCACGCTCACAAAATGAACAGTTATGAACTAAAGTGAACTGGAGTAATTATGGACTGTAAAAAATGAACTGATGAATTAAGTTCCAAAAAAAGATACATTTTTGCTGCAGACAAGATGGAGTAAGAGGTCAGGTATATATATCATGAATGTATATATCATGACTGTTGGAGACTAAAATCCATCATTATGTCATATAATAAACATAGTGTAATTCCAGTAACATGCAGTGTGTTATTATAGAGAGATACAGCACTGAAACAGGCCCTTCAGCCCACCAAGTCTGTGCTGACCATCAACCACCCATTTATACTAATCCTGCATTAATCCCATATTCCCTACCACATCCCACAATTCTCCTACCACCTACACTAGGGGCAATTTACAATAGCCAATTTACCTATCAACCTGCAAGTCTTTGGCTGTGGGAGGAAACCGGAACATCCGGAGGAAACCCACACGGTCACAGGGAGAACTTGCAAACTCCACACAGGCAGTACGCAGAACTGAACCCGGGTCACTGGAGCTGTGAGGCTACAGTGCTAACCACTGCACCACTGTGCCACCCCAGACAAGTTCAGGGGAAGGCAAATTAAGATGCTTAATAGGCCATTCAATGCTAAATGGCTTCTATTTTCAAGAATAGGGTTGACAAAGACCTTCACAGACAGACCAACTCCGGATGAAAAGCCAGGATAATAGGTGGGAAATAACACCACATTATCACGATAAATTACATTCCAACCGTATTGAGTAACAAATCCGCTGGGAGGCCACCAGAGGTTACCTGCTGGTCTCCCCACGTGGTAGAGCTCCCTGCTGCTGGTAAAATGCCAGCAGAGGTGGGCTGAGGCCCTTAATTGACCACTTAAGTGGCTGAATTGGGCTCCAGGAGGGCAGGCCATCTGTCCTCTTTCCTGCCACTGGTAAAATGGCATGGCAGTGGGAAGGCGTTGGGCATGCCCCCCGACACTTTCCCATGCCATTTTGCCAGCCTTCCCACCTCCCAGCGCATCCCCAAAGGCCCCATAAATTACAGCCTCCAGGGTGGAGGACCCTCCAGTAATAGCCACCTTGACCAGCACTGGCAATATGTGCCCACCTGGTCCATTGGGAAGGAGGTCTTGTTCCAGGAACCTGCTGATATTAGCGATAACCTACCATGAGAGCCTCCTGAGGACCTGGTGCTCCCACATGTCAGGAGAACTGATCCTGTCCTTGGGAGTCTCACATCCTTTGAGCTGGTTCTCTGTGTTCATGCCCTCTGACCTGTGGAACAACATGTGGCTAAGGAAAAGGCCATATAATCAAGGTGGAGAGTTTGAGTTCAGATATAACTGTTCATCATTACTCTCTATGCATCTATGCTATTCACCTCAACTGGAGGAAGGCTAATCTCAGTAAGTTGGAAAGGGATCTGGCCTCCCTGGATTGAAATTAAAAATTGGAACTGTGGCTGTGTGGATATGACATTTTCTAAGGGACAGAAAGCAGAGGAGTGGTGAATGGTTGTTTTTCAGACTGGAGGGAAGTACACACTGGTGTCCCCCAACAGTTGGTCTTAGGACCTGCATTGGCATAGTTTCAAAGTTTGCAGATGACACAAAACTTGGAAATGCAGTAAACAATGAGGAGGATAGTAACAGACCTCAGGAGGGCAATGGACAGACTGGTAAAATGGTGATTCATTTTGGGAGGAAGAATATAAATAAAATAATGCAGTCGTAAAGTGGGTGCAGGAAAAGACTCTTTGATGGGGGGCCTGTAGTGTGAACCCTCTTTAATGGACCTGTAGGATAGTCTCCCCCTTGGGTGAAGCCAGGAGCTCTTCTTGGTGAGCTCCCTTCTTGACTAGGCGCATGTAGTGAGAAAACCCACCCTTTGATAGTGAGCTTGTGACTAGCCTTTCCTTTAACATGGAGAGGTCACAGTGAGACCCTTTGAGGCAGGGTTCATGCTCGTACCCCCTCCTTTCTTGTACCCCCTCCACATTAACAGGCTTATAGTAAGATTCTTTCATGGTACGTCTGGCAGTAACGGTAGGCTGACGGCTGGATCCCATTTTGACAACAGGATCAGGGTGACACTCTGTCCGTAACCGTGACACTTCCCTTCTGGAAAATTGGAACTAGCACAGGGACAGGAGGAGGCCATTCAGCCCCTTGAGCTTGTTCCATCATTCAATGTGAACATGGCAGATCTGTATCTCAACTCCATCTATCCACCTTGGTTCTGTAACCCTTAACCAACAAAAATTTATCAATGGCGGTTTTCAATTGCCACCCCCCCCCCCACCCCAGCTTTAACAGATTTGTGGGGGAGGCAGCTCCAGATTCCCACTAACCTTTGCATGAAGAAGTGCTCCCTGATTTGTCTCCTGGCTCTAATTTTAAGGTTGTGCCCACTTGTTCTGATCTGCCCTCCACCCATCCACCAGAGAAAACTATCTCTCTCGACCTACTCTATCTGAGGGGGTAGAGGGCTTGCGACGAGACCCCTCTTTGATTGCACATACATTAAAGACTTTCCTGCTTTGTTTGTCCTCCCAGCTTTGCTTTAATTGCAGCTTGAAATTCCCGGAATATCTCTGTAACTCGAGGCAGCCTTATTTTCTTTCATTTGTTTAATCTGTGAATAGCTGTGGATCGCTTTCCATACCCCACGGTTGGAAACATTCCTCTCCATTCACCATTGCTAGTCCGCTGGGATTCCTCTGAGATACTCCAGTATCTGACACTCCACCGTGTGAGCATTGGCTGAACCCTGCTTCACCCATATACAGCCCGGATCTGTTGCAAGACCAAACAGGTCCTGTTCATAATAGGATGAACAAGAATGAAATTCATTAAAACATGTGCTGGGAAAAATAGAAAGTTCTTTATGAAAAGATGAATTTGATATTAATGTTGTTACTTGCTATTTTTGAAAATATTTGGCACAGTTCTTTTTCACTTAATATGTGACATGATACTGAGGAATGATATTTTATTCCAGTACACTCCTGAGTGCTCCTGGGTCAGGTACAGTACAGACCAGATACAGAGACCGCTCCCTCTGCATTACACTGACGGTGTATCTTCATTTTTAGCCTGTCAGCACTGAGTACTCCTGGGTCAGGTACGATATGGGTCAGATACAATACACAGATCCCTCTACATTACCCTGACAGTGCATCATAGAATCATAGAAACTTACAGCACAGAGGAGACTATTCAGCCTGTTGTACCTGTGATAGCTCTTTGAATGAGTAATAGTCTGACATTCTCAATTTTTGGCCGTAACTCTGTAAATGCTGTCAAACTACCTTTTAAACTTATTTATGGAATCAGCTTCCACCACATGTGATCTCGGGCTTTATAAATAGAGGCATAGAGTACAAAAGCAGGGAAGTTATACTGAACCTTTATAAAGCTCTGGTTAGGCCACAACTAGAGTATTGTGTCCAGTTCTGGTCACCACACTTTAGGAAGGATGTGAGGGTCCTTGAGAGGGTGCAGAGGAGATTTACTAGAATGGTTCCAGGGATGGAGGATTTTAATTACAAGGATAGGTTGGAAAAGCTGGGTTTGTTTTACTTGGAGCAAAGGAGATTGAGGGGAGATTTAATAGAAGTGTACAAGATAATGACAGGCTTAGATAAGGTAGACAAGGAAAATCTGTTCCCATTAGCTGATGGTACAAGGACAGATTAAAGGTTTTAGGCAAAAGATGAGGAATAATTTTTTTACGCAGCGGGTGGTAATGACCTGGAACTCGCTGCCCACAGGGGTGGTGGAGGCAGAGATGATCAATGACTTCAAAAGGAAATCAAATGACCACTAGAAGGAAATCGACTTGCAAGGCTAGGGGGGATTGAGTGGGGAAGTGGGAATGATCGGATAGCTCCCTGGAGAGCTGGCATGGACTTTTTTATTATTCATTCATGGGATGTGGGCGTCACTGGCTATGTCAGCATTTATTGCCCATCCCTAATTGCCCTTGAGAAGGTGGTGGTGAGCTGCCTTCTTGAACCACTGCAGTCCATGTGAGGTAGGTACACCCACAATGCTGTTAGGAAGGGAGTTCCAGGATATTGACCCAGCAACAGTGAAGGAACGGCGATATAGTTCCAAGTCAGGATGGTGTGTGACTTGGAGGAGAACTTGCAGGTGGTGGTGTTCCCATGTATTTGCTGCCTTTGTCCTTCGAGTTGGTACAGGACGCGGGTTTGGAAGGTGCTGTCGAAAGAGCCTTGGTGCATTGCTGCAGTGCATCTTGTAGATGGTACGCACTGCTGCCACTGTGTGTCGGTGATGCAGGGAGTGAATGTTTGTGGATGGTGTGCTAATCAAGCGGGCTGCTTTGTCCTGGATGGTGTCGAGCTTCTTGAGTGTTGTTGGAGCTGCACCCATCCAGGCAAGTGGAGAGTATTCCATCACACTCCTGACTTGTGCCTTGTAGATTGTGGACAGGCTTTGGGGAGTCAGGGGGTGAGTTACTCGCTTCAGGATTCCTAGCCTCTGACCTGCTCTTGTAGCCATGGTATTTATATGGCTACTCTTTGATACTTAATAGGCCAAAAGCCCTCCTTCTGTGCCGTAAATGACACTTTGGCCCAATAATCATCTTCTCAGGTAGAGAGTTCCAGATTCAGACAACTCTCTGATTGAAAACATTTCTTCTCCGCGCCTCTCTGGATCTTTTGCCAATGATTTTAAATTTAAGACCTCTGGTGATTGTCCCAAACAGCAGAGGAAATAGTTTTTCTTTGTCCTTTCGATCAAAACCTCTCAACATCTTGAAAACAATATCTCTCTTTGGCCTCCTTATCTCGAGAGACAATGGGTAAGCGCCTGGAGGTGGTCAGTGGTGTGTGGAGCAGCGCCTGGAGTGGCTATAAAGGCCAATTCTGGAGTGACAGGCTCTTCCACAGGTGCTGCAGAAAAATTTGTTTGTCAGGGCTGTTACACAGTTGGCTCTTCCCTTGCGCCTCTGTCTTTTTTCCTGCCAACTACTAAGTCTCTTCGACTCGCCACGCTTTAGCCCTGTCTTTATGGCTGCCCGCCAGCTCTGGCGAACGCTGGCAACTGACTCCCACGACTTGTGATCAATGTCACAGGATTTCATGTCGCGTTTGCAGATGTCTTTAAAGCGGAGACATGGACGGCCGGTGGGTCTGATACCAGTGGCGAGCTCGCTGTACAATGTGTCTTTGGGGATCCTGCCATCTTCCATGCGGCTCACATGGCCAAGCCATCTCAAGCGCCGCTGACTCAGTAGTGTGTATAAGCTGGGGATGTTGGCCGCCTCGAGGACTTCTGTGTTGGAGATACGGTCCTGCCACTTGATGCCAAGTATTCTCCGGAGGCAGCGAAGATGGAATGAAAACAATATAGGTCACCTCTTAACCTCCACTGTCATCATTGAGTGCTCCTGGGCCACGTACAGTATGGGTCAGATACAATGCAGGGCTCTCTCGACATCATCCTGACTGCTTTTTTAATTCATTCGGGGGGATGTGACATTGCTGGCTAGGCCAACATTTATTGCCCATCCCTAATTGCCCTAGAGAAGCTGGTGATGAGCTGTTTCTTGAACCGCTGCAGTCCTTTGGGTGTAGGTACACCCACAATGCTGTTAGGAAGGGAGTTCCAGGATTTTGACCCAGCAACAGTGAAGGAACGGCGATATAGTTCCAAGTCAGGATGGTGTGTGACTTGGAGGGCTCATAGCTGAAATGCTCCAGCCAAGGCAACATCCTGGTGAATCTCCTCTGCACCCTCTCCACTGCAATCACATCCTCCTTATAGTGTTGTGCCTGGAACTGTACACAGTACTCCAGCTGTGGCCGAACTAGCATTTTATACAGCTCCATCATAACCTCCCTGCTCTTATAGTCTATGCCTCGGCTAAGAAAGGCAAGTACCCTAACCACCTTATCTACCTGTGCTGCTGCCTTCAGTGATCTATGGACAAGTACGCCAAGGTCCCTCTGACCTTCTGTACTTCCTAGAGTCCATCCCTAGATTACCATCCATTGTATATTCCCTTGCCTTGTTAGTCCTCCCAAAATGCATTACTTCACACTTTTCAGGATTAAATTCCATTTGCCACTGCTCCGCTCATCTTACCAGCTCATCTATATCGTCCTGTCATCTAAGACTTTCCTCCTCACTATTTACGACACCACCAATTTTCGTGTCATCTGCGAACTTACTTATAATACCCCCTGTATTCATGTCTAAATCATTTATGTACACTACAAACAGCAAGGGTCCCAGCACCGATCCCTGCGGTACACCACTGGTCACATGCTTCCAATCGCAAAATCAGCCCTCGACCAATACCCTCTGTTTCCTGCCACTAAGCCAATTTTGGATCCAATTTGCCAAATTGCCCTGGATCCCATGGGCTCTTACCTTCTTAACCAATCTCCCATGTGGGACCTTATCAAAAGCCTTACTGAAATCCATGTAGACTACGTCTACTGCTTTACACTCATCTACACATCTAGTCACCTCCTCGAAAAATTCCATCATGTTAGTTAGACACGATCTCCCCATGACAAAGCAATGCTGACCTTCTTGAATAATGGTACCACATTCTCTGTCCTCCAGTCCTCTGGTACCTCTCCTATGGCCAGAGAGGATTTGAAAATTTGTGTCAGAGCCCCTGCTATCTCCTCCCTTGCCTCACATAACAGCCTGGGATACATCTCATCTGGGCCTGGGGATTTATCCACTTTTAAGCCCGCTAAAACAGCTAATATTTCCTCCCTTTCAATGCTAATATGTTCAAGTATATCACAATCCCCCTCCCTGATCTCTACACCGATATCGCCTTTCTCCATACTGAACACCGATGAAAAGTAATCATTTAAAACCTCACCTATGTCCTCCAGCTCCACACAAAGATTGCCACGTTGGTCCCTAATGGGCCCTACTCTTTCCCTGGTTATCCTCTTACCCTTAATATACTAATAAAACGCCTTAGGATTTTCATTTATCTTGCCCACAGTGTTTTTTCATGTCCCCTCTTCGCTCTCCTAATTACTTTTTTAAGTGCCACTCTACACTTTCTATACTCCTCTCGTGCCTCCGTTGTTTTCAGCACTCTGAATCTGCCATAAGCCTCCTTTTTTTTCCTGAACCAATCCTCTATATCCCTTGACATCCAGGGTTCCCTGGACTTGTTGGTCCTACCCTTCACCTTAACGGGTACATGTTGGATCTGAACCCTCACTATTTCCTCTTTGAATGACTCCCACTGATGTGATGTCGACTTTCCTACAAGTAGCTGCTCCCAGTCCACTTTGGCCAGATCCTGTTTTATCATATTGACATCGGCCTTCCCCCAATTCAGTACCTTTATTTCTGGTCCATCTTTGTCCTTTTCCATAACTACCTTAAATCTTACAGAGTTATGGTCACTATCCCCAAAATGCTCCCCCACTGACACTTCTACGACTTGACCGGCTTCATTCTCTAGGATTAGGTCCAGTACTGTCCCTTCCCTTGTAGGACTTTCTACATTCTGGCTCAAAAGATCTCCTGTATGCATTTTAGCTATTCCGCCCCTTTTAAGCCCTTTGCACTAAGACTATCCCAGTTGATATTGGAGAAGTTGAAATCCCCTATTATTATTACCCTATTATTTTTACACCTCTCAGAGATTTGCCTACATATCTGCTCCTCTATCTCTTCCTGACTGTTTAGAGGCCTGTAGTAGATACCCAGCCAAGTGATTGCCCCCTTTTTGTTTTTAAGTTCCACCCAAATGGCCTCATTTGAGGAACCTTCTAAGATATCATCCCTCCTTACTGCAGTAATTGACTCCTTGATCAACAGTGCAATGCCACCTCCTCTTTTATCCCCTCCCCTGTCTATACCCTGGAATATTGAGCTGCCAGTCCTGTCCCTCCCTCAGCCATATCTCTGTGATAGAAATAATATCATAATCCCATGTGCTAATCAACGCCCTCAATTCATCTTACCAGGTCTATATTTGCTCTGCCTTCCAGGCAGACTCACTTTCTGTTCTATATTACCCCCTACTGTACCTCCACTCTATATCCCATCCCCCTGCCAAATTAGTTTAAACCCCACCCCAATAGAACTAGCAAACCTCCCAGCAAGGATGCTTGTCCCATTCCGGTTCAGGTGCAACCTGTCCAACTTGTACAGGTCCCACCTTTGCCAGAAACAGACCCAGTGATCCAGGAAACTAAAGCCCTCCCTCCTGCACCACCTCCTCAGCCACGCATTTATCTGCTCTATCCTCCTATTTCTAAACTCACCAGCATTTATGTCAATGGATCTACATTCCCATGAATATGTGGTCAAAAGGATTTTCAATATTACTTTTCCAGCTGTGAGAGAGTCCACTCTTACATTGGTAGCACCCAGTCGCTCTCCAAAATCCCTCGCAACTAGCCTTGCTTTAGCCTTATAAGTTCTTTCAGGAAGGACTTTTTCAGTACAAATCCATCTATGTGACAAGGCTGGCTGTCCCCTATCTGGTACCTCAGAATAAACTCCAAACTCTCTCCAACTCTCTAATTCCTTATATTTTGCTTCTCTTACTAGTTTATTCTCAAGTTTATTGGCAGCCACTAAAACCTCATGAGGACTTCTGCTTCTTGTTCTATTCAGAGACTGCCCTCTCGCCTTTGCTTCATTGTGGAATCTGTTCATACTACGGCCTCGATTAGCACTTTGATGTCTTTCGGAACTACTGCTAGAAGATCTCTCTTGCACTTAATCGGAGACTCGTTCTCCAGTACGTGATTGCTTCCTCACTCAAGAGTCAGTTCCTGACCCACTATCAAAACTTGCACTGCGCTTTCTTCCCCTTTCCATTCACCCCATTCTGCCAGTTCATGGCTCTGGCTTTTTGGCCATTATCTTGAACATTTAACCAATATTTAAACTTGCCTGCAGATTTTCCTGCACGTCCCACAATGTCGCATCCCTCCATTTACCAGATCCCCCTGGAATATATGTCACTCGAGGTAACTGGCCTTTGGAGGTGATAACTCTTTCCTGAGCATCATGTTCGATTACAGTACTGCCCGACTCTTGATCTACCTGTGCCTCAGGACCTTCATCACAAAACACATGAATACTTGAGGTACAAGGTACCTCTTTACCCTCTATCAGCTGCTCAGATTCTGAGAGTTTGTAATAAACCCCGATTAATCGTGAGGAATGAACCTTAACAGTTTGACTTCCATGCTTGATAAGTACTGTCTTACCATCCTGACCAGTTACCTTACCAGAGCTCTTCCATTCCCTATGGCCCTCTCCGTTGCAATAGACCAAATCTCCTCAACTAAATTCCGTCTCAGAAGACCTTATATGATGCCTCAGAGCTCTGCGAATTTTCTCAGAGACCTCAGCTTTGATGAAAACCTGTCTCCCTGCATGCAAACGATTCAAATGTGTAGAAAAAAATTGAACTAATTGTAGTACCTTCTAGAGCAGGAGGACTGTCACACAATACAGAGAACAATTCAGGATTCTGCCCATAGACCAATTGAAAGGGACTATATCCTCCAACCATCTGAAGCGAATTCTTTGCATGAACCATCCATGCCAGGGCAGTTGTCAACTTGCAGTTTGGCTGGTCAGCCAAGATTTTATGTACATTTCATCAACCACTGTGTGATTCCTTTCACAAAGCCCAGTGCCGAAAGGGCTTCAGTATTCATAACTGTAATGTCCATGTTTTTATACATATCCCTGAACTCGTCATTGGCAAATTACCCTCCATTATCAGTCAGAAACTTAGCTGGTGCCCCAAGTCCAGTCCCTATCCATTTTTCCATAGTTCTGTCAATAATCACCCTTTTGTCCTCACTATTTATCATTGTCGAAAGACTAAATCCAGTTACTAAGTCAATAAAATGTAGAATGAAAATATTTTTGCCTTTGTCCCATACCTTTAAATCTAAGGCAACTACTTCGTTAAAATCAGGTGCCAATGGAAGGCTGATAATAGGATGTGATGGTGTCCTCCGATACTTTTTACAAATGTCACACTTTTCACTAATCTCCTCTATTATCATCGTATACTCTTCATCAATCACACCTGCATCCTTTAGTAGAGTTTTAAATCTCTGTCAAGGGTGAGCAAATTGTCTGTGTAACTTTAAGACAATTTGCCTTTTATCTCTCTGATTCGTAACACCTGATGCCATCAACACTTCTCGAACATTCTGACTAGGAACATCAGGTTTTGTTAAGGGTATACAATAATGCCCTGACTGGGTAAATTGCAAATTCACTGACTTCCCAAAAACAAATGCCTTATCATGCTCCATATCGAGTTTCATCTGTGCCATTTTCATTGTAGGCTTACTCAACAGCAAAGGTATCTCACTGGAGACGACATCAGGACTGATAAAGTGACTTCTTTTACAAGGGATTACTATTCTCTTCAGTGACTTCATTGTGTTGTCATCACCAAACCTAAAGCTGGTGGTACTTTTATACTCCTTAACCTTTCATCGATCCTCACTACTGAGTGAATCCAGATAACACTGTAACCAATCAGTTCCACATACTGTCGACGTACAAGTACTATCCAGTACAGCACAGTTGAATGAATCCAAAATTAGAACAAGGAGCCTGTCCATATGCAAAACCCTAGCACAAGAGAGCAATTTAAAAGCTAGCACTGAACCAGGAATCTCCAAATTCAATTTCCTCAATCTTCTATACAGTCTGTTAAAGTCCATGATATATTCCTCCATTGAATAACCATCTGTTTTCTAAAATCTATCAAAGTCTGACCATGCCGCAAATGCATTCAATAAATTTCATCTGAGAGTTCTAACAGGAGATCCAACCCTTCATCAGTATCCAACAGACAAGCATCCAGTTCAGAATACACTTTACTTCTGATTTTACTTTTGGCAGGAAGTGACAACGCCAAAGCCATACCTTGTTTCCTTTTTGGTAGAAATGTTACCCGTGTCCATATATTCACTTCATTCTTCCATTGCTCATATGGTTCAGACTCTGAGATCACCGGAGGAGCAGAATTTGTAAGGAGCATCCAGGAGGGCTTCTTGAAACAATATGTAGATAGTCCAACTAGGGACAGGGCCGTACTGGACCTGGTATTGGGGAATGAGCCCGGCCAGGTGGTCGAAGTTTCAGTAGGGGAGCATTTCGGGAACAATGACCATAATTCCATAAGTTTTAAGGTACTTGTGGATAAGGATAAGAGTAGTCCTCGGGTGAAGGTGCTAAATTGATGGAAGGCTAATTATAACAATATTAGGTAGATACTGAAGAATTTAGATTGGGGGCGGCTGTTTGAGGGTAAATCAACATCTGACATGTGGTAGTCTTTCAAACGTCAGTTGATTAGAGTCCAGGACCGGCATGTTCCTGTGAGGAAGAAGGATAAGTTTGGCAAGTTTCGGGAACCTTGGGTAACAAGGGATATTGTGAGCCTAGTCAAAAAGAAAAAGGAACCATTCATGAGGACTGGAAGGCTAGGAACAGACAAATCCCTTGAGGAATATAAAGACAGTAGGAAGGAACTTAAGCAAGGAGTCAGGAGGGCTAAAAGGGGTTATGAAAAGTCATAGGCAAACAGGATTAAGGAAAATCCCGAAGCTTTTTATACGTATATAAAGAGCAAGAGGGTAACCAGGGAAAGGGTTGGCCCACTCAAGGACAGAGAAGGGAATCTATGCGTGGAGCCAGAGGAAATGGGTGAGGTGCTAAATGAGTACTTTACATCAGTATTCACCAAGGAGAAGGACTTGGTGGATGATGAGTCGAGGGAAGGGAGTGCAGATAGTCTCAGTCATCTCATTATCAAAAAGGAGGAGGTGTTGGGTGTCTTGCAAAGCATTAAGGTAGATAAGTCCCCAGGGCCTGATGGGATCTATCCCAGAATACTGAAGGAGGCAAGGGAAGAAATTGCTGGGGCCTTGACAGAAATCTTTGTATCCTCATTGGCTACAGGTGAGGTCCCAGAGGAGTGGAGAATAGCCAATGTTGTTCCTTTGTTTAAGAAGGGTAGCAAGGATAATCCAGGAAATTATAGGCCGGTGAGCCTTACGTCAGTGGTAGGAAAATTATTAGAGAGGATTCTTCGGGACAGGATTTACTCCCATTTGGAAACAAACGAACTTATTAGCAAGAGGCAGCATGGTTTTGTGAAGGGGAGGTCGTGTCTCACTAATTTGATTGAGTTTTTTGAGGAAGTGACGAAGATGATTGATGAAGGAAGGGCAGTGGATGCTATCTATATGGACTTCAGTAAAGCCTTTGACAAGGTCCCTCATGGCAGACTGGTACAAAAGGTGAAGTCACATGGGATCAGAGGTGAGCTGGCAAGATGGATACAGAACTGGCTCGGTCATAGAAGACAGAGGGTAGCAGTGGAAGGTTGCTTTTCTGAATGGAGGGCTGTGACTAGTGGTGCTCCGCAGGGATCAGTGCTGGGACCTTTGCTCTTTGTAGTATATATAAATGATTTGGAGGAAAATGTAGCTGGTCTGATTAGTAAGTTTGCGGACGACACAAAGGTTGGTGGAATTGCGGATAGTGATGAGGATTGTCAGAGGATACAGCAGGATATAGATCGGTTGGAGACTTGGGCGGAGAAATGGCAGATGGAGTTTAATCTGGACAAATGTGAGGTAATGCATTTTGGAAGGTCTAATGCAGGTGGGAGGTATACAGTAAATGGCAGAAGCCTTAGGAGTATTGACAGGCAGAGAGATCTAGGCGTACAGGTCCACAGGTCACTGAAAGTGGCAATGCAGGTGGATAAGGTAGTCAAGAAGGCATACGACATGCTTGCCTTCATCGGTCGGGGCATAGAGTATAAAAATTGGCAAGTCATGCTGCAGCTGTACAGAACTTTAGTTCGGCCGTACTTAGAATATTGCGTGCAATTCTGGTCGCCACACTACCAGAAGGAGGGCATTAGCTATGAGGAGAGGTTGGATAAACTCGGATTGTTTTCACTGGAACAACGGAGGTGGAGGGGCGACATGATAGAGGTTTACAAAGTTATAAGCGGCATGGACAGAGTGGATAGTCAGAAGCTTTTTCCCAGGGTGGAAGAGTCAGTTACCAGGGAACATAGGTTTAAGGTGAGAGGGGCAAAGTTTAGAGGGGATGTGCGAAGCAAGTTCTTTACACAGAGGGTGGTGAGTGCCTGGAACTTGCTGCCGGGGGAGGTGGTGGAAGCAGGTACGATAGCGAAGTTTAAGAGGCATCTTGACAAATACATGAATAGGAAGGGAATAGAGGGATATGGGCCCCGGAAGTGCAGAAGGTTTTAGTTTAGACAGGCATCAAGATTGGTGCAGGCTTGGAGGGCCGAATGGCCTGTTCATGTGCTGTACTGTTCTTTGTTCTTTGTCCACAAAAAGCAGGACAAATCTGAACTGGCCAATTACTGCCCTATCAGTCTACTCCTGATCATCAGCAAAGTGATGGAAGGTGCAAGCGGCACTTTCTCAGCAATAACGTGCTCACTTTGGGTTTTTCCAGGGCTACTCGCTCCTGACCTCATGGTCCAAACATGGCTAAAAGAGCTGAACTCAAGAGGTAAGTTGAGAGGATCAAGGCTACAGTAAAGTTAGTATGACATCAAGGAACCCGAGCAAGACTGAAGTCAATGGGAATCGTGGGAAAACTCCCCGCTGGTTGGAGTCATACCTAGCACAACAGAAGATGGTTGTGGTTGTTGGAGGCCAATCGTCTTAGCTCCAGGACATCACTACAGGGGTTCCTCAGGGTAGTGTCCTCGACTCAACCATCTTCAGCTGCTTCATCAATGACCTTCCTTCAATCATAAGGTCAGAAGTGGGGATGTTTGCTGATGATTGCACAATGTTCAGCACCATTCGTGTCTCCTCAGATACTGAAGCAGTCTGTGTAGAAATGCAGCAAGACCTGGACAATATCCAGGCTTGGGCTGATAAGTGGCAAGTAACATTCGCGCCACACAAGTGCCAGGCAATGACCATCACCAACAAGAGAGAAACTAACCATCTCCCCTTGACATTCAACTGCATTGCCATCGCTGAATCCTCCACTATCAACATCTTCTGGGTCACCATTGACCAGAAACTGCATTGGACCAGCCACATAAATGCTGTGGCTACAAAAGCAGGACATGGGCTGGGAATTCTGCAGCGAGTAATGCAGCTCCTGACTCCCCAAAGCCTGTCCACCATCTACAAGGCACAAGTCAGGAGTGTGATGGAATACTCTCCACTTGCCTGGATGTGTGCAGCTCCAACAACACTCAAGAAGCTCAACACCATTCAGAATAAAGCAGCCTGCTTGATCAGCACCCCATCCACCACCTTCAACATTCACTCCCTTCACCACCAATGCACAGTGGCAGCAGTGTGTACCATCAACAAGATGCACTGCAGCAACTCACCAAGGTTCCTTCGACAGCACCTTCCAAACCCGTGACCGCTACCACTTAGAAGGACAAGGGCAGCAGATGCATGGGAACACCACCACCTGCAAGTTCCCCTCCAAGCCACACACCATCCTGACTCGGAACTATATCGCCGTTCCTTCACTGTCGCTGGGTCAAAATCCCGGAACTCCCTCCCTAACAGCACTGGGAATACCTTTGCCACATGAGCTGCAGCAGTTCATGGAGAAAGCTCCCCGTCATTTTCTCAAGGGGCAAGTAGGGATGGGCAATCGAACCTGGCCTTACCAGCAATACCAACATCCTGAGAATTAATTAAAAAAGCAAGAGAGAGATGGGGCAAGAAGAGGTCGCCAGGTGAGGGTCAGTTTTACTATGTTATAACCACCTCCTCTATCTCCCAGTCAATACTCCTATTCATCTGTTTTCTTCCCAAGCTCCAAATCCCCCGTCCTACATGCTCTTTCCCCACCTTATAACCTGAATATTTTGAAACTGAGATTTATTGCACCATCTCTAACTCGAGTTCCTTCTTGGCCATTTCCTCAAAGCCCTGGAGCTCCTCACTTCCCTCAGTCTCCTTTTCCTCCTAAAGGGAATGAGGAACTCCCAGTTCTATTGCCTGCCTCTTGACCAGGACATTGCCAAGTGCTTTACAGCCAATGAAATACTTCTTGAAGTGTACTACTGTAATGTGGGAAAAGTGGTAGTCAATTTGTGCATGGCAAAATCCCACAAACAGCAATGTGATAATGACCAGATCATCTGATTTTTAAGATGTTGATCGACGAATAAATATTGGCCCTGGGGATAACTCCTTTGCTCCTCTTCAAATACTGCCATGGGATATTTCGTAGTCACTTGAGAGGGTAGATGGGGCCTTAGCTTAATGTCTGATGCGAAAGATGACACCTCCAACAGAGCAATGCTTTCAGTCCTGCACTGGGAGTGTCGGCCTGGATTATAGGCTCACGTCTCTGGATTGAACCCATGACCTTCTGACACAGAAGCAAGAGTGTGCTACGCACTAACCCACACTTGCCAACGCCAAGCCAGAGTTACCGAATTTACCCCTTCTCTCTTTTGACTGCTCTCAGTCGAGGTGATGTCTTGCTTTAATTCAGGAATTTAAAAAAAAATAATGAATATTTAATCTTTTAAATAATCCTAGCAGCTCCTGTGGAGTAACAAAAGTATTTTCATCAACTCTTTGGGTATTGAACTATGTATGACTCTCAGCCTCAGGGCTGGGTTGTCCTCTGCTCAAATTTCCCCTTCCACACGGTAACAGTAAATTGTATTTAAATGTATCCTTTTCACTCAATAATGAGATCAATTTAAAGATCAAAAAGGGGGGAAGTTGTTCTTTCAATTGGAAGATATCAACTTTTATCTGTTGTCGGTGACGGGATTATTACAGTCTAAACGGTGACAGCTCCTTAGAGCGTGAGGACAGTGAGCGAGGACAGTGAGCAATGGATCACACAGGCTGCTGTGAAACACTGCTCCAACTTCAATTCTACTGTACATGCTTAGGTTTAGGACATAGCTCTCTAGTCCAACTGCTCAGAACCATAGGGGTTTACAGCACAGAAAGAGGCCATTCTGCCCAGTGTGCCTCTCCCACCTCTGTGCTATCCTAAACAAATCCCACTTTTCTCTCCATAGCCCGCTATCAATCCAAAACTGGACCTACTCACCCTAATTTTCTCTTCCTATAACCCTGCACTAAACTAAAAGTAATCCCGCTCCTCCGCACTCTCCCTATGCAAATCCTCTTCTTTTTGTTTCCTGCTCCCATGTTTAAAAACCTCCTCAAATACGGTATTTCTATCCATGGTGTCATGCTGACCCCCCACCTGCCAAGAATCAGGCACATTAATTTTGTCATAGGAACATTGATTTGAAAACTGTTGCTGAAGTGAAGAAAGAACTTGTTTAAAAAATCATCAGGCCCTTGGCTGGAAAAATATTTTTGCATACTAACAGCCAGTGCTTGGAAGGACAAATGGGCTATTCCCTGCTCCAATTTAACCCACAATGGACTTTGAGAACCAGGTATTGTGCGTATTCTGGCTGGCTCGCCACAGCCTCTCCTGTCTGGCTCTCCCTCTCTTTCTCACGCAACTGCAAATCCAATGAAGACACATGAACCCCAAGGATGAAAGTTCTCCTACAGCGAACAAGGTTTAAGAAGAATACTGGACCCCAACGACAAGCAGGATCTACCTACGATCAAGGACTCTACATTGAACTCGAAGAACCATAATAAAAACTCTTCACATATTGCCTCAAACTTTTCCACTTTATTTTTCTTCTGCTCTTTTCAGTTTCTATCTGCATATGTGTATCACATATGCATACTAGTATGGGCGTGTTGTGTATCCGTAGGTGTGAACCGAATTAGAGTTTAAGTTTAATAAATTTCAACTTTCTTTAAACCTAAGAAAACCTGTTTGTGCTGGTTTTGTTGCCTTATAATTGGAAAGCAGTGAACAAGGATTCACTAAGGGGGAGCTAAAACACGGTGTGTTTAAAATTAAACCCTGTTATGGTAAGACCAGGTGAAGACTGAGAGGGGCCCCTAGACACTTTTCTCACCTGGTCTTCACAGAAATTTGGGGGCTACCGTCCTGGATTTTACCCACAGACAAACAAGAGAAATTGGAAGTTAGAAGCCAAATTGTTCCCAATTTAAAAAGAGCAAGATTTCAGTACAAGTTTTCTTGTGGTTGTGTGTGCTTGAATACTAACATGTCTGCGACTGAAGCTAGTAGCTCTCCAAGCCAGGATGAAGTAACTTGATTTTTATTTGATTTAAAGATACAGCACTGAAACAGGCCCTTCAGCCCACCGAGCCTGTGCCAACCATTAATCACCCATTTATACTAAACCTACACTAATTCCATATTCCTACCACATCCTCACCTGTCCCTATATTCCCCTACCACCTATCTATACTAGGGGCAATTTATAATGGCCAATTTACCGATCAACCTGCAAGTCTTTTGGCTGTGGGAGGAAACCGGAGCACCCGGAGGAAACCCACGCAGACACAGGGAGAACTTGCAAACTCCACACAGGCAGTACCCAGAATTGAACCCGGGTCGCTGGAGCTGTGAGGCTGCGGTGCTAACCACAGCGCCACTGTGCCGCCCTAACTTGGGATAAGTTGAAAGCACTGTCGATGGAGGAGTTGAGGAAAATGGCTGAGCAGTGTGGGATCACTGTACGTGGCAAGGCTAGGAAGTCTGAACTCCTAAGGCTAGTGGCCAACCATTTTTCCCTTGAATCTGAGGAAGCAGAACCAGTGTTAGAGGTAGACCCCGAAAGGGCATTACTAATAAAGCTACAATTGGAACAGAGGAAACTTGAATGAGAGGAAAAAGAAAGAGAAAGACAGGAGAGGGAGAAAGAAAGAGCCTTCCAGAAGGAACGTGAAGATAAAGAGAGGAGAGAGAGAGAGAGAGAAAGAATATTCCAGAAGGAATGCAAAGAGAGAGAGCTGAAGCGGTTTGAGTTAACTAGGGGGCGACAGAGTAACCCCAGTTAAAGCATGGCCAATATGGAGGAGTGTAATTCAGGGCTGGGTACAGAATGGTTAAAACTAGCCCAACTAATCCCAAAACTCAATGAGGAAGATGTAGAAGATTTTTTGTCCTTTGAGAAACTGGCAAGGCAGCAAAAATGGCCGGCTGAGACCTGGCCTCTTTTATTACAAAGCAAGCTAACCGAGAAAGCCCACAAGGTTTATTCCCTGTTGCCAGGTGAGAGTTCATCAAATTATGAACTGACAAAAACGCTATCCTCCAGGCATATGAATTAGCACCCAAAGCCTATCGCCAAAAGTTTAGAACCCTCTCGAAGCAAGTTGATCAAACCTATCTAGAGTTTGAAAGAAGTAAGCAGCTGGCATTTGACCAGTGGCTGAGGGCTCTTAAAGTACAGCTCAGCTATGAGAATCTCAGGGAAGTAATTCTGTTGGAGGAATTTAAGCACTCTCTCCCACTCTCCATAAAGACCCATGTAGAGGAGCAGCGGGTCCAGAAAGCCCGTCAAGCAGCCATTCTGGCTGATGAGTTTGCTTTAATTTATAAGTCAGTTTCCCGTGGAGAAGCTTTGCTAGTCACCCCCACAAATCTGAAAAGGACAAAGGGTGGGAAGGTGATAGAAGCCCAAGCAGTCCTGGGAGAGAAAGAAAAGCAGGAGACACAGGGGGCCCTCCACCAGCCAAAAAGGAAGGTGCTGTAAGCAAGAGTGAGACCCAGAGACCTGTGTGTTTCCATTGTAATAAAGCAGGGCATTTAAAAGCTGACTGCTGGAAACTAAAGAGAAAGCTGGTAAGGTTAATCAGGGCATGCCCACTCAGTAAAGAAGGGACCCTGATGGAAAGCCCAGCAGAACAAGCTGTGGCTTTAACTACAGTAAGAGTGCAACTCAGGATGTTTACGCTGCAAGTGCAGGAAAATTTAATAGGATTCCTGAAAATTATCAGGGTTTTCTGTTTGAAGGAAAAGTAACCCCATACCCCTCGAGTGGGGCAAGCAAGCCCATAGTAATTGTCAGGGACAGACGGGCCACTAGATCCCTTTTACTGGGAAAAGGCCTGACCTTTCCCCCAGAGAGTGCAAAATGATGGTGAACAGTATTGGAGGACAGTGTAAGCCTGTAGCTGTACACTGGGTGCACCTGGAATGCGACCTAGTTTCGGGATCGGTGACCGTAGGGATTGTCCCTAGTTTGCCTGTGGACGGGGTTGACCTGCTCCCAGGTAATGATCTGGCAGGGGTGAAGATGGTAGCTTCCCCAGTAGTGAAAGAAAGACCACAGGAGGTCAGAGAAACAGGGCGGTGGCAGGAGACGGACCCCTGCAGTTTCCCTGAATGTGTAGTGGATCAGGCCATGATCAAACCAGCTCCCCCAGAGCAGACTGCATTGACACTGCAGGCAGATGACCATGAGGTCTGCCTGTCCGAGATTTTCTTTGGAAAATTAGAAGACCCAGGGAATGAGTTAAATAAATCTGCCCTAGCTGAGACTTAGCGAGCTGACCCAATATTGCGAGAGTTAGCACAGGCTGCCCAGTCTGAAAGTGAAGCAGAGGGAGTCCCTGATTGCTGCTATTTAAAGAATGAGGTACTGATGAGGAAATGGAGTTCTCCTCACAGACCTGAGAGCAAGGTACCAGAGAGAAATAGTACGAAGGGCCTATGAGACTACAGTGGCTGTACATGCCAGTATGTAAAAGTCCAAAGCCCACATAAGACAATAGTTTGACTGGCCAAAACTCCAGAAAGATGTGGTGGAGTACTGCAGGAGTTGCCACATGTGCCAGGTTGAGGGGAAACCCGCAGTGAAACCTTCACCCCTAAGTCCTGTACGGATGTTAGGAGGACCCTCCAGCAGAGGGCTGGTAAACTGTAAGGGTCCCCCGCTGAGAACAAGAGGGGACAGGCAGGCATACGGCTGGCAAAAGGTTAGAAAGGGAAGGGGAAAATATGACCAAGAGGGCAGGTTGAAGGAAGTCCGGGAGGAATCCCGGATGAAAACTCCTACTGTCCAGTCAGCCAAACATGAAAAATGTGAAAAGTTAGACCCCACTTCCTCCTATGCAAATGCAGACATTAGAAGCACCCCATCAGAGTTGCTAACAGCATTTACAGGAACCTGCAGAAACAAAGAAAGACCCCAGGCAGTCATGGAAATGGGCAATTTGAATAAGTTTTAAGATTTATAAAGGAATGAGAGAGATGCATGCTTTTTTCTGTATCTTACATTTTATCTCAACCCTTTTAATGAAATGCGCTTTTCTCAAGTTGCATTTCATTCTGCTGGGTGTGGAGGTGTTATGCAGAACCCCCCACCTGCCAGGAATGAGGCATATTAATTTTGTCATTTTTTTGTGAGAATGTGTGTGAGAGTGTGAGAATGTGAGAATGTGTGCAAGAGTGTGTGAGTGTGAGAGACTGTGAGTGTGAAAGTGTATGTGAGAGTGTGAGAGCGTCATAGAGTCAGAGAGTCATAGAATCGTACAGCATAGAAACAGGCCCTTCGGCCCACCGTGTCCATGCCGAACATAATGCCTATCTATACTAATCCCACCTGCCTGCATTAATTCCATATCCCACTATGCCTTGCTCATTCAGGTACCTGCCTCCACCACCTCCTCTGGCAGCTCATTCCAGATACCCACTATTCTTTGTGTGAAACCTTTACCCCTTTGATCCCTTTTAAACCTTCTCCCTCTCACCTTAAATCTATGCCCTCTAGTTTTACTCACCCTTACCATGGGAAACAGACTCTGGCTATCTACCCTATTTATGCCTCTCATAATTTTATATACCTCTATCATGTCCCCTCTCAGCCTCCTTCACTGCAGGGAAAACAGACCCAGTCTATCCAATCTCTCTTTATAACTCAAGCCCACCTTGTGAATCTTTTCTGCACCCACTCTAGCTTAATAACATCTTTCCTGCAGTGCGGCGACCAGAACTGCACACAGTACTCCAAATGCGGCCTAACCAACGTTATGTACAACTGTAACATGACGTCACAACTCTTGTACTCAATGCCTCGGCCGATGAAGGCAAGCATGCCATATGCCTTCTTCACCACCCTGTCTACCTGTGTTGCCACGTTCAAGGAACTATATACTTGCACCCCAAGGTCTCTCTGCTCAACAACACTCCCCAGGGCCCTGCCATTCACTGTATCTGTCCTGCCCTGGTTTAACTTCCCAAAATGCATCACTTCGCACTTGTCTGCGTTAAATTCCATTTGCCACTCCCTTGCCCACTTTCCCAGTTGATCTATATCCTGTTGTAACCTGAGACAACCTTCTTCACTGTCCATTAGAGCACCAATTTTGGTGTCATCTGCAAACTTACTAATCATGCCCCCTACATTCACATCCAAGTCATTAATATATATGACAAACAACAGAGGGCCCAGCACTGATCCCTGCGGCACACCAATGGTCACCGGCCTCCAATCTGAAAAACAACCCTCCACTACCAACCTCTGCCTCCTATCACCAAGCCAATTTTGTATCCAATTGGCTAGCTCACCCTGGATCCCATGTGTTCGAACCTTAGGCAGAACCCTTCGGAGTATTGACAGGCAGAGAGATCTGGGCGTACAGGTCCACAGGTCACTGAAAGTGGCAACGCAGGTGGATAAGGTAGTCAAGAAGGCATTCGGCATGCTTGCCTTCATCGGTCGGGGCATAGTGTATAAAAACAGGCAAGTCATGCTGCAGCTGTACTGAACTTTAGTTAGGCCACACTGAGAATATTGCGTGCAATTCTGGTCGCCACACTACCAGAAGGACGTGGAGGCTTTGGAGAGGGTACAGAAGAGGTTGACCAGGATGTTGCCTGGTCTGGAGATAATTAGCTATGAGGAGAGTTTCCATGTGTGAGAGTGTGAGAGGGTGTCTGGGACATTGAGAGGGTATGTGAGAGTGTGAGAGGGTGTATGAGAGTGCGAGAGGGTGTATGAGAGTGTCAGAGGGTGTCTGGGACATTGAGAGGGTATGTGAGAGTGTGAGAGGGTGTATGAGAGTGCGAGAGGGTGTATGAGAGTGTGAGAGGGCGTGTGAGAGTGTGAGAGGGTGTGTGAGAGTGTGAGAGCGTGTGTGAGTGTGTGAGAGGGTGTGTGAGAGTGTGAGAGGGTGTGTGAGAGTGTGAGAGGGTGTCTGGGAGATTGAGAGCGTGTATGAGAGTGTGAGAGGGTGGATGAGAGCGTGAGAGGCTGTCTGAGAGTGTGAGAGGGTGTGTGAGAGTGTGAGAGGGTGTATGAGAGTGTGAGAGGGCGTCTGGGAGATTGAGAGGGTGTGTGAGAGTGTGAGAGGGTGGGTGAGAGCGTGAGAGGCTGTATGAGAGTGTGAGAGGGTGTGTGAGAGTGTGAGAGGGTGTATGAGAGTGTGAGAGGGTGTATGAGAGTGTGAGAGTGTGAGAGGGTGGGTGAGAGTGTGAGAGGGCGGATGAGAGTGTGAGAGTGTGAGAGGGTGTGTGAGAGTGTGAGAGGGTGAGAGGGTGGGTGAGAGTGTGAGAGGGTGTATGAGAGTGTGAGAGTGTGAGAGGGTGAGAGGGTGGGTGAGCGTGTGAGAGGGTGTATGAGAGTGTGAGAGTGTGAGAGTGTGAGAGGGTGAGAGGGTGTATGAGAGTGTGAGAGGGTGAGAGGGTGAGAGGGTGGGTGAGAGTGTGAGAGGGTGTATGAGAGTGTGAGAGTGTGAGAGGGTGTGTGAGAGTGTGAGAGGGTGTGTGAGAGTGTGAGAGGGTGTATGAGAGTGTGAGAGGGTGTATGAGAGAGTGAGAGGGTGTGTGAGAGTGTGAGAGTGTGAGAGGGTGTGTGAGAGTGTGAGAGGGTGTGTGAGAGTGTGAGAGGGTGTATGAGAGTGTGAGAGTGTGAGAGGGTGGGTGAGAGTGTGAGAGGGTGTATGAGAGTGTGAGAGTGTGAGAGGGTGTATGAGAGTGTGAGAGGGTGTATGAGAGTGTGAGAGGGTGAGAGGGTGTGTGAGAGTGTGAGAGGGTGTATGAGAGAGTGAGAGGGTGTATGAGAGTGTGAGAGGGTGGGTGAGAGTGTGAGAGGGTGAGAGGGTGGGTGAGAGTGTGAGAGGGTGTGTGAGGGTGTGAGAGGGTGTATGAGAGTGTGAGAGGGTGTATGAGAGTGTGAGAGTGTGAGAGGGTGGGTGAGAGTGTGAGAGGGTGAGAGGGTGGGTGAGAGTGTGAGAGGGTGTATGAGAGTGTGAGAGGGTGTGTAAGAGTGTGAGAGTGTGAGAGGGTGTATGAGAGTGTGAGAGGGTGTGTAAGAGTGTGAGAGGGTGTATTAGAGTGTGAGAGGGTGTATGAGAGTGTGAGTGGGTGAGAGGGTGGGTGAGAGTGTGAGAGGGTGTGTGAGAGTGTGAGAGGGTGTATGAGAGTGTGAGAGTGTGAGAGGGTGTATGAGAGTGTGAGAGGGTGTGTAAGAGTGTGAGAGGGTGTATTAGAGTGTGAGAGGGTGTATGAGAGTGTGAGTGGGTGAGAGGGTGGGTGAGAGTGTGAGAGGGTGTGTGAGAGTGTGAGAGGGTGTATGAGAGTGTGAGAGGGTGTATGAGAGTGTGAGAGGGTGAGAGGGTGGGTGAGAGTGTGAGAGGGTGTGTGAGAGTGTGAGAGGGTGAGAGGGTGTGTGAGAGTGTGAGAGGGTGTGTGAGAGGGTGAGAGGGTGTGTGAGAGTGTGAGAGGGTGAGAGGGTGGGTGAGAGTGTTAGAGGGTGTGTGAGAGTGTGAGAGGGTGTATGAGAGTGTGAGAGGGTGAGAGGGTGGGTGAGAGTGTGAGAGGGTGTGTGAGAGTGTGAGAGGGTGTATGAGAGTGTGAGAGGGTGAGAGGGTGGGTGAGAGTGTGAGAGGGTGTGTGAGAGTGTGAGAGGGTGTATGAGAGTGTGCGAGGGTGAGAGGGTGGGTGAGAGTGTGAGAGGGTGTGTGAGAGTGTGAGAGGGTGTATGAGAGTGTGAGAGGGTGAGAGGGTGGTTGAGAAAATGAGAGGGTGTGTGAGAGTGTGGGAGGGTGAGAGGGTGGGTGAGAGTGTGAGAGGGTGTGTGAGAGTGTGAGAGGGTGTATGAGAGTGTGAGAGGGTGAGAGGGTGGGTGGGAGTGTGAGAGGGTGTGTGAGAGTGTGAGAGGGTGAGAGGGTGTGTGAGAGTGTGAGAGGGTGTGTGAGAGTGTGAGAGGGTGAGAGGGTGGGTGAGAGTGTGAGAGGGTGTATGAGAGTGTGAGAGGGTGTGTGAGAGTGTGAGAGGGTGTATGAGAGTGTGAGAGGGTGAGAGGGTGGGTGAGAGTGTGAGAGGGTGTGTGAGAGTGTGAGAGGGTGAGAGGGTGTGTGAGAGTGTGAGAGGGTGTGTGAGAGTGTGAGAGGGTGAGAGGGTGTGTGAGAGTGTGAGAGGGTGAGAGGGTGGGTGAGAGTGTGAGAGGGTGTATGAGAGTGTGAGAGTGTGAGAGGGTGTGTGAGAGTGTGAGAGGGTGTGTGAGAGTGCGAGAGGGTGAGAGGGTGGATGAGAGTGTGAGAGGGTGTGTGAGAGTGTGAGAGGGTGAGAGGGTGTGTGAGAGTGTGAGAGTGTGAGAGGGTGAGAGGGTGGGTGAGAGTGTGAGAGGGTGTGTGAGAGTGTGAGAGGGTGAGAGGGTGTATGAGAGTGTGAGAGTGTGAGAGGGTGTATGAGAGTGTGAGAGGGTGTGTGAGAGGGTGAGAGGGTGTGTGAGAGTGTGAGAGGGTGTGTGAGAGTGTGAGAGTGTGACAGGGTGAGAGGGTGTGTGAGAGTGTGAGAGGGTGAGAGGGTGTATGAGAGTGTGAGAGGGTGTGTGAGAGTGTGAGAGGGTGAGAGGGTGTGTGACAGTGTGAGAGTGTGAGAGGGTGTGTGAGAGTGTGAGAGGGTGTGTGAGAGTGTGAGAGGGTGAGAGGGTGTATGAGAGTGTGAGAGGGTCTGTGAGAGTGTGAGAGGGTGAGAGGGTGTGTGAGAGTGTGAGAGTGTGAGAGGGTGTGTGAGAGTGTGAGAGGGTGTGTGAGAGTGTGAGAGTGTGAGAGGGTGTATGAGAGTGTGAGAGTGTGAGAGGGTGTGTGAGAGTGTGAGAGGGTGTGTGAGAGTGCGAGAGGGTGAGAGGGTGGATGAGAGTGTGAGAGGGTGTGTGAGAGTGTGAGAGTGTGAGAGGGTGTGTGAGAGTGCGAGAGGGTGAGAGGGTGTATGAGAGTGTGAGAGGGTGTGTGAGAGGGTGAGAGGGTGAGAGGGTGGGTGAGAGTGCGAGAGGGTGTATGAGAGTGTGAGAGGGTGAGAGGGAGGGTGAGAGTGTGAGAGGGTGTATGAGAGTGTGAGAGGGTGAGAGGGTGGGTGAGAGTGTGAGAGGGTGTATGAGAGTGTGAGAGGGTGAGAGGGTGTGTGAGAGTGTGAGAGGGTGTATGAGAGTGTGAGAGGGTGTATGAGAGTGTGAGAGGGTGAGAGGGTGTGTGAGAGTGTGAGAGGGTGTATGAGAGAGTGAGAGGGTGTATGAGAGTGTGAGAGGGTGGGTGAGAGTGTGAGAGGGTGAGAGGGTGGGTGAGAGTGTGAGAGGGTGTGTGAGAGTGTGAGAGGGTGTATGAGAGTGTGAGAGTGTGAGAGGGTGGGTGAGAGTGTGAGAGGGTGAGAGGGTGGGTGAGAGTGTGAGAGGGTGTATGAGAGTGTGAGAGGGTGTGTAAGAGTGTGAGAGGGTGTATGAGAGTGTGAGAGGGTGTATGAGAGTGTGAGTGGGTGAGAGGGTGGGTGAGAGTGTGAGAGGGTGTGTGAGAGTGTGAGAGGGTGTATGAGAGTGTGAGAGGGTGTATGAGAGTGTGAGAGGGTGAGAGGGTGGGTGAGAGTGTGAGAGGGTGTCTGAGAGTGTGAGAGGGTGAGAGGGTGTGTGAGAGTGTGAGAGGGTGTGTGAGAGGGTGAGAGGGTGTGTGAGAGTGTGAGAGGGTGAGAGGGTGGGTGAGAGTGTTAGAGGGTGTGTGAGAGTGTGAGAGGGTGTATGAGAGTGTGAGAGGGTGAGAGGGTGGGTGAGAGTGTGAGAGGGTGAGAGGGTGGGTGAGAGTGTGAGAGGGTGTGTGAGAGTGTGAGAGGGTGAGAGGGTGTGTGAGAGTGTGAGAGGGTGTGTGAGAGGGTGAGAGGGTGTGTGAGAGTGTGAGAGGGTGAGAGGGTGGGTGAGAGTGTTAGAGGGTGTGTGAGAGTGTGAGAGGGTGTATGAGAGTGTGAGAGGGTGAGAGGGTGGGTGAGAGTGTGAGAGGGTGTGTGAGAGTGTGAGAGGGTGTATGAGAGTGTGAGAGGGTGAGAGGGTGGGTGAGAGTGTGAGAGGGTGTGTGAAAGTGTGAGAGGGTGTATGAGAGTGTGCGAGGGTGAGAGGGTGGGTGAGAGTGTGAGAGGGTGTGTGAGAGTGTGAGAGGGTGTATGAGAGTGTGAGAGGGTGAGAGGGTGGTTGAGAAAATGAGAGGGTGTGTGAGAGTGTGGGAGGGTGAGAGGGTGTGTGAGAGTGTGAGAGGGTGTATGAGAGTGTGAGAGTGTGAGAGGGTGGGTGAGAGTGTGAGAGGGTGTGTGAGAGTGTGAGAGGGTGAGAGGGTGTGTGAGAGTGTGAGAGGGTGTGTGAGAGTGTGAGAGGGTGAGAGGGTGGGTGAGCGTGTGAGAGGGTGTATGAGAGTGTGAGAGGGTGTGTGAGAGTGTGAGAGGGTGTATGAGAGTGTGAGAGGTGAGAGGGTGGGTGAGAGTGTGAGAGGGTGTGTGAGAGTGTGAGAGGGTGAGAGGGTGTGTGAGAGTGTGAGAGGGTGTGTGAGAGTGTGAGAGTGTGAGAGGGTGAGAGGGTGTGTGAGAGTGTGAGAGGGTGAGAGGGTGGGTGAGAGTGTGAGAGGGTGTATGAGAGTGTGAGAGTGTGAGAGGGTGTGTGAGAGTGTGAGAGGGTGTGTGAGAGTGCGAGAGGGTGAGAGGGTGGATGAGAGTGTGAGAGGGTGTGTGAGAGTGTGAATGGGTGAGAGGGTGTGTGAGAGTGTGAGAGTGTGAGAGGGTGAGAGGGTGGGTGAGAGTGTGAGAGGGTGTGTGAGAGTGTGAGAGGGTGAGAGGGTGTATGAGAGTGTGAGAGTGTGAGAGGGTGTATGAGAGTGTGAGAGGGTGTGTGAGAGGGTGAGAGGGAGTGTGAGAGTGTGAGAGGGTGTGTGAGAGTGTGAGAGTGTGAGAGGGTGAGAGGGTGTGTGAGAGTGTGAGAGGGTGAGAGGGTGTATGAGAGTGTGAGAGTGTGAGAGGGTGTGTGAGAGTGTGAGAGGGTGTGTGAGAGTGTGAGAGGGTGAGAGGGTGTATGAGAGTGTGAGAGGGTGTGTGAGAGTGTGAGAGGGTGAGAGGGTGTGTGAGAGTGTGAGAGTGTGAGAGGGTGTGTGAGAGTGTGAGAGGGTGTGTGAGAGTGTGAGAGTGTGAGAGGGTGTATGAGAGTGTGAGAGTGTGAGAGGGTGTGTGAGAGTGTGAGAGGGTGTGTGAGAGTGCGAGAGGGTGAGAGGGTGGATGAGAGTGTGAGAGGGTGTGTGAGAGTGTGAGAGTGTGAGAGGGTGAGAGGGTGGGTGAGAGTGTGAGAGGGTGTGTGAGAGTGTGAGAGGGTGAGAGGGTGTATGAGAGTGTGAGAGTGTGAGAGGGTGTATGAGAGTGTGAGAGGGTGTGTGAGAGGGTGAGAGGGTGTGTGAGAGTGTGAGAGGGTGTGTGAGAGTGTGAGAGTGTGAGAGGGTGAGAGGGTGTGAGGGTGTGTGAGAGTGTGAGAGGGTGAGAGGGTGTGTGAGAGTGTGAGAGGGTGTGTGAGAGTGTGAGAGGGTGAGAGGGTGTGTGAGAGTGTGAGAGTGTGAGAGGGTGTGTGAGAGTGTGAGAGGGTGAGAGGGTGTGTGAGATTGTGAGAGGGTGTGTGAGAGGGTGAGAGGGTGTGTGAGAGTGTGAGAGGGTGAGAGGGTGGGTGAGAGTGTTAGAGGGTGAGAGGGTGTGTGAGAGGGTGTGTGAGAGTTAGAGGGTGTGTGAGAGTGTGAGAGGGCGTGTGGGAGTGTGAGAGGGCGTGTGAGAGGGTGTGTGAGAGTGTGAGAGGGTGTGTGGGACTGTGAGAGGGCGTGTGAGAGTGTGAGAGGGTGTGTGAGAGTGTGAGAGGGTGTATGAGAGTGTGAGATTGTGTGTGAGGGTGTGAGAGGGTGTGTGAGAGGGTGTGTGAGAGTGTGAGAGGGTGCATGAGAGTGTGAGATTGTGTGTGAGAGTGTGAGAGGGTGTGTGAGAGTGTGAGAGGGTGTGCGAGAGTGTGAGAGGGTGTGTGAGAGTGTGAGAGGGTGTGTGAGAGGGTGTATGAGAGTGTGAGAGGGTGTGTGGGAGTGTGAGAGGGCGTGTGAGAGTGTGAGAGGGTGTGTGAGAGTGTGAGAGGGTGTATGAGAGTGTGAGATTGTGTGTGAGAGTGTGAGAGGGTGTGTGAGAGGGTGTGTGAGAGTGTGAGAGGGTGTATGAGAGTGTGAGATTGTGTGTGAGAGTGTGAGAGGGTGTGTGAGAGTGTGAGAGGGTGTGTGGGAGTGTGACAGGGCGTGTGAGAGGGTGTGTGAGAGTGTGAGAGGGTGTATGAGAGTGTGAGAGGGTGTCTGGGAGATTGAGAGGTTATGTGAGAGGGTGAGAGGGTGTGTGAGAGTGTGAGAGGGTGAGAGGGTGTTTGAGAGTGTGAGAGGGTGAGAGGGTGTGTGAGAGGGTGTGTGAGAGTTAGAGGGTGTGTGAGAGTGTGAGAGGGCGTGTGGGAGTGTGAGAGGGCGTGTGAGAGGGTGTGTGAGAGTGTGAGAGGGTGTGTGGGACTGTGAGAGGGCGTGTGAGAGTGTGAGAGGGTGTGTGAGAGTGTGAGAGGGTGTATGAGAGTGTGAGATTTTGTGTGAGAGTGTGAGAGGGTGTGTGAGAGGGTGTGCGAGAGTGTGAGAGGGTGTATGAGAGTGTGAGATTGTGTGTGAGAGTGTGAGAGGGTGTGTGAGAGTGTGAGAGGGTGTGCGAGAGTGTGAGAGGGTGTGTGAGAGTGTGAGAGGGTGTGTGAGAGTGTGAGAGAGTGTGTGGGAGTGTGAGAGGGCGTGTGAGAGTGTGAGAGGGTGTGTGAGAGTGTGAGAGGGTGTATGAGAGTGTGAGATTGTGTGTGAGAGTGTGAGAGGGTGTGTGAGAGGGTGTGTGAGAGTGTGAGAGGGTGTATGAGAGTGTGAGATTGTGTGTGAGAGTGTGAGAGGGTGTGTGAGAGTGTGAGAGGGTGTGTGGGAGTGTGAGAGGGCGTGTGAGAGGGTGTGTGAGAGTGTGAGAGGGTGTATGAGAGTGTGAGAGGGTGAGAGGGTGGTTGAGAAAATGAGAGGGTGTGTGAGAGTGTGGGAGGGTGAGAGGGTGGGTGAGAGTGTGAGAGGGTGTGTGAGAGTGTGAGAGGGTGTATGAGAGTGTGAGAGGGTGAGAGGGTGGGTGAGAGTGTGAGAGGGTGTGTGAGAGTGTGAGAGGGTGAGAGGGTGTGTGAGAGTGTGAGAGGGTGTGTGAGAGTGTGAGAAGGTGAGAGGGTGGGTGAGAGTGTGAGAGGGTGAGAGGGTGGGTGAGAGTGTGAGAGGGTGTGTGAGAGTGTGAGAGGGTGTATGAGAGTGTGAGATGGTGTGTGAGAGTGTGAGAGGGTGCATGAGAGTGTGAGAGGGTGAGAGGGTGGGTGAGAGTGTGAGAGGGTGTGTGAGAGTGTGAGAGGGTGAGAGGGTGTGTGAGAGTGTGAGAGGGTGTGTGAGAGTGTGAGAGGGTGAGAGGGTGTGTGAGAGTGTGAGAGGGTGAGAGGGTGGGTGAGAGTGTGAGAGGGTGTATGAGAGTGTGAGAGTGTGAGAGGGTGTGTGAGAGTGTGAGAGGGTGAGAGGGTGGGTGAGAGTGTGAGAGGGTGTGTGATAGTGTGAGAGGGTGAGAGGGTGTGTGAGAGTGTGAGAGTGTGAGAGTGTGAGAGGGTGAGAGGGTGGGTGAGAGTGTGCGAGGGTGTGTGAGAGTGTGAGAGGGTGAGAGGGTGTATGAGAGTGTGAGAGTGTGAGAGGGTGTATGAGAGTGTGAGAGGGTGTGTGAGAGTGTGAGAGGGTGAGAGGGTGTGTGAGAGTGTGAGAGGGTGAGAGGGTGTATGAGAGTGTGAGAGTGTGAGAGGGTGTATGAGAGTGTGAGAGGGTGTATGAGAGTGTGAGAGGGTGTGTGAGAGTGTGAGAGGGTGTATGAGAGTGTGAGAGGGTGAGAGGGTGGGTGAGAGTGTGAGAGGGTGTGTGAGAGTGTGAGAGGGTGAGAGGGTGTGTGAGAGTGTGAGAGGGTGTGTGAGAGTGTGAGAGGGTGAGAGGGTGTGTGAGAGTGTGAGAGGGTGAGAGGGTGGGTGAGAGTGTGAGAGGGTGTATGAGAGTGTGAGAGGGTGAGAGGGTGGGTGAGAGTGTGAGAGGGTGTGTGAGAGTGTGAGAGGGTGAGAGGGTGTGTGAGAGTGTGAGAGGGTGAGAGGGTGTGTGAGAGTGTGAGAGGGTGTGTGAGAGTGTGAGAGGGTGAGAGGGTGTGTGAGAGTGTGAGAGTGTGAGAGGGTGAGAGGGTGGGTGAGAGTGTGCGAGGGTGTGTGAGAGTGTGAGAGGGTGAGAGGGTGTATGAGAGTGTGAGAGTGTGAGAGGATGTATGAGAGTGTGAGAGGGTGTGTGAGAGTGTGAGAGGTTGAGAGGTGTGTGAGAGTGTGAGAGGGTGTGTGAGAGTGTGTGAGGGTGAGAGGGTGTGTGAGAGTGTGAGAGGGTGAGAGGGTGGGTGAGAGTGTGAGAGGGTGTGTGAGAGTGTGAGAGGGTGTATGAGAGTGTGAGAGGGTGTCTGGGAGATTGAGAGGGTATGTGAGAGTGTGAGAGGATGTATGAGAGTGTGAGAGGGTGAGAGGGTGTGTGAGAGTGTGAGAGGGTGAGAGGGTGTGTGAGAGGGTGTGTGAGAGTTAGAGGGTGTGTGAGAGTGTGAGAGGGCGTGTGGGAGTGTGAGAGGGCGTGTGAGAGGGTGTGTGAGAGTGTGAGAGGGTGTGTGGGAGTGTGACAGGGCGTGTGGGAGGGTGTGTGAGAGTGTGAGAGGGTGTATGAGAGTGTGAGATTGTGTGTGAGAGTGTGAGAGGGTGTGTGAGAGGGTGTGTGAGAGTGTGAGAGGGTGTATGAGAGTGTGAGATTGTGTGTGAGAGTGTGAGAGGGTGTGTGAGAGTGTGAGATGGTGTGCGAGAGTGTGAGAGGGTGTGTGAGAGTGTGAGAGGGTGTGTGAGAGGGTGTGTGAGAGTGTGAGAGGGTGTGTGGGAGTGTGAGAGGGCGTGTGAGAGTGTGAGAGGGTGTGTGAGAGTGTGAGAGGGTGTATGAGAGTGTGAGATTGTGTGTGAGAGTGTGAGAGGGTGTGTGAGAGGGTGTGTGAGAGTGTGAGAGGGTGCATGAGAGTGTGAGATTGTGTGTGAGAGTGTGAGAGGGTGTGTGAGAGTGTGAGAGGGTGTGTGGGAGTGTGAGAGGGCGTGTGAGAGGGTGTGTGAGAGTGTGAGAGGGTGTATGAGAGTGTGAGAGTGTGTGTGGGAGTGTGAGAGTGTGAAAGGGTTTTTGTGAGTGTGAGAGGGTGTGTGGGAGTGTGAGAGGGTGTGTGAGAGTGTGAGAGGGTGTGTGGGAGTGGGAGAGTGTGAGAGGGTGTATGAGAGTGTGAAAGGGTGTGTGGGAGTGTGAGAGGGTGTGTGGGAGTGTGAGAGTGTGAGAGGGTGTATGAGAGTGTGAGAGTGTGAGAGGGTGTATGAGAGTGTGAGAGTGTGAGAGGGTGTGTGGGAGTGTGAAAGGGTGTGTGAGAGTGTGAGAGGGTGTGTGGGAGTGTGAGAGGGTGTGTGGGAGTGTGAGAGTGTGAGAGGGTGTGTGGGAGTGTGAGAGGGTGTGTGGGAGTGTGAGAGGGTGTGTGGGAGTGTGAGAGTGTGAGAGGGTGTGTGGGAGTGTGAGAGGGTGTATGAGAGTGTGAGAGGGTGTGTGGGAGTGTGAGAGTGTGGGAGAGTGTGAGAGGGTGTGTGGGAGTGTGAGAGGGTGTGTGAGAGTGTGAGAGGGTGTGTGGGAGTGTGAGAGTGTGAGAGGGTGTATGAGAGTGTGAGAGTGTGAGAGGGTGTGTGGGAGTGTGAGAGGGTGTATGAGAGTGTGAGAGGGTGTGTGGGAGTGTGAGAGTGTGGGAGAGTGTGAGAGGGTGTGTGGGAGTGTGAGAGGGTGTGTGAGAGTGTGAGAGGGTGTGTGGGAGTGTGAGAGGGTGAGAGGGTGGGTGAGAGTGTGAGAGGGTGTGTGGGAGTGTGAGAGGGTGTGTGAGAGTGTGAGAGAGTGTGTGTGAGTGTGAGAGGGTGTATGAGAGTGTGAGAGTGTGAGAGGGTGGGTGAGAGTGTGAGAGGGTGTGTGGGAGTGTGAGAGGGTGTGTGAGAGTGTGAGAGGGTGTATGAGAGTGTGAGAGAGTGTGTGTGAGTGTGAGAGGGTGTGTGGGAGTGTGAGAGTGTGAGAGGGTGTATGAGAGTGTGAGAGAGTGTGTGTGAGTGTGAGAGGGTGTATGAGAGTGTGAGAGTGTGAGAGAGTGTGTGTGAGTGTGAGAGGGTGTATGAGAGTGTGAGAGTGTGAGAGAGTGTGTGTGAGTGTGAGAGGGTGTGTGATTGTGTGGTTGGGATTTTATTGAAATGTGTGGGTGGGAATGGTGGTTGGGGCAGTAACTTAATGTTGATCTTGTGTCGACGTGACGGTTTCTCCACTCGAAATTGGAACACTTGAATTTTAATTTTAAAAGGCTCCATCGAGAGCTGGAAGAATCAACCCACTGACATTGCTAAATGGTCAGTTCAGGAACATAACCTGCTTGTTGTCAGCTCATTAAAGGCCAGTCTTGAATTTTTGTTCTGATGCACGGGTTCCATGCAGGGTCCAAACCACGACAGGGAGGAGGAGGCTTCAAACAAAGTGGCAAATCACAATGGCCTGAAAGCAACAAAAAGCTCCATCAGAGAGGGAAGGGCTCAGACAAGGTCCTCATTCACAGGCAACCTGTCCCACACAGTCAGGAGAATTATCTGCTGTATCTCCTCACTCTTGGCGACGGTGTTGTCGGGGGGTGGGGGGAGGGGAGGGGGTGTTGGCAGCTTTGTTGGGGGGCGGTGTGGTGCAGTTCGAGGGGTCCCTCTGCTTACAGGCTTCATGGGCTCATGAGAGGGAGGCTGAGAAAGACTGCACCTTCCAAAAGAAAGGAAGGAAAGGCATAACAGGAAATGGGATTAAGCTGCTCTGAGATAGGATCGACTAGCGACGAGGAGCAGCATCTCCAGCAGAGGGAGACCCTTGGGCAACAGGGGCACAGGGTTCAGCAATGAGGGGCAGGAAGGTAATATCCTCAGCAGAGGGTCTACTGTGAACGGAGAAGCTAGTGGGGCATGTCGGAGCTTCAGTGTCCTAAAAGGCTGTGCCTGTCCAGGCAGATGGTTGCTGAGTTGTGTCCCCTTGTTGAGGGTCATCTGAGAGTTTGCGGGAACCATCGCCATGGTTTTCCCAAGGCTGTAAAAGTCACAGTGGCCTTGCACTTTTTTACAACTGGGTCCTGCCAATCAGCAGCAGTAAATATTGGTGGCATCTCGCAGGCAGCAGCTGATCATTGCATTACGGAGGTAATGGATGCTCTGTTCAAGACAGCAGAGGATTACTTTGAATTCAAGGTGGATAGCAGCACTCAAGATCAAAGGGCAGTGGGATTTACCTCAGTCACCGGATTCCTTCAGGTTCAGGGGATCCTTGATTGCACCTATGTGGCCATCAAGGCCCCGAATGACCAGCCAGGGAGGTTCCTCAACAGGGTGGGATTCCACTCCCTAAACGTTCCGCTGGTCTGTGACCACAGCATGTGTGTGTGTGTGTGAGTATGTGTGTGTAATTTTCCAAACATAGACTGGAATGGTAGTAGTGTAAAGGGCAGTGAGGGGCAAGAGTTCAAAGAACAAAGAACAAAGAACAGGACAGCACAGGAACAGGCCATTCGGCCCTCCAAGCCTGCGCCGATCTTGATGCCTATCCTATTCATGTATTTGTCAAGATGCCTCTTAAACGTCACTATCGTACCTGCTTCCACCACCTCCCCCGGCAGCAAGTTCCAGGCACTCACCACCCTCTGTGTAAAGAACTTGCCTCGCACATCCCCTCTAAACTTTTCCTCTGCCCCTCGCACCTTAAACCTATGTCCCCTAGTAACTGACTCTTCCACCCTGGGAAAAAGCTTCTGAATATCCACTCTGTCCATGCCGCTCATAACTTTGTAAACCTCTATCATGTGGCCCCTCCACCTCCGTCGTTCCAGTGAAAACAATCCGAGTTTATCCAACCTCTCCTCATAGCTAATGCCCTCCAGACCAGGCAACATCCTGGTAAACCTCTTCTGTACCCTCTCCAAAGCCTCCACGTCCTTCTGGCAGTGTGGCGACCAGAATTGCAAGCAATATTCTAAGCGTGGCCTAACTAAAGTTCTGTACAGTTCTTAGAGAGTCTTCAGGAAAATTTTCTACAGCAAAATGTTTCCAGTCCAACAAGAAAGGAGGCACTGCTAGACCTGGTTCTTGAAAATCAGGTGGCCCAAGTGGATCAATTATCAGTTGCAGATCATTTAGGGGACAGTGATCTTTGTATCATAAGGTTTAGGCTGACTATGGAAAAGGATATCGAACCAACCAGAGTAAGAATAATTAACTGGGGGAAAGCCAACTTCATAAGAATGGAGCAGGGGCGTATAAATTGGAGTCAAAGGTTGGCAGGAACAATGGTAGCTGAACAATGGGCTACCTTCAAAGAAGAGATAGTTCGGGCACAATATTTCCTCGAAGGGAAAAGGTAGGGCAAACAAACCCAGAGCTCCTTGGATGACAAAAGAGGTAGAGATTAAGATAAAGTAGAAAAAGTGTGCTTATGACAGATGCCAAGTAGAAAATACTATTGAGAACCAGGCTGAATATTAAAGGTCCAGAGGGGAAGTGAAAAAACAAATAAGAGAAGCAAAGAGAGAGCATGAAGAGAGACTGGCAGCTAACAAGAAATGTAATAGGTTTTAAGGAAATAAAGCAGGGGTGGGGCACTTACACTTACCTTTCTAACCTTTGGCAGTTCCGAGGAAGGGTCACTGACCTGAAACGTTAACTCTGCTTCTCTCTCCACAGATGCTGCCAGACCTGCTGAGTATTTCCAGCATTTCTTGTTTTTATTTCAGATTTCCAGCATCTGCAGTACTTTGCTTTTATTTTAGAAGTTACGTTGAACTTGTATAGACACTAGTTCAGCCTCAGCTGGAGTATTGCATCCAATTGTGGGCACCGCACCTTCAGAAGGACATGAACACATTGGAGTAGAGAAGAAATTCACGAGAATGGTTCCAGGGATAAGGAATTGCAGTTATGAAGATAGATTGGAGAAGTTAGGACTGTTTTCCTTGGAGAAGAGAAGGCTGAGAGGTGATTTGATCGAGGTATTCAAGATCATGAGGGGTCTGGACAGAGTAGATAGGGAGAAACTGTTCCTCGTCATGAAAGGATCGAGAACGAGAGGGCACAGATTTAAAATATTTGGTAAGAGAAGCAAAAGTGACACGAGGAAAAACTTTTTCACGCAGCGAGTGGTTAAGGTCTGGAATGCGCTGCCTGAGAACGTGGTGGAGGCAGATTCAATTGAAGCATTCAAAAGGGAATTAGACAGTTATATGAAAAGGAAGAATGTGCAGGGTTACGGGGAGAAGGCAGGGGAATGGAACTGAGGGAGTTGCTCTTTCAGAGAGCCAGTGTGGACACGATGGGCCGAATGGCCTCCTTCTGCACTGTAACGATTCTGTGATTCTGTGTGAGTCTGTGTGAAAGAGTGTGTGTGTGGGAGTGTATGCATGTGTGTGAGTGTGAGTCTGTTTGTGAGTGTGTGTGTGAGAGAATCTGTGTGTGTGTGTGTGTGTGTGTGTGTGTGTGTGTGAGAGAGAGAATCTGTGTGTGGGAGTTGTGCATGTGCGTGTGTGTGTGAGTCTATTTGTGAATGTGCGTGTAAGAGAATCTGTGTGTCAGTGTGTGTGTGAGTGTGTGGGGGACAGTTGCGAAGGAGTGGGTTTGGGAAGGGAAATTGCTCCTGGTGATTTAGGTTATTTTCCTGTATTGGGGGGTAGCATCCTGTCCTTGTTGTGGTACATGCGTGGTGTCAGCTGCATGGGCTTCCCGCTGCCCTGCCCCCTTGTTTACAAGACACTAACTCTCCATTTTTAGCCCCCTTGTTAACTCAGCAGAGGCCCAAAGCCACCCAGTGAGCCGGAACAGCAAGTCAGCGTGAGATTGGCAACCAGAGTGTGAGAGGCTTTGATCTGGAGCTGTGTGTGAGCCTGTTATTACCTGCACGCAGGTCAGACACAGTTAATTTTATAGAATGGCTCTTTGGGGATTGTGGGGGGAAGGGGGAACAGGAGGAATTCTCCGACTTTCATCCAGTTGTCAGTCAGTCTCACAACCTGTCAGCCATGGCAGCCTAAAGGTCATCTCTGTCACTATAAGCCCAGACCATGAAGAATCACACACAGATTTCAATACTTTTGCATTTAGAATCATAGAATGATACAGCATTAAGGAGGCTATTCTGCCCATCAACCCTGTGCTGGCTCTTTGAAAGAGCTATATGATTAGTCCCACTCGGTTCCATTCTCTCCCCGTAGACCTACAAATGTTTCCTTTTTCAATATAGATTCAATTCCCTCTTGAAAGTTAAATCCATCTAGCTCTTTATCTATCCATTTATTCTCTCTATCTATTCTCTCTATCTGACGTCCTGGATCTACTGCACATTTTGTATGATATATCTCAGTCACCAATTATTGGAATAAAGAGTAGTTTAGAAAAAGCAGTGTTCAAACGGGACAGAAATATGAGACAGACTAAGATGGGTTTGGATTGCATGTGTTTAAATATCTGGAACGTGACAAATAAAGTTGGTGAGCTGCTGGCACATGTCAGCAAATGGGATTCTGTTCTATCGGCATTAATGCTCAACTCAGCGGGAGAAACGGGCACTTCCTATTCCTGGCCGCAATGCATTCAGGAAGGATAGGGAAGGGATAAAAGGGTGAGGGATGGGGGGAAGAGGGCACATCGACAGTATTGATCAAACAACACTCAAACTTTTCCCTTCAAGTGTTTATCCAATTCTTCTTTGAAAGTTACTGTTGAATCTGCCTCCACTACCCTCTCAGGCAACGAATTCCAGATCACAGCTCACCGTGTAACAAAATGCTTCCTCATGTTTCCTCTCATTCTACTTAAGAAGATAAGAAATCAGAGCAGAAGTAGGCCACACAGCCTCTCGAGCCTGCTCCACCATTCAGTAAGATCATGGCTGATCCTCCACTTCAACACCTCTTTCCCGCCCAATTCGGAGATCCCTTGATTTCCTTAGAGTCCAAAAATCTATCGATCTCAGCTTTGAATATACTCAATGAGCCTCCACAGCCCTCTGTGGTAGAAAGTTCCAAAGATTCAAAGCCCTCGGGCGGCACAGTGGCGCAGTGGTTAGCACCGCAGCCTCACAGCTCCAGGGACCCAGGTTCGATTCCGGGTACTGCCTGTGTGGAGTTTGCAAGTTCTCCCTGTGTCTGCGTGGGTTTTCTCCAGGTGCTCTGGTTTCCTCCCACAAGCCAAAAGACTTGCAGGTTGATAGGTAAATTGGCCATTATAAATTGTCACTAGTGTAGGTAGGTGGTAGGGAAATATAGGGACAGGTGGGGATGTGGTAGGAATATGGGGTTAGTGTAGGATTAGTATAAATGGGTGGTTGATGGTCGGCACAGACTCGGTGGGCCAAAGGGCCTGTTTCAGTGCTGTATCTCCAATCTAAAAAAAAAAGAAATTTCTTCTTATCTCAGTCCTAAATGGTCAACCCATTATCATTTCTTTTGCTAATCACCTTAATTCTTGTGTGCTTTGTTTCCCAACCCTTCTCCCACTGGAAACAGTTTCTCCCTGTTTACTCTATCAGAATCCTTCATCATTTGAACACCCCTATCAAATCTCCTCTCTAAGGTGCACAACCCCAGCTTCTCCAGTCTCTCCACATGACTGAAGTCCCTCATCTCTGGTGCCGTTCTAAATCTCCTCTGCATCCTCCCCAAGGCCTTGACATTCTTTCTAAACTTGCCTCATTACTTCACTAACTGGTACAAATGATAAGGTTGTAACAACCCTAAGAGTATTTTTTGGTTAATTCTCAGAGCGCGGATCACTGGGAGGGCCAGCGTTTAGTGTGCTTCCCTAGTTGCCCTTGAGATGACGGTGACAGTGGTGGGACTCCTTGTTGAACCAGTAGTAGTGGTTTGAAATAACTGAGTGGTTTGCTGTGCCGCTTCTGAGGACAGTTAAGAGTCAACCATTTTGGTGGGACTGGAGTCACATATAGACCAAATCAGGCACCACACTTTAGGAAGGAGATTGAAGATTTTGGTGAAGGTACAGAAGAGGTTAACTAGAATGTTTCTGAGGATGAGGGATTACAGTTATGTGGATAAACTAGAGGAGATGAGGTGGTTCTCTTTAGAGCAGAGAAGGCTAAGAAGAGATTTGACAGAGATGTTTAAAATCATGAAAGAGTTTAGATAGAGTAAATAGAGAGAGACTGTTTCCAATGTGATTAACTCTGAACTGCTCTCTGAAATGGCCTAGCAAGCCACTCAGTTGCCAAGGGCAATTAGGGATGGGCAACAAATGCTGGTGCCAGTGATGCCCAAATCCTGTGAAGGAATAAAAAAAATTGGCTGAAGGATTGATAACCAGAGGGCACAGATTTAAGGTGATTGGTAAAAGAACCAGCGGTGACATGAAGAAAAACCTTTTTACGCAACAATTGGTTAGGATTTGGATTGCACTGCGGATAGGGTGGTGGATACAGATTCAATCGTAACTTTCAAAAAGGAATTAGATAAATACTTGAAGACATGGGGGCAGAGAGGGTGGTGAGACTAACGGAATTACTCTTCAAAAGAGCTGGCATGGACTTGATGGGCGAAATGGCCTTCTTCTGTGTTGCATTATTCTAAGGTTGTATTTAGCGCACAGTAACAGATCCAGTAGAGGTGGCAGCACAGTGGTATACAGTAGGGAGGGAACTGCCCTGAGAGGTCTCAACATCGACTCTGGACCCCATGAAATCTCATGGCATCAGGTGAAACATGGGCAGGGAAACCTCCTGCTGATTACCACCTACTGCCCTCCCTCAGCTGATGAGTCTGTACACCTCCATGTTGAACACCAGTTGGAGGAAGCACTGAGGGTGGCAAGGGCACAGAATGTACTCTGGGTGGGGGACTTCAATGTCCATCACCAAGAGTGGCTTGGTAGCACCACTACTGACTGAGCTGGCCGAGTACTAAAGGACTGCCAGACTGTGTCTGCGGCAGGTGGCGAGGGAACCAACAAGAGGGAAAAACAGACTGACCTTGTCCTCACCAATCTGCCTGCCACAGATGCACCTGTTCATGACAGTATTAGTCGGAGTGACCACCGCACAGTCCTTGTGGAGACGAAGTCCCGCCTTCACATTGAGGATACCCTCCATCGTGTTATGTGGCACTACCACCGTGCTAAATGGGATAGATTTCGAACAGATCTAGCAATGCAAAACTGGGCATCCATGAGGCGCTGTGGGCCATCAGCAGCAGCAGAATTGTACTCAACCACAATCTGTAACCTCATGGCCCGGCATATCCCCCAATCTACCATTACCATCAAGCCAGGGGACCAACCCTGGTTCAATGAAGAGTGCAGGAGGGCATGCCAGGAGCAGCACCAGGCACACCTCAAAATAAAGGGTCAACCTGGTGAAGCGACAACAGAGGACTACTTGCGTGCCAAACTGCATAAGCAGAATACGATAGACAGAGCTAAGTGATCCCATAACTAATGGATCAGATCTAAGCTCTGCAGTCCTGCCACATTCAGCCATGAATGGTGGTGGACAACTAAAAAACGAATTGGAGGAGGTGGCTCCACAAATATCCCCATCCTCAATGATGGGGGAGCCCAGCACATCAGTGCGAAAGTTAAGGCATTTGCAACAATCTTCAGCCAGAAGTGCTGAGTTGATGATCCATCTCGGCCTCCTCCTGAAGTCCCCAGCTTCACAGGTGCCAGATTTCATCCAATTCAATTCACATCACGTGATATCAAGAAACGACTGAAGACATTCGATACTGCAAAGGCTATGGGCCCTGGCAATATTCCGGCAATAGTACTGAAGACCTATGCTCCAGAACTTGCCGCGCCCCTAGCCAAGCTGTTTCAGTACAGCGACAACACTGGCATCTACCCGGCAATGTAGAAAATTGCCCAGGTATGTCCTGTACGCAAAAAGCAGGACAAGTCCAACTCGGCCAATTACTGTCCCATCAGTCTACTCTCAATCATCAGTAAAGTGATGGAAGATGTCATCAACAGTGCCATCAAGCAGCAGTTGCTTAGCAATAACCTGCTCAGTGACACTCATTTTGGCTTCCGCCAGGACCACTCAGCTCCTGACCTCATTACAGCCTTGGTTCAAACATGGACAAAAGAGGTGAGGTGAGAGTGACTGCCCTTGACATCAAGGCAGCATTTGACCGAGTATGGCATCAAGAGGTCCTAGCAAAACTGGAGTCAATGGGAATCAGGGGGAAAACTCTCCGCTGGTTGGAGTCATACCTAGCGCAAAGGAAGATGGTTGTGGTTGTTGGAGGTCAATCACCTGAGCTCCAGGACATCACTGCAGGAGTTCCTCGGGGTAGTGTCCTAGGCCCAACCATCTTCAGCTGCTTCATCAATGAACTTCCTTCAATCATAAGGTCAGAAGTGGAGATGTTTGCTGCTGATTGCACAATGTTCAGCACCATTTCTGATACTGAAGCAGTCCATGTAGAAATGCAGCAAGATCTGGACAATATCCAGGCTTGGGCTGATAAGTGGCAAGTAACATTCGCGCCTCACAAGTGCCAGGCAATGACCATTTCCAACAGGAGAGAATCTAACCATCTCCCCTTGGAATTGGTGAAGCCAATGATGGCATTACCTTCACTGAATCCCCCACTATCAACATCCTAGGGGCTACCATTGACCAGAAACTGAACTGGAATTGCCATATAAATATCGTGCCTACGAGAGCAGGTCGGTCAAAGGCTAGGCATCCTGCAGCGAGTAACTCATCTCCTGACTCCCCAAAGCCTGTCCACCAACTACAAGGCACAAGTCAGCGATGGGATATTCTCCACTTGACTGGATGGGTGCATCTCCAACAACACTCAAGGAGCTCGACACCTTCCAGGACAAAGCAGCCCGCTTGATTGTCACCCCATCCACAAACATTCACTTCCTTCAACACCGACGCACAGTGGCAGCAGTGTGTACCATCTACAAGATGCACTGCAGCAACGCACCAAGGCTCCTTGGACAGCAGCTTCCAAACCCGCGACCTCTACCAACTAGAAGGATAAGGGCAGCAAATGCATGGGAACAACACCACCTGCAAGTTCCCCTCCAAGTCACACACCATCCTGATTTGGAACTATGTCGCCGTTCCTTCACTGTCGCTGGGTCAAAATCCTGGAACTCCCTTCCTAACAGCACAATGGGTGTACCTACCTCACATGGACTGCAGCGGTTCAAGAAGATAGCTCACCATCACTTTTTCAAGGGCAATTTTGGATAGGTAATAAATGCTGGCCTGGCCAGCGACGCCCACATCCCATGAATGAATAAAAAAAAGGAGCAAGATGTAGAATCAGTTTGGGTGGAGCTAAGAAACAGCAAGGGGCAGCAGGCATTGGTGGGAGTTGTTTATAGGCCACCAAACTGTAGTCGTAATGTTGGGCAATCAGGAAATTAGAGCTGCATGTTGCATGGGCAATACAGCAATAATGGGCGACTCCAATTTACATATAGATTGGGCAAACCTAATTAACACGAATGCTGTGGAGGATGAATTCCCGGAGTGTGTATGAGATGGGTTTCTGGAGCAGTATGCTGAAGAACCAACTAGGGATCAGGCTATTTTAGATGTCGTATTATGGAGTGAGAAAGGGCTAATTAATAATCTTGCTGTAAAGGAGCCGTTAGGAAAGTGACCACAATATGATAAAATTCTACATTACGTTTGAAAGATCTAGTTTATTCTAAAACTAGGGTCTTAAATCTGAACAAAGGAAACTTTGAGGGTATGAGGGGCAAGCTGGCTATGGTGGATTGGGAAAATACATTAAAAGATTTGACAGTAGACAGGCAATAGCTAGTATTTAAAGAAGTATTATATGGTTTACAACAAACACACATTCCTCTAAGACACAAAAACCCAACAGGAAAGGTGAATCAACCTTGGCTAATAAAAGAAGTTAAGGATTGCATTTGGTCAAAGGAAGTGGCTTATAAGGTCGGCAGAAAAAGTGGTAAGCCCAAGGATTGGGAGCAATTTAGAATCCAACAAAGGAGGACCAAGAAACTGATAATGAAAGGGAAAAGTGATTATGAATGCAAGCTAGCTAGAAACATAAAGGCAGTCTGTAAAAGCTTCTTTAGGCATATGAAAAGGAAATAATTAGCAAGGATGAATGCGGGTCCATTGCAGACAGAGACAGGAGAGTTTGCGGTGCAGAATGAGGAAATGGCAGAGAGACAAAACAATTACTTTGTGTCTGTCTTCACAGAGCAGAATATAGAAAATTTCCCAGGAATACTAGGGAACCAAGAGACTTGTAAAAATGAGGAACTGAAAGAAATTAGTATCACTAAAAAGGTAATACTCAAAAAATTAATTGGATTGAAAGTTGATAAATCCGCTGGACCAGATGAGCTACATCCCAGAGTATTGAAGGAGGTGGCTGTAGAGATAGTGGATGCATTGGTGGTTATCTGTCAAAATTCTATAGATTCTGGAAGGGGTCCTGCAGACTGGAAAGTAGCAAATGTAACCCCACTATTTAAGAAGGGAGCACATCAATAGTAGGGAAAAGCACAGAATCACAGAATAATACAGTGCAGAAGAGGCCCTTCGGCCCATCAAGTCTACACCGATGCATTAAAACACCTGACCTACCTACCTAATCCCATTTGCCAGCACTTGGCCCATAGCCTTGAATGTTATGACGGGCCAAGTGCTCATCCAGGTACTTTTTAAAGGATGTGAGGCAACCCGCCTCTACCACCCTCCCAGGCAGTGCATTCCAGACCATCACCACCCTCTGGGTAAAAAAGTTCTTCCTCAAATCCCCTTTAAACCTCCGGCCCCTCACTTTAAACTTGTGACCCCTTGTAACTGACCCTTCAACTAAGGGGAACAGCTGCTCACTATCCACCCTGTCCATGCCCCTCATAATCTTGTACACCTCGATCAGGTCACCCCTCAGTCTTCTCTGCTCCAGCAAAAACAACCCAAGCCTATCCAACCTCTCTTCATAACTTAAATGTTCCATCCCAGGCAACATCCTGGTGAATCGCCTCTGCACCCCCTCCAATGTAATCACATCCTTCCTATAATGTGGCGACCAGAATTGTACACAATACTCCAGCTGTGGCCTTACCAAAGTTCTGTACAACTCCAACATGACCTCCCTGCTTTTGTAATCTATGCCTCGATTGATAAAGGCAAGTGTCCCATATGCCTTTTTCACCAGCCTATTAACCTGCCCTTCTGCCTTCAGAGATCTATGGACAAACAGGCCAAGGTCCCTTTGTTCCTCGGAACTTCCCAGTGTCAGGCCATTCATTGAATACTTCCGTGTCACATTACTCCTTCCAAAGTGTATCACCTCACACTTTTCAGCGTTAAATTCCATCTGCCACTTTTCTGCCCATTTGACCATCCCGTTTATATCTTCCTGTAACCGAAGACACTCCACCTCACTGTTAACCACTCGGCCAATCTTTGTGTCATCCGCGAACTTACTGATCCTACCCCCTCTCATAGTCATCTATGTCGTTTATATAAATGACAAACAATAGGGGACCCAGCACAGATCCCTGTGGTACGCCACTGGACACTGGCTTCCAGTCACTAAAACAGCCGTCTGTCATCACTCTCTGTCTCCCACAGCGAAGCCAATTTTGAATCCACCTTATCAAGTTACCTTGTATCCCATGTGCATTTGCTTTCTTGATAAGTCTCCCATGTGGGAGAAAATGTTGGAATCTATTATAAAGGATGAGATAACTGGACACTTGGAAAATAACAATATGATTGTGCAGAGTCAACATGGATTTGTGAAAGGGAAATCATATTTGAAAAGCCTGTTGGAGTTTTTTGAGGATGTTACTTGTAGCATAGAAAAAGGAGAATCAATGGATGTGGTGTAACTGGATTTACAGAAGGCTTTTGATAAGGTCCAACACAGGAGGTTAGTAAACAAAATTAGAGCACATGGGATTAGAGGTAATGTTTTAGTTTTTAGTTTTAGAGATACAGCACTGAAACAGGCCCTTCGGCCCACCGAGTCTGTGCTGACCATCAACCACCCATTTATACTAATCCTACACTAATCCCATATTCCTACCACATCCCCACCTGTCCCTATATATTTCCCTACCACCTACCTATACTAGGGGAAATTTATAATGGCCAATTAACCTATCAACCTGCAAGTCTTTGGCATGTGGGAGGAAACCAGAGCACCCGGAGGAAACCCACGCAGACACAGGGAGAACTTGCAAACTCCGCACAGGCAGTACCCAGAATCGAACCCGGGTCGCTGGAGCTGTGAGGCTGCGGTGCTAACCACTGCGCCACTGTGCCGCCCTTATAATATACTGCAATGAATTGAAAATTGGTTAACAGACAGAAAGCAGAGAGTAGGAATAAATGAGTTATTCTCAGGATGGGAGGCTGTTATTCGTGGGATACTGCAAGGATCAGTGCCCGGGCCACAGCTGTTTAGAAACTATACAAATGAGTTGGATATGGTAACCAATTGTAATATTACCAAATTTGCGCATGACACAAAACAAGGAAGGAATGTAAATTGTGAGGAGGATGCAAAGAGGCTTCAAGGGGATTTGGACAGACTAAGTGAATGGGCAAGAACATGACGGATGGAATATAATATGAATAAGAGTGAAGTGTCCACCTTTGGTAGAAAAATGGTGAGAGGTTGGGAAGTGTTGATGTCCAAAGAGACCTGGGTGTCCTTGTTCATGAGTCACTAAAAGCCAATATGCAGGTGCAGCAAGCAATTGAGAAGGCAAATGGTATTTTAGCCTTCATTGCAAGGGGATTTGTGTGCAGGAGTAAAGATGTATTGCTTCAAGTGAATAAAATGCTGGTGAGACCACACCTGGAGTATTGTGTACAGTTTTGGTCTCCTTATCTAAGGAAGGATATACTTGCCATAGAGGGAGTGCAACTGAGATGGTGGGATTGTCTTATGAGGAGAGATTGAGGAAAGTGACCCTGCATTCTCGAGAGTTTCGAAGAATGAGAGGTGATCTCACTGAAACTCACAAAATTCTTACAGGGCTTGACAGGGTGGATGTAGAGAGGATGTTTCCTCTGGCTGGTGAGTCCAGAACAAGGGGACACAGTCTTGGAGTAAGGGGCAGGCCATTTAAACTGAGATGAGGAGGAATTTCTTCACTCAGAGGGTGGTGAACCTGTGGAATTCTCTACCCCAGAGGGCTGTGGAAGCTCAATCATTGAGCATGTTCAAGACAGAAATAGATAGATTTCTGAATACAACATCAAGGGATATGGGGATAGTGGGGGGAAATGGCGAAGAGGTAGATAATCAGCCATGATCTGTTTGAATGGTGGAGCAGGCTCAACGGGCCGAATGGCCTACTCCTGCCCCTATTTCCTATGATCCTTGCTTCATTTGAACCTATTAACGTAGCGTAAGGATGGCAGTTTTCCTTTCTTGAAGGACATAAGTGAATTAGTTGGGATTTAATTGATAATCTGTCAGTTTCAGATAACTTTTATTGAAGTTTTCATTAAACTGAACTCAAATTCTTGAAACACCAGGGTGGGATTTGAACTTATGGCCTCTGGATTATTAGTTCTGTAACATAACCACTTCGTTGTGATGGTGATGCCAAAATGGCAGAGGTATTTAAAAAGTATTTTACATCAGTCTTTAGAATATAGAGGTCTTGGAGTGTTGCAGAACTGGAGGAAGTTCCATAGATAGGGAGAGGTGAAGCCATGGAGGGATTTGAATATGAGGATGGGAATTTCAAATTCAAGCTGTGAGTGGACCTTGCAGGAGCCAATGCAGGCCAGCGAGCACAGGGGTTATGGGTGAATGGGCCTTGACACTTAATTTGAAACGTTGCTTGGGCCTCGAGATCCAATTTTGGGTCAGGCTTGGGCCTGTTGGTTAGGGTGCGCACTGCTTACACAGAGCCAAGTCTGAGCCCGAAAACAGGCCCTGAGGAATTATTAGGCCCAGGACGTCAGTCAGCAAATGTGGACGAAACATACACATCAAGGTTTTGGGCAGGACTATTCATTGGAACTGAAAACTGAAAGAGAATCAAGAATGGAATTAGAATTAGAAAAAAAGGGAGGGGCTATGAAGGCCCAAACAGAAAAGAGTAAAGAAAGAAATCATATTTGTATAGCCAAAGGGATCAATCCCTCTGTGTGATCCTGGTCCACTCCTCCATTAGTTTAGTGATACAGCACTGAAACAGGCCCTTCCGCCCACCGAGTCTGTACCGACCATCAACCACCCATTTATACTAATCCTACACTAATTCCATATTCCTACCACATCCCCACCTGTCCCTATATTTCCCTACCACCTACCTGTACTAGGGGCAATTGCTAATGGCCAATTTACCTATCAACCTGCAAGTCTTTGGCATGTGGGAGGAAACCGGAGCACCCGGAAGAAACCCACGCGGTCACAGGGAGAACTTGCAAACTCCGCACAGGCAGTACCCAGAATTGAACCCGGGTCGCTGGAGCTGTGAGGCTGCGGTGCTAACCACTGCGCCACTGTGCCGCCCAGACACCTCTTCCCGTGACACCTTCCCATGCAGTCGCAGGAGGTGTAATACCTGCCCTTCGACTTCCGCTCTCCTCACCATTCAAGGCCCCAAACACTCCTTTCAGGTGAAGCAGCAATTAACTTGTACTTCTTTGAATTTAGTATCCTGTATTCGCTGCTCACAATGCGGTGCCCTCTACATTATGGAGACCAAATGCAGATTGGGTGACCGTTTTGTGGAACACCTTTGTCCAGTCTGAAAACGTGACCCAAGCTTCCAGTCACTTTCCATTTCAACACACCACTGCACCCCCCCGCTCTCATGTCCATATCTCTGTCCTGGGCCTACTGCAGTGTTCCAGTGAACATCAACACAAGCTCGAGGAACAGCACCTCATTTTCAGCCTACCGGACTGAACATTGAGTTCAATAATTTCAGAACATTACTGGCCCTTTTATATTTTTATTTTATTTTGTTCCTTTTTTTTTTGTTTTTTACCATGTGCCTGCCTATTGGCTTTTTTCATGTTTGTGCTTTTGGCTAGGGCTGTTCATTATTCTGTCATTAACACTCCCTGTGCACTAATGCTTTGTCTTTCACCACACCATTAGTACACTCTCTTTGCCTTTGCCCCATGACCTCCTTGTCAGTTAATCTCTCTGACCCTCTGTCCTATCACACACCTTCCCTTTTGTTCTCTTTCCCCCCAGCTCCACTTTATTTACTTAAAATCTATTACATTTCTAACCTTTGCCAGTTCTGTTGAAAGGTCATTGACCTGAAACGTTAACTCTGCTTCTCTCTCCACAGATGCTGCCAGACCGGCTGAGTATTTACAGCACTTTCTGTTATTATTTTATATTTATATAGCGCCTGTTATGACCAAGATGGAAGGAGTGCACATTTTATTCTAGTTCTACTACTCCACGGTTCACAACAAATATTTAAATTTTTTTCCACTTACCGATACAGTCAATCACAGACTCTATTTTCCCCAAAATAAAACACACCAATCAGGTTTCTTTAATAAACAACAAAATTGTCAGTTTATCATCAAACAAATCTTAACCAGAAATGAAGTAAAGCATAAACACACAGATTGAAATATTGACACTCCCTTTGACCTTCGAACATAGAACACAGTAACATAGGAACAGGATTAGGCCATTCGGCCCTTCAGGACTGCTCCGCCATTCAAAAAATATCATGGCTGATTGTCTAATTCAGCACCCTGTTCCCGCTTTCTCCCCATATCCCTTGATCCTTTTGGCTTTAAGAAATATATCTATCTCCTTCTTGAATATATTTAATGATTTAGCCTCCACTGCCTTCTGCGGTGGAGAATTCCACAGGTTCACCACCCTCTGAGTGAAGAAATTTCTCCTCATCTCAGCTCTAAATTGCATACCCCGTATCCTGAGACTGTGACCCCGGTTCTGGACTCCCCAGCCATCGAGAACATCCTCCCGAGCCTGTCTCGTACTGTTAGAATGTTATAGGTTTCTATGAGATCCCCTCTCATTCTTCTAAACTCGAGTGAATATAGGCCTAGTTGACCCAATCTCTCTTCATAAATCAATCCTGCCATCCCAGGAATCAGCCTAGTAAATCTTCTTTGCACTCCCTCCATGGCAAGAACATCCTTCCTCAGATAAGGAGATCAAAACTGCACATAATACTCCAGATGCAGTCTCACCAAGGCTCTAGATAACATGCAGTAAGACATCCTTGCTCCTGTACTCAAATCCTCTTGCAATGAAGGCCAACATACCATTCGCCTCACACTCACACACACATACACCGGTTAACCGTAAAAATAAAGGGATTTGCGTTTTAGAGCTCTTTTAGAAAAAAACCTCCAAAAAAACCACATGGGTTAAATACTTACTAATTCTTGAAGAAGGAAGAGAAGATATGGAAAGATGTCTCTTGTCTGGTGCCCCAAGTGCGTATAGACGGCTATTACTGGGATCTTCCTAGAACAGTTCTTTTCAGGTGACATTGAAGATCAGTTTGGGTAGGCTTGCTGGAAATGCAGCAACAGAGGTTTCAGACACAGGCCTTACAGGAGGAATGTGGCAACAGTTTACTCTGCTTCTTACACCTGCTTCACCTTCTCGAGAAATGGAAAACTGGCAGGTTTTGTTTCAAAGAGCTGGAACAGACTGAGATGGGTGATTTGATCTCTTGGCAAGCTGATTCTTTACTCCATTTCAAACCACTGTTCATCTCCTACTGCCTTTTGTAACAATTCAAAGTGAAACCAAAAACATTCCAGAAGTCAAGCCTCCTAACCTCTATAAATCTTGACCTATCACTTCTTTGTAAATATCTCCCCAAATCAAAAACAACCCTTGCTGGGTAATTATTTGAAGACAGGTGCCTTCCAGTAACTGTTTACAATTCAAACCTCTCAGTGACCCTTGTAAAAAAAAATCCATGGACTCCTTTTCAGTTTTAAACCACAAATCTTCAAAATTTAACAAAAAAATTGGAAGCACTCGTAACACGCCTTTCCTAACAAAAAAAAAACAGTAACTGTATTATTTAGCACATTTAACGCAGTAAAACATCCCAACGTGCTTCACAGGAGCATTGTCAAACAAAGTTTGACACCGAGCCACATAAGGAGATATTAGGTCAGATGACTAAAAGCTTGGCCAAACAGGTAAGTTTTAATGAACATCTTAAAGGAGGAAAGAAAGGTAGTGGTGTGGAGAGGTTTAGGGAGGGAATTCCAGAGCTTAGGGCCCAGGCATCTGAGGGCACAGCTGCCAATGGTGTAGTGGTGAGAATCAGAAATGCTCAAGATGCCAGAATTAGAGGAGTGCAGATATCTCGGAGGGTTGTGGGGCTGGAGTAGATTACAGAATAGGGAAGGGTGAGGCCATGGAGGGATTTGAAAACACAGATGAGAATTTTAATATCAAGGCATTGCTTAACAGGGAGCCAGTATAGGTCAACAAGCACATGGGTGATAGAGGAACGGGACTTGGTGTGAGTCAGGAGACAGGCTGCAGAGTTTTGGATGACATCAAGTTTACAGAGAGTAGTATGTGGGAGACCAGCCAGGAGTCTGTTGGAATAGTCAAGTCCAGAGGTAATGAAGGCATGGATGAGGGTTTCAGTAGCAGCTGAGTTGAGACAGGGGCAAAGTCAGGCAATGTTATGGAAATGGAAATATGTCGTCCTAGTGATGGCGTGGATATGTGATTGAAAGTTCATCTTGGTGTCAAATATGACACAAAGGTGACAAACAGTCTGGTTCTGCCAGGAAAAGGGATATATTTGGTAGCTGGGGAACGGAATTTGTAGCAGGGACCGAAGTCTTCCTAATATTTAATTGGAAAAAGTTTCTGCTAATTTTTTTTTTATTCATTCATGGGATGTGGGCGTCGCTGGCCAGGCCAGCATTTATTGCCCATCCCTAATTGCCCTTGAGAAGGTGGTGGTGAGCTGCCTTCTTGAACCACTGCAGTCCATGTACTGGATGATAGATGAGCAGTCTAATAACCTAGCAACAGTGGAGGAGTCGAGAGAGGCAGTGGTGAGGTTGAGCTGGGTGTCGTCAGCATATACGTGAAAACTGATACTGTGTTTTCAGATGATTTGGCCAAGGGGCAGCATATAAATGGGAGGGGGCCAAGGATAGATCCTTGTGGGCCACCAGAGGCAATGGTGCAGGAGTGGAAAGAGAAGCCATTGCAGATGATTCTATAGCTACAATTAGATAGATAAGAATGGAACCAGGTGGGTTCAGTCCCACTCAGCTTGGTGATGGTGAAGAGGTGACGGAGGAAGACGGTGTGGTCAGCCATGATAAAAGCTGCAGACGGTTGAGAAGGATGAGGAGGGATAGTTTATCTTTGTCACAGTCACATAGGATGTCATTTGTAACTTTGCTAAAAGCCATTTCAGTACTGTACCGGGATGGAAGGGGGACGATTGGAGGGATTCAAATGTGGAGTTCTGGGAAAGGTGGGCATGGATTTGGGAGACAACAATATGTTCAAGGACTTGGGGGTGGAGATAGTGGAAGGGCTTGCCATAATCTTCCAATATTCCCTAGATTCAGGGGAGGTGCCAGAGGATTGGAAAGTGGCAAATGTGAAATGTTCAAGAAAGGGTATAAGGACACTCTTAGTAACTACAGGCCCGACAGTTTAACATCAGTGGTGGGTAAGGTTTTAGAAGTTAACTTGAACAGTTTTGAGAGCCACCACAGATTTGTAAAAAACAGATTGTATTTGACTAATCAAGTTGAATTTTGGATGAAGAAATGGAGAAGGTTGATGAAAGGAATGCAATGGATGCTGTCTGTATGGATTTTAAGAAAGCTTTTGACCAATACCCAACAAAAGGCTGGTTAACAAGATTGAGGCTCTTGGAATAGGAGGGTCGGTGTGAGCTTGGATAATGACTTAAGGACATAAAACAATGGGTCGTGGTAAATGTTTTTCAGACTGGAAGATGGTAGACAGTGGTGTTCCACAAGGGTCAGTGCTGGGACCACTGCTTTTTTTGATAATATAAATGACTTTTACATTGGAATGCAGAGTAACATTTCAAAATCTGCCGATGATACCAAACTTGGACAGATAGTCAACAGTGAGGATGATACAAATCACCTGCAACAGGACATAGATAGTCCTGCAAAGTGGGCAGAGAGGTGGCAGATGGAATTTAATACAGACAAGTGTGAGGTGATGCATTTTTGCAGAAGGAATCGGGAGAGGCAATATATACTTAATGGCACAGTTCTAAAGAGTGTGAAGGAACAAAGGGGGTGCATGTGCATAGATCTTTGAAGGTGGCAGGACATATTGAGAGAGTGGTTGGAAAAGCATATGGGATCTTGGGCTTCATAAATAGAGGCATTGGGTACAAAAAGAGGAAGTTATGCTGAACTTTTATAAAGCTCTGGTTAGGCCCCAACTGGCGTCCAGTTCTGGTCACCACACTTTAGGAAGGATTTGAGGATCCTTCAGAGGATGCAGAGGAGATTTACCAGCGAGACCAAAGCAGACCCGCAAGGAGACAGGCACCGGTGAGCGGGAGTTCCAGTGGCTTAAAAGAGGCTGTGAGAGGCCAGGGAAAGAGCGAGACCAAGGCGGACCTGCGAGCAGACAGGCGAGCGGGAGTTCCAGCGGCTCATACTCTCACGGGGACAGCGAGAGAGTTCCAGGACTGATGTCACAGTTCAGAAAGTGACACATTGCAAGGGGAGGCAGCTGATTGATAAGTAGGAACAAGTGAGTATTTCTACCCTTTTTTACTACTTTCAATAGCCGAAGTAAAAGTAAAGGTAGGGAATTTAGCTTGTAGTAGGTAGTGTTTGGAGTAGAATAAGGTCCCTATCGTAATTAGTGCTCTAAATTAAAGGGAGTAACTAAGGAGCTAAATCGAAGGCTAAGTTGTGGCAGGAGAGTTCAGCCCAGTGGCATGCTCCTCCTGCGCTATGTGGGAAATCAGGGACACTTCCAGTGCCTCTGGCGACCATGTGTGCAGGAAGTGTGTCCATCTGCAGTTACTAGCTGACTGCATTGTGCAACTGGAGCTGCGGGTGGATTCACTGTGGAGCATCCGCGATGCTGAAGACGTCGTGGATAGCATGTTTAGCGAGGTGGTCACACCGCAGGTAATGGCTGCAGAGGCAGAAAAGGGATGGGTGACCACCAGGAGGAGTAGTAGGCGCAGGCAAGTAGTGCAGGAGTCGCCTGTGGCCATCTCCCTCTCTCAAACAGATATACTGCTTCGGATACTGTTGGGGGGGATGGCCTCCCAGGGGAAAACAGCAACAGCCAAGTTCATGGCACCACGGATGGCTCTGCTGCTCAGGAGGGGGTGAAAAAGAGTGGGAGAGCCATACTGATCGAGGATTCAATTGTAAGGGGAACAGACAGGTGTTTCTGTGGCTGCAAATGAGACTCCAGGATGGTATGTTGCCTCCCTGGTGCTAGGGTCAAGGATGTCTCGGAGCAGCTGCAGGACATCCTGAAGGGAGAGGGTGAACAGTCAGAGGTCGTGGTTCACATTGGTACCAACGACATAGGTAGAAAGAGGGATGAGGTCCTGCAACAAGAATTTAGGGAGCTAGGTAGAAGATTAAAAAGCAGGACCTCAAAGGTTGTAATCTCTGGATTACTCCCAGTGCCACGTGCTAGTGAGTATAGGAATAGGAGGATAGAGCAGATGAATAGGTGACTGAGGAGGTGATGCAGGAGGGAGGGCTTTAGTTTCCTGGATCACTGGGTCTGCTTCTGGCAAATGTGGGACTTGTACAAGTTGGACGGGTTGCACCTGAACCGGAACGAGACCAATATCTTTGCTGGGAGGTTTGCTAGTGCTGTTGCGGGGGGTTAAACTAATTTGGCAGGGGGATGGGATACAGAGTGGAGTTACAGTAGGGGGTGATGCACAGTCAAATATAGAAGAGAAACTGAGTCAGTCTGGAAGGCAGAGCAAGTATAGACCTGTTAAGGCACAAGTGAAAAATGCAAGGCTGGATTACATCTATTTGTGTGTACTACAGGCCTCCAAACAGTCAGGGAGAGATAGAGGAGCAGATATGTAGGCAAATCTCAGAGGTGTGTAAAAATAATAGGGTAATAATAGTAGGGGGTTTCAACTTCCCCAATATTAACTGGGATAGTCTTAGTGTAAAAGGCTTAAAGGGGATGGAATTCTTAAAATGCATCCAGGAGAGCTTTTTGAGCCAGTACGTAGAAAGTCCTACAAGAGAAGGGGCAGTACTCGACCTAATCCTAGGGAATGAAGCCGGACAAGTGGTAGAAGTGTCAGTGGGGGAGCATTTCGGGGATAGTGACCATAACTCTGTAAGATTTAAGGTAGTTATGGAAAAGGACAAAGATGGACCGGAAATAAAGGTAAAGAATTGGGGGAAGGCCGATATCAATATGATAAAACAAATCTGGCCAAAGTTCACTGGGAGCAGTTACTTGTAGGAAAGTCTACATCAGATCAGTGGGAATCATTCAAAGAGGAAATTGTGAGAGTTCAGAGCCAACATGTTAAGGTGAAAGGTAGGACAAACAGGCCCAGGGAACCCAGGTTGTCAAGGGATATAGACGAATGGATCAGGAAAAAAAGAAGGCTTACAGCAGATCCCAAGCGCTGAAAACAGCGGAGGCACTAGAGGAGTATAGAAAGTGTACGGGAGTACTTAAAAAAGTAATTAGGAGCACGAAGAGGGGACATGAAAAAACACTGGCGGTCAAGATAAAGGAAAATCATGAGGCATTTTATAAGTATATTAAGGGCAGGAGGATAACCAGGGAAAGAGTAAGGCCTATTAGGGACCAACATGACAATCTTTATGTGGAGCCGGAAGACATAGGTGAGGTTTTAAATGATTATTTTTCATCAGGGTTCACTATGGAGAAGGAAGATGTAGGTGTAGAGATCAGGGAGGGCGATTTAGATTTGAACATATTAGCATTGAAAGGGAGGAAGTATTAGCTATTTTCGCGGGCTTAAGAGTGGATAAATCCTCAGGCCCAGATGAGATGTATCCCAGGCTGTTATGTGAGGCAAGAGAGGAGATAGCAGGGGCTTTGACACAAATTTTCAAATCCTCTCTGGCCACAGGAAGGTACCAGAGGACTGGAGGACAGAGAATGTGGTTCCATTATTCAAGAAGGGTAGCAGGGATAAACCAGTTAATCACAGGCCGGTGAGTCTAACATCAGTGGTTGGGAAACTATTGGAAAACATTCTGAGGGACAGGATTAATCTCCACTTGGAGAGGCAGGGATTAATCAAGGATAGTCAGCACGGCTTTGTCAGGGGGAGATCGTGTCTAACTAACTTGATTGAATTTTTTGAGGCAGTTACTAGATGTGTAGATGAGGATAAAGCAGTTGATGTAGTCTATATGGACTTCAGTAAGGCTTTTGATAAGGTCCCGCATGGGAGATTGGTTAAGAAGGTAAGAGCCCATGGGATCCAGGGCAATTTGGCAAATTGGATCCAAAATTGGCTTAGTGGCAGGAGGCAGAGGGTAATGGTTGAGGGTTGTTGTTGTGAATGGAAGCCTGTGACCAGTGGTGTACCGCAGGGATCGGTGCTGGGACCCTTGCTGTTTGTAGTGTACATTAATGATTTAGATGTGAATATAGGAGGTATGATCAGTAAGTTTGCAGATGACATGAAAATTGGTGGTGTCGTAAGTAGTGAGGAGGAAAGCCTTAGATTACAGGACAATATAGATGGGCTGGTAAGATGGGCGGAGCTGTGGCAAATGGAATTTAATCCTGAGAAGTGTGAGGTGATGCATTTTGGGAGGACTAACAAGGCACGGGAATATACAATAGGTGGTAGGACCCTAGGAAGTACAGAGGGTCAGAGGGACCTTGGTGTACTTGTCCATAGATCACTGAAGGCATCAGCACAGATAGATAAGGTGGTTAGGAAGGTATATGGGATACTTGCCTTTATTAGCCGAGGCATAGAATATAAGAGCAGGGAGGTTATGATGGAGATGTATAAAATGCTAGTTAGGCCACAGCTGGAGTACTGTGTACAGTTCTTGTCACCACACTATAGGAAGGATGTGATTGCGCTGGAGAGGGTGCAGAGGAGATTCACCAGGATGTTGCCTGGGCTGGAGCATTTCAGCTATGAAGAGAGATTGAAAAGGCTAGGATTGTTTTCCTTAGAGCAGAGAAGGCTGAGGGGGACATGATTGAGGTGTACAAGATTATGAGGGGAATTGATAGGTTAGATAGGAAGAAACTTTTTCCCTCAGTGGAGGGGTCAATAACCAGGGGGCATAGATTTAAGGTAAGGTGTAGAAGGTTTAGAGGGGATTTGAGGAAAGATTTTTTCACTCAGAGGGTGGTTGGAATCTGGAACACACTGCCTGAAGAGGTGGTAGAGGCAGGAACCCTCACTACATTTAAGAAGTATTTAGATGAGCACTTGAAACGCCATAGCATACAAGGCTTTGGGCCAAGTGCTGGAAAATGGGGTAGAATAGCTTGATGGCCAGCACAGACACGATGGGCCGAAGGGCCTGTTCCTGTGCTGTATAACTCTCTGACCTTATGACCAGAAAGGCTTCAGGGATGAGGATTTTGGTTACAAGTTTAGCTTGGAGCAACTGGGATTGTTCTACTTGCAACAAAGGGGATGGAGAGGGGAAATTGATTGAGGTGTACAAGATTATGACAGGTTTGGAAAGAAAAGCTGTTCCCAATAGCTGATGGTACAAGGATTAGGAGACACAAATTTAAGATTTTGGGAAAGAGATGCAGGGGAATGTGAGGAAGAACATTTTTATGCAGCGAGTAGAACTCGTTGCCTATGAGGGTGGTGGAAGTGGAGATGATAAATGATTTCAAAAGGAAATTGGATGGGCACTTGAGGGAAATAAACTTGCAGGGCTACAGGGATAGAGCGGGGGAGTAGGACTGACTGGATTGCTCTATTGAGAGCCATCATGGACTCGATAGGCCGAGTGACCTCTTTATGTGCTGTTACGACTCTATGACTTTGGAGAGGAAAGGAAGGTTGGAGAGGGGGCAGTAATGTGCAAGGAAGGAGGGGGTCAGGGATTTTTTTTTAAGGTGAGGGTTGATGTCGGCAGATTTGAAGGTGAGGAGGACAGTACCTGAGGAGAGAAAACTGTTAGTAACATCAGCTAATATGGGGAACAGGAAGGGAAGTTGTGTGGTTAACTGTTTAGTGGGAATAGAGTTGAGAAAGGAGGAAGTGGGTGTCTTGAACAGGGTGACCTCAGACGAGCATAAGGGGATATATGAGAGAAACAGTGAGTTCATGATGTCTCAAAACACTTTACAGCCAATAAAGAACTGTTGAGGTGTTGTCCTTATTGTACGAAATGTGGCAGATAATTTTTAAACAGCAAGGTCCCACCAATGCAATGTGACAATAACCATATAATCTGTTTTAGTGATATTAATTGAGGGTTAAATATTGGCCAGGACAATGGGGGGAACTCCCCTACTCTTCTTCAAAATATTGCCCGTGGAATATTATACTTCCACCAGAGAAAGCCTCAGTTTAATATCTCATCCAGAAGACAGCAAAACCGACAGTGCAGCACTCCCTCAGTACTGCACTGGGCTGTCAGCCTAGATGATATACTCAAGTCCCTGAAAGGGATCTTAAACCCACGACCCTTGCTCCAGAGGCAAGAGTACGACCCGATGAACCACAGCTGACACCTTGCACTGGGAGTAAGTTAATGGGTTGAATGATCCGAAATCTGGTGAAAAGAAATGTGGGAGATTGTTCAGTGATGGAACAGAACACATGAGTCAGGAAACAAAAGAGAGGCATGAAAGAAATGAGTGATGTTAAAAAAATTAACAAAGGATCATGTGGACAGCTACGGCTGTCAGCGGCCCATTCAAGCACACAGGGCCAGAAATTGGATATGCGAGAGAAATTAGCAGGAGACATCTAGATTTGAAATTAAAATGGAAAATGCAGCAACATGTGGTCAGTGACCATTCAGGGAAAACTCCTCCCTCTCTCCCTCACCCTTATCCACAGCACTGTGATCTGACAAAAGATCTTCAGCCAAACATCAACATCCTCACCCCTACAAACACAGCACATCTCACACATACAGAGGCTGCCATAATGCTACTGAACTGCTTGTTCTATTACAGTTTAATTAGAGTCACCAGTTAAAGCCAAAGGCAAAGTTAATTTCACCACTTTCCAAGGACAAGGAGGATTAAAGGTTAAAGATTAGCCTGAAAAGTGGTATAGTCTATTTTACATAGAGAGCACATAGTGGCACTAGAGAAGGTGCAAAAAGAAATTACAAAGATTACAAAAATTACACTCGAACTGGTAGGTTCTACCTATCAGGAAAGATTGAACAGGCATTTTCCAGAAAGGAGAAGACTGAGGGGTGACCCGATAGAAATCTTTAAAATTAAGAACGGGATTGATAGGGTCGACGTTGAGAAGATGTTTCAACTTGTGGGGGATAACAGAACTAGGGACCATAAATATAAGATAGCCACTAATAAATCCAATTCGGAATTCAGCAGAAACTACAGACAGTGGTAAGAATCTGGAACTTGCTAACACAAAGGACAGCTGAGCTGAATCGCATCGATGCATTTAAGGAGAAGTTAGATAAACACATAAGGGAGAAAGGAATTGGAGACTATGCAGGTAAGGTTAGATGAAATAAATAGAGTGAGTGGAGGTGTGTGTGGAGCATAAACACCAGCATAGACCAGTAGGGCTGAGCAGCCTGTTTCTGTGCTGTAAATTCATATCTCATCTATGAATGTGACTACAATGAATGTTGTGAAATTGGATTCAATAAAGCTGGTGGTCTGTGGACTGCCAACAGGAAAGAAATGAGCATGGAAGCTGCCAGAATGGGTGTAACAACCTAACTGGTTGACTAATGTCCTTCAGTGAGGGAAATCTCCTCCGCAATTCTCCTGGCTCACACTCTACCTCTTACTCCATTAACTCAAAGGTACCTCGGGTTCCGTATTCTCTCTGAATCTGTTCCACATTCAAATTAAATCTCATCTTCGTCCACAAATCTCTCAAACCATACTCCATCTCTGCCACCTTCTCCACCTGCCTCATGTTCTACCCACATCGTCTGACCCTCTCACCCTGGTTTCCTGTGCCTCCCTCTGCTCCAACCTCAGTGGAGATGCCTTGAGCTTCACTTTTTGGAAGGGGTCCCCCAAGTTCCTTCATTTCTTGGCCACCTTTACAAGCCCTCTTAAAACTCTTCAACCAGGTCTCCTCGTTTCCCTCCAGCAAAGGTTCAACACCTGCTCCTCATTCTTGTCTGTGAAGTTCCTTGGCACATTGCCTCCCAATTCCTTAGAATTTAGTCCAGGGCGGGGAAGGCCGAGGATGGTCTTCCCGCCCCAGGCCAATTGAGGCCCTTAAAGTGACCAATTAATGGCCACTTAAAGGCCTCCTCTCACCTCCACCTCAATTTAACAGAAGGCGGAGATACAACAAGATAAAATCTGGTGGTCTCCTAGAGGGGTCCGAGGGGTCCCTCCTTTGGGAGCAATCCAGAGCCCCTGGAGGGCCCCCCTCCCTCACTGACACCCCCTTCCCTCACTGACACCCCCCTCCATCTCATTGCCGCGGCCTGCTTGAATGGCTCTGGTGACCTGACCTCACTCACCTGTCCCGGGGTCTTCATCACTCTTCTTCTCTGCAGGGTCTCCTGCAGTACAGGCAGTGGCCACCACTCCTGATGGCGCAGCCGGTACTGCAGAGCTGCTGGCCTTCTGACTGGCCCACAGCTCTGGAGGCAGGAGCTCGTCCCTTAAAGGGACAGTGCCCCGACGGTGGGAAGTTAATTGACTGCCCGCCATTAAATAGCACCGGGAGTCCAACGGAGGGCCGAGGTGGGTTCTACCTCTGCCATCTAGCCCACTACCGGGACCCCGGTTGCCAGAACAAAACCGGCCCTATGTCTTTCCAAGATTGGGGTGGCTCTTCTAACCATCCTTTCTGGTTACTGGACATGGTTTTAAAAAAAGCTTGACCTTTTTTTTGTCTTTCTTTTTTCTCACTCCAGAGACTTGAGATGTTTCCTACATTACAATATTGAATACACTTCAGACGGTTCTTCAGGCTGTGAAGTGCTTTGTGATGTTCTGAAAGGTCATGAAAGATAGAAACATAGAAAAATAGGAGCAGGAGTAGGCCATTTTGTCCTTCGAGCCTGCTCCGCCATTTAATACGATCATGGCTGATCATCCAAACTCAGTAACTTGTTCCCGCTTTCTCCCCGTATCCCATTAGCCCTAAGAACTATATCTAACTCTTGAATATAATTAATGATTTGGCCTCAACTGCTTTCCATGGTAGAGAATTCCACAGGTTCACCACTCCCTGGGTGAAGAAATCTCTCCTCATCTCAGTCCTAAATGGCTTACCCCTTTATCCTTAGACTGTGACCCCTGGTCCTGGACTCCCCCGCCATCGGGAACATCCTTCCTGCATCTAGTCTGTCCAGTTCTGTTAGAATTTTGTAGGTTTCTATGAGATCCCCTCTCATTCTTCCAATCTCTAATGAATACAAGCCTAATCGACCCAATCTCTCTCATATATCAGTCCCACCATCCCAGGAATCAGTCTGGTGAACCTTCGCTGCATTCCCTCCATAGCAAGAACATTCTTCCTCAGATAAGGAGACCAAAACTGCACACAATACTCCAGATGTGGTCTCACCTAGGCCTTGTATTATTGCAGCAAGACATCCTTGCTCCTGTACTCGAATCCTCTCACTATGAAGGCCAACATACCATATGCCTTCTTAACTGCCTGCTGCACCTGCATGCTTACTTTCAGTGACTGGTGTACAAGGACACCCAGGTCTCACTGCACCTCCCCCTTTCCCAATCTATCGCCGTTCAGATAATAATCTGCCTTTCTGTTTTTGCCACCAAAGTGGATAAGCTCACATTTATCCACATTATACTGCATCTGCCACGTATTTGCCCAGTCACTTAACCTGTCCATATCACACTGGAGCTTCTCTGCATCCTCCTCACAGCTCACACTCCCACCCAGCTTTGTGTCATCTGCAAACTTATATAACAAAGAGTAACAACACTTCAAAAGTACATAATTGATTGTAGAATGCTTTGAGATGTCCTGAAGTTGTGAAAGTCTTTCTTCCTTTATATTTCCAGATAGTCTGGTGAAAATTAAAGCAGAAGCCTGAGCTCCTGAGAGAGAGTGTGGGAGAGAGTTACAACAAATGTACCAGGGGCGAAGGACTACAGTCCATTGGATAGAATGGAGGTGCTGGGATTGTGCTCCCAGAGAGTGAGAAGGTTGAGGTGTGATTTAATAGAGGTGTTCCAATTCATGAAGGCTTTTGATAGATTAAATAAGGAGAGAGTACAGTGACATAGGAGCAGGAATTAGAGGACACAGATTTAACATCATTGGCAAAAGAACCAAAGGGGAGATGAGGAGAATTTTTTTCTAATGCAGGGAGTTGAACACCGATCAGAAATGCACTGCCTGAAAGGACGGTGGAAGCAGATTCAATGGTAATTTTCAAAAGGGAATTAGATAAATTTGTGCAAAGATGACATTTCAGAGCTATGGGGAAAGAGAAGGAGGGGATGGGATGAATTAGATAGCTCTTTCAAAGAGCCAGCGCAGGAATGATGGCCATATGGCCTCCTGCAGTGCTGTATGATTCGATGATTGTGGCCTAAACTAATGTACTTTGGAGACGAGCGCAAATCCCACCATGGCAGTTGGGGGAACTTAAATTCAGAGTCATATGTGGCACAGAAGGAGACCATTCAGTCCATCGAGTCCGTGCTGGCTCTCCGTGGAGCTACGTAGTTGACCCCACTCCCTGGCTTGATCCCCCGAGCCTTACAAGTTTATTGCTCTCAGGTGGCCATCCAACTTCCTATTGAAGTCATTGATCATTTCCCCTGTGGGCAGCGAGTTCCAGGCCATTACCACCTGCTGCGTAAAAAAATTCTTCCTCATATTCCCCCTGCATCATCTGCACAAAACTTTCAATCTGTGTCCCCTAGTCCTTGTGCCATTAGTTAATGGCAACAGATTTTCCTTGTCTAACTTATCTAAGCCTGTCATAATCTTGTACAATTAAAATTCCCTCAATTTCCTTTGTTCTAAGGAGAACAAACCCAGCTTTTCCAACCTAACCTTGTAACTGAAGTCCCCCATTCCTGGAACCATTCTGGTAAATCTCCTCTGCACCCTACCAAGGACACTCATGTCCTGAAGTGTGGTGACCAGAACTGGATGTAATACTCCAGTTGTGGCCTAACCAGAGCTTTATAAAGGTTCAACATTACTTCCCTGCTTTTACTCAATGCCTCTATTTATGAAGCCCAAGATCCCTTATGTTTACTAACCACTCTCTCAATATGTACTGCAACCTTCAAAGATCGATGCACATGCATCCCCAGGTCCCTCTGTTCCTGCACACTCTTTAGAACTGTGCCATTAAGTATATATTGCCTCTCCCTATTCCTTCTGCCAAGATGCATCACCTCACACTTGTCAGTATTAAATTCCATCTGCCACCTCTCTGCCCAGTTTGTTAACCTATGTTGCAGGCAGTTCAAATCATCCCTCACTGTTTGCCGCACCTCCATATTTGATGTCGTCAACAAATTTTGAGATTCTACTCTTTATTCCAAGATCCAAATAATTTATATATAGCAAAAAAGCAGTGCACCAACCCTTGGTCAACACCAGCCTCCTGTCCGAAAAGCAACCATTTACTATGGCTCACTGTTTTCTGTACTTAAAGCAATTTTTTTTATCCAGTTGGACACTAACCATCCTATTCCATGAGCCTTGATTTTGTTAACCAGCCTTTTTATGTGGTACCTTATAAAATGTTTTCTTAAAATCCATATAAACAACGTCCACATGGAATAAAATGCTAATCTCATTAATAATGATCATGAAACTACCAGATTGTCATAAAAACCCATCTGGTTCACTAATATCCTTTACGGAATGAAATCTGCTGTCCTTACCTGGTCTGGTCTACTTGTGATTCCAGACCCACCCTTCGATACATTCTGCAGTGAGGTGAGATCACCCCCTGATAACATACAATAGAGCAGGAGGTCAACACAACATCGGTCGGGGATGGGCCATGGATCCTGCCTGCTCTTTGAGCAGAGAGTACTACACAACACTCTTAACTGCCCTCTGAAATGGCCTAGCAAGCCACTCAGTTCAAGGGTAATTAGAGATGGGCAACAAACGTTGACCTTGCCAGCGACGTCCACATCCCAAGAATTAATAAAAAATACTTAAGACTCCAAGTCAGAAACATAAAACTAACGTGGAGGAAAGTCACTTGCTCTGAAGATGAGCTGCTAATGGAGCACGGGGGCTCAGGAAAGTCATATCAAGAAGATAAATTGATCCATGGGCTGTTTGTTCGGCTCAGCCTCCTCCTCCTTGTCTCTTGATAATTTAAAAGATGAAGCTGTGGTTCCAGACTCAAACAGTCCTCCCAGCTGGACCATGTTTGCTTATCCTGTCACTTTGGACTGTCTGCTTCCCTCACTGCCCATAACTCATGGACTGTGTCCATGAGGGAAGCATTTCCTGGAAACTCAGATGCATGGGATCGGATTGTGGACATTTTGCACAAAGGCTTCTTATTGTAGAGACTCACCTGGGGCCAGTGTAACAGATGGGTTTAACCCCTCTCTGCACTAACATTCCCAACTCCTTCTCTGCACCAACATTCCCAAACCCCTCCACACAACCATCCAAACCCCTCTCCACACTACCGTTCCCAAACCCCTCTCCGTACTAACATTCCCGATCCCCTCTCCATACTAACGTTCCTAACCCCCTCTCCACACCAACATTCCCAACCCGCTCTCCGCAACAACATTCCCAACCCGCTCTCTGCACCAACATTCCTGATTCCTCTCTGCGTCAACATTCCTGACCCTCTCTCCGCACCAACATTCCCGACCTCCTCTCTGCACCAATATTCCCGATCCCCTCCCGTACTAACATTCCTGACCCTCTCTCCGCACCAACATTCCCAAGGCCCTCTCCACACTAACACCCCATAGACCAGCTCATTGAGGTTTAAAGGGTAACGTTATTAGGAAAGGTTTGTAAACTTGCTTTGTACTTCCTTGCAATGAGGGCTGATCTAACTGAAGTGTTTAAGATGTTTAAAGGAGTTGATCGGGTAGATAGGTGGGTCATGCCTCACAAACCTTATTGAGTTTTTCAAGAATGTGACCAAACAGGTGGATGAGGATAAAGCAGTGGATGTGGTGTATATGGATTTCAGTAAGGCGTTTGATAAGGTTCCCCACGGTAGGCTATTGCAGAAAATACGGAAGTATGGGGTGGAAGGTGATTTAGAGCTTTGGATCAGAAATTGGCTAGCTGAAAGAAGACAGAGGGTGGTGGTTGATGGCAAATGTTCATCCTGGAGTTTAGTTACTAGTGGTGTACCGCAAGGATCTATTTTGGGGCCACTGCTGTTTGTCATTTTTATAAATGACCTGGAAGAGGGTGTAGAAGGGTGGGTTAGTAAATTTGCGGATGACACGAAGGTCGGTGGACTTGTGGATAGTGCCGAAGGATGTTGTAGGGTACAGAGGGACATAGATAGACTGCAGAGCTGGGCTGAGAGATGGCAAATGGAGTTTAATGTGGAAAAGTGTGAGGTGATTCACTTTGGAAGGAGTAACAGGAATGCAGAGTACTGGGCTAATGGGAAGATTCTTGGTAGTGTAGATGAGCAGAGAGATCTTGGTGTCCAGGTATATAAATCCCTGAAAGTTGCTACCCAGGTTAATAGGGCTGTTAAGAAGGCATATGGTGTGTTAGCTTTTATTAGTAGGGGGATCGAGTTTCGGAGCCACGAGGTCATGCTGCAGCTGTACAGAACTCTGGTGAGGCCGCACCTTGAGTATTGCGTGTAGTTCTGGTCACCGCATTATAGGAAGGATGTGGAAGCTTTGGAAAGGGTGCAGAGGAGATTTACTAGGATGTTGCCTGATATGGAGGGAAGGTCTTACGAGGAAAGGCTGAGGGACTTGAGGTTGTTTTCGTTGGAGAGAAGGAGGAGGAGAGGTGACTTAATAAAGACATATAAGATAATCAGAGGGTTAGATAGGGTGGATAGTGAGAGTCTTTTTCCTCGGATGGTGATGGCAAACACGAGGGGACATAGCTTTAAGTTGAGGGGTGACAGATATAGGACAGATGTTCGAGGTAGTTTCTTTACTCAGAGAGTAGTAGGGGCGTGGAATGCCCTGCCTGCAACAGTAGTAGACTCGCCAACTTTAAGGGCATTTAAGTGGTCATTGGATAGACATATGGATGAAAATGGAATAGTGTAGGTCAGATGGTTTCACAGGTCGGTGCAACATCGAGGGCCGAAGGGCCTGTACTGCGCTGTAATGTTCTATGTTCTATGTTCTATAGAGAGAAACTATTTCCTCTGGTGGGAGGAGTCCAGAACAAGCGGGCTGAACCTTAAAGTTAGAGTCAGGCCTTTCAGGGGTGATGTCAGGAAGCACTTCATCACACAAAGGGGAGTGGAAATCTGGAACCTTCTCCCCAAGTTAAGGTCGGGGGGTCAACTGGAGGTTTTAAAACTGAGATTGATGGATCTTTGTTGGATAAGTTCACCAAGGAATATGGAGCAAAGGCGGGTCAATGACATTGAGATGCAGATCAGCCATGGTCTGATTGAATGGTGGAACAGGCTTGAGGGGCTGAATGGCCTCTTCCTGCTCCTCCCATTCTTTGTCGGAGTTAGAATGATTGGAATGCACCTTGCTACCACAGGGAGTGGCTGAGGTGAACAGTACAGATAAATTTAAGGGGAAGCTGTATAAGCGCATGAGGGAGAAATTAATATAACATGTTGATAGGGTGAGATGAAGAGGGGTGGGAGGAGGCTCCTGTGGAGCGTAAACACCTGCTGGGCCGAATGGCCTGTTTCTGTGCATTTGATACCATTTCACATCATGGAAAGTTACAGGAAGCACAGAAAAGTTTGAAAAACATATTTCCATGAAGAAATCCTGTTAATCCCCCTCCCCTCCCCCACCGATGGGATGAGACTGACACATCGAGGCCCCTTTCCTACATAAGCTACCATTCTTCTGTCACAGTGCAGTGTGTCACACTCCTAATGACATAATCCATGGCCTTTTATCACAATCTCTATGACTGTCTCCCCTGCTTTCATGAGTGTCAGTCTCACTTATAATTACTTTACAGATCAATCAGAGCACCATGTTAACACTGCTCACCCGCAGCCCCAATCAGAAGGCTAAGATTCCCAATGTTTTCTTGTCCGACTGCTTTGATGAATAAAGCTTTGGAACAAACAAGCCCCAGCCAGCAGAAACAAATCCTCCCTTAGTAATGCTCGGCCACTTCACGAGCTGCTCACACTCCCAGACAGGGTCGTGCGAAATCAGTTGCTTCTTATTCAGCTACTGTACCAGACCGAAACAGGTCTCCAAATAAATATGCAAAGGGTCAGAAAATGCTATTAAGGTTTTATTGCCATCCCAACCTCAAGCAAACAGCCTTCAAATCCTCGCTATTAATTCACTGAGATGTTTGCCTTTGACAATGACACCAAGATCTCAATCTACAGAGTTCAATCTGAGGATGGGAGGGGTGCTTTGGGGAGAAGACGGGGTTGGATAAAAGGGAACATTTCCAATGGTATCCAACCTCATTGCTTCTCTTAGACTCCCAGGGTAAAACCTCTGATGCCATGAGCCTGTGAGTTGGGCGTAAATACTTTAATGCTAACCCCAGCAATCTGCTGGGAGAGCTGCAAATGACATATTCTGAAATGTGGTCACACACATTAGTTTTACTTATTAAATCAAGACTGCAGCACAGATGCAGGCCATTCGGCCCAACTGGAGTGGGACTAACTGGATTGCTCCGCGGAGAGCTGTCATGGACTCAATGGGCCGAATGGCCTCCTTCTATGTTATAAATTACTCAATGGCTCTATAGTCCATGCCAGTGGTTATGCTCCACATGAGCCTCCTACCCCTCTTTATCTAAACCCTATCAGCGTATCCTTCTGTTCCTTTCCCCCTCATGTGCTATTTGCCTCAACTACTTTCTGTGATTAGGTAACCAACAAGAATGGAAAGATCCCACGCACACAGAAATGACGTGAATCTATTTTTTTTTGTGGGGGTGCTGGTTGAGGGAGGACTATTGACTGGGCAAAGTGCCCTGGCCCCTTTTCAATCCTGTCATGGACCTTTATCATCCACCTGACCCTCAGTTAAATGTTGTATATTTCAAGAAACAAAGACTTGCATTTCTATAGCACCTTTCATGACCTCAGGCTGTCCCAAAGCGCTTCACAGCCAATGAAGTACTTTTTGAAGTGTAGTCACTGTTGTGATGTAGGAAACGTGGCAGCCAATTTGCACATAGCAAGATCCCACGAACAGTCATGTTAGTTGAGGGTTAAAAATGGGATCTTTAACATCTACCTGAGCGGCCAGACAGGCTTCAGTTTAATGTCTCATTAAAAAGACATCACCCCTCCCCCCCCCACCCCCGCAACAGACCAGTACTTTCTCAGAACTGTACTGGCAGTGTCAACCTAGACTTTGGATTCAAGTCTCTGGAGTAGGACTTGATGTAGGATTTGTTGGGTTTAGTTATTTTTGTATTAGTAGCATTGTAGGGCATTCTAGAGAAAGGTTTAAACTCTGCCAAAGGTTAATTAACAACACTATTTTTTACTATATACACTCTCCACAAGCCACCTAAACTAGCATCCTTCATGCTGCTATACCTTCTTCTCAAGCCTATCTCATGTGACTGTTACATCATCCGCTTGTACAGTGGGAGGTTTCTCTCTCACTGTCGTTGATATTAACCCTTTACATCCTTATACTACGTCTTCCCCCAAGTTTTTATCCAACATTTTTCCAGATATACATTTATGACTTCTCTAACACTCAGTCTCTCCCCAAGTCTCTGGCTTTACAGATTCAGTCTCATCAGTGTTTTGACAACTCTCCCCTATCTGGTTGTAATCTGTCTGGGATGATCAGTAATCTTTCGTAGCAAGTCTGGGTTACCGACTTGGTTTTTTGTTTCTAAGGGGTGTAGTATTTCATTTGGTTTGGGTTTGTTCCTCTTCATCTGGATCTTGCAGAATGATTGTTGGCTGTTGCTTTTGCGGAATAGGAATGATATTCCTCCGATTCCTTCGTATGTTCTCTTCATTCATTCATATAACATACGATCGCTGATAGTCCTCATGTTTATGGATGACTAGGTCATGTATCCAGACATTTTGACCATTGTTTAATTTGGATAAGCCTCTCACTTGAAATCTCCCTTTGTAATTCCGGGTTTGTTTCCTTCTGTAGGAGTTTTCTCTTTCTCAACCTTTCTTGTAGTCTTGAGTCTTCAATCCAGACATTAATTGTTGAGACAATACTGGAAGCTGTGTTTTTAATATCCTTCCCATTAGTAATTCTGTTGGTGATAATCCACACAGTAGTGACGTTGAACGATAAGCTAGGAGTCATAGAGTCGTACAGCATTGAAACAGGCCCTTCGGCCCACCACGTCCATGCCGACCATAATGCCTATCTATACTAATCCCACCTGCCTGCATTAATTCCATATCCCTCTATGCCTTGCTCATTCAAGTGCCTGTCCAGATGCCTCATAAATGTTGCTACTGTTCCTGCCTCCACCACCTCCTCTGGCAGCTCATTACAGATACCCACTATTCTTTGTGTGAAAAGTTTACCCCTTTGATCCCCTTTAAACCTCCGCCCTCTCACCTTAAATCTATGCCCTCTAGTTTTAGTCACTCCTACCATGGGAAACAGACTCTGGCTATCTACCCTATCTATGCCGCTCATCATTTTATATACCTCGATCATCTCCCCTCTCAGCCTCCTTCACTCCAGGGAAAACAGACCCAGCCTATCCAATCTCTCTTTATAACTCAAGCTCTCCAAACCAGGCAACATCCTTGTGAATCTTTTCTGCACCCTCTCTAGCTTAATCACATCTTTCCTGTAGTGCGGCGACCAGAACTGCACACAGTACTCCAAATGCAGCCTAACCAACGTTATGTACAACTGTAACATGACGTCACAACTCTTGTACTCGGCCGATGAAGGCAAGCATGCCATACGCCTTCTTCACCACCCAGTCTACCTGTGTTGCCACTTTCAGGGAACTATGTACTTGCACCCCAAGTTCTCTCTGCTCAACAACACTCCCCAGGGCCCTGCCATTCACTGTATATGTCTTGCCCTGGTTTAACTTCCCAAAATGCATCACTTCGCACTTGTCTGAGTGAGATGGGAAGATCTTAATTTTTCTTGAGAAATGAAAATGGAAGGCAGAAAATTAATGGATGAGTCTGGAAGACAGGAAACAACGGCTAGAAAATGAAAAAAGGTTTGGCAGTGCTCAAGGGTATCTATTTCAGTGCAAAGAGTATAACAAATAAAGCAGATGAGCTGAGGGCACAGATAGACACGTGGCAGTATGATATCATAGCTATTACAGAAACATGGCTTAAGGAGAGACAGGAATGGCAGTTCAACCTTCCTGGTTACAGGGTTTTCAGATACAATGGGGGGGATAAGAAAGGAGGGGGAGTGGCAACTTTTTGTCAAGGAAACTATTACAGCTGTGAGAAGGGATGATATGTTGGAAGGTTCATCAAATGAGGTCATATAGATTGAGCTTAGGAACAAAAAAGGGCACACTGCTGGGAGTGTACTATAGACCCCCAAACAGTCAGATGGAGATAGAAGAACAGATATGTAGGCAAATCTCTGAGAAGTGCAAGAACAATAGGGCAGTAATAGTAGGGGATTTTAACTACCCCATTATTAACTGGGATAGTTTTAGTGTGAAAGGAATTGAGGGAGCAGAATTCTTGAGGTGCATTCAGGAGAACATTTTTGCTCAGTATGTAGCAAGTCCAACAAGAGAGGGTGCAGTTTTAGACTTAGTTTTAGGAAATGAAGGTGGGCAGGTGGAAGGAGTGGCAGTGGGAGAACATTTTGGTGGTAGTGATCATAATTCAGTCAGTTTTGACATAATTATGGAAAAGGACAGAGATCGAACAGGAGTTAGAGTTCTCAATTGGAGCAAGGCCAATTTTACTGAACTGAGGAGTGATTTAGCGAAAGCAGACTGGAACCAGCTACTTGAAGGTAAATCAGTGTCACAGCAGTGGGAGACATTCAAAGGGGAGATTCAAGGAGTTCAGAGTAAACATGTTCCCACAAAGAAAAAGGGTGAGACGGCCAAATCTAGAGCCCCATGGATGTCAAGGAGCTTACAGGATAAGATAAGGCAGAAAAGGAAAGCTTATGTCCGACATCGAGAACTCAATACTACAGAAAGCCGAGAGGAGTATAGAAAGTGGAGGGTTGAAATCAAAAAGGAAATTAGGAAAGCAAAGAGACAGCATGAAAGAATATTGGCAAGCAAAATGAAGGTGAACCTAAAAAGTTTTATCAATACATTAAGAGTAAGAGGATAACTAAGGAGAGAGTAGGGCCCATAAAAGCCCAAATAGGTAAATTATGTGTAAGGGCGGAAGATGTTAGCATGGTTCTTAATGATTACTTTGTGGGGAACGATGCAGATACTGTAGTGAAGGAAGAGGGGTGTGAAGTATTGGATGTAATAAACATAGGGAGAAAGGAAGTATTAATAGGATTAGCATCTTTGAAAGTTGAAAAATTACCAAGGCCGATTGAAATGTATTCCAGGCTGTTAAAAGAAGCGGGAGAGGAAATAGCGGAAGGTCTGACCATCATTTTCCAGTCCTTACTGGATACAGGTGTGGTGCCGGAGGGTTGGAGGACTGCTAACGTTGCACCTCTGTTTAAAAAGGGAGCGAGGGAACGACTGAACAATTGCAGGTCAATTATTGTTTGTCAGGCAAGCCGCCCTCTGCCAAGAATGAGGAAAATTAATTTTGCAACATAAACACTGATTTTAAACTGCTGATGGTGAAGAAAGATCTTGCTTTAAAAAACAATTGGAGACTTTGGCTGGAGAGAGACATTAGCATATCAACAGACAGTACTTCAAAGGACAAAGGAGCTAAGGAGGGGATTTCAACTTCCCCAATATTAACTGGGTAATCTAAGTGCAATAGGCTTAAAGTGAGCAAAATTCTTAAAATGCATACAGGAGAGCTTATTGAGCCAGCACAGAGAAAGTCCTACAAGAGAAGGGGCAGTACTGGACCTAATCCCAGGGAATGATGCTGGACAAGTGGTAGAAGTGTCAGTGGGGGAACAGTTCGGGGATAGTGACCATAACGCTGTAAGATTTAAGGTAGTTATGGAAAAGGACAAAGATGGACTGGAAATAAAGGTACTGAATTGGAGGAAGGCTGATTTTAAGATGATAAAACAGAATCTGGCCAAAGTGGACTGGGAGCAGCTACTTGTAGGAAAGTCTACATCCCCACTTGGAGAGGCGGGGATTAATCAGGGATAGTCAGCATGGCTTTGTCAGGGGGAGATCGTGTCTAACTAACTTGATTGAATTTTTTGAGGAGGTGACTAGATGTGTAGATGAGGGTAAAGCAGTTGATGTAGTCTACATGGAATTCAGTAAGGCTTTTGATAAGGTCCCACATGGGAGATTGGTTAAGAAAGTAAGAGCCCATGGGATCCAGGGCAATTTTGCAAATTGGATCCAAAATTGGCTTAGTGGCAGGAGGCAGAGGGTGATGGTCGAGGGTTGTTTTTGCGATTGGAAGCCTGTGACCAGTGGTGTACCGCAGGGATCGTGCTGGGACCCTAGCTATTTGTAGTGTACATTAATGATTTAGATGTGAACATAGGAGGTATGAGCAGTAAGTTCACAGGTGACATGAAGATTTGTGGTGTCGTAAAGCGTGAGGAGGAAAGCCTTAGATTGCAGGGAGATATCGATGGGCTGGTAAGATGAGCAGAGCAGTGGCAAATGGAATTTAATCCTGAGAATTGTGATGTGATGTGTTTTGGGAGGAATAACATGGCAAGGAAATATACAATGGATGGTAGGACCCTAGGAAGTGCAGAGGGTCAGAAGGACCTTGGTGTACTTGTCCATAGATCATTGAACGCAGGAGCACAGGTAGATAAGGTGGTTAGAAAGGCATATGGGATACTTGCCTTTATTAGCCGAGGCATAGAATATAAGAGCAGAGAGGTTATGATGGAGCTGTATAAAATGCTAGTTAGGCCACAGCTGGAGTATTGCGTACAGTTCTGGGCACCACACTATAGGATGGATGTGATTGCACTGGAGAGGGTGCAGACGGGATTCACCAGGATGTTATCTGGGCTGGAACATTTCAGCTATGAAGAGAGACTGGATAGGCTAGGGTTGTTTTCCTTGGAGCAGAGAAGGCTGAGGGGGGACCTGATTGAGGTATACAAAATTATGAGGGGCATAGATAGGGTAGATAGGAAGAAACTTTTTCCCTTAGCGGAGGTGTCAATAACCAGGGGGCATAGATTTAAGGTAAGGTGCAGGAGGTTTAGAGGGGATTTGAGGAAAACTTTTTTCCCCTAGAGGGTGGTTGGAATGTGGAACACACTGCCTGAAGGGGTGATAGAGGCAGAAACCCTCACAACGTTTATGAAGTATTTAGATGAGCACTTGAAATGCCATAGCATGCAAGGCTACGGGCCAAGTGCTGGAAAATGGGATTAGAATAGATAGGTACTTGATGGCCGGCACAGACACGATGGGCAGAAGGGCCTGTTTCTGTGCTGTATAACTCTATGATGCTATGGCTCCATTTTCTCCTCCAATTTAATCCACAATGGACTTTTGATTACCAGATGTTGAAGCATTCCAGGTTAACTATTAAGATGGCCGAATACACAAACAGACGTGGTCAGGCCAGTTTAGTCACATGACTGTTAGAGTTTTTTGAATTTGAACTTCCAACAGGGATTTTGAACTCAGAAGGTTGTTTTCTCCAGGACTGAGAACACTCTCTCCTGTCTGCTCTCCTCTCACTCTCACCAGCTTCGGAAACTATTGAAGACATATGAAGCCCAAGAAAGAAAAGTCTCCTACAGTGAACAAGGTTTAAGAAGAATACTGGGCCCCAAAAAAAGTAAGAGCTGTCTACAATCAAGGTCTCTAAGGCGAGCTAGAAACACAGAAACAGTAACAAGAAACCCCCTTTTAGAGATTGCCTCAAACCTCTCCATTTTATTTTTCTTCTGCTCTTTTCTGTCCCTATTTGCATGTGTGTATCATGTGTGCATGCTAGCGTGGGCACGTAATATATCCGTAGGTGTTAACTGTGTTAGAGTTTAAGCTTAAGGTTTAATAAATTTCACTTTTCTTCTTTAAACCTAAAGAAAACCTGATGTGCTCATTTCTTTGCCTTATAATTGGAAAGCTGTGAACAAGAATTCACAAAGGGGGAGCTCAAAACACAATATGTTTAAAGTTAAACCCTGTTATAAAAAGACCAGGTGAAGACAGTAAAAGACCCCTAGACACCTTTCTCACCTGGTCGTAACAAAGTCTAACCTCAGTAGTGGACAAATTATTGGAATTTATTGTGAGAGACAGAATAAACTGTCACTTAGAAAAGCACAGATTAATCCAGGTTAGTCAGCATGGATTTGTTAAGGGACGATCTTGTTTGACCAACTTAATCGAATTTTTTGAAGAAGTAACAAGGAAGAAAAAAGGAACTTATTGATACGACATGGTGGTAACTGCTGTTGTAAGCATGCATTGCTGTTCAGTAAAGAAAATTCTTGAATAAAAACAGAAAGTGCTGGAAATCCTCAGCAGGTCAGGCAGCATCTGTGGAGAGAGAAACATCATGTTTCAGGTCAATCACCTTTCATCAGAATTGGTAAAGGTTAAAAATGTAATAGGTTTTAAGCAAATACAGCAGGGGTGGGGGAAAAGAGAACAAAAGGGAGGTGTTGATGGGACAGAGGATCAGAGAGATTAACTGACAAGGAGGTCCTGGGGCAAAGGCAAAGAGAGTACGCTAATGGTTTGGTGAAAGACAACGCATTTTTTTACCATGTGCCTGCCCACTGGTTTTTGCATGTTTGCGCTTTTGGCTAGGGCTGTTCAATATTCTGTCATCACCCTCTCTACACTAATGCTCAGTCTTGAATATACTCAATGACTGGCCACCCACAACCTCTCTGGGGTAAAGTATTCCTAAGAGTCACAACTCTTTGAGTAAAGAAATCTGTCCTCATCTCAGTCTGAAATGGTGGACCCCTTATCCTCAGACGATGCCCCTGTTTTCTAGACTCTCCAGCCAAGGGAAACATCCTCTCAGCCGCTTCCCTGTCAATCCCTCCAAGAATTTTATTTGTTTCAATAAGATCACCTCTTGGTCTTCTAAACTCCAGAGAGTGTAGGCCTGTTCTACTCAATCTTTCCTCATAGACAAACCCTGTACCAGGAACCAATCTAGTCAACCTCATTGCATCCCACCTAAAATAGATTTCTTCGGTAAGGAGACCAAAACTCTACACACTACTCCAGGTGTGGTCTCACCAAAGCCCAATATAATTGCAACAAGACTTCTTTGCTCTTTTACTCAAACTCCCCTGAAATAAAGGGAAATGTACTATTTGCCTTCCTAATTGCTTGCTGCATCAGCATGTTAACTTTCAGTGATTCATGTACAAGGACATCCAGGTCCCTCTACTTTCCAATATTTCCCACTCACCTTTTAAAAATATTCTACTTTTCATTCTTCCTAGCAAAGTGGATAATTTCACATTTCTCCACATTATGCTCCGTTTCTCACCTTCTTTCTCACTCACTTAACCTGTCTGTATCCCATTGCATCCTCTTTGTGTCCTCCTCAATGCTTACTTTTCCATCTGTCTCAGCATCATCAGCAAACTTGGATATGTTACACTCAACCTCCTTCATCTAAGTCATTGATATAGATTGTAAATAGTTGAGGCCCAAGCACTGATCCTTGTGGCACTCCATGGGTTAGCCCCAGACAACACAAAAAATGACCCATTTATTCCTACACTCTTTTCTGTCCGTTAATCAATTTTCAATCCAAGCATTCAGTCCCTCGAGCTATTGCACCATCCAGTTAGATCATGGCTGATCTGTATCTTAACTCCATCTACTCGCCTTGGTTCCTTAACCTTTAATATCCTTACCTAACAAAAAAAATCTATCAATCTTCAGTTTTGAAATTTTTAATTAACCCACCAGCCTCAAGAGTTTTTTGTGGAAGAGAGTTCCAGATTTCCACTACCCTTTGTTTGATGAAGTGCTTCCTGACATTACCCCTGGCTCTAATTTTAAGATTATGCCTCCTCATTCATGACTCCCCCACCAGAGAAAACAAGTTTCCCTCTGTCCACCTTATCTAGTTCTTGAATCATCTTAAATGCCCCAATAAGATCACTTCTTAAGTCCCTGTACTCATGGGAATAGAAGCCTCGTCGAAGCAACCTGTCCTTGTAATTTAACCCTTTTAGCCCTGGTATCATTCCGGTGAATCTGTGCTGCACCCACTCCATCCTGAGTTGGCACCCTGAAACCCACAGGAGGGGTTGAACTGCAGACGGAGAATGGTAGTGACAATACTGACTTGCAATCCTAACGCGCCTTTCGTGACCTTATGCAGGTCAAAGCTCTTTAAAGCCAATGAAGAGCTTTTTTGAAGTATGGATACTGTAGGGATATGTGACAGCCAATTTACACACAGTAAGATCCCACAAACAACAGTGTAATAATAATTGTTGAATCATGGAACAATACAGCACAGATGGAAGTCATCAGCCCATCTTGCCCTTTGAAAGAGCTATCTGATTAATCCCACTTCCTCCGATCTTTCCCCAGCGCCCTGCAAATATTTTCCTTTCAAGCATTTATCCAATTCTGTTTTGAAAGTTGCTTTTGAATCTGCTTCCATCGCCCTTTCAGACAGTGCATTCCACATCATAACAACTCACTGTGTAAAAAAAAAATTACCTCATTGATCCATTCTGTGCTTCATCTCCCCCTCTGGTTCTTTTACCAATTACATTCAATCTGTGTTCTCTGGTTACTGACCTTGCAAACAGTTTCCCCTTATTTACTCCATCAAAATCCTTCATCGTTTTGAACACTATGACCAGATCATCTGTTTTTAGTGACATTGGTTGAAGAATATCAAATACAAACAGATCTGTCATCCATCATATGGAGAAAGAACACACTACCTGAGGGATGCAGCCTTTAAACTGTGTGCTACCAACATCTCCTGCTTCGCCACGAAGGAGAGATAGGGCAGGGCCCGCAACAGAGATATGGGAGAGTCAGTGCCCATGGTCCAATTTCCCATCAACAACACGCACACTTACACCGAGGTGGGAAAACAACAGATGTTAACTTGCATTTATATAGTGCCTTTAATGTAGTACAACACCCTAAGGTGCTTCACAGGAGCGATTTGTCAAAACAAAATTTGGCACTTTGGTAAGGAGATAACAGGTCAGGCGAGCAAAAGCTTAAAGAGGTAGATTTTTAAAAAGCATTTTGAAGGAGCAAAGAGAGGCGGAGAGGTTTAGGGAAGGAATTCCAGAGTTTAGGGCCCAGGCAGCTGAAGATGTATTAAAATCGGGGATGCACAAGAGGCCAGAACTGGCGGGGCGCCGATATCTCGGAGGGTTGTAGGGCTGGAGAAGATTACAGAGATAGGGAGGGGTGAGGACATGGAGGGATTTGAAAACTGAGAATCATTCTTGTGGCTCCCCTCTGCACCTTTCCAAGGACAAAAGGAGAAGAGGAGAGAAAACGGAGTACATAAATGTTGTTAGCAATACCTGCTGGGTTCAGTTATAGTATAGGGAGAGTGCTCCCTCTGCTGCCAGTGTTTGGCATTTTTCAATTTGTGCTTGATTGAAGCTCAGATCGAAAATAAGGCTTTTCCCCTTGACACATCTCTCAGAAATCCCAAAATGTTTTACAGAGAACGCACTTCTTTAAAGTGCTGTCACTGTTGTTGTGGCACAAAAAGTAATTAAAAAGGCTCATGGAATGTTGGCCTCATGTCAAGGTTACTGAAATACAATAGTCCTGTTACAGCTACACAGAGCTCTGGTGAGACCCCACCTGCAGCACTGCAGTCAGTTCTAGGTGCTGCACCTCAGGTTTTGGCCTTGGAGGGGGTGCAGCGCAGACTAACCAGAATGATGCCAGGACTAAAAGGGTTAAATTATGAATACAGGCTGCATAGACTTGTATTCCCTTGAGTTTAGATGATTAAGGGATGATTTAATTGATGTATTTAAAACGATTAAAGGAGTTGATAGGGTAGATAGAGAGAAACTATTTCCTCTGGTGGGGGGGAGTCCAGAATAAAGGGGCATAATATTAAAATTAGAGCCGGGCCATCCAGGGGCAATGTCAGGAAGCACTTCATCACACCAAGGGCAGTGGAAATCTCCAACTCTCTCCCCCCAAACAGCTGTAGATTCTGGGGGTCAATTGGAACATTCAAGATGGATAGATTTTTATAGGTAAGGATATCGAGGGGTATGGAGGAAAGGCAGGGAAATTGGAATTGAGGTGCAGATCAACGAATATCGAATTAAACAGGCTCCGATAGTCCCGAGATTCTCAGGAGTCGTGGAGCAGCCTAATACTACCACCTACTGGACATGCAGCTCAATTACAGGGCCAACAAGGCAGTGAATGGAAGCAAATGGGAAGGCAAGGAATAAAACGCCCTTCTCTTTTCAATAGTTCTCAGGAGTCATCAGATGAATACAGAGGAGAGAGGGCATCTTACCTAATCAATTCATGAAAGGTCCCCGAGACAAGGATGCATGGGAACACCACCACCTGCAGCTTCCCCTCCAAGTCACACACCATCCTGACTTGGAACTATATCGCCGTTCCTTCACTGTCGCTGGGTCAAAATCCTGGAACACCCTTCCTAACAGCACTGTGGGTGTACCTATCTCACACGGACTGCAGCGGTTCAAGAAGGCAGCTCACCACCACCTTCTCAAGGGCAATTAGGGATGGGCAATAAATGCTAGCCTGGCCAGCGACTCCCACATCCCAAGAATAAATGGAGTACAATGGATACCTGGAAGAGATCTATAAGCTATGTTATTGACCGAAATATATTATGTTCAAAGGCAATTGCATCTATTAGAGTCATAGAGTTATACAGCACAGAAACAGGCCCTTCGGCCCAACGCGTCTGCACTGACCATCAAGCACCCACCCAATCTAATCCCATTTTCCTGCACTTGGCCCATAGCCTTGTATGCTATGGCGTTTCAAGTGCTCATCTAAATACTTCTTAAATGTTGTGAGGGTTCCTGCCTCTACCACCTCCTCAGGCAGTGTGTTCCAGATTCCAACCACCCTCTGGGTGAAAATCTTTTTCCTCAAATCCCCTCTAAGCCTTCTGCCCCTGACCTTAAATCTATGCCCCCTGGTTATTGACACCTCCGCTAAGGGAAAATGTTTCTTCCTATCTATCCTATCAATGCCCCTGATAATTTTGTATACCTCAATCAGGTCCCCCCTCAGCCTTCTCTGCTCTAAGGAAAACAACCCCAGCCTATCCAGTCTCTCTTCATAGCTGAAATGCTCCAGCCCAGGCAACATCCTGGTGAATCTCCTCTGCACCCTCTCCAGTGCAATCACATCCTTCCTATAGTGTGGTGACCAGAACTGTACACAGTACTCCAGCTGTGGCCTAACTAGCGTTTTATACAGCTCCATCATAACCTCTCTGCTCTTATATTCTATGCCTCGGCTAATAAAGGCAAGTATCCCATATGCCTTCCTAACCAATTTATCTACCTGTGCTGCGGCCTTCAGTGATCTATGGACAAGTACACCAAGGTCCCTCTGACCCTCTGTACTTCCTAGGGTCCTACCATCCCTTGCCTATTGCTACCTCTCATCCAGGGCTTTGTGCAGAATAACTTAGTACCCGATCCTTTCACTCAGGGTTGCTGGGATCTGGAATACTTGATCTCGCCACACTACCAGAAGGACATGGAGGCTTTCGAGAGGGTACAGAGGAGGTTTACCAGGATGTTGCCTGGTCTGGAGGGCATTAGCTATGAGGAGAGGTTGGATAAACTCGGATTGTTTTCACTGGAACGACGGAGGTGGAGGGGCGACATGATAGAGGTTTACAAAGTTATGAGCGGCATGGACAGAGTGGATAGTCAGAAGCTTTTTCCCAGGGTGGAAGAGTCAGTTACTAGGGGACATAGGTTTAAGGTGAGAGGGGCAAAGTTTAGAGGGGAAGTGTGAGGCAAGTTCTTTACACAGAGGGTGGTGAGTGCCTGGAACTTGCTGCTGAGGGAGGTGGTGGAAGCAGGTACAATAGCGACGTTTAAGAGGTATCTTGACAAATACATGAATAGGATGGGAATAGAGGGATACGGTCCCCGGAAGTGCAGAAGGTTTTAGTTTAGACAGGCATCAAGATCGGCGCAGGCTTGGAGGGCCGAATGGCCTGTTCCTGTGCTCTACTGTTCCTTGTTCTTGGAGCTCCAGTCATTGTGGTTTACATGGCCATCCAGAGAGGTGTGTTCCTTGAGGATGGTGAGTCCCTGGAAGGAGACAGCTCATTGGGGGAGAAGCAGAAGGTAAGAGAGGAGGAGGAAGAGGGGGCAGAGGGGGGATAACACTGAACAGCGAGGTACCACTACTGCACGACGAGGTAGTCTCCTTATCCTGCCACGCTCCAGGAAGAGGACCTTCCTCCTCTCCCTCACAGCCTCCAGCATTGGATCCAGGTGGACATCGATGAAGTGAGGGGCAGCCCTTCCCTGTGCTCCAGACCTCTGGCTCTGACTATTCCTAATCAAATTCAGCCTCTCCAAGTGGAGATAGATTCTCTCCTTCAGAATTTTCTCCAATAGTTTCCCTTGACGTGAGACTCACTGGTCTGTAGTTCCCTGGCTTATCTCTGCAACCTTTCTTAAATAGTGGGATCACATTAGCTGTTCTCCAGTCCTTTGGCACCTCCCCCATGGCCAGAGAGGAATTAAAAATTTGGGTCAGAGCCCCTGCAATCTCCACCCTCGTCTCCCACAGCATCCTGGGACACAAATCGTCCGGACCTGGAGATCTGTCCACTTTTAAGCCTGCCAAAACCTCCAATACCTTGTCACTCCCTATGACAATTTGCTCAAGAACCTCACAGTCTCTCTCTCTCTGAGTTCCATATTTACATCCTCATTCTCTTGGGTGAAGACAGATGTGAAGTATTCGTTCAACACCCAACCAATGTCCTCTGGCTCCACCCACAGATTTCCCCCTTGGTCCCTAATGGGTCCTACTCTTTCCCTGCTTATCCTCTTCCCATTACTTATACTTATAGAATATCTTTGGATTTTCCTTACTTTTCCCAGCCAGAGCTTTCTCATATCCCCTCTTTGCTCTCCTAATTGCTTTCTTAAGCTCCATCCTACACTTTCTGTACTCCACTAATGCTTCCGTTGATTTGCCCTCCTTGAATTTGCTAAAAGCCTCTCTTTTCCTTCTCATCGTACCCTGAATGTTTCTGGTCATCTATGGTTCTCTGGGCTTGTTGCTCCTACCTATTACCCTGGAGGGAACATGTTGGGCCTGTACCCTACCCTTTCTTGCTGAGGTTTTGTTTTGTAATGGAATGTATTTTTGTTTAACATTTGATCTTCTTTAAATGTTTCCCATTGTTCATTTACCATCATAACTTTTAGTCTATTTACCCAGTCAACCAGCTCTCCCCTCGTGCCCGTGTAATTGGCTTTCTTTAAGTTTAAGATTCTTGGTTGGGACTGAGGTATGTCAGTTTTACAGTTAATATGGAATTCAATTCTATTATGATCAATTTGGGCTCTAGAATTTCCCCCCCCCCGCTCCCTCTAAGCCTCTCCACCTCTCCCTGTTACTTTAAGAAACTCCATGAAACCTACATTTTTGACTGATCTTTTGGTCCTCTGATCTAATATAAAGACTTGCATTTATATATCACATTTCATGACCACCCGACCTCCCAAAGTGCTTTTCAGCTAATGAAGCATTGTTGAAGTGTAGCCACTGATAGACTATAGGAAAGATAGCAGCCAATTGTACACAGCAAGATCCTACAATGACCAGGTAATCTGTTTCAGTGATGCTGATCGAGAGATAAATATCAGGCAGGACACTGAGGAGAACAATCTTGCTTTTTGAAATAGTGCTGTAGGATCTTTTACCGAAGATGCGGATAGGGCCTTGGTTTGACATCGCAGCACTCCCTCAGTGATGCACTGGAGTGACATTTTTTTTGTAAAGAGGTGATGCCATAGTGGTAACGCCACTGAACTAGTAATCCAGAGGCTCAGGCTAATCCCCTGGGTGCACGGGTTCTGGTGGAATTTAAATTCAAATTAACTAATAAAAATCTGGAATTGAAAGTTAACCTAAGTTAACCTCTAAAATAAAAGCAAAATACTGCGGATGCTGGAAATCTGAAACCAAAACAAGAAATGCTGGAATCACTCAGCAGGTCTGGCAGCATCTGTGGAAAGAGAAGCAGAGTTAACATTTCGGGTCAGTGACCCTTCTAAGTTAACCTCAGTGAGTGTTGTAAAAACCCATCTGGTTCACTAATGTCCTTTAGGGAAGGAAATCTGCTGCCTTTAGCTGGTCTGGCCTACGTGTGATTCCAGACCCATGGCAATGTAGTTGATTCTTAACTGCCCTCTGAAATGGCCTCGTCAGCTACTCAGTTCAAGGACAATTAGGGATGGACAACAAATGCTGGCTTTGCCAGCGACACCCACTTTCCATGAAACGATCAATAAAAAAAAACAAGCCCTAGAATGGGACTTGAACCCACACCCTTCTGACTCAGAGACAAGAGTTCCACCCACTAAGCTGAATTTCCCCAATCCCACGAGTGTGGCTTTGGGGATGGAGGGAAAATGCATAAAAGAGCATTGGACCGGCTCCCTGTCATGCTCCCACCTTCTTGCACTTTTTCCAGAGGCAGGCATGCAACGGTGATGGTGACCTACCCAGCAGTGGCAGGAATGCCATCTAGTTAATTAAGGAGCCATGTAACAGTGATTAGTGCAGTGGCACAGTAATTGTGCCGACGTTGCATGGATCCCTTGCTGTGTCCACACCCATGGCAGCTGAGTAGAGGAGGCTGCACAGTGAGAGGTTGAGGCTGCGTTACAGCTGAAGGAGATCGAAATGTTTCCGGCAGGATACGGCAAGGCCGCCCGCCGTCTTGCCATTGAGTTATGGAATGCCTGCAGACGGATTCCTCCGACCATCGTGGGCCTAATGAGGTTTCAGCCACTCCACTGATGCTGATGGCAGCTCCAGGGCTTCCCTGCCAGTCCTGCTGCTTGGGCCTCAGCAGCACTCTCACTGGTCACAAAGTGAGGGCTGCCAGCCTACCTTGCATTAGGCCAAGCTGTCTACAGCTCCCGACTCCAGAGTCTGCCCGCCATCCATAATTGGATGATAAACACAGAGGCAACTTACGAATTGGCCGCCTCCCATAAAATTCAACCAACAGGTGTGCCGCTGCCTTGCGCTGATTCATAACCCCGTAAATGACCCAACGTCATGTTTCTGATGCTTGTGACAACATTCAACCCAATGTCTCCTTTCGTAGCTCCGTGTCAACTTTTGTCTGATTACCCTCCTGTGAAGTGTCTTTGGACATTTTACTACGTGTTGTTTCTGAAGCCCTGCTCCAAGGCCTTTTTTTATTCGTTCATGGGATGTGGGTGTCACTGGCTAAGCCAGCATTTATTGCCCTTGAGAAGGTGGTGGTGAGCTGCCTTCTTGAACCGCTGCAGTCCATGTGGGGTCGGTACACCCACAGTGCTGTTAGGAAGGGACTTTTGATGTCGTGACTAGAAAGGAAATGCAATGCAGTTCCAAGTCAGGATGCTGTGTGACTTGGAAGGGAACGTACAAGTGGTGTCTCGATGTGCCTGCTGCCCTCATCCTTCTAGAGATCCCAATTTGAAAGTTGCTGCAATGCATCTGGTAGCTCCTCCCATAATCCAGGCTGACACTCCCAGTGAGTACTGAGGGAGTGCTGCATTGTCAGAGGTGCCGTCTTTTGGATAAAATGTTTAACCAAGGTCCCACCTGTACTCTCAGGTGGGTGTAAGAGATCCCAGGAGCACTATTTAAAGAAGAGTAGGGGAGTTTTCCCCATCTCTGAGCCAATATTTATCCCTCAATCAGCATCACTATAAACATATGATCTGACAGATTATTACATGCTTGCTGTGTGAAAATTGGTATGTTTCCCTACATTACAGCAGTAATTACATTTCAAAAGTACTTCATTGGCTGTGAGGTGCTCTCGGTCACCCTGAGGTTGTGAAAGCTATTAAATACAAGTTCTCACTTACCGGTGGAGTTGTTTAAATAATGAAGGGAATTAATGGGGTCATTGCTGAATGACTCTATCCTCTTGTGGGGGAATCCAGGACAAGGGGACAGTATCTCACAATTAGAACTGAGCTGATTAACAGGAATTCCATGGAATAAACATCACACAAACAGGGAGAATGTGGGACCCACTACTCCAGAGACGTTTACTCAGGATGTAAGGAGATGTGGAGTGAGAGAGGGCAGGGAATTGGAATTAAAAAGTTAACAAACTGCAATGTGCTGAATGGTTACCTCCAGTTTCGACATTCTCACAGACAACCTTTCCCTCATGTCCCGCCTGCAATTTCTCTCTCCCCTTTTTTTTAAGATTAGATTAGAGATACAGCACTGAAACAGGCCCTCCGGCCCTCCGAGTCTGTGCCGAACATCAACCACCCATTTATACTAATCCTACACTAATCCCATATTCCTACCAAACATCCCCACCTGTCCCTATATTCCCCTACCACCTACCTTATACTAGGGACAATTTGTAATGGCCAATTTACCTACCAACCTGCAAGTCTTTTGGCTTGTGGGAGGAAACCAGAGCACCCGGAGAAAACCCACGCAGACACAGGGAGAACTTGCAAACTCCACACAGGCAGTACCCGGAATCGAACCCGGGTCCCTGGAGCTGTGAGGCTGCGGTGCTAACCACTGCGCCACTGTGCCGCCCACAGTGTTTGCTGTTACTATTGCTAGTGTTCCCATTGTTCCTCACATCTCCGAATATACAGTCTTTCATTCTTCCAGAAACTCAATATTCATATCAAGTCCCTCGACACCAGCTCAATCATTCTCATCACCTCAAAACTGTGCAACTCCCCTCCTTCCTCAATTTCTTCTCCCTCAGTTGTCCCTCTCCCAGTCTCCTCTCCCCAGTCTCCCTGAGATCTCCCTCCCCCAATCTCTTCCTCCTCAATCTCTGCTTCCTCAATCTTCATTCCATCAATTCTCCCTCCCTCAATCACCCCTCTGTTTATCTTCTCTTCCTCATCTCACCTTCCTCAGTCTCCCCTCCCTCAATATCCCTTCCCTCAATCTTTCCCTCACCAGTTGCCCCTCCCTCAGTCTCCCCTCCCTCAGTCTCACCTCCTTCAGTCTCCCCTCAATCTTTCCCTCACCAGTCGACCTTACCTCAGTCACCCCTCCCTCAGTTTTCCCTCTCCAGTCTTCCCTCCCTCAATCTTTCCCTTACCAGTCACCCCTCTCTCAATCTCCCCTTCCTAAGCCTCCCCTTCCCCTATCTTCCCTCCCTCAATCTTCCCTCATCAGTCTCCCCTCCCTCAGTCTCCCCTTCCTAAGTCTCCTCTTCCCTGGTCTCCCCTCCCCCTGTCTTTCCTCCTTCAATCTTTCCCTCACCATTCTCCCTTCCCTCAGTCTCCCCGTCCTAAGCCTCCCCTTCCCCTATCTTCACTCCCTCAATCTTCCCTCATCAGTCTCCCCTCCCTCAGCCTCACCTTCGTCCTGTCTCCCCTCCCCAGTCTCCCCTCCCCCTGTCTTCCCTCCCTCAATCTTTCCCTCCCTCAGTCTTCCCTCCCTCAATCTTTCCCTCACTGGTCTTCCATCCCTCAATCTTTCCCTCACTAGTCTTCCCTCCCTCAATCTTTCTCTCACTAGTCTTCCCTACCTGTCTTCCCTCCCTCAGTCTCCCCTCCCTCAGTCTCCCCTCCTTCAGTCTCCCCTCCCTCAGTCTCCACTCCTTCAGTCTCCCCTCCCTCAGTCTCCCCTCCCTCAGTCTCCCCTCCCTCAGACTCCCCTCCCTCAGACTCCCCTCCCTCAGTCTCCCCTCCTTCAGTCTCCCTTCCCTCAGTCTCCTCTCCCTCAGTCTCCCCTCCTTCAGTCTCCCCTCCCTCAGTCTCCCCTCCTTCAGTCTCCCCTCCCTCAGTCTCCCCTCCCTCAGTCTCCCCTCCTTCAGTCTCCCCTCTCTCAGTCTCCCCTCCTTCAGTTTCCCCTCCCTCAGTCTCCCCTCCCTCAGTCTCCCCTCCTTCAGTCTCCCCTCCCTCAGTCTCCCCTCCTTCAGTCTCCCCTCCTTCAGTCTCCCCTCCCTCAGTCTCCCCTCCTTCAGTCTCCCCTCCCTCAGCCTCACCTTCGTCCTGTCTCCCCTCCCCAGTCTCCCCTCCCCCTGTCTTCCTTCCCTCAATCTTTCCCTCCCTCAGTCTTCCCTCCCTCAATCTTTCCCTCACTGGTCTTCCCTCCCTCAATCTTTCTCTCACTAGTCTTCCCTCCCTCAATCTTTCTCTCACTAGTCTTCCCTACCTAGCTTCCCTCCCTCAGTCTCCCCTCCTTCAGTCTCCCCTCCCTCAGTCTCCCCTCCTTCAGTCTCCCCTCCCTCAGTCTCCCCTCCCTCAGTCTCCCCTCCTTCAGTCTCCCCTCCCTCAGTCTCCCCTACTTCAGTCTCCCCTCCCTCAGTCTCCCCTCCCTCAGTCTCCCCTCCTTCAGTCTCCCCTCCTTCAGTCTCCTCTCCCTCAGTCTCCCCTCCCTCAGTCTCCCCTCCTTCAGTCTCCCCTCCTTCAGTCTCCCCTCCTTCAGTCTCCCCTCCCTCAGTCTCCCCTTTGTTCTACAGCCTTCATGCTTTTACATTCCAGGTCTGACATCACCGAATCATGTTCTTGCTGATTTGTTGTTGCTATATTCGTTTTTTCCAGTTGCTGGTGTCTTGCATTTTTTGCTTGCCCCTTCACCTGCATTTCTCTGTTAAACAAATCACTTTGGGTGCCATATTTGGGGCCCAGAGGGATTGACAGAAACATCTTTTTCGCCCAAATCATCAGTGGGAAGGCCCTTGAAACCCCAAAAATGAAGCTTTTAATCCACTAACATGGGAGGAGACCGGGAACAAGCAAGTGAGTGAGAGAGACTGAAAGCAAGGGCTTATTTTTATTCTTTCATGGGATGTGAGCATCACTGGCAAGGCCAGCATTTGTTGCCCATCCCTAATTGCTCGTGAACAACTGCTAGGCCATTTCAGAGGTTAAGAGTCAACCACATTGCTGTGGAGTCACATGTAGGCCAGACCAGGTAAGGACAGCAGATTTCCTTCCCTAAAGGACATTAGCAAACCAGATAGATTTTTACAACAATCGATGTTAGTTTCATTACTGAGACTAGTTTTCAATTCCAGACTTATTTTATTAATTAAATTTAAGTGCCAGCAGCTGCACTGGTGGGATTTGAATACATAACATCAAGATTACTAAGCAAGTGACATTACCACTACACCACCATCTCCCACATGAACTGTGCAGAACAGGAGAGTAAGTGAGAGACTTACGTGACAGAGACCTTTGACAAAAGAACAGCACAATTAGTGAGAGCAGCAATAAATGATGAATGTTACAATATCATCTTAACAACAACAACTTGCATTTATATAAGGAGTTCAAGAAAAATGCCCCAATGTGCTTCACATTGGGTGCTGAGACCAGGAGATAGGCAACTAAAAGATTGGTTAGAGGTGGATTTTAAGGAGTGTCTTAAAGGAGGAGAGAGAGGGGCAAGTTTAGGGAGGCAAGTCCAGGGCTTATGGCCTAAGTGGCTGAAGGCAGAACCACCAGTGAGGGACAAAAGGGAGACTTGAATATGTGCATTGGAGGAGTGTGGATATCTCAGAGAGTTGTAGGACTGCAGGAGATAGGGAGGGGCCAGGCCACGGACGGATTTGAACACAAGCATGAGAATTTTAAATTTGAGTTGTTACTTGGCAGGACGCCAGTGCAAGTGAGCGAAAACAAGGATGAATAAGTTTTGCTGTGGGATATGAACAGGGGAGTTTCAAATGAGGGTGGAGGCTGGGGCTTGATGCATTCTGGTGAAAATAAAAACTCAGGGAGCAGAAACCGCAGATGCTGAACAGAACAGAAGATGCTGGAAACACGGAGCAGGTCCATCGGTGCCTGACAGCGAGACAATAGTTTCAACATTCTGGGGCAATGCAACTTCATCAGATTGGCAATCGTCACTTCCGAGCATCTGTGAAACATTTGCACTAACACATCGTCAGGGCATTGCAATGAGCTTCACACAATGAATTACCCTGTGATCCAATGTGTTAGAAAAGCAAGCCAGCAGTCAATTTACACAGAAGACAGAACCACAAACAGCAGAACATAAGAATATAAAAATAGGCGCAGGAGTGTGCCATACAGCTCCTCGAGACTGCTCCATCAGTCAATAAGATCATTTCTGTTCTTCTACCTCAGTTCCACTTTCCCGCCCAATCCCATAATCTCTCGATTCCCCTAGAGTCCAAAAATCTATCGTTCTCAGTCTTGAATCTACTCAACAACTGAGCATCCACAGCATTCCAGGAAAGATATGATCGCATTAGAGAGGGTACAGAGGAGATTTATGAGGATGTTGCCAAGAATGGAGAATTTTAGTTATGAAGCAAGATTGGATAGGAGTTTTCTTTAGAACAGAGGAGGCTGAGGAAGATTTAATTGAGGTGAATAAAATTATGAGGGGTCTAGATAGAGTAGATAGGAAGGACCTATTTCCCTTAGCAGAGAGGTCAATAACCAGGGGACATAGATTTAAAATAACTAGTGATAGAGGCAGAAACTCTCATCACGTTTAAAAAATACTTGCATATGCAAGTTTGCAAGTTCTCCCTGTGTCTGCGTGGGTTTCCTCCGGGTGCTCCGGTTTCCTCCCACATGCCAAAGACTTGCAGGTTGATAGGTAAATTGGTCATTATAAAATTGCCCCTAGTATAGGTAGGTGGTAGGGAAATATAGGGACAGGTGGGGATGTGGTAGGAATATGGAATTAATGTAGGATTAGTATAAATGTGTGGTTGATGGTTGGCACAGACTCGATGGGCTGAAGGGCCTGTTTCAGTGCTGTATCTCTAAAATAAAAAAAAATAAAATATGCACTCGAGGTGCTATAACCTACAGAGATATGGACCAAGAGTTGGATTAGACTGGTTAGCTCTTTTTCACTGGCACACACATGATGGACTGAATGACCTTCTTCTGCGCTGTAAGTTTTCTATTTTTCTATGTTTCAGTGTCAGAACTCCAAAGATCTACAACCCTTTGAGTGAAAGAATTTCTCTTTTCAGTCCTAAATGGCTGACCCCTTATCCTGAGATGATGCCTCCTAGATCTAGACTGTCCCACCAAGGTCAACAGCCTATTAACACCTACCCTATCAAGCCCTCTAAGAATCTTACACTTTTCAATGAGATCACCTCTTATTCTTCAAAACTCCAGAGAATTCTAGTGAAGCAATAATCTGGTCAAAATCCTGGAACGCCCTTCCTAACAGCACTGTCGGTATACCTACACCACAAGGACTGTAGTGGTTCAAGAAGGTGTGCAGACTCAAGCTGAGTGTGGAGATTCCAGTTTGGTGAGTGGCGAGTTCGGTAAAGGGGGGAGGAGGTGCTTTATTTTTCCACTTTTCACATACTTTTTTAACCCTCCAGTATTTTTTTCTCACTTCGGTGCAGTGGAAGGAGCTGTTGGTGAGTACCTGGTCAACTATTCTAGAACAAAAGATAATTACAGCACAGGAACAGGCCCTTCGGCCCTCCAAGCCTGCGCCGATCCAGATCCTCTCTCTAAACATGTTGCCTATTTTCTAAGGTTCTGTATCTCTTTTCTTCCTGCCCATTCATGTATCTGTCGAGATACATCTTAAAAGACTCCATCGTGCCCGCATCTACCACCTCCGCTGGCAATGCGTTCCAGGTGCCCACCACCCTCTGCGTAAAGAACTTTCCACGCATATCCCCCCTAAACTTTTCCCCTTTCACTTTGAACTCGTGTCCTCTAGTAATTGAAACCCCCACTCTGGGAAAAAGCCTCTTGCTATCCACCCTGTCTATACCTCTCATGATTTTGTACACCTCAATCAGGTCCCCCCTCAACCTCCGTCTTTCTAATGAAAATAATCCTAATCTGCTCAACCTCTCTTCATAGCTAGCGCCCTCCATACCAGGCAACATCCTGGTGAACCTCCTCTGCACCCTCTCCAAAGCATCCACATCCTTTTGATAATGTGGCGACCAGAACTGTCCGCAGTATTCCAAATGTGGCCGAACCAAAGTCCTATACAACTGTAACATGACCTGCCAACTCTTGTACTCAATGCCCCGTCCGATGAAGGAAAGCATGCCGTATGCCTTCTTGACCACTCTATTTACCTGCGTTGCCACCTTCAGGGAACAGTGGACCTGAACACCCAAATCTCTCTGGACATCAATTTTCCCCAGGACTTTTCCATTTACTGTATAGTTCACTCTTGAATTGGATCTTCCAAAATGCATCACCTCGCATTTGCCCTGATTGAACTCCATCTGCCATTTCTCTGCCCAACTCTCCAATCTATCTATATTCTGCTGTATTCTCTGACAGTCCCCTTCACTATCTGCTACTCCACCAATCTTAGTGTCGTCTGCAAATTTGCTAATCAGTCCACCTATACTTTCCTCCAAATCATTAATGTATATCACAAACAACAGTGGTTCCAGCACGGATCCCTGTGGAACACCACTGGTCACACGTCTCCATTTTGAGAAACTCCCTTCTACTGCTACTCTCTGTCTCCTGTTGCCCAGCCAGTTCTTTATCCATCGAGCTAGTACACCTTGGACCCCAAGCGCCTTCACTTTCTCCATCAGCCTGCCATGGGGAACCTTATCAAACGCCTTACTGAAGTCCATGTATATGACATCGACAGCCCTTCCCTCATCAATCAACTTTGTCACTTCCTCAAAGAATTCTATTAAGTTGGTAAGACATGACCTTTCCTGCACAAAACCATGTTGCCTATCACTGATGAGCCCATTTTCTTCCAAATGGGAATAGATCCTATCCCTCAGTATCTTCTCCAGCAGCTTCCCTACCACTGACGTCAGGCTCACCGGTCTATAATTACCTGGATTATCCCTGCTACCCTTCTTAAACAAGGGGACAACATTAGCAATTCTCCAGTCCTCCGGGACCTCACCCGTGTTTAAGGATGTTGCAAAGATATCTGTTAAGGCCCCAGCTATTTCCTCTCTCGCTTCCCTCAGTAACCTGGGATAGATCCCATCCGGACCTGGGGACTTGTCCACCTTAATGCCCTTTAGAATACCCAACACTTCCTCCCTCCTTATGCCGACTTGACCTAGAGTAATCAAACATCTGTTCCTAACCTCAACATCCGTCATGTCCCTCTCCTCGGTGAATACCGATGCAAAGTACTCGTTTAGAATCTCACCCATTTTCTCTGAGTCCAAGCATAACATTCCTCCTTTGTCCTTTAGTGGGCCAATCCTTTCTCTAGTTACCCTCTTTCTCCTTATATATGAATAAAAGGCTTTGGGATTTTCCTTAACCCTGTTTGCTAAAGATATTTCATGACCCCTTTTAGCCCTCTTAATTCCTCGTTTCAGATTGGTCCTACATTCCCGATATTCTTTCAAAGCTTCGTCTTTCATCAGCCGCCTAGACCTTATGTATGCTTCCTTTTTCCTCTTAGCTAGTCAACATGTAATAAATAGTCTATAAAGTTAAGGTATGGCAGGGCAGCTCTGCTGAGTGGAATGTTCATTCTGCGGTATGTGGGAAGTCATGGATGCACCACGTGTCCTCGATGAGCACATCTGCAGGAAGAGTCACCGGCTGCAGAAGTTTGAGCTCCAGGTTTCAGAACTCAAGTGGCGGCTGGAGTCACTGTGGTGCATCCACGAGGTGGAGGATTATGTGGATGGCACGTTTAGGGAGGTGGTCACACTGCAGGTTAGAAGTGTGCGGGCAGATAGGAAGTGGGTGACTGCCAGGCAGTCTAAGAGAACCAGGCAGGTAGTGTAGGGTTCCCTGAAACGATCTCGCTCGCTAATCGGTTTTCCATTTTGGATACTTATGAAGGTGATGGTTCCTCAGAGGACTGCAGTCAGACGCAGGTTTGTGGCACCACAGGAGGCTCAGCTGCACATGAGGGGAGGAAGAAGAGTGGAAGAGCAGTAGTGATAGTGGACTCATTAGTTAGGGGAACAGACAGGTGTTTCTGTGGCAGTAAACGTGACTCCAGGATGGTGTGTTGCCTCCCTGGTGCCAGGGTCAAGGATGCCACAGAGCAGCTGCAGGACATTCTTCTGGGGGAGGGTGAGCAGCCAGAGGTCATGGTTCACATCGGCACCAATAACATAGGTAAGAAGGGAAATGAGGTCCTGAAAGAAGATTTTAGGGAGATAGGAAAGAGATTAAAAATCAGGACCTCAAAAGCAGTAATCTCAGGATTACTCCCAGTCCCACGTGCCAGTGAGCAAAGGAATAGGAGAATTGAGCAATTGAACATGTGGCTGGAGAACTGGTGTAGAAGAGAGGGCATCAGATTTCTGAGACCTTGGGACCGGTTCTGGGGCAGGTGGGACCTGTACAAGATGGACGGGTTACATTTTAGCGAGACTTGGATGAATATCATCGCGGGGAGATTTGCTAGTGCTTTTGGGGAAGGTTTAAACTAAATTGTCAGGGTGATGGGAACCAGAGAGAGAGCTCAGACTGGAGGGAAGCATTCAAGGATACTGAGGGAAGTGAGGGTGGAAATCACAGAGGTACTGGCTATAATTTTTTAGTCTTTCTTTGGTGGTGGGGAAACTTCTAGAAAAAGGTAATTACGGACAAAATCAATAGTTACATGGACAAATGTGAGTTAATTAGGAAAGTCAGCATGGATTTCTTAAGAGAAAATCATGTTTAATGAAGTTGCTGGAGTTTTCTGAGGAGGTAACAGAGAGGGTTGATGAGGCCAATGCTGTTGATTTGGTGTACATGGACTTTCAAAAGGTGTTTGATACAGTGCCATACAACAGACTTGTGAGCAAACTTGTAGTTCATGGAATAAAAGAGACGGTCGCAACATGGATACAAAATTGGCTGAGTGACAGGAAACAAAGAGTAGTGGTTAATGGATGTTTTTCTGGCTGGAGGAAGGCTGGTAGTGGAGTTCCCCAGAGATCAATGTTGTCCCTTGCTTTTCCTGATATATATGAATGACCCAGACCTTGGTGTCCAGGGCACAAATTTCAAAGTTTGCAGATGATGCTAAACTTGGAAGCATTGTGAACTGTGAGGAGGATAGTGTAGAACTTCAAAAGGACATAGATAAGTTGGTGAAATGGGCAGACAGGTGGCAGATGAAGTTCAATGCAGAGAAATATGAAGTGATTCATTTTAGTAGGAAGAACATGGAGAGACAATATAAAATAAAGGGTACAATTCTAAAGGGGGAGCAGGAGCAGGGGGACCTAGGTGTTTATGTGCATAAGTCATTGAAGGTGGCAGGACAAGTTGAGAGAGAGGTCAATAAAGCCACAGTATCCTGGGCTTTATTAATAGGGGCATAGAGTACAAGAGCAAGGCTACAGGCCAAGTGCTGGAAAATGGGATTAGAATAGATAGGCTTGATGGCTGGCGCGGGCACAGTGGGCTGAAGGGCCTGTTTCTGTGCTGTATGACTCTCTGACTGTTTTCCTTGAAGAAGAGAAGGCTAAGAGGTGATTTGACAGAGGTATTCAAAATCATGAGGGATCTGGACAGAGTAGATAGAGAGAAACTGTTCCCACTCATGAAAGGATCGAGGACGAGAGGGTACAGATTTAAAGTATTTGGTAAGAGAAACAAAAGTGACATGAGGACAATCTTTTTCACGCAGCGAGTGGTTCAGGTCTGGAATGCAGTGGCCGAGAATGTGGTGGAGGCAGGTTCAATTGAAGCTTTCAAAAGGGAATTAGACAGCTATATGAAGAGGAAGAATGTGCAGGGTTATGGGGACTAGGCAGGGGACTGGAACTGAGGGAGTTACTCTTTTAGAGGGCCGATCCAGACACGATGGGCCGAATGGCCTCCTCCTGCACGTAATGATTCTGTGATTCTGTGAAGGCAGTTCACCACCACCTTCTCAAGGACAATTAGGGATGGGAAACAAATGCTGGTCTTGCCAGTGACACTCATCCCATGAAAGAATAAAAAAGTGACATAGGTAGGCTAGCAGAATGGGCAGACAGGTGGCAGATAAAATTTAATACAGACAATTGTGAAGTGATGCATTTTGGCAGAGGGATAGGGAGAGGCAATATAGACTTAATGGCACAGTTCTAAAGAGTGTTCAGGAACAGAGGGACCTGGGGGTGCATGTGCATTGATCTTTGAAGGTGGCAGAACATATTGAGAGAATGGTTAGTAAAGCAAATGCGATCTTGGGCTTGATAAATAGAGACATTGAGTACAAAAGCAGGGAAGTAATGCTGAGCCTTTATAAAGCTTTAGTTAGGCTCCAACTAGAGTACTGTGTCCAGTTCTGGTCACCACATTTTAAGAAGGATGTGAAGGCCCTTGAGAGGGTGCAGAGGAGATTTACTAGAATGGTTCCAGAGATGGGGGATTTTAGTTACAGGTTAGGTTGGAGAAGCTAGGGCTGATATCCCTGGAGCAAAGGAGATTGACGGAAGATTTGATAGAGGGGTACAAGATTATGACAGGCTTAGATAAGTTAGACAAAGAAAAACTATTCCCATTAACTGATGGTACAAGGACTAGGAGATGTGATTGAACATTTTGGGCAAGAAATACAGAGGGATGTGAGGAAGAACTTTTTTATGCAGGTAATGACCTGGAACTCGCTGCCCATGAGGATGGTGAAAGTGGAGACAATCAATGATTTCAAAAGGAAATTGGATGGGAACTTGAAGGAAATAAACTTGCAGGGCTGTGGGGTTCGAGCGGGGGAGTGCACTGACTTGATTTGCTCCGTGCAGAGCTGGCATGAACTCGATGGGCCGAATGACTTCCATCTATGCCATAAATGACACTATGACACTATGAATATAGGTCCATTCTGCACAATCTCTCCTCATAGGTCAACTCTCTCATCCCAGGAACCAATCGAGTGAACATTCATTTTACCCCCTCTAAGACACCCTTCCTTATGCAAAGAGATCAAAACCATCCTCAGTGAGATTGGATAAGTGACTAAACCAACTCTTTGGAAAGGAACTTTAGAAAACGTTGCACCCCAGGAAGACTCGCTGCACTGCTCCAACTGTGGTATCACTTAAATCAGGTTTTAATCAAGATTTCCATAAATACTTCAGTTTTGGGAAATGAATCAGTTGAAGACTGTGGCAAGTGGGTCAGTAACCGAAGATCAGAGACTTAAAATAATTGGCAAAAAAAACTAGAGGAAAGATTTCTTCACACAGAGGGTTGTTACGATCTGAAGCACACTACCTGAAAGGATGGTGGAATCAGACTCCATAGGAACTTTCCAAAGTCAACTGGACATGTACTTGAAGGGAACAAATTTGTAGGGTTAAAGGGAGAAAGCTGGTGTGGGATTAAATTGGACAGTCCTTCCAAAGAGCTGGCACAGGAATGACAGGAAGAATGGCCTCCTTCTGTGCTGTAAGATTCGATGCTTCCAGGGAAGAAACTTCCAAAATTTAGGTAGAAATTCTCCCCCTCTGAAAGCTCTCGTTTTCTTATTCAATCTGAGAGTGTGAGGATTGCTGGCGTTTGTCCCCTTGTTCCCCTTGAGAAAGTTTGACATAACTGAGTGGCCACTTCAGAGGGCAGTTAAACGTTAGCCATGTTGGTGTGGGGCTGGAGTCACGTAGAGGCCCAGACTAGGTAAGGATGGCAAGTTTCCTTCCTTAAAGGGACATTATTGAACAAGTTGGACTTTTTTCAGCAACCTGACAGCTTCATCATCACTTTTCCTGATACCGGCTTTTTATTCCCAGATTTTTTTAAAACCAGAATTCAAATTCTCAAACTGCCATAGTGATATTTAAACTCACAAATTATTATCCCAGCAGCATAACCACTACAGAGCCAGACCCTACTTGGAGCACTAACCTATCTATCCCCATGTGCAGATGCACCACCGCCCCCAACCCTGCTCCCGCCCCCATCGCCCCAAGTCTGGACTGTGTGGTTTGAAACTGGACAGCACCTCCAACAGTGCAGCACTCCCGCATGACTGCATTGGGAGTGTCAGCCTGGAGTATGTCCTCAAGTTCCTGGTGTGAGACTTGAACCCACAGCCGTCTGACTGTGGGTGTTACTTGAAGGTAATGGAGAAAAGAGCCAGAGGAGAATTTGAGGACATTTTTTTTTAATGATCTGGAATGCTCTGCCTGAAATGATAGTGGAAGCAGATTCAATCGTAACTTTCAAAAGGGAATTGGATAAATACCTGAAGGGGAAAAATATGCAGGGCTATGGGAAAAGAACAAGGGCTTGTGTGGTTAATTGGATCGCTCTTGTAAAGAGCTGGCACAGGCGTAATGGGACAAATGGCCTCCTTTTATTGCTCGATATTGCTGTACCATTGAGTGAAGGCGATGGCTACGAAAGAGAACAGAGAGCACACTGTCAGCCAAAGAGTAACAGAATACAGGAATAAGGGCTGAGCTATGAGTCAGAACTGCTGCACTACAAAGTTCCAGCTGATTTCACAACGTGTTGCCTATACTCAACAGGAGAGAGGCTCGGAGAAGAGACGTCGGGAGGCGGGAGCTTAAGGGTAGAGGACTGGGGAAATGAATGAGCAGTGCAGACTGGGGAAATGAGTGAACAGTGAGGACTGGGGAATGAATGAGCAGTGCAGACTGGGGAAATGAGTGAGCAGTGAGGACCGTGGGAATGAGTGAACAGTGAGGACTGGGGGAATGAATGAACAGTGCAAACTGGGGGAATGAGTGAACAGTGAGGACTGGGGGAATGAATGAACAGTGCAAACTGGGGTAATGAGTGAGCAGTGAGGACTGGGGTAAGGAGTGAGCAGTGAGGACTGGGGAATGAGTGAGCAGTGAGGACCGTGGGAATGAGTGATCAGTGCAGACTGGGGGAATGAGTGAACAGTGCAGACTGGGGTAATGAGTGAGCAGTGAGGACTGGGGTAATGAGTGAACAGTGAGGACTGGGGGAATGAGTGAACAGTGCAGACTGGGGGAATGAGTGAACAGTGCAGACTGGGGTAATGAGTGAGCAGTGAGGACTGGGGTAATGAGTGAACAGTGAGGACTGGGGGAATGAGTGAGCAGTGAGGACTGGGGTAAGGAGTGAGCAGTGAGGACTGGGGAATGAGTGATCAGTGCAGACTGGGGTAATGAGTGAGCAGTGCAGACTGGGGTAATGAGTGAGCAGTGAGGACTGGGGTAATGAGTGAACAGTGAGGACTGGGGGAATGAGTGAACAGTGCAGACTGGGGGAATGAGTGAACAGTGCAGACTGGGGTAATGAGTGAGCAGTGAGGACTGGGGTAATGAGTGAACAGTGAGGACTGGGGGAATGAGTGAACAGTGCAGACTGGGGGAATGAGTGAACAGTGCAGACTGGGGTAATGAGTGAGCAGTGCAGACTGGGGTAATGAGTGAACAGTGAGGACTGGGGTAATGAGTGAACAGTGAGGACTGGGGGAATGAGTGAACAGTGCAGACTGGGGGAATGAGTGAACAGTGCAGACTGGGGGAATGAGTGATCAGTGCAGTCTGGGGAAGGAGTGAGCAGTGCAGACTGGGGGAATGAGTGAACAGTGCAGACTGGGGTAATGAGTGAGCAGTGCAGACTGGGGTAATGAGTGAACAGTGCAGACTGGGGGAATGAGTGAACAGTGCAGACTGGGGGAATGAGTGATCAGTGCAGTCTGGGGAAGGAGTGAGCAGTGCAGACTGGGGGAATGAGTGAGCAGTGAGGACTGGGGGAATGAATGAACAGTGCAGTCTGGGGAAGGAGTGAGCATTGCAGACTGGGGGAATGAGTGATCAGTGCAGACTGGGGTAATGAGTGAGCAGTGCAGACTGGGGTAATGAGTGAACAGTGAGGACTGGGGGAATGAGTGATCAGTGCAGTCTGGGGAAGGAGTGAGCATTGCAGACTGGGGGAATGAGTGATCAGTGCAGTCTGGGGAAGGAGTGAGCATTGCAGACTGGGGTAATGAGTGAACAGTGCAGACTGGGGGAATGAGTGAGCAGTGCAGACTGGGGTAATGAGTGAGCAGTGAGGACTGGGGTAATGAGTGAACAGTGCAGACTGGGGTAATGAGTGAGCAGTGCAGACTGGGGTAATGAGTGAACAGTGCAGACTGGGGGAATGAGTGATCAGTGCAGTCTGGGGAAGGAGTGAGCAGTGCAGACTGGGGGAATGAGTGAGCAGTGAGGACTGGGGGAATGAATGAACAGTGCAGACTGGGGTAATGAGTGAACAGTGCAGACTGGGGGAATGAGTGAACAGTGCAGACTGGGGGAATGAGTGATCAGTGCAGTCTGGGGAAGGAGTGAGCAGTGCAGACTGGGGGAATGAGTGAGCAGTGAGGACTGGGGGAATGAATGAACAGTGCAGTCTGGGGAAGGAGTGAGCATTGCAGACTGGGGGAATGAGTGATCAGTGCAGACTGGGGTAATGAGTGAGCAGTGCAGACTGGGGTAATGAGTGAACAGTGAGGACTGGGGGAATGAGTGATCAGTGCAGTCTGGGGAAGGAGTGAGCATTGCAGACTGGGGGAATGAGTGATCAGTGCAGTCTGGGGAAGGAGTGAGCATTGCAGACTGGGGTAATGAGTGAACAGTGCAGACTGGGGGAATGAGTGAGCAGTGCAGACTGGGGTAATGAGTGAGCAGTGAGGACTGGGGTAATGAGTGAACAGTGCAGACTGGGGTAATGAGTGAGCAGTGCAGACTGGGGTAATGAGTGAACAGTGAGGACTGGGGGAATGAGTGATCAGTGCAGTCTGGGGAAGGAGTGAGCATTGCAGACTGGGGGAATGAGTGATCAGTGCAGACTGGGGGAATGAGTGAACAGTGCAGACTGGGGGAATGAGTGAGCAGTGCAGACTGGGGGAATGAATGAACAGTGCAGACTGGGGTAATGAGTGAGCAGTGCAGACTGGGGTAATGAGTGAGCAGTGAGGACTGGGGGAATGAATGAACAGTGCAGACTGGGGTAATGAGTGAGCAGTGCAGTCTGGGGAAGGAGTGAGCACTGCAGACTGGGGGAATGAGTGATCAGTGCAGACTGGGGTAATGAGTGAGCAGTGAGGACTTGGGAAATGAATGAACAGTGCAGACTGGGGTAATGAGTGAGCAGTGAGGACTGGGGAAATGAATGAACAGTGCAGACTGGGGTAATGAGTGAGCAGTGAGGACTGGGGAAATGAATGAACAGTGCAGACTGGGGTAATGAGTGAGCAGTGAGGACTGGGGGAATGAGTGAACAGTGAGGACAGGGGTAATGAGTGAACAGTGCAGACTGGGGTAATGAGTGAGGCAGTGCAGACTGGGGTAATGAGTGAGCAGTGAGGACTGGGGGAATGAATGAACAGTGCAGACTGGGGGAGTGAGTGAACAGTGCAGACTGGGGGAGTGAGTGAACAGTGCAGACTGGGGTAATGAGTGAACAGTGAGGACTGGGGGAATGAATGAACAGTGCAGACAGGGGGAGTGAGTGAACAGTGCAGACAGGGGTAATGAGTGAGCAGTGAGGACTGGGGGTATGAGTGAGCAGTGAGGACTGGGGTAATGAATGAACAGTGCAGACTGGGGTAATGAGTGAGCAGTGCTGACTGGGGTAATGAGTGAACAGTGAGGACTGGGGAATGAGAGAACAGTGCGGACTGGGCAATGAGTGAACAGTGCAGACTGGGGGAATGAATGAACAGTGCAGACTGGGGTAATGAGTGAACAGTGAGGACTTGGGGAATGAATGAACAGTGCAGACTGGGGTAATGAGTGAACAGTGAGGACTGGGGAATGAGAGAACAGTGCAGACTGGGGTAATGAGTGAACAGTGAGGACTGGGGAATGAGAGAACAGTGCAGACTGGGGGAGTGAGTGAACAGTGCAGACTGGGGTAATGAGTGAACAGTGAGGACTGGGGAATGAGAGAACAGTGCAGACTGGGGGAGTGAGTGAACAGTGCAGACTGGGGTAATGAGTGAACAGTGCAGACTGGGGTAATGAGTGAGCAGTGAGGACTGGGGAATGAGTGAACAGTGCAGACTGGGGGAGTGAGTGAACAGTGCAGACTGGGGTAATGAGTGAGCAGTGCAGACTGGGGTAATGAGTGAACAGTGAGGACTGGGGAATGAGAGAACAGTGCAGACTGGGGTAATGAGGGAGCATTGCGGACTGGGCAATGAGTGAACAGTGCAGACTTGCGTAATGAGTGAACAGTGCGGACTGGGCAATGAGTGAACAGTGCAGACTGGGCTAATGAGTGAACAGTGCAGACATGGGGGAATGAGTGAACAGTGAGGACTGGGTAATGAGTGAACAGTGCAGACTGGGGTAATGAGTGAGCAGTGAGGACTGGGTAATGAGTGAACAGTGCAGACTGGGGTAATGAGTGAGCAGTGAGGACTGGGGAATGAATGAACAGTGCAGACTGGGGGAATGAATGAACAGTGCAGACTGGGGTAATGAGTGATGCAGTGCAGACTGGGGTAATGAGTGAGCAGTGAGGACTGGGGGAATGAATGAAGAGTGCAGACTGGGGGAATGAGTGAACAGTGAGGACTGGTGGAATGAATGAAGAGTGCAGACTGGGGGAATGAGTGAACAGTGCAGACTGGGGTAATGAGTGAGCAGTGAGGACTGGGGAATGAGTGAGCAGTGAGGACTGGGGGAATGAATGAACAGTGCAGACTGGGGGAATGAATGAACAGTGCAGACTGGGGTAATGAGTGATGCAGTGCAGACTGGGGTAATGAGTGAGCAGTGAGGACTGGGGGAATGAATGAAGAGTGCAGACTGGGGGAATGAGTGAACAGTGAGGACTGGTGGAATGAATGAAGAGTGCAGACTGGGGGAATGAGTGAACAGTGAGGACTGGTGGAATGAATGAAGAGTGCAGACTGGGGGAATGAGTGAGGCAGTGCAGACTGGGGTAATGAGTGAGCAGTGAGGACTGGGGGAATGAATGGACAGTGAGGACTGGTGGAATGAATGAAGAGTGCAGACTGGGGTAATGAGTGAGGCAGTGCAGACTGGGGTAATGAGTGAGCAGTGAGGACTGGGGGAGTGAGTGAACAGTGCAGACTGGGGTAATGAGTGAGCAGTGAGGACTGGGGGAATGAATGAAGAGTGCAGACTGGGGGAATGAGTGAACAGTGAGGACTGGTGGAATGAATGAAGAGTGCAGACTGGGGTAATGAGTGAGGCAGTGCAGACTGGGGTAATGAGTGAGCAGTGAGGACTGGGGGAATGAATGAACAGTGCAGACTGGGGGAGTGAGTGAACAGTGAGGACTGGGGGAGTGAGTGAACAGTGCAGACTGGGGTAATGAGTGAACAGTGCAGACTGGGGTAATGAGTGAACAGTGCACACTGGGGTAATGAGTGAACAGTGAGGACTGGGGAATGAGAGAACAGTGCAGACATGGGGGAATGAGTGAACAGTGAGGACTGGGTAATGAGTGAACAGTGAGGACTGGGGAATGAGAGAACAGTGCAGACATGGGGGAATGAGTGAACAGTGCAGACTGGGCTAATGAGTGAACAGTGCAGACATGGGGGAATGAGTGAACAGTGAGGACTGGGTAATGAGTGAACAGTGCAGACTGGGGTAATGAGTGAGCAGTGAGGACTGGGGAATGAGTGAGCAGTGAGGACTGGGGGAATGAATGAACAGTGCAGACTGGGGGAATGAATGAACAGTGCAGACTGGGGTAATGAGTGAGCAGTCAGGACTGGGGGAATGAGTGAGCAGTGAGGACTGGGGTAATGAGTGAACAGTGAGGACTGGGGGAATGAATGAACAGTGCAGACTCGGGGAATGAGTGAACAGTGCAGAATGGGGTAATGAGTGAACAGTGCAGACTGGGGTAGTGAGTGAGCAGTGCAGACTGGGGTAATGAGTGAGCAGTGAGGACTGGGGTAATGAATGGACAGTGAGGACTGGGGGAATGAATGAACAGAGCAGACTGGGGTAATGAGTGAGCAGTGCAGACTGGCGTAATGAGTGAACAGTGAGGACTGGGGGAATAAGTGAACAGTGGAGACTGGGGTAATGAGTGAGCAGTGAGGACTGGGTAATGAGTGAGCAGTGCAGACTGGGGTAAGGAGTGAGCATTGCAGACTGGCGTAATGAGTGAACAGTGAGGACTGGGGGAATAAGTGAACAGTGGAGACTGGGGTAATGAGTGAGCAGTGAGGACTGGGGTAATGAGTGAACAGTGCAGACTGGGGAATGAGTGAACAGTGGAGACTGGGGTAATGAGTGAGCAGTGAGGACTGGGGTAATGAATGGACAGTGAGGACTGGGGGAATGAATGAACAGAGCAGACTGGGGTAATGAGTGAGCAGTGCAGACTGGCGTAATGAGTGAACAGTGAGGACTGGGGGAATAAGTGAACAGTGGAGACTGGGGTAATGAGTGAGCAGTGAGGACTGGGTAATGAGTGAGCAGTGCAGACTGGGGTAAGGAGTGAGCATTGCAGACTGGCGTAATGAGTGAACAGTGAGGACTGGGGGAATAAGTGAACAGTGGAGACTGGGGTAATGAGTGAGCAGTGAGGACTGGGGTAATGAGTGAACAGTGCAGACTGGGGAATGAGTGAACAGTGGAGACTGGGGTAATGAGTGAGCAGTGCAGACTGGGATAATGAGTGAGCAGTGCAGACTGGGGTAATGAGTGAACAGTGCAGACTGGGGTAATGAGTGAGCAGTGAGGACTGGGTAATGAGTGAGCAGTGCAGACTGGGGTAATGAGTGAGCAGTGCAGACTGGGGTAATGAGTGAGCAGTGAGGACTGGGTAATGAGTGAGCAGTGCAGACTGGGGTAATGAGTGAGCAGTGCAGACTGGGGTAATGAGTGAGCAGTGAGGACTGGGGTAATGAGTGAGCAGTGAGGAATGGGCAATGAGTGAGCAGTGAGGACTGGGGAATGAGTGAACAGTGCAGACTGGGGTAATGAGTGAGCAGTGCAGACTGGGGTCATGAGTGAGCAGTGCAGACTGGGGTAATGAGTGAGCAGTGAGGACTGGGGAATGAGTGAACAGTGCAGACTGGGGTAATGAGTGAGCAGTGCAGACTGGGGTCATGAGTGAGCAGTGCAGACTGGGGTAATGAGTGAGCAGTGCAGACTGGGGTAATGAGTGAGCAGTGAGGACTGGGGTAATGAGTGAGCAGTGAGGAATGGGCAATGAGTGAGCAGTGCAGACTGGGGTAATGAGTGAGCAGTGAGGACTGGGGAATGAGTGAACAGTGCAGACTGGGGTAATGAGTGAGCAGTGCAGACTGGGGTAATGAGTGAGCAGTGAGGACTGGGGTAATGAGTGAGCAGTGAGGACTGGGGAATGAGTGAACAGTGCAGACTGGGGTAATGAGTGAGCAGTGAGGACTGGGGTAATGAGTGAGCAGTGCAGACTGGAGTAATGACTGAACAGTGCAGACTGGGGTAATGAGTGAGCAGTGCAGACTGGAGTAATGACTGAACAGTGAGGACTGGAGTAATGACTGAACAGTGCAGACTGGGGTAATGAGTGAGCAGTGCAGACTGGAGTAATGACTGAACAGTGCAGACTGGGGTAATGAGTGAGCAGTGCAGACTGGAGTAATGACTGAACAGTGCAGACTGGGGTAATGAGTGAACAGTGAGGACTGGAGTAATGAGTGAACAGTGCAGACTGGGGTAATGAGTGAGCAGTGCAGACTGGAGTAATGACTGAACAGTGCAGACTGGGGTAATGAGTGAACAGTGAGGACTGGAGTAATGACTGAACAGTGCAGACTGGGGTAATGAGTGAGCAGTGCAGACTGGGGGAATGACTGAACAGTGCAGACTGGGGTAATGAGAGAGCAATGAGGACTGGGGGAATGAGTGAACAGTGAGGACTGGAGTAATGACTGAACAGTGCAGACTGGGGTAATGAGTGAGCAGTGCAGACTGGGGTAATGACTGAACAGTGCAGACTGGGGTAATGAGAGAGCAGTGCAGACTGGGGTAATGACTGAACAGTGCAGACTGGGGTAATGAGAGAGCAGTGCAGACTGGGGTAATGAGTGAACAGTGCAGACTGGGGTAATGAGTGAACAGTGCAGACTGGGGGAATGAGTGAACAGTGCAGACTGGGGTAATGAGTGAGCAGTGCAGACTGGGGTAATGAGTGAACAGTGCAGACTGGGGTAATGAGTGAGCAGTGCAGACTGGGGTAATGAGTGAACAGTGCAGACTGGGGTAATGAGTGAGCAGTGCAGACTGGGGTAATGCGTGAGCAGTGAGGACTGGGGAATGAGTGAACAGTGCAGACTGGGGGAATGAGTGAACAGTGCAGACTGGGGGAATGAGTGAACAGTGCAGACTGGGGTAATGAGAGAGCAGTGCAGACTGGGGTAATGAGTGAGCAGTGAGGACTGGGGAATGAGTGAACAGTGCAGACTGGGGGAATGAGTGAACAGTGCAGACTGGGGGAATGAGTGAACAGTGCAGACTGGGGTAATGAGTGAACAGTGCAGACTGGGGTAATGAGTAGCAGTGCAGACTGGGGTAATGAGAGAGCAGTGCAGACTGGGGTAATGAGTGAGCAGTGCAGACTGGGGTAATGAGTGAACAGTGCAGACTGGAGTAATGAGTGAACAGTGCAGACTGGAGTAATGAGTGAACAGTGCAGACTGGAGTAATGAGTGAACAGTGCAGACTGGAGTAATGAGTGAACAGTGCAGACTGGGGTAATGAGTGAACAGTGCAGACTGGAGTAATGAGTGAACAGTGCAGACTGGGGTAATGAGTGAACAGTGCAGACTGGAGTAATGAGTGAACAGTGCAGACTGGAGTAATGAGTGAACAGTGCAGACTGGGGTAATGAGTGAACAGTGCAGACTGGAGTAATGAGTGAACAGTGCAGACTGGGGTAATGAGTGAACAGTGCAGACTGGAGTAATGAGTGAACAGTGCAGACTGGGGTAATGAGTGAGCAGTGCAGACTGGGGTAATGAGTGAACAGTGCAGACTGGGGTAATGAGTGAGCAGTGAGGACAGGGGGAATGAGTGAACAGTGCAGACTGGGGTAATGACTGAACAGTGCAGACTGGGGTAATGAGTAGCAGTGAGGAGTGGGGTAATGAGAGAGCAGTGCAGACTGGGGTAATGAGTAGCAGTGAGGAGTGGGGAATGAGTGAACAGTGCAGACTGGGGGAATGAGTGAACAGTGCAGACTGGGGTAATGAGTGAGCAGTGCAGACTGGGGTAATGAGTGAGCAGTGAGGACTGGGGAATGAGTGAACAGTGCAGACTGGGGGAATGAGTGAACAGTGAGGACTGGGGAATGAGTGAACAGTGCAGACTGGGCAAATGAGAGAACAGTGCAGACAGGAGCAATGAGTGAGCAGTGAGGACTGGGGGAATGAATGAACAGTGCAGACTGGGGTAATGAGTGAGCAGTGAGGACTGGGGAATGAGTGAACAGTGCAGACTGGGGGAATGAGTGAGCAGTGAGGACTGGGGGAATGAATGAACAGTGCAGACTGGGGGAATGAGTGAACAGTGCAGACTGGGGTAATGAGTGAGCAGTGCAGACTGGGGTAATGAGTGAACAGTGAGGACTGGGGAATGAGTGAGCAGTGCAGACTGGGCAAATGAGAGAACAGTGCAGACAGGAGCAATGAGTGAGCAGTGCAGACTGGGGTAATGAGTGAGCAGTGAGGACTGGGGGAATGAGTGAGCAGTGAGGACTGGGGGAATGAGTGAGCAGTGCAGACTGGGGTAATGAGTGAACAGTGAGGACTGGGGAATGAGTGAACAGTGCAGACTGGGGGAATGAGTGAACAGTGAGGACTGGGCAAATGAGTGAACAGTGCAGACTGGGGGAATGAGTGAACAGTGCAGACTGGGGTAATGAGTGAACATTGAGGACTGGGGAATGAGTGAACAGTGCAGACTGGGCAAATGAGAGAACAGTGCAGACTGGGGTAATGAGTGAGCAGTGAGGACTGGGGGAATGAGTGAACTGAGCAGACTGGGGTAATGAGTGAGCAGTGCAGACTGGGGTAATGAGTGAGCAGTGAGGACTGGGGGAATGAGTGAGCAGTGAGGACTGGGGGAATGAGTGAGCAGTGCAGACTGGGGTAATGAGTGAACAGTGAGGACTGGGGAATGAGTGAACAGTGCAGACTGGGGGAATGAGTGAACAGTGCAGACTGGGGTAATGAGTGAACAGTGAGGACTGGGGAATGAGTGAACAGTGCAGACTGGGCAAATGAGAGAACAGTGCAGACTGGGATAATGAGTGAGCAGTGAGGACTGGGGGAATGAATGAACAGTGCAGACAGGAGCAATGAGTGAGCAGTGCAGACTGGGGTAATGAATGAACAGTGAGGACTGGGGGAATGAATGAACAGTGCAGACAGGAGCAATGAGTGAGCAGTGCAGACTGGGGTAATGAGTGAGCAGTGCAGACTGGGGTAATGAGTGAGCAGTGAGGACTGGGGGAATGAGTGAGCAGTGCAGACTGGGGTAAGGAGTGAACATTGCAGACTGGGGAAATGAGTGAGCAGTGCAGACTGGGGTAAGGAGTGAACATTGCAGACTGGGGAAATGAGTGATCAGTGCAGACTGGGGTAATGAGTGAGCAGTGCAGTCTGGGGAAGGACTGAGCATTGCAGACTGGGGTAATGAGTGAGCAGTGCAGACTGGGGTAATGAGTGAGCAGTGAGGACTGGGGGAATGAGTGAGCAGTGCAGACTGGGGTAAGGAGTGAGCATTGCAGACTGGGGGAATGAGTGATCAGTGCAGACTGGGGGAATGAGTGAGCAGTGCAGTCTGGGGAAGGAGTGAGCATTGCAGACTGGGGGAATGAGTGATCACTGCAGACTGGGGTAATGAGTGAGCTGTGAGGACTGGGGGAATGAGTGAGCAGTGCAGACTGGGGTAAGGACTGAGCATTGCAGACTGGGGGAATGAGTGATCAGTGCAGACTGGGGTAATGAGTGAGCAGTGCAGATTGGGGGAATGAGTGAGCATTGCAGACTGGGGTAATGAGTGAGCAGTGCAGATTGGGGTAATGAGTGAGCTGTGCTGACTTGGGTAAGGACTGAGCATTGCAGACTGGGGGAATGAGTGATCAGTGCAGACTGGGGTAAGGACTGAGCATTGCAGACTGGGGGAATGAGTGAGCATTGCAGACTGGGGGAATGAGTGAGCATTGCAGACTGGGGTAATGAGTGAGCTGTGAGGACTGGGGGAATGAGTGAGCAGTGCAGACTGGGGTAAGGACTGAGCATTGCAGACTGGGGGAATGAGTGAACAGTGCAGACTGGGGTAATGAGTGAACAGTGCAGACTGGGGTAATGAGTGAGCAGTGAGGACTGGGGTAATGAGTGAACAGTGCAGACTGGGGGAATGAGTGAACAGTGCAGACTGGGGTAATGAATGAACAGTGCAGACTGGGGTAATGAGTGAACAGTGCAGACTGGGGTAATGAGTGAGCAGTGAGGACTGGGGAATCAGTGAGCAGTGCAGACTGGGGTAATGAGTGCGCAGTGAGGACTGGGGAATGAGTGATCAGTAGAGACTGGGGTAATGAGTGAACAGTGCAGACTGGGTTAATGAGTGAGCAGTGAGGACTGGGGGAATGAATGAACAGTGCAGACGGGGGGAATGAGTGAACAGAGCAGACTGGGGTAATGAGTGAACAGTGAGGACTGGGGAATGAATGAACAGTGAGGAATGGGGGAATGAATGAACAGAGCAGACAGGGGTAATGAATGAGCAGTGCAGACTGGGGTAATGAGTGAACAGTGAGGACTGGGGGAATGAATGAATATTGCAGACTGGGGGAATGAGTGAACAGTGCAGACTGGGATAATGAGTGAGCAGTGCAGACTGGGGTAATGAGTGAGCAGTCAGGACTGGGGTAATGAGTGAGCAGTGAGGACTGGGGGAATGAGTGAGCAGTGCAGACTGGGGTAAGGAGTGAGCATTGCAGACTGGGGGAATGAGTGAGCAGTGCAGACTGGGGTAATGAGTGAACAGTGCAGACTGGGGTAATGAGTGAGCAGTGAGGACTGGGGTAATGAGTGAGCAGTGAGGACTGGGGGAATGAGTGAGCAGTGCAGACTGGGGTAAGGAGTGAGCATTGCAGACTGGGGGAATGAGTGATCAGTGCAGACTGGGGTAATGAGTGATCACTGCAGACTAGGGTAATGAGTGAGCTGTGCAGACTGGGGTAAGGAGTGAGCAGTGCAGATTGGGGTAATGAGTGAACAGTGAGGACTGGGGGAATGAATGAAAATTGCAGACTGGGGGAATGAGTGAGCAGTGAGGACTGGGGGAATGATTGAGCAGTGCAGACTGGGGTAAGGAGTGAGCAGTGAGGACTGGGGGAATGAATGAAAATTGCAGACTGGGGGAATGAGTGAGCAGTGCAGACTGGGGTAATGAGTGAACAGTGCAGACTGTGGTAATGAGTGAGCAGTGAGGACTGGGGGAATGAATGATCAATGCAGACTGGGGTAATGAGTGAACAGTGCAGACTGTGGTAATGAGTGAGCAGTGAGGACTGGGGGAATGAATGATCAGTGCAGACTGGGGTAATGAGTGAGCAGTGCAGACTGGGGTAATGAGTGAGCAGTGAGGACGGGGGAATGAATGATCAGTGCAGACTGGGGTAATGAGTGAACAGTGCAGACTGTGGTAATGAGTGAGCAGTGAGGACTGGCGGAATGATTGAGCAGTGCAGACTGGGGTAAGGAGTGAGCATTGCAGACTGGGGTAATGAGTGAACAGTGCAGACTGTGGTAATGAGTGAGCAGTGAGGACTGGGTAATGAGTGAGCAGTGAGGACTGGGGTAATGAGTGAGCAGTGAGGACTGGGTAATGAGTGAGCAGTGAGGACTGGGGTAATGAGTGAGCAGTGAGGACTGGGGTAATGAGTGAGCAGTGCAGACTGGGGTAATGAGTGAGCAGTGAGGACTGGGGTAATGAGTGAGCAGTGAGGACTGGGGTAATGAGTGAGCAGTGAGGACTGGGGTAATGAGTGAGCAGTGAGGACTGGAGGAATGAATGATCAGTGCAGACTGGGGGAATGATTGAGCAGTGCAGACTGGGATAATGAGTGAGCAGTGCAGACTGGGGTAATGAGTGAGCAGTGAGGACTGGGTAATGAGTGAGCAGTGAGGACTGGGGTAATGAGTGAGCAGTGAGGACTGGGGTAATGAGTGAGCAGTGCAGACTGGGGTAATGAGTGAGCAGTGAGGACTGGGGTAATGAGTGAGCAGTGAGGACTGGGTAATGAGTGAGCAGTGCAGACTGGGGTAATGAGTGAGCAGTGCAGACTGGGGTAATGAGTGAGCAGTGAGGACTGGGGTAATGAGTGAGCAGTGAGGACTGGGTAATGAGTGAGCAGTGAGGAATGGGCAATGAGTGAGCAGTGCAGACTGGGGTAATGAGTGAGCAGTGAGGACTGGGGAATGAGTGAGCAGTGCAGACTGGGGTAATGAGTGAACAGTGCAGACTGGGGTAATGAGTGAGCAGTGAGGACTGGGGAATGAGTGAAAAAGTGCAGACTGGGTTAATGAGTGAACAGTGAGGACTGGGGAATGAGTGAACAGTGAGGAATGGGGGAATGAATGAAAATTGCAGACTGGGGGAATGAGTGAACAGTGCAGACTGGGGTAATGAGTGAGCATTGCAGACTGCGGTAATGAGTGAACAGTGAGGACTGGGGGAATGAATGAAAATTGCAGACTGGGGGAATGAGTGAACAGTGCAGACTGGGGTAATGAGTGAGCAGTGCAGACTGGGGTAATGAGTGAGCAGTGAGGACTGGGTAATGAGTGAGCAGTGCAGACTGGGGTAATGAGTGAGCAGTGAGGACTGGGGTAATGAGTGAGCAGTGAGGACTGGGTAATGAGTGAGCAGTGCAGACTGGGGTAATGAGTGAGCAGTGCAGACTGGGGTAATGAGTGAGCAGTGAGGACTGGGGAATGAGTGAACAGTGCAGACTGGGGTAATGAGTGAGCATTGCAGACTGCGGTAATGAGTGAGCAGTGCAGACTGGGGTAATGAGTGAGCAGTGAGGACTGGGGTAATGAGTGAGCAGTGAGGACTGGGTAATGAGTGAGCAGTGCAGACTGGGGTAATGAGTGAGCAGTGCAGACTGGGGTAATGAGTGAGCAGTGAGGACTGGGTAATGAGTGAGCAGTGCAGACTGGGGGAATGAGTGAGCAGTGCAGACTGGGGTAATGAGTGAGCTGTGAGGACTGGGGAATGAGTGAGCAGTGCAGACTGGGGGAATGAGTGAGCAGTGAGGACTGGGGAATGAGTGAAAAAGTGCAGACTGGGTTAATGAGTGAACAGTGAGGACTGGGGAATGAGTGAACAGTGAGGAATGGGGGAATGAATGAACAGAGCAGACTGGGGTAATGAGTGAGCAGTGCAGACTGGGGTAATGAGTGAACAGTGAGGACTGGGGGAATGAATGAAAATTGCAGACTGGGGGAATGAGTGAACAGTGCAGACTGGGGTAATGAGTGAGCAGTGAGGACTGGGGGAATGATTGAGCAGTGCAGACTGGGGTAAGGAGTGAGCATTGCAGACTGGGGGAATGAGTGATCAGTGCAGACTGGGGTAATGAGTGAGCTGTGAGGACTGGGGAATGAGTGAGCAGTGCAGACTGGGGTAAGGACTGAGCATTGCAGACTGGGGGAATGAGTGAGTGGTGCAGACTGGGGTAATGAGTGAACAGTGCAGACTGGGGGAATGAGTGAGCAGTGCAGACTGGGGTAATGAGTGAACAGTGAGGACTGGGGAATGAGTGAACAGTGAGGACTGGGGAATGAGTGAGCAGTGCAGACTGGGGTAATGAGTGAACAGTGCAGACTGGGGAATGAGTGAAAAAGTGCAGACTGGGTTAATGAGTGAACAGTGAGGACTGGGGAATGAGTGAACAGTGAGGAATGGGGGAATGAATGAACAGAGCAGACTGGGGTAATGAGTGAGCAGTGCAGACTGGGGTAATGAGTGAACAGTGAGGACTGGGGGAATGAATGAAAATTGCAGACTGGGGGAATGAGTGAACAGTGCAGACTGGGGTAATGAGTGAGCAGTGAGGACTGGGGGAATGATTGAGCAGTGCAGACTGGGGTAAGGAGTGAGCATTGCAGACTGGGGGAATGAGTGATCAGTGCAGACTGGGGTAATGAGTGAGCTGTGAGGACTGGGGAATGAGTGAGCAGTGCAGACTGGGGTAAGGACTGAGCATTGCAGACTGGGGGAATGAGTGAGTGGTGCAGACTGGGGTAATGAGTGAACAGTGCAGACTGGGGGAATGAGTGAGCAGTGCAGACTGGGGTAATGAGTGAGCAGTGCAGACTGGGGTAATGAGTGAACAGTGAGGACTGGGGAATGAGTGAACAGTGAGGACTGGGGAATGAGTGAGCAGTGCAGACTAGGGTAATGAGTGAGCTGTGCAGACTGGGGTAAGGAGTGAGCAGTGCAGATTGGGGTAATGAGTGAACAGTGAGGACTGGGGGAATGAATGAAAATTGCAGACTGGGGGAATGAGTGAGCAGTGAGGACTGGGGGAATGATTGAGCAGTGCAGACTGGGGTAAGGAGTGAGCAGTGAGGACTGGGGGAATGAATGAAAATTGCAGACTGGGGGAATGAGTGAGCAGTGCAGACTGGGGTAATGAGTGAACAGTGCAGACTGTGGTAATGAGTGAGCAGTGAGGACTGGGGGAATGAATGATCAATGCAGACTGGGGTAATGAGTGAACAGTGCAGACTGTGGTAATGAGTGAGCAGTGAGGACTGGGGGAATGAATGATCAGTGCAGACTGGGGTAATGAGTGAGCAGTGCAGACTGGGGTAATGAGTGAGCAGTGAGGACGGGGGAATGAATGATCAGTGCAGACTGGGGTAATGAGTGAACAGTGCAGACTGTGGTAATGAGTGAGCAGTGAGGACTGGCGGAATGATTGAGCAGTGCAGACTGGGGTAAGGAGTGAGCATTGCAGACTGGGGTAATGAGTGAACAGTGCAGACTGGGGTAATGAGTGAGCAGTGAGGACTGGGTAATGAGTGAGCAGTGAGGACTGGAGGAATGAATGATCAGTGCAGACTGGGGGAATGATTGAGCAGTGCAGACTGGGATAATGAGTGAGCAGTGCAGACTGGGGTAATGAGTGAGCAGTGAGGACTGGGTAATGAGTGAGCAGTGAGGACTGGGGTAATGAGTGAGCAGTGAGGACTGGGGTAATGAGTGAGCAGTGCAGACTGGGGTAATGAGTGAGCAGTGAGGACTGGGGTAATGAGTGAGCAGTGAGGACTGGGTAATGAGTGAGCAGTGCAGACTGGGGTAATGAGTGAGCAGTGCAGACTGGGGTAATGAGTGAGCAGTGAGGACTGGGGTAATGAGTGAGCAGTGAGGACTGGGTAATGAGTGAGCAGTGAGGAATGGGCAATGAGTGAGCAGTGCAGACTGGGGTAATGAGTGAGCAGTGAGGACTGGGGAATGAGTGAGCAGTGCAGACTGGGGTAATGAGTGAACAGTGCAGACTGGGGTAATGAGTGAGCAGTGAGGACTGGGGAATGAGTGAAAAAGTGCAGACTGGGTTAATGAGTGAACAGTGAGGACTGGGGAATGAGTGAACAGTGAGGAATGGGGGAATGAATGAAAATTGCAGACTGGGGGAATGAGTGAACAGTGCAGACTGGGGTAATGAGTGAGCATTGCAGACTGCGGTAATGAGTGAACAGTGAGGACTGGGGGAATGAATGAAAATTGCAGACTGGGGGAATGAGTGAACAGTGCAGACTGGGGTAATGAGTGAGCAGTGCAGACTGGGGTAATGAGTGAGCAGTGAGGACTGGGTAATGAGTGAGCAGTGCAGACTGGGGTAATGAGTGAGCAGTGAGGACTGGGGTAATGAGTGAGCAGTGAGGACTGGGTAATGAGTGAGCAGTGCAGACTGGGGTAATGAGTGAGCAGTGCAGACTGGGGTAATGAGTGAGCAGTGAGGACTGGGGAATGAGTGAACAGTGCAGACTGGGGTAATGAGTGAGCATTGCAGACTGCGGTAATGAGTGAGCAGTGCAGACTGGGGTAATGAGTGAGCAGTGAGGACTGGGGTAATGAGTGAGCAGTGAGGACTGGGTAATGAGTGAGCAGTGCAGACTGGGGTAATGAGTGAGCAGTGCAGACTGGGGTAATGAGTGAGCAGTGAGGACTGGGTAATGAGTGAGCAGTGCAGACTGGGGGAATGAGTGAGCAGTGCAGACTGGGGTAATGAGTGAGCTGTGAGGACTGGGGAATGAGTGAGCAGTGCAGACTGGGGGAATGAGTGAGCAGTGAGGACTGGGGAATGAGTGAAAAAGTGCAGACTGGGTTAATGAGTGAACAGTGAGGACTGGGGAATGAGTGAACAGTGAGGAATGGGGGAATGAATGAACAGAGCAGACTGGGGTAATGAGTGAGCAGTGCAGACTGGGGTAATGAGTGAACAGTGAGGACTGGGGGAATGAATGAAAATTGCAGACTGAGGGAATGAGTGAACAGTGCAGACTGGGGTAATGAGTGAGCAGTGAGGACTGGGGGAATGATTGAGCAGTGCAGACTGGGGTAAGGAGTGAGCATTGCAGACTGGGGGAATGAGTGATCAGTGCAGACTGGGGTAATGAGTGAGCTGTGAGGACTGGGGAATGAGTGAGCAGTGCAGACTGGGGTAAGGACTGAGCATTGCAGACTGGGGCAATGAGTGAGTGGTGCAGACTGGGGTAATGAGTGAACAGTGCAGACTGGGGGAATGAGTGAGCAGTGCAGACTGGGGTAATGAGTGAACAGTGAGGACTGGGGAATGAGTGAACAGTGAGGACTGGGGAATGAGTGAGCAGTGCAGACTGGGGTAATGAGTGAACAGTGCAGACTGGGGAATGAGTGAAAAAGTGCAGACTGGGTTAATGAGTGAACAGTGAGGACTGGGGAATGAGTGAACAGTGAGGAATGGGGGAATGAATGAACAGAGCAGACTGGGGTAATGAGTGAGCAGTGCAGACTGGGGTAATGAGTGAACAGTGAGGACTGGGGGAATGAATGAAAATTGCAGACTGGGGGAATGAGTGAACAGTGCAGACTGGGGTAATGAGTGAGCAGTGAGGACTGGGGGAATGATTGAGCAGTGCAGACTGGGGTAAGGAGTGAGCATTGCAGACTGGGGGAATGAGTGATCAGTGCAGACTGGGGTAATGAGTGAGCTGTGAGGACTGGGGAATGAGTGAGCAGTGCAGACTGGGGTAAGGACTGAGCATTGCAGACTGGGGGAATGAGTGAGTGGTGCAGACTGGGGTAATGAGTGAACAGTGCAGACTGGGGGAATGAGTGAGCAGTGCAGACTGGGGTAATGAGTGAGCAGTGCAGACTGGGGTAATGAGTGAACAGTGAGGACTGGGGAATGAGTGAACAGTGAGGACTGGGGAATGAGTGAGCAGTGCAGACTGGGGTAATGAGTGAACAGTGAGGACTGGGGAATGAGTGAACAGTGAGGACTGGGGAATGAGTGAGCAGTGCAGACTGGGGTAATGAGTGAACAGTGAGGACTGGGGAATGAGTGAACAGTGCAGACTGGGCTAATGAGTGAACAGTGAGGACTGGGGAATGAGTGAACAGTGCAGACTGGGCTAATGAGTGAACAGTGCAGACAGGAGCAATGAGTGAGCAGTGCAGACTGGGGAATGAGTGAACAGTGCAGACTGGGGTAATGAGTGAACAGTGAGGACTGGGGTAATGAGGGAGCATTGCGGACTGGGCAATGAGTGAACAATGCAGACTGGGGTAATGAGTGAGCAGTGAGGACTGGGTGAATGAATGAACAGTGCAGACTGGGGGAATGAGTGAACAGAGCAGACTGGAGTAATGAGTCAGCAGTGCAGACTGGGGGAATGAGTGAGCAGTGCCGTCAGGGGAAATGAGTGAACAGTGCAGACTGGGGTAATGAGTGAGCAGTGAGGACTGGGGTAATGAATGAACAGAGCAGACTGGGGTAATGAGTGAACAGTGATGACTGGGGGAATGAATGAATATTGCAGACTGGGGGAATGAGTGAACAGTGCAGACTGGGGTAATGTGTGAGCAGTGAGGACTGGGGGAATGAGTGAGCAGTGCAGACTCGGGTAAGGACTGAGCATTGCAGACTGGGGGAATGAGTGATCAGTGCAGACTGGGGTAATGAGTGAGCAGTGCAGATTGGGGTAATGAATGAACTCTGCAGACTGGGGGAATGAGTGAGCAGTGCAGACTGGGGTAATGAGTGAGCAGTGCAGACTGGGGTAATGAGTGAACATTGAGGACTGGGGAATGAGTGAGCAGTGAGGACTGGAGTAATTAGGGAGCATTGAGGACTGGGGAATGAGTGAGCAGTGAGGACTGGGGTAATTAGTGAGCAGTGAGGAATGGGCAATGAGTGAGCAGTGCAGACTGGGTAATGAGTGAACAGTGCAGACTGGGTAATGAGTGAGCATTGAGGACTGGGGAATGAGTGAGCAGTGAGGACTGGGGTAATTAGTGAGCAGTGAGGAATGGGCAATGAGTGAGCAGTGCAGACTGGGTAATGAGTGAACAGTGCAGACTGGGATAATGAGTGAGCAGTGAGGACTGGGCAATGAGTGAGCAGCGCAGACTGGGGTAATGAGTGAGCAGTGAGGACTGGGCAATGAGTGAGCAGCGCAGATGGGGTAATGGGTGAGCAGTGAGGACTGGGGCAATGAGTGAGCAGTGCAGACTGGGGGAATGAGGGAATAGTACAGTCTGGGGTTATGAGTGAGCAGTGAGGACTGGGGGAATGAATGAACAGTGCAGACTGGGGGAATGAGTGAATAGTGCAGACTGGGGTAATGAGTGAGCAGTGCAGACTGGAGTAATGAGTGAGCAGTGCAGACTGGGGTAATGAGTGAGCAGTGCAGACTGGGGTAATGAGTGAGCAGTGCAGACTGGGGTAATGAGTGAACAGTGCAGACTGGGGTAATGAGTGAACAGTGCAGACTGGGGTAATGAGTGAGCAGTGCAGACTGGAGTAATGAGTGAGCAGTGCAGACTGGGGAATGAGTGAGCAGTGCAGACTGGGGTAATGAGTGAGCAGTGCAGACTGGGGTAATGAGTGAACAGTGCAGACTGGGGTAATGAGTGAGCAGTGCAGACTGGGGTAATGAGTGAACAGTGCAGACTGGGGTAATGAGTGAACAGTGCAGACTGGGGTAATGAGTGAACAGTGCAGACTGGGGTAATGAGTGAGCAGTGCAGACTGGAGTAATGAGTGAGCAGTGCAGACTGGGGTAATGAGTGAACAGTGCAGACTGGGGTAATGAGTGAACAGTGCAGACTGGGGTAATGAGTGAACAGTGCAGACTGGGGTAATGAGTGAGCAGTGCAGACTGGAGCAATGAGTGAGCAGTGCAGACTGGGGTAATGAGTGAGCAGTGCAGACTGGGGTAATGAGTGAACAGTGCAGACTGGGGTAATGAGTGAGCAGTGCAGACTGGAGCAATGAGTGAGCAGTGCAGACTGGGGTAATGAGTGAGCAGTGCAGACTGGGGTAATGAGTGAGCAGTGCAGACTGGGGTAATGAGTGAGCAGTGCAGACTGGGGTAATGAGTGAGCAGTGAGGACTGGGGAATGAGTGAGCAGTGAGGACTGGGCAATGAGTGAGCAGTGCAGACTGGGGTAATGAATGAACAGTGCAGACTGGGGTAATGAGTGAGCAGTGCAGACTGGGGTAATGAATGAACAGTGCAGACTGGGGGAATGAGTGAATAGTGCAAACTGGGGTAATGAGTGAGCAGTGAGGACTGGGGGAATGAATGAACAGTGCAGACTGGGGTAATGAGTGAGCAGTGCAGACTGGAGTAATGAGTGAGCAGTGCAGACTGGGGTAATGAGTGAGCAGTGCAGACTGGGGTAATGAGTGAACAGTGCAGACTGGGGTAATGAGTGAGCAGTGCAGACTGGAGTAATGAGTGAGCAGTGCAGACTGGGGTAATGAGTGAGCAGTGAGGACTGGGGTAATGAGTGAGCAGTGAGGACTGGGGGAATGAATGAACAGTGCAGACTGGGGTAATGAGTGAGCAGTGCAGACTGGAGTAATGAGTGAGCAGTGCAGACTGGGGTAATGAGTGAACAGTGCAGACTGGGGTAATGAGTGAGCAGTGCAGACTGGGGTAATGAGTGAACAGTGCAGACTGGGGTAATGAGTGAGCAGTGCAGACTGGAGCAATGAGTGAGCAGTGCAGACTGGGGTAATGAGTGAGCAGTGAGGACTGGGGTAATGAGTGAGCAGTGCAGACTGGGGTAATGAGTGAGCAGTGCAGACTGGGGTAATGAGTGAACAGTGCAGACTGGGGTAATGAGTGAGCAGTGCGGACTGGGGGAACGAGTGAACAGTGCAGACTGGGGTCATGAGTGAGCAGTGAGGACTGGCGAATGAGTGAGCAGTGAGGACTGGGGAATGAGTGAGCAGTGAGGACTGGGGTAATGAGTGAGCAGTGAGGACTGGGGAATGAGTGAGCAGTGAGGACTGGGCAATGAGTGAGCAGTGCAGACTGGGGTAATGAGTGAGCAGTGAGGACTGGGGTAATGAGTGAGCAGTGCAAACTGGGGTAATGAGTGAGCAGTGAGGACTGGGGGAATGAATGAACAGTGCAGACTGGGGTAATGAGTGAGCAGTGAGGACTGGGGTAATGAGTGAGCAGTGCAGACTGGGGTAATGAGTGAGCAGTGCAGACTGGGGTAATGAGTGAGCAGTGAGGACTGGGGAATGAGTGAGCAGTGAGGACTGGGCAATGAGTGAGCAGTGCAGACTGGGGTAATGAGTGAGCAGTGAGGACTGGGGTAATGAGTGAGCAGTGAGGACTGGGGGAATGAATGAACAGTGCAGACTGGGGTAATGAGTGAGCAGTGAGGACTGGGGCAATGAGTGAGCAGTGCAGACTGGGGTAATGAGTGAGCAGTGCAGACTGGGGTAATGAGTGAACAGTGCAGACTGGGGTAATGAGTGAGCAGTGCAGACTGGAGCAATGAGTGAGCAGTGCAGACTGGGGTAATGAGTGAGCAGTGCAGACTGGGGTAATGAGTGAGCAGTGCAGACTGGGGTAATGAGTGAGCAGTGCAGACTGGGGTAATGAGTGAGCAGTGAGGACTGGGGAATGAGTGAGCAGTGAGGACTGGGCAATGAGTGAGCAGTGCAGACTGGGGTAATGAATGAACAGTGCAGACTAGGGTAATGAGTGAGCAGTGCAGACTGGGGTAATGAATGAACAGTGCAGACTGGGGGAATGAGTGAATAGTGCAAACTGGGGTAATGAGTGAGCAGTGAGGACTGGGGGAATGAATGAACAGTGCAGACTGGGGTAATGAGTGAGCAGTGCAGACTGGAGTAATGAGTGAGCAGTGCAGACTGGGGTAATGAGTGAGCAGTGCAGACTGGGGTAATGAGTGAACAGTGCAGACTGGGGTAATGAGTGAGCAGTGCAGACTGGAGCAATGAGTGAGCAGTGCAGACTGGGGTAATGAGTGAGCAGTGAGGACTGGGGTAATGAGTGAGCAGTGAGGACTGGGGGAATGAATGAACAGTGCAGACTGGGGTAATGAGTGAGCAGTGCAGACTGGAGTAATGAGTGAGCAGTGCAGACTGGGGTAATGAGTGAACAGTGCAGACTGGGGTAATGAGTGAGCAGTGCAGACTGGGGTAATGAGTGAACAGTGCAGACTGGGGTAATGAGTGAGCAGTGCAGACTGGAGCAATGAGTGAGCAGTGCAGACTGGGGTAATGAGTGAGCAGTGAGGACTGGGGTAATGAGTGAGCAGTGCAGACTGGGGTAATGAGTGAGCAGTGCAGACTGGGGTAATGAGTGAACAGTGCAGACTGGGGTAATGAGTGAGCAGTGCGGACTGGGGGAACGAGTGAACAGTGCAGACTGGGGTCATGAGTGAGCAGTGAGGACTGGCGAATGAGTGAGCAGTGAGGACTGGGGAATGAGTGAGCAGTGTGGACTGGGGTAATGAGTGAGCAGTGAGGACTGGGGAATGAGTGAGCAGTGAGGACTGGGCAATGAGTGAGCAGTGCAGACTGGGGTAATGAGTGAGCAGTGAGGACTGGGGTAATGAGTGAGCAGTGCAAACTGGGGTAATGAGTGAGCAGTGAGGACTGGGGGAATGAATGAACAGTGCAGACTGGGGTAATGAGTGAGCAGTGAGGACTGGGGTAATGAGTGAGCAGTGCAGACTGGGGTAATGAGTGAGCAGTGCAGACTGGGGTAATGAGTGAGCAGTGAGGACTGGGGAATGAGTGAGCAGTGAGGACTGGGCAATGAGTGAGCAGTGCAGACTGGGGTAATGAGTGAGCAGTGAGGACTGGGGTAATGAGTGAGCAGTGAGGACTGGGGGAATGAATGAACAGTGCAGACTGGGGTAATGAGTGAGCAGTGAGGACTGGGGCAATGAGTGAGCAGTGCAGACTGGGGTAATGAGTGAGCAGTGAGGACTGGGGGAATGAATGAACAGTGCAGACTGGGGTAATGAGTGAGCAGTGCAGACTGGGGTCATGAGTGAGCAGTGAGGACTGGCGAATGAGTGAGCAGTGAGGACTGGGTAAATGAGTGAACAGTGAGGACTGGGAAATGAGTGAACAGTGAGGACTGGGAAATGAGTGAACAGTGCAGACTTGGGAAATGAGTCAGCAGTGAGGACTGGGCAATGAGTGAGCAGTGCAGACTGGGGTGATGAGTGAGCGGTGAGGATAGGGGAAATGAGTGAACAGTGGGTACTGGGGAATGAGTGAACAGTGCAGACTGGGAGAATGAGTGAACAGTGCAGACTGGGGTAATGAGTGAGTGGTGCAGACTAGGGGAATGAGTGAGCAGTGAGGACTTGGGAATGAGTGAGCATTGAGGACTGGGAGAATGAGTGAGCAGTGAGGAATGGGCAATGAGTGAGCTGTGCAGACTGGGGGAATGAATGAACAGTGCAGACTGGGATAATGAGTGAGCAGTGCAGACTGGGGAAATGAGTGAGCAGTGCAGACTGGGGTAATGAGTGAGCAGTGAGGACTGGGCAATGAGTGAGCAGTGCAGACTGGGGTAATGAGTGAGCAGTGCAGACTGGGGTAATGAGTGAGCAGTGAGGACTGGGGGAATGAATGAACAGTGGAGACTGGGGTAATGAGTGTGCAGTGAGGACTGTGGCAATGAATGAACAGTGGAGACTGGGGTAATCAGTGAGCAGTGAAGACTGGGGGAATGAATGAACAGTGCAGACAGGGGTGATGAGTGAGCAGTGAAAACTGGGGTAATGACTGAGAAGTGCAGACTGGGGTAATGGGTGAACAGTGCAGACTGGGGGAATGAGTGAACAGTGCAGACTGGGGGAATGAGTGAGCAGTGCAGACTGGGGTAATGAGTGAACAGTGCAGACTGGGGGAATGAGTGAACAGTGCAGACTGGGGGAATGAGTGAACAGTGCAGACTGGGGTAATGACTGAGAAGTGCAGACTGGGGTAATGGGTGAACAGTGCAGACTGGGGGAATGAGTGAGCAGTGCAGACTGGGGTCATGAGTGAGCAGTGAGGACTGGCGAATGAGTGAGCAGTGAGGACTGGGTAAATGAGTGAACAGTGAGGACTGGGAAATGAGTGAACAGTGAGGACTGGGCAATGAGTGAACAGTGCAGACTGGGGTAATGAGTGAACAGTGCAGACTGGGGTAATGAGTGAACAGTGAGGACTGGGGGAATGAATGAACAGTGAGGACTGGGGGAATGAATGAACAGTGCAGACTGGAGTAATGAGTGAATAGTGCAGACTGGGGTAATGAGTGAGCAGTGAGGAGTGGGGGAATGAATAAACAGTGCAGACTGGGGGAATGAGTGAGCAGTGAGGACTGGGGAATGAATGAACAGTGCAGACTGGGGTAATGAGTGAGCAGTGAGGACTGGGGAATGAGTGAACAGTGCAGACTGGGGTAATGAGTGAACAGTGAGGACTGGGGAATGAGTGAACAGTGCAGACTGGGATAATGAGTGAGCAGTGCACACTGGGGAAATGAGTGAGCAGTGCAGACTGGGGGAATGAGTGAACAGTGAGGACTGGGGAATGAATGAACAGTGCAGACTGGGGTAATGAGTGAACAGTGCAGACTGGGGTAATGAGTGAGCAGTGAGGACTGGGCAATGAGTGATGCAGTGCAGACTGGGGTAATGAGTGAACAGTGCAGACTGGGGTAATGAGTGAACAGTGCAGACTGGGGTAATGAATGGGCAGTGCAGACTGGGGTAATGAGTGAGCAGTGAGGACTGGGCAATGAGTGATGCAGTGCAGACTGGGGTAATGAGTGAACAGTGAGGACTGGGGTAATGAGTGAGCAGTGAGGACTGGGGGAATGAGTGAGCAGTGCAGACTGGGGGAATGAATGAACAGTGCAGACTGGGGTAATGAGTGGGCAGTGAGGACTGGGGAATGAGTGAACAGTGAGGACTGGGGCAATGAGTGAGCAGTGAGGACTGGGGGAGTGAATGAATGAAAATTGAGGACTGGGGGAGTGAATGAACAGAACTGACTGGGGTAATGAGTGAGCAGTGCAGAATAGGGTAATGAGTGAGCAGTGAGGACTGGGGGAATGAATGAACAGTGCAGACTGGGGGAATGAGTGAACAGTGCAGACTGGGGTAATGAGTGAGCAGTGAGGACTGCGGGAATGAATGAACAGTGCAGACAGTGGGTGTGAGTGAACAGTGCAGACTGGAGTAATGAGTGAGCAGTGCAGAGTGGGGAATGAGTGAGCAGTGCAGACTGGGTAATGAGTGAGCAGTGAGGACTGGGGAACGAGTGAGCAGTGAGGACTGGGGGAATGAATGAACAGTGCAGACTGTGAGAATGAGTGAACAGTGCAGACTGGGGTAATGAGTGAGCAGTGCAGACTGGGTAATGAGTGAGCAGTGAGGACTGGGGAATGAGTGAACAGTGAGGACTGGGGAAATGAGTGAACAGTGAGGACTGGGGAATGAGTGAGCAGTGCAGACTGGGATAATGAGTGAACAGTGCAGACTGGGGTAATGAGTGAGCAGTGCAGACTGGGTAATGAGTGAGCAGTGAGGACTGGGGAATGAGTGAACAGTGAGGACTGGGGAAATGAGTGAACAGTGAGGACTGGGGAATGAGTGAGCAGTGCAGACTGGGGTAATGTGTGAGCAGTGCAGACTGGGGTAATGAGTGAGCAGTGAGGACTGGGGAATGAGTGAGCAGTGAGGACTGGGTAAATGAGTGAACAGTGAGGACTGGGGAGTGAACAGTGCAGACTGGGAAAATGAGTGAGCAGTGCAGACTGGGGAAATGAGTGAGCAGTGCAGACTGGGGAAATGAGTGAGCAGTGCAGACTGGGGTAATGAGTGAGCAGTGAGGACTGGGGAAATGAGTGAGCAGTGAGGACTGGGTAAATGAGTGAACAGTGAGGACTGGGGAGTGAACAGTGCAGACTGGGAAAATGAGTGAGCAGTGCAGACTGGGGAAATGAGTGAGCAGTGCAGACTGGGGAAATGAGTGAGCAGTGCAGACTGGGGTAATGAGTGAGCAGTGAGGACTGGGGTAATGAGTGAGCAGTGAGGACTGGGGAAATGAGTGAACAGTGGGGACTGGGGAATGAGTGAACAGTGCAGACTGGGAGAATGAGTGAACAGTGCAGACTGGGGTAATGAGTGAGCAGTGAGGACTGGGGAATGAGTGAGCAGTGGGGACTGGGGAATGAGTGAACAGTGCAGACTGGGGTAATGAGTGAGCAGTGAGGACTGGGGGAATGAATGAACAGTGCAGACTGGGGTAATGAGTGAGCAGTGAGGACTGCGGGAATGAATGAACAGTGCAGACAGGGGGAGTGAGTGAACAGTGAGGACTGGGGGAACGAATGAACAGTGAGGACTGGGGGAATGAATGAGCAGTGCAGACTGGGTAATGAGTGAGCAGTGAGGACTGGGGAATGAGTGAACAGTGAGGACTGGGGAAATGAGTGAACAGTGAGGACAGGGGAATGAGTGAACAGTGCAGACTGGGATAATGAGTGAGCAGTGCAGACTGGGGTAATCAGTGAGCAGTGCAGACTGGGGTAATGAGTGAGCAGTGAGGACTGGGGAATGAGTGAGCAGTGCAGACTGGGGTAATGAGTGAGCAGTGAGGACTGGGGAATGAGTGAGCAGTGAGGACTGGGGAATGAGTGAACAGTGAGGACTGGGGAAATGAGTGAACAGTGAGGACAGGGGAATGAGTGAACATTGCAGACTGGGGTAATGAGTGAGCAGTGAGGACTGGGGAATGAGTGAGCAGTGAGGACTGGGGAATGAGTGAACAGTGAGGACTGGGGAAATGAGTGAACAGTGAGGACAGGGGAATGAGTGAACAGTGCAGACTGGGGTAATGAGTGAGCAGTGCAGACTGGGGTAATGAGTGAGCAGTGAGGACTGGGGAATGAGTGAGCAGTGAGGACTGGGGAATGAGTGAACAGTGAGGACTGGGGAAATGAGTGAACAGTGAGGACAGGGGAATGAGTGAACAGTGCAGACTGGGGTAATGAGTGAGCAGTGCAGACTGGGGTAATGAGTGAGCAGTGCAGACTGGGTAATGAGTGAGCAGTGAGGACTGGGGAATGAGTGAACAGTGAGGACTGGGGTAATGAGTGAGCAGTGCAGACTGGGTAATGAGTGAGCAGTGAGGACTGGGGAATGAGTGAACAGTGAGGACTGGGGTAATGAGTGATCAGTGCAGACTGGGGTAATGAGTGAGCAGTGCAGACTGGGGTAATGAGTGAGCAGTGAGGACTGGGGAATGAGTGAACAGTGAGGACTGGGGAAATGAGTGAACAGTGAGGACAGGGGAATGAGTGAACAGTGCAGACTGGGGTAATGAGTGAGCAGTGCAGACTGGGGTAATGAGTGAGCAGTGCAGACTGGGTAATGAGTGAACAGTGAGGACTGGGGTAATGAGTGAGCAGTGAGGACTGGGGAATGAGTGAACAGTGAGGACTGGGGTAATGAGTGAGCAGTGCAGACTGGGGGAATGAGTGAACAGTGAGGACTGGGGTAATGAGTGAGCAGTGCAGACTGGGGTAATGAGTGAGCACTGAGGACTGGGGAATGAGTGAGCAGTAAGGCCTGGGTAAATGAGTGAACAGTGAGGACTGGGGAATGAGTAAACAGTGCAGACTGGGGTAATGAGTGAGCAGTGCAGACTGGGGTAATGAGTGAGCAGTGCAGACTGGGGGAATGAGTGAGCAGTGCAGACTGGGGTAATGAGTGTGCAGTGAGGACTGGGGTAATGACTGAGAAGTGCAGACTGGGGTAATGAGTGAGCAGTGAGGACTGGGGTCATGAGTGAACAGTGCAGACTGGGGGAATGAGTGAGCAGTGCAGACTGGGGTAATGAGTGTGCAGTGAGGACTGGGGTAATGACTGAGAAGTGCAGACTGGGGTAATGGGTGAATAGTGCAGACTGGGGTAATGAGTGAACAGTGCAGACTGGGGTCATGAGTGAACAGTGCAGACTGGGGGAATGAGTGAGCAGTGCAGACTGGAGTAATGACTGAACAGTGCAGACTGGGGTAATGAGTGAGCAGTGAGGACTGGGGTAATGACTGAGAAGTGCAGACTGGGGTAATGGGTGAACAGTGAGGACTGGGGGTATGAGTGAGCAGTGAGGACTGGGGTAATGAATGAACAGTGCAGACTGGGGTAATGAGTGAGCAGTGAGGACTGGGGTCATGAGTGAACAGTGCAGACTGGGGAATGAGTGAGCAGTGCAGACTGGGGTCATGAGTGAACAGTGCAGACTGGGGTAATGAGTGAGCAGTGAGGACTGGGGGTATGAGTGAGCAGTGAGGACTGGGGTAATGAATGAACAGTGCAGACTGGGGTAATGAGTGAGCAGTGAGGACTGGGGGTATGAGTGAGCAGTGAGGACTGGGGTAATGAATGAACAGTGCAGACTGGGGTAATGAGTGAGCAGTGAGGACTGGGGTCATGAGTGAACAGTGCAGACTGGGGTCATGAGTGAACAGTGCAGACTGGGGTAATGAGTGAGCAGTGAGGACTGGGGGTATGAGTGAGCAGTGAGGACTGGGGTAATGAATGAACAGTGCAGACTGGGGTAATGAGTGAGCAGTGAGGACTGGGGTCATGAGTGAACAGTGCAGACTGGGGAATGAGTGAGCAGTGCAGACTGGGGTAATGAGTGAACAGTGCAGACTGGGGAATGAGTGAGCAGTGAGGACTGGGGTAATGAGTGAACAGTGCAGACTGGGGTAATGAGTGAACAGTGCAGACTGGGGAATGAGTGAGCAGTGCAGACTGGGGTAATGAGTGAGCAGTGAGGACTGGGGGTATGAGTGAGCAGTGAGGACTGGGGTAATGAATGAACAGTGCAGACTGGGGTAATGAGTGAGCAGTGAGGACTGGGGTCATGAGTGAACAGTGCAGACTGGGGAATGAGTGAGCAGTGCAGACTGGGGTCATGAGTGAACAGTGCAGACTGGGGAATGAGTGAGCAGTGCAGACTGGGGTAATGAGTGAACAGTGCAGACTGGGGAATGAGTGAGCAGTGAGGACTGGGGTAATGAGTGAACAGTGCAGACTGGGGTAATGAGTGAACAGTGCAGACTGGGGAATGAGTGAGCAGTGCAGACTGGGGTAATGAGTGAACAGTGCAGACTGGGGTAATGAGTGAACAGTGCAGACTGGGGGAATGAGTGAACAGTGCAGACTGGGGAATGAGTGAACAGTGCAGACTGGGGTAATGAGTGAGCAGTGAAGACTGGGGGAATGAGTGAACAGTGCAGACTGGGGTCATGAGTGAACAGTGCAGACTGGGGGAATGAGTGAGCAGTGCAGACTGGGGTAATGAGTGAACAGTGCAGACTGGGGAATGAGTGAACAGTGCAGACTGGGGTAATGAGTGAGCAGTGAAGACTGGGGGAATGAGTGAACAGTGCAGACTGGGGTCATGAGTGAACAGTGCAGACTGGGGAATGAGTGAGCAGTGCAGACTGGGGTAATGAGTGAACAGTGCAGACTGGGGAATGAGTGAGCAGTGCAGACTGGGGAATGAGTGAGCAGTGCAGACTGGGCAATGAGTGAACAGGGTAGACTGGGGTAATGAGTGAACAGTGCAGACTGGGGAATGAGTGAGCAGTGCAGACTGGGGTAATGAGTGAACAGTGCAGACTGGGGTAATGAGTGAACAGTGCAGACTGGGGGAATGAGTGAACAGTGCAGACTGGGGTCATGAGTGAACAGTGCAGACTGGGGGAATGAGTGAGCAGTGCAGACTGGGGTAATGAGTGAACAGTGCAGACTGGGGAATGAGTGAACAGTGCAGACTGGGGTAATGAGTGAGCAGTGAAGACTGGGGTCATGAGTGAACAGTGCAGACTGGGGTAATGAGTGAACAGTGCAGACTGGGGAATGAGTGAACAGTGGAGACTGGGGTAATGAGTGAGCAGTGAAGACTGGGGGAATGAGTGAACAGTGCAGACTGGGGTCATGAGTGAACAGTGCAGACTGGGGAATGAGTGAGCAGTGCAGACTGGGGTAATGAGTGAACAGTGCAGACTGGGGAATGAGTGAGCAGTGCAGACTGGGGAATGAGTGAGCAGTGCAGACTGGGCAATGAGTGAACAGGGTAGACTGGGGTAATGAGTGAACAGTGCAGACTGGGGAATGAGTGAGCAGTGCAGACTGGGGTAATGAGTGAACAGTGCAGACTGGGGAATGAGTGAGCAGTGCAGACTGGGGTAATGAGTGAGCAGTGCAGACTGGGGTAATGAGTGAACAGGGTAGACTGGGGTAATGACTGAACAGTGCAGACTGGGGAATGAGTGAGCAGTGCAGACTGGGGTAATGAGTGAACAGTGCAGACTGGGGAATGAGTGAGCAGTGCAGACTGGGGGAATGAGTGAACAGTGCAGACTGGGGTAATGAGTGAACAGTGCAGACTGGGGAATGAGTGAGCAGTGAAGACTGGGGGAATGAGTGAACAGTGCAGACTGGGGTCATGAGTGAACAGTGCAGACTGGGGAATGAGTGAGCAGTGAAGACTGGGGTAATGAGTGAGCAGTGCAGACTGGGGTCATGAGTGAACAGTGCAGACTGGGGAATGAGTGAGCAGTGCAGACTGGGGTCATGAGTGAACAGTGCAGACTGGGGTCATGAGTGAACAGTGCAGACTGGGGAATGAGTGAGCAGTGAAGACTGGGGGAATGAGTGAACAGTGCAGACTGGGGTCATGAGTGAACAGTGCAGACTGGGGAATGAGTGAGCAGTGAAGACTGGGGGAATGAGTGAACAGTGCAGACTGGGGTCATGAGTGAACAGTGCAGACTGGGGAATGAGTGAGCAGTGCAGACTGGGGTAATGAGTGAACAGTGCAGACTGGGGAATGAGTGAGCAGTGCAGACTGGGGTAATGAGTGAACAGTGCAGACTGGGGAATGAGTGAGCAGTGCAGACTGGGGTAATGAGTGAACAGTGCAGACTGGGGTAATGAGTGAGCAGTGCAGACTGGGGTAATGAGTGAACAGTGCAGACTGGGGAATGAGTGAACAGTGCAGACTGGGGTAATGAGTGAGCAGTGAAGACTGGGGGAATGAGTGAACAGTGCAGACTGGGGTCATGAGTGAACAGTGCAGACTGGGGAATGAGTGAGCAGTGCAGACTGGGGTAATGAGTGAACAGTGCAGACTGGGGAATGAGTGAGCAGTGCAGACTGGGGTAATGAGTGAACAGTGCAGACTGGGGAATGAGTGAACAGTGCAGACTGGGGTCATGAGTGAACAGTGCAGACTGGGGAATGAGTGAGCAGTGCAGACTGGGGTCATGAGTGAACAGTGCAGACTGGGGAATGAGTGAGCAGTGCAGACTGGGGTAATGAGTGAACAGTGCAGACTGGGGTAATGAGTGAACAGTGCAGACTGGGGAATGAGTGAGCAGTGCAGACTGGGGTCATGAGTGAACAGTGCAGACTGGGGAATGAGTGAGCAGTGCAGACTGGGGTAATGAGTGAACAGTGCAGACTGGGGAATGAGTGAGCAGTGCAGACTGGGTTCATGAGTGAACAGTGCAGACTGGGGTAATGAGTGAACAGTGCAGACTGGGGAATGAGTGAGCAGTGCAGACTGGGCAATGAGTGAACAGGGTAGACTGGGGTAATGAGTGAGCAGTGCAGACTGGGGTAATGAGTGAACAGTGCAGACTGGGGAATGAGTGAGCAGTGCAGACTGGGGAATGAGTGAGCAGTGCAGACTGGGCAATGAGTGAACAGGGTAGACTGGGGTAATGAGTGAGCAGTGCAGACTGGGGTAATGAGTGAACAGTGCAGACTGGGGTAATGAGTGAGCAGTGAAGACTGGGGGAATGAGTGAACAGTGCAGACTGGGGTCATGAGTGAACAGTGCAGACTGGGGAATGAGTGAGCAGTGCAGACTGGGGTAATGAGTGAACAGTGCAGACTGGGGTAATGAGTGAGCAGTGCAGACTGGGGTAATGAGTGAACAGTGCAGACTGGGGTAATGAGTGAGCAGTGAAGACTGGGGGAATGAGTGAACAGTGCAGACTGGGGTAATGAGTGAGCAGTGAAGACTGGGGGAATGAGTGAACAGTGCAGACTGGGGTAATGAGTGAGCAGTGAAGACTGGGGGAATGAGTGAGCAGTGAAGACTGGGGGAATGAGTGAGCAGTGCAGACTGGGGGAATGAGTGAGCAGTGCAGACTGGGCAATGAGTGAACAGTGAGGACTGGGGGAATGAATGAACAGTGCAGACTGTGGTGATGAGTGAGCAGTGAAGACTGGGGGAATGAGTGAACAGTGCAGACTGGGGTCATGAGTGAACAGTGCAGACTGGGGAATGAGTGAGCAGTGAGGACTGGGGTAATGAGTGAACAGTGCAGACTGGGCAATGAGTGAACAGTGCAGACTGGGGTAATGAGTGAACAGTGCAGACTGGGCAATGAGTGAACAGGGTAGACTGGGGTAATGAGTGAACAGTGAGGACTGGGGAATGAGTGAACAGTGCTGACTGGGCTGATCAGTGAACAGTGCAGACAGGGGTATTGAGTGAGCAGTGCAGACTGGGGTAATGAGTGAGCAGTGACGAGTGGGGGTATGAATAAACAGTGCAGACTGGGGGAATGAGTGAGCAATGCAGACTGGGCAATGAGTGAACAGTGAGGACTGGGGGAATGAGTGAACAGTGCAGACTGGGGTAATGAGTGAACAGTGCAGACTGGGGAATGAGTGAGCAGTGCAGACTGGGGTCATGAGTGAACAGTGCAGACTGGGGAATGAGTGAGCAGTGCAGACTGGGGTCATGAGTGAACAGTGCAGACTGGGGGAATGAATGAACAGTGCAGACTGGGGGAATGAGTGAACAGTGCAGACTGGGGAATGAGTGAGCAGTGCAGACTGGGGTCATGAGTGAACAGTGCAGACTGGGGGAATGAATGAACAGTGCAGACTGGGGGAATGAGTGAACAGTGCAGACTGGGGTAATGAATGAACAGTGCAGACTGGGGAATGAGTGAGCAGTGCAGACTGGGGTCATGAGTGAACAGTGCAGACTGGGGGAATGAATGAACAGTGCAGACTGGGGGAATGAGTGAACAGTGCAGACTGGGGTAATGAATGAACAGTGCAGACTGGGGTAATGAGTGAACAGTGAGGACTGGGGAATGAGTGAACAGTGCAGACTGGGGTAATGAGTGAGCAGTGAGGACTGGGGAATGAGTGAACAGTGAGGACTGGGGTAATGAGTGAGCAGTGCAGACTGGGATAATGAGTGAGCAGTGCAGACTGGGGGAATGAATGAACAGTGCAGACTGGGATAATGAGTGAGCAGTGCACACTGGGGAAATGAGTGAACAGTGCAGACTGGGGGAATGAATGAACAGTGCAGACTGGGGCAATGAGTGAGCAGTGAGGACTGGGCAATGAGTGATGCAGTGTAGACTGGGGTAATGAGTGAACAGTGAGGACTGGGGTAATGAGTGAACAGTGAGGACTGGGGGAATGAATGAACAGTGCAGACTGGGGTAATGAGTGGGCAGTGAGGACTGGGGAATGAGTGAACAGTGAGGACTGGGGGAATGAGTGAGCAGTGCAGACTGGGGTAATGAGTGGGCAGTGAGGACTGGGGAATGAGTGAACAGTGAGGACTGGGTGAATGAATAAACAGAGCAGACTGGGGTAATGAGGTGGCAGTGAGGACTGGGGAATGAGTGAACAGTGAGGACTGGGGGAATGAGTGAACAGTGCAGACTGGGGGAATGAGTGAGCCGTGCAGACAGGGGTAATGAGTGAGCAGTGCAGACTGGGTAATGAGTGAGCAGTGAGGACTGGGGAATGAGTGAACAGTGAGGACTGGGGAATGAGTGAACAGTGCAGACTGGGATAATGAGTGAGCAGTGCAGACTGGGGTAATGAGTGAGCAGTGAGGACTGGGGAATGAGTGAGCAGTGAGGACTGGGGAAATGAGTGAACAGTGAGGACTGGGGAATGAGTGAGCAGTGCAGACTGGGGTAATGAGTGAGCAGTGAGGACTGGGGAATGAGTGAGCAGTGAGGACTGGGTACATGAGTGAACAGTGAGGACTGGGGAGTGAACAGTGCAGACTGGGAAAATGAGTGAGCAGTGCAGACTGGGGAAATGAGTGAACAGTGAGGACTGGGGAATGAGTGAGCAGTGCAGACTGGGGTAATGAGTGAGCAGTGAGGACTGGGGAATGAGTGAGCAGTGAGGACTGGGTAAATGAGTGAGCAGTGAGGACTGGGGAAATGAGTGAACAGTGGGGACTGGGGAATGAGTGAACAGTGCAGACTGGGAGAATGAATGAACAGAACTGACTGGGGTAATGAGTGAGCAGTGAGGACTGCGGGAATGAATGAACAGTGCAGACAGGGGGAGTGAGTGAACAGTGAGGTCTGGGGGAATGAATGAACAGTGCAGACTGTGAGAATGAGTGAACAGTGAGGACTGGGGAATGAGTGAGCAGTGAGGACTGGGTAAATGAGTGAACAGTGAGGACTGGGGAGTGAACAGTGCAGACTGGGTAATGAGTGAGCAGTGAGGACTGGGGAATGAGTGAACAGTGAGGACTGGGGGAATGAATGAACAGTGCAGACTGTGAGAATGAGTGAACAGTGTGGACTGGGGAATGAGTGAGCAGTGAGGACTGGGTAAATGAGTGAACAGTGAGGACTGGGGAGTGAACAGTGCAGACTGGGTAATGAGTGAGCAGTGAGGACTGGGGAATGAGTGAACAGTGAGGACTGGGGGAATGAATGAACAGTGCAGACTGGGGTAATGAATGAGCAGTGAGGACTGCGGGAATGAATGAACAGTGCAGACAGGGGGAGTGAGTGAACAGTGAGGTCTGGGGGAATGAATGAACAGTGCAGACTGTGAGAATGAGTGAACAGTGAGGACTGGGGAATGAGTGAGCAGTGAGGACTGGGTAAATGAGTGAACAGTGAGGACTGGGGAGTGAACAGTGCAGACTGGGTAATGAGTGAGCAGTGAGGACTGGGGAATGAGTGAACAGTGAGGACTGGGGAAATGAGTGAACAGTGAGGACTGGGGAATGAGTGAACAGTGCAGACTGGGATAATGAGTGAGCAGTGCAGACTGGGGTAATCAGTGAGCAGTGAGGACTGGGGAATGAGTGAGCAGTGAGGACTGGGGAAATGAGTGAACAGTGAGGACTGGGGAATGAGTGAGCAGTGCAGACTGGGGTAATGAGTGAGCAGTGCAGACTGGGGTAATGAGTGAGCAGTGAGGACTGGGGAATGAGTGAGCAGTGAGGGCTGGGTAAATGAGTGAACAGTGAGGACTGGGGAGTGAACAGTGCAGACTGGGAAAATGAGTGAGCAGGGCAGACTGGGGAAATGAGTGAGCAGTGAGGACTGGGGAAATGAGTGAACAGTGGGGACTGGGGAATGAGTGAACAGTGGGGACTGGGAGAATGAGTGAACAGTGCAGACTGGGGTAATGAGTGAGCAGTGAGGACTGGGGAATGAGTGAACAGTGAGGACTGGGGCAATGAGTGAGCAGTGAGGACTGGGGGAGTGAATGAATGAAAATTGAGGACTGGGGGAGTGAATGAACAGAACTGACTGGGGTAATGAGTGAGCAGTGCAGACTGGGGGAATGAGTGAGCAGTGCAGAATGGGGTAATGAGTGAGCAGTGAGGACTGGGGGAATGAATGAACAGTGCAGACTGGGGGAATGAGTGAACAGTGCAGACTGGGGTAATGAGTGAGCAGTGCAGACTGGGGGAATGAATGAACAGTGCAGACTGGGGGAATGAGTGAGCAGTGCAGAATGGGGTAATGAGTGAGCAGTGAGGACTGCGGGAATGAATGAACAGTGCAGACAGGGGGTGTGAGTGAACAGTGCAGATTGGAGTAATGAGTGAGCAGTGCAGAGTGGGGAATGAGTGAACAGTGCAGACTGGGGGAATGAGTGAGCAGTGCAGAATGGGGTAATGAGTGAGCAGTGAGGACTGGGGGAATGAATGAACAGTGCAGACTGGGGGAATGAGTGAGCAGTGCAGAGTGGGGAATGAGTGAGCAGTGCAGACTGGGTAATGAGTGAGCAGTGAGGACTGGGGTAATGAGTGAGCAGTGAGGACTGGGGGAATGAATGAACAGTGCAGACTGGGGGAATGAGTGAGCAGTGCAGAATGGGGTAATGAGTGAGCAGTGAGGACTGGGGGAATGAATGAACAGTGCAGACTGGGGGAATGAGTGAGCAGTGCAGAGTGGGGAATGAGTGAGCAGTGCAGACTGGGTAATGAGTGAGCAGTGAGGACTGGGGAATGAGTGAACAGTGAGGACTGGGGAATGAGTGAACAGTGCAGACTGTGAGAATGAGTGAACAGTGCAGACTGGCTTAATGAGTGAGCAGTGCAGACTGGGTAATGAGTGAGCAGTGAGGACTGGGTAATGAGTGAGCAGTGAGGACTGGGGAATGAGTGAACAGTGAGGACTGGGGAATGAGTGAACAGTGAGGACTGGGGAAATGAGTGAACAGTGAGGACTGGGGAATGAGTGAACAGTGAGGACTGGGGAAATGAGTGAACAGTGAGGACTGGGGAATGAGTGAACAGTGAGGACTGGGGAATGAGTGAACAGTGAGGACTGGGGAATGAGTGAACAGTGAGGACTGGGGAAATGAGTGAACAGTGAGGACTGGGGAATGAGTGAACAGTGAGGACTGGGGAATGAGTGAACAGTGAGGACTGGGGAAATGAGTGAACAGTGAGGACTGGGGAAATGAGTGAACAGTGCAGACTGTGAGAATGAGTGAACAGTGCAGACTGGCTTAATGAGTGAGCAGTGCAGACTGGGTAATGAGTGAGCAGTGAGGACTGGGGAATGAGTGAACAGTGAGGACTGGGGAAATGAGTGAACAGTGAGGACTGGGGAATGAGTGAACAGTGCAGACTGGGATAATGAGTGAGCAGTGCAGACTGGGGTAATGAGTGAGCAGTGCAGACTGGGGTAATGAGTGAGCAGTGAGGACTGGGGAATGAGTGAGCAGTGAGGACTGGGGAAATGAGTGAACAGTGAGGACTGGGGAATGAGTGAGCAGTGCAGACTGGGGTAATGAGTGAGCAGTGAGGACTGGGGAATGATTGAGCAGTGAGGACTGGGGAAATGAGTGAACAGTGCAGACTGGGGTAATGAGTGAGCATTGAGGACTGGGGAATGAGTGAGCAGTGAGGACTGGGGGAATGATTGAGCAGTGAGGACTGGGGAATGATTGAGCAGTGAGGACTGGGGAAATGAGTGAACAGTGGGGAGTGGGGAATGATTGAGCAGTGAGGACTGGGGAAATGAGTGAACAGTGGGGAGTGGGGAATGAGTGAACAGTGCAGACTGGGAGAATGAGTGAACAGTGCAGACTGGGGTAATGAGTGAGCATTGAGGACTGGGGAATGAGTGAGCAGTGAGGACTGGGGGAATGAGTGAGCAGTGAGGAATGGGGTAATGAGTGAGCAGTGAGGACTGGGGGAATGAGTGAGCAGTGAGGAATGGGGGAATGAGTGAACAGTGAGGACTGGGGGAATGAGTGAACAGTGAGGACTGGGGGAATGAATGAACAATGCAGACTGGGGTAATGAGTGAGCAGTGAGGACTGGGGGAATGAGTGAACAGTGAGGACTGGGGGAATGAATGAACACTGCAGACTGGGGTAATGAGTGAGCAGTGAGGACTGGGGGAATGAATGAACAGTGAGGACTGGGGGAATGAGTGAGCAGTGAGGACTGGGGAAATGAGTGAACAGTGGGGATTGGGGAATGAGTGAACAGTGCAGACTGGGAGAATGAGTGAACAGTGCAGACTGGGGTAATGAGTGAACAGTGAGGACTGGGGGAATGAGTGAACAGTGAGGACTGGGGGAATGAGTGAGCAGTGAGGACTGGGGAAATGAGTGAACAGTGGGGATTGGGGAATGAGTGAACAGTGCAGACTGGGAGAATGAGTGAACAGTGCAGACTGGGGTAATGAGTGAGCAGTGAGGACTGGGGAATGATTGAGCAGTGAGGAATGGGCAATGAGTGAGCAGTGCAGACTGGGGTAATGAGTGAACAGTGAGGACTGGGGTAATGAATGAACAGTGCAGACTGGGGTAATGAGTGAGCAGTGCAGACTGGGGGAATGAGTGAGCAGTGAGGACTGGGGAAATGAGTGAACAGAGGGGATTGGGGAATGAGTGAACAGAGAGGACTGGGGAATGAGTGAGCAGTGCAGACTGGGGGAATGAGTGAGCAGTGAGGACTGGGGAAATGAGTGAACATTGGGGATTGGGGAATGAGTGAACAGTGCAGACTGGGAGAATGAGTGAACAGTGCAGACTGGGGTAATGAGTGAGCAGTGAGGACTGGGGGAATGAGTGAACAGTGAGGACTGGGGGAATGAATGAACAGTGCAGACAGGGGTAATGAGTGAGCAGTGCAGACTGGGGGAATGAGTGAGCAGTGAGGACTGGGGAAATGAGTGAACAGTGGGGATTGGGGAATGAGTGAACAGTGCAGACTGGGAGAATGAGTGAACAGTGCAGACTGGGGTAATGAGTGAACAGTGCAGACTGGGGTAATGAGTGAGCAGTGAGGACTGGGGGAATGAGTGAACAGTGAGGACTGGGGGAATGAATGAACAGTGCAGACAGGGGTAATGAGTGAACAGTGTAGACTGGGGTAATGAGTGAGCAGTGAGGACTGGGGGAATGAGTGAACAGTGAGGACTGGGGGAATGAGTGAACAGTGAGGACTGGGGGAATGAATGAGCAGTGAGGACTGGGGGAATGAATGAACAGTGCAGACTGGGGGAATGAGTGAGCAGTGCAGACTGGGGTAAAGACTGAACAGTGCAGAATGGGGCAATGAGTGAGCAGTGAGGACTGGGGGAGTGAATGAATGAACATTCAGGACTGGGGGAATGAATGAACAGAACTGACTGGGGTAATGAGTGAGCAGTGCAGAATAGGGTAATGAGTGAATAGTGAGGACTGGGGGAATGAATGAGCAGTGAGGACTGGGGTAATGAGTGAGCAGTGAGGACTGCGGGAATGAATGAACAGTGCAGACTGGGGTAATGAGTGAGCAGTGAGGACTGGGGAATGAGTGAGCAGTGAGGACAGGGGTAATGAGTGAGCTGTGAGGAATGGGGGAATGAATGAACAGTGAGGACTGGGGAATGAGTGAACAGTGCAGACTGGGGTAATGAGTGAGCAGTGAGGACTGGGGAAATGAGTGAACAGTGAGGACTGGGGAGTGAACAGTGCAGACTGGGAGAATGAGTGAGCAGTGAGGACTGGGGTAATGAGTGAGCAGTGAGGACTGGGGAAATGAGTGAACAGTGGGGACTGGGGAATGAGTGAACAGTGCAGACTGGGAGAATGAGTGAACAGTGCAGACTGGGAGAATGAGTGAATAGTGCAGACTGGGGTAATGAGTGAGCAGTGAGGAATGGGGGAATGAATGAACAGTGCAGACTGGGGTAATGAGTGAGCAGTGAGGACTGGGGAATGAGTGAACAGTGCAGACTGGGGTAATGAGTGAGCAGTGAGGAATGGGCAATGAGTGAGCAGTGAGGAATGGGGGAATGAATGAACAGTGCAGACTGGGGTAATGAGTGAGCAGTGAGGAATGGGGGAATGAATGAACAGTGCAGACTGGGGAATGAGTGAGCAGTGAGGACTGGGTAAATGAGTGAACAGTGAGGACTGGGGAGTGAACAGTGCAGACTGGGAAAGTAAGTGAGCAGTGAGGACTGGGGAATGATTGAGCAGTGAGGACTGGGGAATGATTGAGCAGTGAGGACTGGGGAAATGAGTGAGCAGTGCAGACTGGGGTAATGAGTCAGCAGTGCAGACTGCGGTATTGAGTGAGCAGTGAGGACTGGGGGAATGAGTGAGCAGTGGGGACTGGGGAATGAGTGAACAGTGGGGAGTGGGGAATGAGTGAACAGTGCAGACTGGGAGAATGAGTGAGCAGTGCAGACTGGGGTAATGAGTGAGCAGTGAGGACTGGGGGAATGAGTGAGCAGTGGGGACTGGGGAATGAGTGAACAGTGCAGACTGGGGGAATGAGTGAACAGTGAGGACTGGGGGAATGAATGAACAGTGCAGACTGGGGGAATGAATGAACAGTGAGGACTGGGGGAATGAATGAACAATGCAGACTGGGGTAATGAGTGAGCAGTGAGGACTGGGGGAATGAATGAACATTGCAGACTGGGGTAATGAGTGAGCAGTGCAGACTGGGGAATGAGTAAACAGTGCAGACTGGGAAAATGAGTGAGCAGTGCAGACTGGGGTAATGAGTGAGCAGTGAGGACTGGGGAGTGAGTGAACAGTGCAGACTGGGGAATGAGTAAACAGTGCAGACTGGGAAAATGAGTGAGCAGTGCAGACTGGGGTAATGAGTGAGCAGTAAGGCCTGGGAAAATGAGTGAACAGTGAGGACTGGGGAATGAGTGAACAGTGAGGACTGGGGAATGAGTAAACAGTGCAGACTGGGGGAATGAGTGAACAGTGCAGACTGGGAAAATGAGTGAGCAGTGCAGACTGGGGTAATGAGTGAGCAGTGAGGACTGGGCAATGAGTGAGCAGTGCAGACTGGGGTAATGTGTGAGCAGTGAGGACTGGGGAAATGAGTGAACAGTGAGGAATGGGCAATGAGTGAGCAGTGCAGACTGGGGTAATGAGTGAGCAGTGAGGACTGGGGAAATGAGTGAACAGTGAGGAATGGGCAATGAGTGAGCAGTGCAGACTGGGGTAATGTGTGAGCAGTGAGGACTGGGGAATGAGTGAGCAGTGAGGACTGGGGTAATGAGTGAGCAGTGCAGACTGGGGTAATGTGTGAGCAGTGAGGACTGGGGAATGAGTGAGCAGTGAGGACTGGGGAATGAGTGAGCAGTGCAGACTGGGGTAATGAGTGAGCAGTGAGGACTGGGGAATGAGTGAGCAGTGAGGACTGGGGTAATGAGTGAGCAGTGAGGAATGGGCAATGAGTGAGCAGTGCAGACTGGGGTAATGTGTGAGCAGTGAGGACTGGGGGAATGAATGAACAGTGCAGACAGGGGTAATGAGTGACCAGTGTAGACTGGGGTAATGAGTGAGCAGTGAGGACTGGGGAATGAGTGAGCAGTGCAGACTGGGGTAAAGACTGAACAGTGCAGAATGGGGCAATGAGTGAGCAGTGAGGACTGGGGGAGTGAATGAATGAACATTCAGGACTGGGGGAATAAATGAACAGAACTGACTGGGGTAATGAGTGAGCAGTGCAGAATAGGGTAATGAGTGAATAGTGAGGACTGGGGGAATGAATGAGCAGTGAGGACTGGGGTAATGAGTGAGCAGTGCAGACTGGGGGAATGAGTGAGCAGTGAGGACTGGGGGAATGAATGAACAGTGCAGACTGGGGTAATGAGTGAGCAGTGAGGACTGGGGTAATGAGTGAGCAGTGCAGACTGGGGTAATGAGTGAGCAGTGAGGAATGGGGGAATGAATGAACAGTGCAGACTGGGGGAATGAGTGAACAGTGCAGACTGGGGGAATGAATGAACAGTGCAGACTGGGGGAATGAGTGAGCAGTGAGGACTGGGGTAATGAGTGAGCAGTGAGGACTGGGGTAATGAGTGAGCAGTGCAGACTGGGGTAATGAGTGAGCAGTGAGGACTGGGGGAATGAATGAACAGTGCAGACTGGGGTAATGAGTGAGCAGTGAGGAATGGGGGAATGAATGAACAGTGCAGACTGGGGGAATGAGTGAACAGTGCAGACTGGGGAATGAATGAACAGTGCAGACTGGGGGAATGAGTGAGCAGTGAGGACTGGGGTAATGAGTGAGCAGTGCAGACTGGGGTAATGAGTGAGCAGTGAGGACTGGGGGAATGAATGAACAGTGCAGACTGGGGGAATGAGTGAGCAGTGAGGACTGGGGTAATGAGTGAGCAGTGCAGACTGGGGTAATGAGTGAGCAGTGAGGACTGCGGTAATGAATGAACAGTGCAGACTGGGGAATGAGTGAACAGTGCAGACTGGGAGAATGAGTGAACAGTGCAGACTGGGGTAATGAGTGAGCAGTGAGGACTGGGGAATGAGTGAGCAGTGAGGACTGCGGTAATGAATGAACAGTGCAGACTGGGGAATGAGTGAACAGTGCAGACTGGGAGAATGAGTGAACAGTGCAGACTGGGGTAATGAGTGAGCAGTGAGGAATGGGGGAATGAATGAACAGTGCAGACTGGGGTAATGAGTGAGCAGTGAGCACTGGGGAATGAGTGAGCAGTGCAGACTGGGGTAATGAGTGAGCAGTGCAGACTGGGGTAATGAGTGAGCAGTGAGGACTGGGGAATGAGTGAGCAGTGAGGACTGGGTAAATGAGTGAACATTGAGGACTGGGGAGTGAACAGTGCAGACTGGGAAAATGAGTGAGCAGTGCAGACTGGGGAAATGAGTGAGCAGTGAGGACTGGGGAAATGAGTGAACAGTGGGGACTGGGGAATGAGTGAACAGTGCAGACTGGGAGAATGAGTGAACAGTGCAGACTGGGGTAATGAGTGAGCAGTGAGGACTGGGGAATGAGTGAGCAGTGCAGACTGGGGTAATGAGTGAGCAGTGCAGACTGGGGTAATGAGTGAGCAGTGAGGACTGGGGAATGAGTGAGCAGTGAGGACTGGGTAAATGAGTGAACAGTGAGGACTGGGGAGTGAACAGTGCAGACTGGGAAAATGAGTGAGCAGTGCAGACTGGGGAAATGAGTGAGCAGTGAGGACTGGGGAAATGAGTGAACAGTGGGGACTGGGGAATGAGTGAACAGTGCAGACTGGGAGAATGAGTGAACAGTGCAGACTGGGGTAATGAGTGAGCAGTGAGGACTGGGGAATGAGTGAACAGTGAGGACTGGGGAATGAGTGAGCAGTGAGGACTGGGGTAATGACTGAGCAGTGAGGACTGGGGGAATGAGTGAACAGTGCAGACTGGGGAATGAGTGAACAGTGCAGACTGGGAGAATGAGTGAACAGTGCAGACTGGGGTAATGAGTGAGCAGTGAGGACTGGGGAATGAGTGAACAGTGAGGACTGGGGAATGAGTGAGCAGTGAGGACTGGGGGAATGAATGAACAGTGCAGACTGGGGTAATGAGTGAGCAGTGAGGACTGGGGGAATGAGTGAGCAGTGCAGACTGGGGTAATGAGTGAACAGTGCAGACTGGGGGAATGAGTGAGCAGTGAGGACTGGGCAATGAGTGAGCAGTGCAGACTGGGGTAATGTGTGAGCAGTGAGGACTGGGGCAATGAGTGAGCAGTGCAGACTGGGGTAATGTGTGAGCAGTGAGGACTGGGGGAATGAATGAACAGTGCAGACTGGGGTAATGAGTGAGCAGTGAGGACTGGGGTAAAGACTGAACAGTGCAGAATGGGGCAATGAGTGAGCAGTGCAGACTGGGGTAATGAGTGAGCAGTGCAGACTGGGGGAATGAGTGAGCAGTGAGGACTGGGGGAGTGAATGAATGAACATTCAGGACTGGGGGAATGAATGAACAGAACTGACAGGGGTAATGAGTGAGCAGTGCAGAATAGGGTAATGAGTGAATAGTGAGGACTGGGGGAATGAGTGAGCAGTGCAGACTGGGGGAATGAGTGAACAGTGCAGACTGGGGTAATGAGTGAGCAGTGAGGACTGGGGGAATGAATGAACAGTGCAGACTGGGGGAATGAGTGAGCAGTGCAGATTGTGGTAATGAGTGAGCAGTGAGGACTGGGGGAATGAATGAACAGTGCAGACTGGGGGAATGAGTGAGCAGTGAGGACTGGGGCAATGAATGAACAGTGCAGACTGGGGGAATGAGTGAACAGTGCAGACTGGGGGAATGAGTGAGCAGTGCAGACTGGGGAATGAGTGAACAGTGCAGACTGGGAGAATGAGTGAACAGTGCAGACTGGGGTAATGAGTGAGCAGTGAGGACTGGGGAATGAGTGAGCAGTGAGGACTGGGGTAATGAGTGAGCAGTGCAGACTGGGGAATGAGTGAACAGTGCAGACTGGGAGAATGAGTGAACAGTGCAGACTGGGGTAATGAGTGAGCAGTGAGGACTGGGGAATGAGTGAGCAGTGAGGACTGGGTAAATGAGTGAACAGTGAGGACTGGGGAGTGAACAGTGCAGACTGGGGAAATGAGTGAGCAGTGAGCACTGGGGAATGAGTGAGCAGTGCAGACTGGGGTAATGAGTGAGCAGTGCAGACTGGGGAATGAGTGAGCAGTGAGGACTGGGGTAATGAGTGAGCAGTGCAGACTGGGGTAATGAGTGAGCAGTGAGGACTGGGGAATGAGTGAGCAGTGAGGACTGGGTAAATGAGTGAACAGTGAGGACTGGGGAAATGAGTGAGCAGTGAGGACTGGGTAAATGAGTGAACAGTGAGCACTGGGGAATGAGTGAGCAGTGCAGACTGGGGTAATGAGTGAGCAGTGCAGACTGGGGTAATGAGTGAGCAGTGAGGACTGGGGAATGAGTGAGCAGTGAGGACTGGGTAAATGAGTGAACAGTGAGGACTGGGGAGTGAACAGTGCAGACTGGGAAAATGAGTGAGCAGTGCAGACTGGGGAAATGTGTGAGCAGTGAGCACTGGGGAATGAGTGAGCAGTGCAGACTGGGGTCATGAGTGAGCAGTGCAGACTGGGGTAATGAGTGAGCAGTGAGGACTGGGGAAATGAGTGAACAGTGGGGACTGGGGAATGAGTGAACAGTGCAGACTGGGAGAATGAGTGAACAGTGCAGACTGGGGTAATGAGTGAGCAGTGAGGACTGGGGTAATGAGTGAGCAGTGAGGATTGGGGGAATGAATGAACAGTGCAGACTGGGGTAATGAGTGAGCAGTGCAGACTGGGGTAATGAGTGAGCAGTGCAGACTGGGGTAATGAGTGAGCAGTGCAGACTGGGGTAATGAGTGAGCAGTGAGGACTGGGGGAATGAGTGAGCAGTGAGGATTGGGGGAATGAATGAACAGTGCAGACTGGGGTAATGAGTGAGCAGTGAGGACTGGGGTAATGAGTGAGCAGTGAGGACTGGGGGAATGAGTGAGCAGTGAGGACTGGGGTAATGAGTGAGCAGTGCAGACTGGGGTAATGAGTGAGCAGTGAGGACTGGGGGAATGAGTGAGCAGTGAGGATTGGGGGAATGAATGAACAGTGCAGACTGGGGTAATGAGTGAGCAGTGAGGACTGGGGGAATGAATGAACAATGCAGACTGGGGGAATGAGTGAACAGTGAGGACTGGGGCAATGAGTGAGCAGTGAGGACTGGGGGAATGAATGAACAATGCAGACTGGGGGAATGAGTGAACAGTGAGGACTGGGGTAATGAGTGAACAGTGCAGACTGGGGTAATGAGTGAGCAGTGAGGACTGGGGGAATGAGTGAGCAGTGAGGACTGGGGGAATGAATGAACAATGCAGACTGGGGGAATGAGTGAACAGTGAGGACTGGGGGAATGAATGAACAATGCAGACTGGGGTAATGAGTGAGCAGTGCAGACTGGGGTAATGAGTGAGCAGTGCAGACTGGGGGAATGAGTGAGCAGTGCAGACTGGGGGAATGAGTGAGCAGTGAGGACTGGGGAATGAGTGAGCAGTGAGGACTGGGCAATGAGTGAACAGTGCAGACTGGGGGAATGAGTGAGCAGTGAGGACTGGGGGAATGAGTGAACAGTGCAGACTGGGGAAATGAGTGAGCAGTGAGGACTGGGGTAATGAGTGAACAGTGCAGACTGGGGTAATGAGTGAGCAGTGAGGACTGGGGGAATGAGTGAGCAGTGCAGACTGGGATAATGAGTGAGCAGTGAGGACTGGGGTAATGAGTGAGCAGTGAGGACTGGGGGAATGAGTGAGCAGTGCAGACTGGGATAATGAGTGAACAGTGCAGACTGGGATAATGAGTGAGCAGTGAGGACTGGGGGAATGAGTGAGCAGTGCAGACTGGGATAATGAGTGAGCAGTGAGGACTGGGGTAATGAGTGAACAGTGCAGACTGGGGTAATGAGTGAGCAGTGAGGACTGGGGGAATGAGTGAGCAGTGCAGACTGGGATAATGAGTGAGCAGTGAGGACTGGGGTAATGAGTGAGCAGTGAGGACTGGGGGAATGAGTGAGCAGTGCAGACTGGGATAATGAGTGAACAGTGCAGACTGGGATAATGAGTGAGCAGTGAGGACTGGGGGAATGAGTGAGCAGTGCAGACTGGGATAATGAGTGAGCAGTGAGGACTGGGGTAATGAGTGAGCAGTGAGGACTGGGGGAATGAGTGAGCAGTGCAGACTGGGATAATGAGTGAACAGTGCAGACTGGGATAATGAGTGAGCAGTGAGGACTGGGGGAATGAGTGAGCAGTGCAGACTGGGGTAATGAGTGAGCAGTGCATACTGGGGGAATGAGTGAACAGTGCAGACTGGGGTAATGAGTGAACAGTGAGGACTGGGGGAATGAGTGAGCAGTGCAGACTGGGATAATGAGTGAACAGTGCAGACTGGGATAATGAGTGAGCAGTGAGGACTGGGGGAATGAGTGAGCAGTGCAGACTGGGGTAATGAGTGAGCAGTGCAGACTGGGGGAATGAGTGAACAGTGCAGACTGGGGTAATGAGTGAACAGTGCAGACTGGGATAATGAGTGAGCAGTGAGGACTGGGGGAATGAGTGAGCAGTGCAGACTGGGGGAATGAGTGAACAGTGAGGACTGGGATAATGAGTGAGCAGTGAGGACTGGGGGAATGAGTGAACAGTGCAGACTGGGGTAATGAGTGAACAGTGAGGACTGGGATAATGAGTGAGCAGTGAGGACTGGGGGAATGAGTGAGCAGTGCAGACTGGGGGAATGAGTGAACAGTGCAGACTGGGGTAATGAGTGAACAGTGAGGACTGGGATAATGAGTGAGCAGTGAGGACTGGGGGAATGAGTGAACAGTGCAGACTGGGGTAATGAGTGAGCAGTGAGGACTGGGGGAATGAGTGAACAGTGAGGACTGGGGGAATGAGTGAACAGTGCAGACTGGGGTAATGAGTGAGCAGTGAGGACTGGGGGAATGAGTGAACAGTGCAGACTGGGGTAATGAGTGAGCAGTGAGGACTGGGGGAATGAGTGAGCAGTGCAGACTGGGGTAATGAGTGAACAGTGAGGACTGGGGTAATGAGTGAGCAGTGAGGACTGGGGGAATGAGTGAACAGTGCAGACTGGGGTAATGAGTGAGCAGTGAGGACTGGGGGAATGAGTGAACAGTGCAGACTGGGGTAATGAGTGAACAGTGAGGACTGGGATAATGAGTGAGCAGTGAGGACTGGGGGAATGAGTGAGCAGTGCAGACTGGGGGAATGAGTGAACAGTGCAGACTGGGGTAATGAGTGAACAGTGAGGACTGGGATAATGAGTGAGCAGTGAGGACTGGGGGAATGAGTGAACAGTGCAGACTGGGGTAATGAGTGAACAGTGAGGACTGGGGTAATGAGTGAACAGTGCAGACTGGGATAATGAGTGAGCAGTGCAGACTGGAGTAATGAGTGAGCAGTGAGGACTGGGGAAATGATGAACAGTAAGGACTGGGGAATGAGTGAACAGTGCAGACTGGGGTAATGAGTGAGCAGTGAGGACTGGGGAATGAGTGAGCAGTGAGGACTGGGGAATGAGTGAGCAGTGAGGACTGGGGAAATGATGAACAGTGAGGACTGGGTAATGAGTGAACAGTGCAAACTGGGGTAATGAGTGAGCAGTGCAGACTGGGATAATGAGTGAGCAGTGAGGACTGGGGAATGAGTGAGCAGTGAGGACTGGGGAATGAGTGAGCAGTGAGGACTGGGGAAATGATGAACAGTGAGGACTGGGTAATGAGTGAACAGTGCAAACTGGGGTAATGAGTGAGCAGTGCAGACTGGGATAATGAGTGAGCAGTGAGGACTGGGGAAATGATGAACAGTGAGGACTGGGTAATGAGTGAACAGTGCAAACTGGGGTAATGAGTGAGCAGTGCAGACTGGGGTAATGAGTGAGCAGTGAGGACTGGGGAAATGATGAACAGTGAGGACTGGGTAATGAGTGAACAGTGCAGACTGGGATAATGAGTGAGCAGTGCAGACTGGGGTAATGAGTGAGCAGTAAGGACTGGGGAATGAGTGAACAGGGCAGACTGGGGTAATGAGTGAGCAGTGAGGACTGGGGAAATGATGAACAGTGAGGACTGGGTAATGAGTGAACAGTGCAAACTGGGGTAATGAGTGAGCAGTGCAGACTGGGGTAATGAGTGAGCAGTGAGGACTGGGGAATGAGTGAGCAGTGAGGACTGGGGGAATGAGTGAGCAGTGAGGACTGGGTGGTGAGTGAGCAGTGCAGACTGGGGTAATGAGTGAACAGTGCAGACTGGGGGAATGAGGGAGCAGTGAGGACTGAGGGAATGAATGAAAAGTGCAGACTGGGGTAATGAGTGAGCAGTGACGACTGGGGGAATGAGGGAGCATTGCAGACTGGGGTAATGAGTGAGCAGTGCAGACTGGAGTAATGAGTGAGCAGTGAGGACTGGGGTAATGAGTGAGCCGTGAGGACTGGGGTAATGAGTGAGCAGTGCAGACTGGAGTAATGAGTGAGCAGTGCAGACTGGGGTAATGAGTGAACAGTGCCGAATGGGGTAATGAATGAACAGTGCAGACTGGAGTAATGAATGAGCAGTGAGGACTGGGGTAATGAGTGAGCCGTGAGGACTGGGGTAATGAGTGAGCCGTGAGGACTGGGGTAATGAGTGAGCAGTGCAGACTGGAGTAATGAGTGAGCAGTGCAGACTGGGGTAATGAGTGAGCAGTGCAGACTGGAGTAATGAGTGAGCAGTGCAGACTGGGGTAATGAGTGAACAGTGCCGAATGGGGTAATGAATGAACAGTGCAGACTGGAGTAATGAATGAGCAGTGAGGACTGGGGTAATGAGTGAGCAGTGCAGACTGGAGTAATGAGTGAGCAGTGCAGACTGGAGTAATGAGTGAGCAGTGCAGACTGGGGTAATGAGTGAGCAGTGAGGACTGGGGTAATGAGTGAGCAGTGCAGACTGGAGTAATGAGTGAGCAGTGCAGACTGGGATAATGAGTGAGCAGTGAGGACTGGGGTAATGAGTGAGCAGTGCAGACTGGAGTAATGAGTGAGCAGTGCAGACTGGGGTAATGAGTGAGCAGTGCAGACTGGGGTAATGAGTGAGCAGTGAGGACTGGGGTAATGAGTGAGCCGTGAGGACTGGGGAATGAGTGAGCAGTGAGGACTGGGGTAATGGGTGAGCAGTGCAGATTGGGGTAATGAGTGAGCAGTGAGGACTGGGGTAATGGGTGAGCCGTGAGGACTGGGGAATGAGTGAGCAGTGAGGACTGGGGTAATGGGTGAGCAGTGCAGATTGGGGTAATGAGTGAGCAGTGAGGACTGGGGTAATGAGTGAGCAGTGAGGACTGGGGTAATGAGTGAGCCGTGAGGACTGGGGTAATGGGTGAGCAGTGCAGACTGGGGTAATGGGTGAGCAGTGAGGACTGGGGTAATGAGTGTGCAGTGAGGACTGGAGTAATGAGTGTGCAGTGAGGACTGGGGTAATGGGTGAGCAGTGAGGACTGGGGTAATGGGTGAGCAGTGCAGACTGGGGTAATGGGTGAGCAGTGAGGACTGGGGTAATGAGTGTGCAGTGAGGACTGGGGTAATGGGTGAGCAGTGCAGACTGGGGTAATGGGTGAGCAGTGAGGACTGGGGTAATGGGTGAGCAGTGAGGACTGGGGTAATGGGTGAGCAGTGCAGACTGGGGTAATGGGTGAGCAGTGAGGACTGGGGTAATGGGTGAGCAGTGAGGACTGGGGTAATGGGTGAGCAGTGCAGACTGGAGTAATGAGTGAGCAGTGAGGACTGGGGTAATGAGTGAGCATTGCAGACTGGAGTAATGAGTGAGCAGTGCAGACTGGGGTAATGAGTGAGCAGTGAGGACTGGGGTAATGAGTGAGCCGTGAGGACTGGGGAATGAGTGAGCAGTGCAGACTGGGGTAATGAGTGAGCAGTGAGGACTGGGGTAATGGGTGAACAGTGAGGACTGGGGTAATGAGTGAGCAGTGAGGACTGGGGTAATGAGTGAGCAGTGAGGACTGGGGTAATGAGTGAGCAGTGAGGACTGGGGTAATGAGTGAGCAGTGCAGACTGGGGTAATGAGTGAGCAGTGAGGACTGGGGTAATGAGTGAGCAGTGCAGACTGGGGTAATGAGTGAACAGTGAGGACTGGGGTAATGAGTGAGCCGTGAGGACTGGGGAATGAGTGAGCAGTGAGGACTGGGGTAATGGGTGAGCAGTGAGGACTGGGGTAATGGGTGAGCAGTGAGGACTGGGGTAATGAGTGAGCAGTGAGGACTGGGGTAATGAGTGAGCAGTGAGGACTGGGGTAATGAGTGAGCAGTGAGGACTGGGGTAATGAGTGGGCAGTGGGGACTGGGGTAATGAGTGAGCAGTGCAGACTGGAGTAATGGGTGAGCAGTGAGGACTGGGGTAATGGGTGAGCAGTGAGGACTGCATTAAGAAATGGGCAGATCTACTTTCGGGTAAACTTGCTTGGCAAGTTGGAGATAATGGAGTATGGAAGATGTGAGGCCAGCAAGGAAAGTATTGAAATAATTGAGTTTATCGGTAAGAAAGGCATGGGACCATTTCTTCAAGGAGGTGAGGTTGAGGCAGATGCAGAGACGGGTGTTGTTACACTGGAGGAGGGAGTGTTTGTGGTGAAGAGGATAGAGTATCGGAGGCTGAGCTCAGGTTTGAGTTAGACGGCGACTTTGTGAATGGTTCATAGCCAAAGACAGGGATGGTATCAGTTGAGGGATGGATTTTCTGATGGGATTTTGGAGTGATGTATTTACAACAATAACTTGCATTTATGTAACACCTTGATTGTAGTTAAATGTCCCAAGGTGCTTCAGAGGGGGAATATCAGACAATATTTGATACTAAGCCAGATATAGAGATATTAGGGCAGGTAAACAATAGCTTGCCTCAGTAATGGTGGCATGAAACTATTGTCAATTGTCATAAAAACCCATCTGGTTCACTAATGTCCTTTCGGGAAGGAAATCTGCTGTCCTTACCTGGTCTGACCTACATGTGACTGCAGACCCACAGCAATGTGGTTGCTGCAGTTGTATAGAGCCTTGGTGAAACTACACATGGATTATTGTGTACAGTTTCGTGTCTCCTCATCTAAGGAAGGATATCCTTGCCATAGAGGGAGTGAATTGGAGGTTAACCAGACTGATCCCTGGGATGGTCGGATTGTCCTATGAGGAGAGATTGAGGAAACTGGGCCTGTATTCTCTAGAGTTTCGAAGAATGAGAGGTTATCTCATTGAAACTTATAAAATTCTTACAGGGTGTGACAGGGTAGGTGTAGATAGGATGTTTCCTCTGGCTGGTGAGTCTAGACCAGGGGTTATAATTTCAGAATAAGGGATAGGCCATTTAATACGGAGATGAGGAGAGGGTGGTGAATCTTTGGAATTCTCTTACCCCAGAGGGCTGTTGAAGCTCAGTCATTGAGCATTGAGACAGAAATTGATAGATATCTGGATACTAAAGATATTCAAGGATATGGAGCTAGCATGGGAAAGTGGCGTTGAGGTAGATGATTAGCCAAAATCTAATTGAATTGTGGAGCAGGCTCGACGGGTCGAATGGCCTACTCATGCTCCTATGTTCCTGTGACTCTTTAGATTAGATTAGATTAGATTAGAGATACAGCACTGAAACAGGCCCTTCGGCCCACCGAGTCTGTGCCGAACATCAACCACCCATTTATACTAATCCTACACTAATCCCATATTCCTACCAAACATCCCCACCTGTCCCTATATTTCCCTACCACCTACCTATACTAGTGACAATTTATAATGGCCAATTTACCTATCAAGCTGCAAGTCTTTTGGCTTGTGAGAGGAAACCGGAGCACCCGGAGAAAACCCACGCAGACACAGGGAGAACTTGCAAACTCCACACAGGCAGTACCCGGAATCGAACCCGGGTCCCTGGAGCTGTGAGGCTGCGGTGCTAACCACTGCGCCACTGTGCCGCCCTTAACACCCTCTGAAATGACCTCGTAAGCCATTCACTTGTCAAGAACAATTAGGGATGGACAACAAATGCTGGCCTTGCCAGTGATACCTACATCCCATGATAGAATTTTAAAAAGTGTCTATGATAGGCATGTGAGCCTAGACTATGATGAGAGTTGTCTCTCCTATTCACACTCTGAAGGCCTGCCTGCGAAACAAAAATATAATTAAGCTGTCTGTCTGTGGAATGTTCGTTACCGTCTAATTTGCTGAGGCTGATTGCTTGCTCTGAGCTTGTCAGACTGTGCAAACATAGCAGAGAGGTGAACAGGGTGACTTGGCGTTGGTTTTAAGAGTAGCAAAAGCTCAATCAATCAACCATTTGATGAGCTATTAAAGCCTCAGTTGAGCAATGATTAGGTTCTTGTTTGAGTCTTGCACAGAAAGGCCCCACGGTGGGCAGGAACAGCCAGCTAATATTTAATAAAGGTGGGGGGGTGGAGGTGAATGATTGTCCTGTACTCATAAGCCAATCAACTCTATGCTAACAACTTCAATTACCATTGGCAGTGAGTGGAGTGAGACTAATGGAACTGTTGATATAGCTGCCTCTACATCGCCCCGTTTGTCAGTGTGTGAATGACAGAAATGTAAACTGTTTGCCTTGTGGGCAATTTTCTCAACACCTCTGAAGGTGTTGACCAACTTGCCATAGCTCAGTTCCGCAAGTCCTTCTCATACGTCACCCCAGTGGCTCTGTGTCGTGTGTGGGCCTAGACTGCAAGTGTCAAGGTACAGTGATAGGGATAGCATACATGATAAAAAAAAAACTAGATCTGAAGTCCAGAAGTGGTGAGTTCAATATCCCATCGTGGTATAGTGTAACAATGACTTCCACATGCTAATTTATGTGCTGGCACCAGGAATTGTGACTACATTACTATAAAAACATAATTGCTTCACTAAATACCTTTAGCGAAGGGAAACCTGCTGTCTTACCCATATGACTCCGGTTCCACATCAATGTGGTTGAGTCTTTAAAGAGGCACAGGATGACTAGGGATGGCTATTAAATATGAAATTGGCAGCAAAGCTCACATGCCAAGTATAAATTTTACAATCATAGGTTAACGAAGGGTCAAAGCCATCAAAGTCACTGTAGAACCTCCACACATTAACAACTTAGCACCAACTGTCACTAGAGTGATCAGGACCACTGGTTTAATTTCCCCTTGTTTCAAGGGAATAGGAACCCAATTTATAGCACCTCTACAAACATCCTGTCTGAGATCAGCTGGGAGTGTTTGATGGGGACAGTGTAGAGGGAGCTTTACTCTGTATCTAACCCTGTTTTTTTTTAAGTGGTCCAACATTTTTATTATTTCAAATCAACTTATATGATCTGCTAATGTTTACAGAGGCTTGGGAGGAGGTCCACGTGGGATGTTGGCGCCTGGCCTGAAACGTGGAGGCGGTGTTCGGTCCTTCCTGGCTTCTCGTGAACGATTTCTTACCACTTTGCTGTGGATGGCACAGCTGACACAGTAATGCAATTTCACGTACAGCTTGGGCAGCACGTATGCATCAAAGACGCTGGCCTCCGAAATATCACGAACTGCAGCAGCCTCCACAATGTTACGGATGACAAACTTCTTAATGGCTTTGTCTTTGGGGACGCAGCGGGCACAGTTCGTGCATCTGATGGGCTGGACATGGCCACGGCCTTTCTTGGCACGTCCGTTATTCCTTCGCTTCTTAGTCATCTTGAACACGAGTCAGCTGCCCTGGGAGTGTTTGATGGGGACAGTGTCGAGGGAGCTTTCCTCTGTATCTAACCCTGTGCTGTACCTGCCCTGGGAGTGTTTGATGGGGACAGTGTAGAGGGAGCTTTACTCTGTATCTAACCCTGTGCTGTAGCTGCCCTGGGAGTGTTTGATGGGGACAGTGTAGAGGGAGCTTTCCTCTGTATCTAACCCTGTGCTGTAGCTGCCCTGGGAGTGTTTGATGGGGACAGTGTAGAGGGAGCTTTCCTCTGTATCTAACCCTGTTTTTTTTCCACCTTTTTTTATGTGGCCTTTATACTCCAGGCCCCTTTTATTTTGCTAAGGGGGGTTTTATTCCCCAGGTCCCCTTTATATACATTTTAAATAAATAACTTTATTGTATCTAACCCTGGTTTTTTTTGATGGGAATAGTGTAGAGGGAGCTTTACTCTGTATCTAACCCCTGTGCTGTACCTGGGAGTGTTTGCTGAGACATTCATGCTTGCAACCCAGAAACTAATTGAAGTTTGAAATAACAATAAACTGCTATGAGCTTCCTCTTTTTGGTTTTTAACACTGTCTAAAGCCTGAAACGAATGCTTACTGTTCGCCACTGAATAGTTGGTGGATTCGAGATGAGCTCATTTAGTTTCATGATCTCCTGTGTTGCGGTTGACACCTGTTGCTGCGCCAAATTAAAATAATGCAGGGCATAGAACTAGATTGAAGTGCACTTTGAAGTGTACAAAATTATCAAGGAGTTGATCCCAGTATGTTGTTCATCAAGGGAAAAGGTTTAGTCAGAAAGAGAGAACTTGCATTTATAGAGCACCTTTCATCATCTCAGGACATTCCAAAACTGCTTACAGCCAACCTTTTTGTTTGAAGTGTAATCACTATTAAAATGTAGGGTATGTGGTAGTTAATTTGTGCACAGCAAGTTCCCAAAAACTGGAATGACATAATGACAAGATAATCTGTCTTTAGTGATTGTTGGTTGAGGGATAAATATTGGGCCAGGACGTCAGGGAGAACTCCCCTGCTCTTCTTTCTACTAATGGCTGTGAGATCTTTTACATTCACCTGAGACGGCAGAGGGTGGCCTCAGTTTATGGTCTCATCCAGAAGACAGCACCTCTGACAGTGCAGTGCTCCCTCAGTACTGCCCCTCTGACAGTGCAGTGCTCCCTCATTACTGCCCCTCTGACAGAGCAGTGCTCCCTCATTACTGCCCCTCTGACAGAGCAGTGCTCCCTCATTACTGCCCCTCTGACAGTGCAGCGCTTCCATAATATTGCCCCTCTGGCAGTGCAGCACTCCCTTAGTACTGCTGATCTGACAGTGTAGTGCTCCCTCAGTCCTGCCCCTCTGACAGTGTAGTGCTCCCTCAGTACTGCCCCTCTGACAATGCAGTTCTCCCTCAGTACTGCCCCTCTGACAGTGCAGTGCTCCCTCAGTATTGCCCCTCTGACAGTGCAGTGCTCCCTCAGTACTGCCCCTGTGACAGTGCAGTGCTCCCTCAGTACTGCCCCTCTGACAGTGCAGTGCTCCCTCAGTACTGCCCCTGTGACAGTGCAGTGCTCCCTCAGTACTGCCCCTGTGACAGTGCAGTGCTCCCTCAGTACTGCCCCTGTGACAGTGCAGTGCTCCCTCAGTACTGCCCCTGTGACAGTGCAGTGCTCCCTCAGTACTGCCCCTGTGACAGTGCAGTGCTCCCTCAGTACTACCCCTGTGACAGTGCAGTGCTCCCTCAGTACTGCCCCTCTTACAGTGCTGTAGTCCCTCAGTACTGCCCCTGTGACAGTGCAGTGCTCCCTCAGTACTGCCCCTCTGACAGTGCAGTGCTCCCTCAGAACTGCCCCCTGACAGTGCAGTGCTCCCTAAGTACTGCCCCTGTGACAGTGCAGTTCTCCCTCAGTACTGCCCCCTGACAGTGCAGTGCTCCCTCAGTACTGCCCCTGTGACAGTGCAGTGCTCCCTCAGTACTGCCCCTGTGACAGTGCAGTGCTCCCTCAGTACTGCCCCTCTTACAGTGCAGTGCTCCCTCAGTACTGCCCCTCTGACAGTGCTGTGGTCCCTCAGTACTGCCCCTGTGACAGTGCAGTGCTCCCTCAGTACTGCCCCTGTGACAGTGCAGTGCTCCCTCAGTACTGCCCCTGTGACAGTGCAGTGCTGCCTCAGTACTGCCCCTGTGACAGTGCTGTGGTCCCTCAGTACTGCCCCTGTGACAGTGCAGTGCTGCCTCAGTACTGCCCCTGTGACAGTGCTGTGGTCCCTCAGTACTGCCCCTGTGACAGTGCAGTGCTCCCTCAGTACTGCCCCTGTGACAGTGCAGTGCTCCCTCAGTACTGCCCCTGTGACAGTGCAGTGCTCCCTCAGTACTGCCCCTGTGACAGTGCAGTGCTCCCTCAGTACTGCCCCTGTGACAGTGCAGTGCTCCCTCAGTACTGCCCCTGTGACAGTGCAGTGCTCCCTCAGTACTGCCCCTGTGACAGTGCAGTGCTCCCTCAGTACTGCCCCTGTGACAGTGCAGTGCTCCCTCAGTACTGCCCCTCTGACAGTGCTGTAGTCATTCAGTACTGGCACCGGGACTATCAATGCTAGATTGCATGCTGATGTCTCCGGAGTGGGATGTAGACGCATAACCTTCCAACCCAGTGAGCTAACATTGAAGTAAGGGTATGATTGCTGGAGAGAGCAGACAACCCATTGTCAGCTGAAGGGTACCAACTGAGGAATAAGTTTCCAGGGATGGATGGTGACATGAGCAGCATAAATGGGTTCAAGAGAAACTTAAATCCGAGCAGAAAATGCTCAACAGGTCAGCAGTGTCTGTGTCGATATAAAGCTAGGGTTCACAATCGTGGTAATGGGGGAAAAAAACACTGAAGGGCTAGGAGGGGGAGGAATTCCTGAAATGTACATAGGAGAACTTTCTTAATTAGTATGTTCCCGTCCCGACAAGGGAGGAAGCAATGATGGATCTAGTTCTGGGGAATGAAATGGAGAAAATGGAGGGTGTTTCAGTGGCAGAGCATTTGGGAAACAGTGATCACAATATCTTCAGCTTTAGAGCAGTTATGGAAAAGGACAAGGAATAATCAAATGTGAAAAACAGGAGGAGAACTAATTTTGGTGAGTTGAAAAGGGGAATGGCTCAAGATTGGAATCAAAGACTGGCAGGTCAAAACAGTAAATGAACAATAGGAGGTCTTCAAATAAGAGATCAAAACCCAGGGGAATAAAGGGGCTGTGGCAGTGTGGATATGAAATTGACCCCTCTCTCTTCCTGTTTAGTATTGTTACCAGGCCCATCTCTCTCTCTTCCTGTTAGATTTGTTCTTGGATCCCCCTACATCTGCCTGCTTAGCAAGTTACTGAGTTCTGTCTAAGAGAGAGTAAGCCTGAGGGAGAACAGTGCTGCAGACCCACTGTTAGAAGGAACAGCTCAGGTTGAAGAAGCTGGGGGTGTTCAATTGGAGCAAATGAGATTGAGGGGAGATTTGATCAAGGTATACATGATTATGACAGGTTTGGATAGGGGAGACAAAGAAAAGCTGTTCCCGTTAGCTAATGGTACAAGGACTAGGAGATTTAAGATTTTGGACAAGAGATGCAGGGGTATGTGAGGAAGAACTATTTTTACACGCCGAGTGTAAAACCTGGAACTCGCTGCCTATGAGGGTAGTGGAAGCGGAGGCGATGAATAATTTCAAAAGGCACTTGGATAGGCACTTGAGGGAAATAAACCAGCAGGGCTAATGGGATAGATTGGGGGAAATAGGCCTGATTGATTGCTGTACAGAGAGCTGGCATGGACATGATGGACTGAATGGCCTCCTCTGTGCCTTAATGCCTCTATGACACTAACACTGATGCTCCCTGTTTTCCACTTCTGTCACTGGTTGTTTCAGGCCATGTGACCTGATGGCAGTTTTTCAGAATGGGAATGACGTTCATTGAGTGGCTGCTGGAACCGTTTCTAATTTGGAGGGTGCCTGAGGACAGCAGAGAATGAAAACTGTTCTCTGTGCTCCTCAGAGGGCAGATTTACTCTTTAAAAGAGATAGCTTGTTGGTGCTGATTAAAGTACAAACTGATAGCTGAGAATGAGTTTATTTATGAATGATTGTGCGAATCCCATTTTGGAATAGGTGAGAAGGTGGCTGAAAGCAGCATGCATGGTTGATCTGTGAGTATGCAGGGCCTGTTTAATCAGGTACTTATCTACGTTGGAAGGTTAACCAGAGCAGGAGTCAAAGGTTGAATCAGCTGCTGAAGCTTCCTTTCCAATTGAGGCCATTCCTGCTTATTGTGGAACTGAAAAGGTTTTTTAATTGTTTATGAATTTGCCAAATGGACCTTTCCTTGTCGTAGCTGTCCCCTCCCACACTCCCCATGCAGTCAGTGAGACTCAGTTATAAGACTGGAATATCATAGCCTCCCAAGCTCAGGATCACAACAGCATCAAATCATGTCCAAAGTTTTCCTCATGCAATAGAAAGTCTCAAAGCGTTTTGTCCGTTCACTCAAACAAATCTAGCACAGAAGGAGGCCATTCAGTCCAACATATCTGTGTTGGCTCTTAGATAGAATTAATCCTCCCCGTAGTCCTGTATCAATCCCAAACTAATCCTTCTATCCCACTTTTTCCCTGTATCCCTGCATCAATCTCAAACTAATCCCACTGCCCTGCACTCTCCTCATAGTCTGTATGAATCCCAAACTAACTCCGCTGTCCCACTTTCTCCCCATACCTCTGTATCAACACTGATTTCCCCCCCAAAAATAATTAGAGATTTAGCTTTATTTGGGACTCTTCTACATCGCCTGTGGAATCCTGCACTGTGTAGGCGCCTACCAAATCCCACCTAAAATGGTAATTAAGACTTATTTATGAAATATGACTCTGATTTATATCTTAAAAGAGATGTATTGGCTGAACCAGCAGGTGCTTTGGGCACCTAGAAGTCGGACCCTCTCAGAATATCACAAATGTTAACTGGGCAATAAAGCTGCCGACGCCAGTTTGAGGCTGATACTGTCTTGTTAACGTTAGGGGAAGGGAGTGAAATCAGGACTGCCATCTTATACTGGAGTACCCACTCCATTGGCAATAACATGCTCTCTTGTCGTCACCCCAGGGGTCATTCTTCCTGCGTGGCTTCTGTCAGTCAATAACCACCTTTTTGGATGCTCATAGGCCCCACTCACAGGGACTGCCTATGGAGAAACCAAGACGTTTATCTGTCTGTTCTTGATCATAATCATCCCTTTTAATGTTGGCAGGCTGTTCAAACACAGTAGGCATCGTCTCCAGTCCTGATACTGGACCGTGCTCACTCCCCATCTAAAAGGGTCACTTACTCTTTTACTATCTCTTTCTCTCATGGCCTTCCTGCTGCTGGGAAAAGTGAGGGCCATACATTGCAGAGGGCATTTGGGTGGGTCTTGGCTGAGGACAGGATTAGGCCCCATCCGACTGTGATTATCCACCACCACCACCACCCCTCAACTTTGAGGTCCAGCATTTGCCATCACTCACTGCGCACTTCCAGTAAGGAGCCAGGGCAGTGAGGTTAAAGGAATGAAAGACTTGCTGTTTGACCCAAAGCCCTTTAGAGCCATTGAAGTACTTTTGAAGTGTTACTGTTGTAATGTAGGAAACACGGCAGCCAATTTGTGCACAGCAAGCTCCCACAAACAGCAATGTGATGATGACCAGATAATTTGTTTTATTGATGTTGGTTGAGTGATAAATATTGGCCCAGGTCCCCGGGGAGAACTCCCGGCTTCTTCTGGTAATAGTGGCTGAGAGAGGGTATTTGGGGCCTTGGTTTCAAGTCTCATTTGCAAGTAGGCAGTTCTGACAGTGAATACGAACATACATACAAACATACGAATTAGGAGCAGGAGAAGGCCACTCGGCCCCTCGAGCCTGCTCCCCATTCAATAAGTTCATGACTGAACTGATTACTCCACATTCCCGCCTACCCCGATAACCTTTCACCCCCTTGCTTATCAAGAACCTATCTACTTCTGCCTTAAAAATATTCAAAGACTCTGCTTCCACCACTTTTTGAGGAAGAGAATTCCAAAGACTCACGACCCTCTGAGAGAAAAAATTTCTCCTCATCTCGGTCTTAAATGGGCGACCCCTTATTTTTAAACAGTGACCCCTGGTTCTAGATTCTCCCACAAGGGGAAACATCCTTTCCACATCCACCCTGTTGAGACCCCTCAAGAACAAAGAACAAAGAACAAAGAACAGTACAGCCATTCGGCCCTCCAAGCCTGCGCCGATCTTGATGCCTGTCTAAACTAAAACCTTCTGCACTTCCGGGGACCGTATCCCTCTATTCCCATCCTATTCATGTATTTGTCAAGATACCTCTTAAACGTCGCTTAAACGGAACTTATATGTTTCAATCAAGTCGCCTCTTACTCTTCTAAATTCCAGTGGATACATGCCTAGCCTGTCCAATCTTTCCTCATAAGATAGCCTGCCCATTCCAGGTACCTTCTCTGAACTGCTGCCAACGCATTTACATCCTTTCTTAAATAAGGAGACCAATACTGTACACAGTACTCCAGACGTGGTCTCACCAATGCCCTGTATAACTGAAGCTTAACCTCCCTGCTTTAGTATTCAATTCCCCTCACGATAAACAATAACATTCTATTAGCTCTCCTAATTACATGCTGTACCTGCATACTAACCTTTTGTGATTCATGCACTCGGACACCCAGATCCCCTCAGTACTGCATTGGGTGTGTAATTAGGACTGAAACCCATCACCTGTACCTCAGAGACAAGTCCTGTCCACTGAGCCATGGCTGATACAGGAGAGAATAGGAGACAGACCCATCATGCTCCCAGTTAATGATTGGATGCTTTGCTTTAACAGCAGGCTGTTTTTATTGTGGGTTTGACTGGCAGCGTACTGACGAGGGGAATTAGACTGTCATTAAAACAATGTTATCAAACTGATCCATTGCTCCTGATTAGAGATGTTTGTCTGAGGTCCTACAGTACCTTCACTGTGGCAGACAGTTTAATCACAGCCTCACCCACCCTTGATTTACTCCAGTTCTCTGTAAGCCCCTGATCCCTCGCAGGTCACAGTTCCTCATCGACCTACAGTATCACATCACTTCTCATGTGTGCCTACAAAGAAAGAAAGATAGACTTGCATTTATATAGGTAAATTGGCCATTATAAATTGCCCCTAGTATAGGTAGGTGGTAGGGAAATATAGGGACCGGTGGGGATGTGGTAGGAATATGGAATTAGTGTAGGATTGTGGGTGGTTGATGGTCGACACAGACTCGGTGGGCCGAAGGGCCTGTTTCAGTGCTGTATCTCTAAATAAATAAATATAGCACCTTTCACAACCTCAGGATGTCCCAAAGTGCTTTACAGTTAATTATATAGAGTTTACAGCACAGAAACAGGCCATTCAGCCCATGGTGGTGTTTATGCTCCAAATGAGCCACTTCCTACCCTTATCCATCTAACCCTATCAGCAATACCCTCTATTTCTTTCTCCCTCACGTACTTTTCTAGCTTCTCCTTAAAGGCCTCGATAATATTCGCCTCAACCACTCCCTGTAGTAGTGAGTTCCACATTCTCGCCACTCTCTGGGTAATGACGTTTCTCCTGAATTGCATATTGAATTTATTGGTGACTATCTTACATTTATCTGGTTTTGGATTCCTCCTACAAATGGAAACATTTTCTTTATACCCTATCAAGCCCCTTCACTTTTCTTGAGATAAGAACCCCAGCCTGTTCAGTCTTTCATGATTGTTATAACCAATGAAGTCTTTTTCAAGTGTAGTCACTGTTGTAATGTAGGAAACACGGCATTCAATTTACACACAGCAAGATCCCACAAACGGCAATGTGATAATGACCAGATCATCTCTTTTAGTTATGTTGGTTGAGGGATAAATATTGACCCAGGAAATTGGGGAGGGCAGACAGGACCTCGGTTTAAATGTCTCATCCAAAAATGGTTCCTCAAATGGTGCAGCGCTCCCCCAGTACTGCACTTTGAATATCAGCCTGGATTATGTGCTCAAATCTCTGCAGTACAACTTGAGCCATTATAGATCATTGGCAAAAGAGCACAATAGACTGAATGGCCTCCATCTATATTATAGATCTCTATGAATTGCAACCACTGTTGTTACGTAGGTAAACACAGCACTCATTTTGCACACAGCAAGACCCCACAAAGACAATGAAAGATAAATGACATGTTAATCTGTTCTGGTGGTGTTGGTTGGAAGAGGAGTGTTGGCCGGAACATCAGGAGAACAGCTTGCTCTTCCAATACTGCCATGGGATCTTTTACATCCACTTCAAAATGCAGATGGGCCTTCAGTTCAATGTTGCATCCAAGCAACAGCATCTCTGACAGTGTAGCACTCCTGTAAAACTGCACTGGAGTGTCAGCCTAGATTATGTTCTAAGTTCTAGAACCCACAACATTCTGACCCAGATGGGTAAGGGCAGTGTTTGGACAGTGTGTAGATATGTCTGATAGCTCAGTGCTCAAGAAGACATGTCACCTTTCACTCTCCCATTCCGACCTTCCTCTGTTGTTAAGTGCTGAGTGCAAGGTGCCATTTTTGATTCTTTCCATTCCTGCCTAGCTCTCTGTCTGTGATCCCAGGTAGATCTTACTGAAATTAGCAACTTCTCACCCACCACAATTTCCATTCCCTAGCCACCGACTCCATCCTTCTCTCTGGCAACTGTCTGAGTCTGAACCAGACTGTTCACAGCCTTGATGTCATATTTAACCCCGAGATGACTTCCCACCACATATCGATATCACATATCAGTAAGACCTCTTATTTCCACATTCGTAACATTATTAGATTCTACCCTGACTCAACTCATCTGCTGCTGATACCCTCATCCATGCCTTTGTTACCTCTAGACTTGACTATTCCAATGCTCTCCTGGCTGGCCTCCCACATTCTACTCTCCGCAAACTTAAGATCATCCAAAACTCTGCGCCCATGTTCTTACTTGCACCAAGTTCCATTCACTCATTACCCTGCTGCTCGCTGAAACTACATTAGCTACTGGCTAAGATGCTTTGATTTTAAAAGGTCGACCCTTGTTTTCAAATCTCTCCATGGCCTCGCCCCTCCCTTTCTCAGTAATCTCCTCCAGCCCCACAATCCTCCCACATATCTGCACTCCTCTAATTCTGGCCTCTTGAGCATCCCCGACTTTGCTCCACCATTGGCAGCCGTGCTGTCAGCTGCCTGGGCCCTGAGCTCTGGAATTCCCTCTCTAAAACCCTCTGCCTCTCTACCTCCCTTTCTTCCTTTAAGATGCACCTTAAAACCTACCTCTTTGGCCAAGGTTTTGCTCACCTGTCCTAAAATCACCTTATGAGGCTCAGTGCCAAATTTTGTTCAATGTTCCTGTGAGGCGACTTGGGACGTTTTACTACATTAAAAGGTGCTATATACAAGTTGTTGTTGTTGTTGTTGTTCTACAAATCATCCTGGCTCATCTGACCAATCAGAGGCACCCTCTCTCAATAAAAGGAAAATACTGCAGATGACGGAAATCTGAAATAAGACCAGAAAGTGCTGGAAATACTCAGCAGGTCAGGCAGCATCTGTGGAGAGAGAAGCAGAGTTAACGTTTTCAGGTCTGTGACCTTTCATCAAAGGTTGGAAAAGAATTAGGTTTTAAGCAAGTGAAGCTGGTGGGAGGGGGAGGTTTGGTCGGGGAGGGAACAAAAGAGAAGGTGTGTGATAGGGCAAAGGGCAGGAGAGATTAAATAACAAAGCTGCCATGGGAGATGACTCTCAATGTCTACTCCCCGACAGTGGCCTGTTTCCATAGGAACTCTCTGATTCCCAGACCAGGCCATGGACCAAGTCAAAGTTCCCATTGAAAGTATTTTGTATTTCCAGTGCTGGAGATGGATTCTCAATGGGATTGGGAGGGCATGACCTTCAGGGATAGCCAGATATTGGGATTGGCACTGCGATACAAAATTAAATAGGTAACGTTGTTATCTTATTCAGTGGGCCTGTCTGATCTTGGCATTGAGAAGGACTACATTCGTTTCTCAGGGGTAGAGCTGGATTTGCAGAGCAAAGAACATTTTAAGACTGTCAGATTAAATAAAATTGCAGTCATACAGTGCCTTTCACAACCTCAAGATGTCCGAAAGCATTTTGCAACCAATTGAGGTACTTTTGAAGTGTCGGCAGTGTTGTAATGTAAGAAATACAGCCAGCTCCCACAGTCAGCAATGAGATGAATGGCCAGATCATCTTTCAAAGAACAAACAAAGAACAGTACAGCACAGGAACAGGCCATTCGGCCCTCAAAGCCTGCGCCGATCTTGATGCCTGCCTACTTTCAGTGGGTATTGATTGAAGGATAAATGTTTGCCAGGACGCCAGTGATCTCCTCTGCTCCTTTTCAAGAAAAAACTGTGGGATCTTTTACATCCACCTGAGAAGACAGATGGGGCCTTATTCTCATTGACAAGACAGCGTTCAAGACACTCCCTCAGTTCTCCACGAAGATGTCGCCCTAGATTTTGTGCTCATCTCTGGAATGTAATTTAAACCTGTGACCCGCTGACTCAGAGGTAAGAGTCCTACCTACTGAGCCATGGCTAACATCTAGTTCCAAACTGGGAAGCGGGTTAATTCCAAAGGCCCCACACATACTGAGCACTGGACCAATGCAGATAGGAGCCCTACAGAAAAACACTGCTTTCTCGGGAGTGTCAGTTAATTAAATGAGGTAAATTCCCAGCTCCATTTCAGATAAAATATGCCAAAAAAGTTTGCATTTTTTTATTCATTCTTGGGATGTGGGCTTTGTCAGCATTTATTGCCCATCCTCAATTGCCCTTGAGAAGGTGGTGGTGAGCTGCCTTCTTGAACCACTGCAGTCCATGTGGGGTAGGTACACCCACAGTGCTGTCAGAAAGGGAGTTCCAGGATTTTAACCCAACGACAGTGAAGGAACGGCGATATAGTTCCAAGTCAGGATGGTGTATGACTTGAAGGGGAACTTGCAAGTGGTGGTGTTCCCATGCATCTGCTGCCCTTGTTCTTCTAGGTGGTAGAGGTTGAGGGTTTGGATGAGGCTGTCAAAGGAGCCTTGGTGAGTTGCTGCAGTGCATCTTGTAGATGGTACACACTGCTGCCACTGTGGACTGGTGGTGGAGGGAATGTTGGTGGTAGATGGGGTGCCAATCAAGCGGGCTGCTTTGTCCTGGATCATGTCAAATGTCCTGAGTCTTGTTGGAGCTGCACTCAAAGAATATGTGCAAAGAACGCAAGGTTTTCAGTGCTAGCTTTTTAATAGCTTTTTCCAATAGTGAAGTGAGGCGGAAGTTTTCTAGGGCTCTGGGGCAGAATTTAATGCGGGTATGGTGGCGTGTGGAAACAGAGAATCGCGTCGGAACCAACCGCCTTGAAACCCGGTGTGGTGATGTCGGTTCCGGATTTTGTCAGCGGTGGGAAAGAACCATGGCAGCATTGATGCCTCAACACGGTGGGAAGCTATTTCAAATTGCTGAACTGCGCTTTTAAATGCATTTTAAGGTAATTGTTTCCGATTTAATGATTGGCCCTCAATTTTGTGAACAGCGGGCAGCACACCTGTGCCTTCAGGTTCATGACCATTAAAACCTGGCAGCACTGAGGTGAGAGGCCACATTGTCGTGACAGGGAGGCGCCCTGTTGCATAGGGGAAAGGGAGGATTCGGAGGCCATTGTTAGACTGTGTTGCTGTGTGCTCTGCAAGGGGGTTCAGGGGTATCCAGGCTCTGTTAGGGGCTTCAGGGTCTTGGGGGCTCTGCAAAGGGATTTGGGTCTCGGGGGCTCTGCAAGGGGGTCCAGGGTCTCGAGGGCTCTGCAAGGGGGTTCAGGGGTATCCAGGCTCTGTTAGGGGCTTCAGGGTCTTGGGGGCTCTGCAAAGGGATTTGGGTCTCGGGGGCTCTGCAAGGGGGTCCAGGGTCTCGAGGGCTCTGCAAGGGGGTTCAGGGGTATCCAGGCTCTGTTAGGGGGTTCAGGGTCTCGGGGGTGTGCAAAGGGGTTCGGGCTATCTGGGGCCCTGCAAGGATTTATCATGGGTTGGGGGGCTATTTAGGGTTACCAAACTGCTGTGTGATGTGTTTGGTCAATCACGCTGCTGGAGGAGTAGGTCGGCTACCAGCAAGATCGGGCTCTGAGACCCATCAGTGACTCCACCGAGAGAATTGTGAAAAACTCACTTGCCAAGGCAGAGTCATCTCTGCTTAGACAGTAATCTTTAGGCTCACAGGTCACCTGGTGTGGGTCTCATACACCCTGTCGTTTTGGAACCCCGTGGCATGATGCGGTGCCTCTGATGGAGGGAGGACCAGGAGGTGGCTGCACTTGTCTGCGAAGCTCCACGATGAGAGCAGCCGGCCATGCCAAGAAGTGCCCACCTGCGCCGGTGAGTGTACAGGACTGGAATCAGCTACCTCCAAATGTCCAAGGGGCATTGTCAGCGAAGACTACGGCTCTGCAGGGAGGCCGTCACTGACTTATGTGCCCTGCTGCAGGACGGGTTGCGACCTATGGGATTTGAGGGGCGGGGGGGGGGGGGGGTGGGGGGTGGGGGGTGGTGGCGGTCACCCAATGGCAGTGGCCCTGTAGGTCACAGTGACACTAAACTTTAATGCATCTGGATCTTTCCAGGGATCCACCGGGGGCATGTGTGGGGTCTTCTCCCAGGCAGCAGACCACCACTCTGTCAAGGAAGTGACCAGTGCTCTATCCAAGAGGGCCAGCGACTATGTGCGCTACTGGACTAACCCTGACAGTTGGGAAGAGAGGGCCATTGGGTTCAGGGCCATCGCTGGATTTCCCCAGGTACAAGATGTGATAAATTGTACCCAATGGACTAGCCAGTCACCTTCATCAACAGGAAGGGTTTCCATTTCCATCAACGTTCAACTGGTCTGTGACCACTGAAAGTGTTTCCTGCAGGTGTGTGCCCACTTTCCAGGAAGCAGCCATGACACCTATATACTTCGACAGTCCCAGGTGCCACAGCTTTTGAAGCCCCCCCCCCGCTCACCATCAGGGATGGATTCTCAGGGACAGGGGCTACTCATTGAAGACATGGCTACTGGTTCTGTGAGGAACCCTTGCAATGCAGTGGAGGAGAGGTACGACAACTGCCATGGCTCCACCCGAGTGACCATCAAGCAGGCCACTGGGCTGCTGAAGATGAGATTCCGGTGCCTTGATCAATCTGGTGGAGCCCAGCAGTTTTCCCCAGAGAGGGTCTCACATATCATGGTGGTCTGCACAATCTAGCACTGCAGAGGGGGGAGGCCTTACAGGACAATGAGATGCCTGAGCGATACTCCTCCACTGATGAGGAGGATGCAGAGGAGGGAGGGGCGAAGCAGCACTGGATGGTGAAGACACGACACTGGAGGCCAGACAGGGTGAGCGACGTGTCAAGGAGGCAAGAGAAAACCTCATAATCATCCGCTTCATGCCACCCTGATGTCCACTCACACAGAAACCAATAAACTACCTCAATGCATGTAATTTATTACCTCATTTCCATTTGTGTTCACTGACTTGCGACCGGCTGCAATGTGCACTAGTGCTCATGGGAGAACATATGTTAATGAGGGCTAAGGTCACATTGGCATTTCACTAAGTGGGAAGGGTAAAGTCAGCAGCTCACAATTAGGGCATAATAGAAACTTGCTCTCAAACAACGATCATTAATGATTTGAACAGGTACAATATATGAATGAATTCCCACACATGTGAATCCCCATGTGTGGCCAGCTGGTTTTCTTAATATATTTGCAAGTGTTTTCTATGAAGTGTGATCACAGCAACAGCAGCTTGTCTGGAGGCAGGGCTGCTGATCAGGCTGCCCCTTTGGCCTGGGATAACATCGACTGCCGTCCCCTGACTGCCTGAGGCCCGGAGGGCCCCGGCTGCCTGAGGGTTTCCTGCGCAGGTGGAGGACTGTTCTCAGGTGTTGCGGCTGCTGGAGCTGGGCTCACTGATGACGGGGCTGAGGAGCCGGTGTCCACACTCGGAGTGCCCTCAGGGGAGTCCCCAGCTGTGGAGGTCAACCTCTCCTCCTCCCTCTTAAGGCTCACTTGAACTTCCCTGCTCACCAGAAAGGGACGAGGAGCGGGTTAAGAATCCAGGGGCCTTGTCCTTCTCTCGTCTTGTCACTGTTGCGTTGAGCTCATGGCCAAGTTGATGATGTGCAGATCTGTGTGCCACTGTGGGATCTGGCTCTCCATGAGGGTCGCTAACCCCTCGATGGAGGAAGCCATGCGCTCACCTGCCTGAGACACGGCATGGATGGACTCCTCTATCGTCTGTCCATGGCTGCACATTGCTTCTGACACCTCTGTTTCCTTATCTCTCTCTGCAACTCCAGCACGCTCTGTGCTGTCGACACCAGAGGCTCATCATCATCCTGGGGCTCAGCACAGGCCTGGACACCCACAGTCCTCCGACTATACGAGACCTCGGCTGTCTCAGCCTCAGCTAGCCACTCAGGCGTGCGCGTGGTGCTCTTACCAGCTTGAGGCTCTGATTCTAAAGCCAAGTAGTTACCCATCGAGGTGAAAGTATCTGTGCTGGTGGAAGATGCAGGAGTGTCATAGGATGGTGCAACCTGGGAGTGCTCCTCTCCTCATATAGCAAGAAAGTCTTGCATTTATATAGCGTCTTTTACTCCCTCAAGTTCTTTACAGCCAATTTTTGAAATATAGTCACGATTGTAATGTAGCAAACATGGCAGCCAATTTGTGCACAGCAAGCTCCCACAAATAGCAATATGATAATAACCAGATAATCTTGTTTTTTTTTGTAGTGATGTCGATTGTGGGATAAATATTAGCCAGGAGTGTCCTCCTGCAGCAGCAGTCTCCTGTGCATGCTGAGGTGCGTGAAACAAACATGTGTGGGTTAGGCTGTGCAGATCTCATCATGCTAACAATATGTGGTGTGGGTCTCCAGAAGTGAACTGTGTGTTGATGGAAGCCAATCCTCCCTTCCTTACATAGAGACTCCAGTCTCTCCGTCTGATATTGCGTGGCTGTCCTGAGTCCACACCAATTCCAAGGCCTCTTCCTCGGCTGGGGTGAGAGGAGGCAGATCCGATGTCCTCCACCTGGTCAGGCTCTCTCCCTCCTGTTATGGGCCCTCTTGTCCTGCACGAGGAAGGATGGAGATGGTAAGAATTCTCAGAGAGATCATCATGACAGTTCTGGTAATGACAGCCCCTCGTCCCCTACTGAGGGATCTGATATATCTCATGCTGAAACATGCTGTCAGGGGAGTTAATGGGAGTGAGCTATGAAAGAAGGTGACCTGTGGCTGGGATGCAGCCATGCAACTGTCAGGATGCAATGATGTCTTAGCCCATCGGCCATTGCCAAAGTAGTGTAACCCTCTCCATGTCGCACACCCGCCTGTGTGGTCACATGCGATTCGCAAAAAGGAGAGTGGTATGGATCACTCATCTTGTCTCAACGCTGGAGGTCCTTGACCCTCCTGCGGCACTGGACCCAGTTCTGGTCGCTGACCACCACGGCTGCTGACCTGTTCAGCAATCCCCACCCAGGCCTGCTTGGTCAGGCGGGAGGATCTCTTCTTGCCATCACTGGGGAAAAGAACCTCCCCCTTTTCCCTTGCAGCCTGGAGGAGCAGCTGCAGGGAGGCATCACTGAACTGTGGGGCCACCCTGTGTCTTGTTTTGGCCATCCCGTGCTGCCCTCGTTGGCGGTGTTGGGGGGTGGCGTGAATCAGTGCAACAAAGTTTTCATCAGTACACTGAAAGCTGCCAATGACTCTAAGGCAGGAGTGAGTACAGGGCTGGCAGGCCTTTAAATATGGTACCAGTACGTGCTCCAGAGTCATCTGACACCCCAATTGGCCTCTCGCCTTGCACCCGTGCCACATGATTGCTTGCGTTATGCCATATGGCCACTCAACATGTGATCGCGGTCGGCCATGTGACGGACGGGACATGGCAGCGGCACTAATTGCATAGCCCTTTCAAAGAGCTGGCACAGACACAATGGGCCGAATGGCCTCCTTCTGTGCACTGGTTCTCTGATTGCTATCTCTGGCCAGCAGTCCCCGCCCTGTTCTTGTAGTATTTGCACAGTAAAATAGCTGAGGCAGTAAGAGAGTTACTTGAGTCCAGCCCACTAATCAGTTAACAAGTTGATGTTATCTTCTTCCTATTGCTTGAATTCTTTATTCGGAAGATTGCAATGCAGTTCCACAGACCCCCGGCCCCTGAGATCACCCTGCACGCCCCCTCACCCATTCACCCCACGCCGTTTTACATCGAGGACATTCTGAGCCGGGAGGGCGCGGGTTCCCGTGGCCAGGCCGCCTGCTGCACCCCTTTCCCCGCTGCGCTGCCGCCGCTCTTCCCGCTGCCGCCACCGCCGCCTGGCTTCAGGAGCGGGCTCGCTGGGGAGGGCAGCCCCGGCTTCGCCGATCTGTCTCAGCATCTGTACAGGACTCCGCTCATCCCCCAACATCTGGCTCTCTACAACCCGACTGCTGCCGAACACCAGCATCCTATTTACAGACCACTACCCCTGGGTAAGAGACTGCGGCGGGACTGGAGGGGAGGGGGGGGAGGGAGAAATAGTGAGAGAGAAAAAAAATAAGAGAAACAGAAATGAAAACGAGCAGAAAGAGAAATAAAGAGATACAAGAGGCAGATAAAAGAAACACTGAGATGGAAGAAGAGATAGAGACAGAAAATAAGGAGATAGTTAAATAGATTCGCAATAAGAAAGTTAGGGAAGAGAAGTAAGGGCTAGACAGAAAGACCAGCAAAAGAGTGTTAGGGAAAGGAGAATGAGAAATGAGAGAGGCTGAGGAATTAAAATATAAATAATGAAAGACAGAAATGCCGGGTGATACAATACATGTGTAAGTCGGTCAGCCTGAGTATTAACGCAGGAGGTTGGAGAAAACTGGCCAGAAAGAAGTGGTAGATTTGCGGATAAGGGACTTTCGAAACATTAATTGCTAAAAGAGTATTAAAAACAAAACAGAATGCTTGTAAATTCCAATCGGAGCGGGAATATTGTGTGTGTAAAAAGATCAAACACTCAGACTTTGTTTTAAAAAAACACACAATCCCACCCGAAACAAGTGACAAACGCCCAGCGATTGTTTTGTTTGCGGATTTGACAAACACTTTGTTCCGCTTTCAACAAGGACACTGAATACTTTAAAACTTGTAGGATTTCATTTCTTCTTTTCGTTATTAAAAATAAGTAAAATTAAACACTTAGGAAGTGATGGGACGGACTGGACTTTTCTCCAGGTTGAAACAGAAGCTGCCTTTCGGAGTGAAGACTGGGACTGAAGTTCGCAGCAGTTTTGCAGATGATACAGCGCATCCCGAGGCTCACCTGTCGGCAATGGAAATCTCTGTCCCTCTTACTGTACAACTTATTCAACACTCAACAAGTTTCCTTTACCCTCCAGTATGTGTTTCTCGATTTGCAGCCCATTGCAACTGAATTTTAAACTCCAACTTACTGGGGAGAGATTTGCAAAGTTCTGGGCTTCCCTCTCGATCTCCCAGGCTATCTATGAGAATCATAAAATCATAGAATAATAACAGCGCAAAAGCAGGCCATTCGGTCCATTGTGCCTGTGCTAGCTCTTTGAAAGAGCTATCCAATTCGTCCCATTCCCTGCTGCACCGGGTTCGATTCTGGGTACTGCCTGTGCGGAGTTTGCAAGTTCTCCCTGTGTCTGCGTGGGTTTTCTCCGGGTGCTCCGGTTTCCTCCCATATGCCAAAAGACTTGCAGGTTGATAGGTAAATTGGCCATTATAAATTGCCCCTAGTATAAGGTAGGTGGTAGGGAAATATAGGGACAGGTGGGGATGTGGTAGGAATATGGAATTAGTGTAGGATTAGTATAAATGGGTGGTTGATGGTCGGCACAGACTCGGTGGGCCGAAGGGCCTGTTTCAGTGCTGTATCTCTAAACTAAACTAAAATCGATCAGTAAAAATACTTTAACTTATTTCCACGAGTTGCTTTTTTATACATGTTAAATATACCAGATACAACAGAATACATTATTTTCAGCATGCTTTTTATGATCTGTCTGATAGGGCAGTGGAAGCAGATTCAATAATAACTTTCAAAAGAGAATTGGATAACTATCTGAGAATGAAAAAATTGCAGGGCTGTGGGGTAAGAGCAGGGGAGCGGGATTAATTGACCATCTCCAATACGAGAGAATCTAACCATCTTCCCTTGACATTCAACGGCATTACCATCACTGAATCCCCCACTATCAATATCCTATGGGCTAGCATTGACCAGAAACTGAACTGGAGTAGCCATATAAATACCAGGTTAGAGGCTAGGAATCCTGCGGTGAGTAATTCACCTCCTGACTCCCCAAAGCCTGTCCACCATCTACAAGGCACAAGTCAGGAGTGTGATGGAATACTCTCCACTTGCCTGGATGGGTGCAGCTCCAACAACAATCAAGAAGCTCGACACCATCCAGGGCAAAGCAACCCGCTTGATTGACACCCCATCCACAAACATTCACTCCCTCCACCACCGACGCACAGTGGCAGCAGTGTGTGCCATCTACAAGATGCACTGCAGCAATGCACCAAGGCTCCTTAGACAGCACCTTCCAAACCCGCGACCTCTACCACTTCGAAAGACAAGAGCAGCAGATGCATAGGAACACCACCACCTGCAAGTTCCCCTCCAATCCACACTCCATCCTGACTTGGAACTATATCGCCGTTCCTTCACTGTCGCTGGGTCAAAATCCTGGAACTCCCTTCCTAACAAGAATGTGGGTATACCTACCCCACATGGACTGCAGCGGTTCAAGAAGGCAGCTCACCATCACCTTCTCAAGGGCAATTAGGGATGGGCAATAAATGCTGGCCTGATCAGCGATGCCCACATCCCATGAATGAATTTTTTAAAAATTAGCAAGCTCTTTCACAGAGCTGGAACTTGCACGATTGGCCAAACGGTCCCTCGAGCCTGCTCTGCCATGCCATAAGATCACGGCTGATCTCCCACCTCAACCACACTTCCCTGCACTATTCCCACATTGATTTCTCACCTACATTGGCTTCCAATCTGGCAACACCTCGATTTTAAAATCTCATCCATGTTTCCAAATCCATCCATGGCCTTGCCCCTCCCTATCTCTGTAACCTCCTCCAGGCCCTCCATGATATCTGCACTCCTCCAATTCTGGCCACTGGTGTTTCCCTGATTTCCTTGCCTGACAAATGGTGGCCAATTCCTTCAGCTGCTGAGGCCAGAAACTCTGGAATTCACCCTGTAGTTGGGCAGAGCAGAGGGAAATGGAATTTAATACAGAGAAGTTTGAGGTGATACATTTTGTCAAAAAGGATAGGGAGAGGCAATGTAGACTAAATGGCACAGTTGTAAAGAGTGTGCAGGGACAGAGGGCCTTGGGGGTTCATGGGCATAGATTTTTTTTATTTGTTTGTGGTTTGTTGGCATCACTAAGCCAGGCCAGCATTTATTGCCCATCCCTAACTGCCCTTGAACTGAGTGGCTTGCGAGGCCATTTCAGAGGGCATTTAAGAATCAACAACATTGCTATGAGTTTGGAGTCACATGTAGGCCAGACCAGGTAAGGATGGCAGATTTCCTTCCCTAAAGGACATTAGTGAAATAGATGGGTTTTTACAACAATCGACAATGGTTTCATGGTCACCATTAGACTAGCTTCTAATTCCAGACTTTTTATGAATTCAAATTTCACCATCGACATCTTTGAAGGTGGCAGGACATATTGAGAGAGTAGTTAGCAAAGCATATGGGATCGTGACCTTCATAAATAGAGGCATTGAGTCAAAAAGCGGGGAAGTTATGCTGAGCCTTTATAAAGCTCTAGTTCGGCCCCAACTGGAGTATTGTGTCCAGTTCTGGTCACCACACTTCAGGAAGGATGTGAAGGCCCGTGAGAGGGTGCAGAGGAGATTTACCAGAATGGTTCCAAGGATGGAGAATTTTAGCTATAAGGTTAGGTTGGAAAAACTGTGGTTGTTCTCCTTGGAGCAAAGGAGATTGAGGAGAGATTTAATAGAGGTGTACAAGATTATGATAGGATTGGATAGGGTAGACAAAGGAAAGCTGTTCCCCTGAACTCATGGTACAAGGACTAGAGGAGACAGATTTAAGATTTTAGGCAGGAGATGCAGGGGAGATGTGAGGAAGAACATTTTTACGCAGCGAGTGGTAATGACCTGGAGTTTTCTGCATACGAGGGTGGTGGAAGCGGAGGTGTTGAATGATTTCAAAAGGAAATTGGATTGGCACTTGAGGGAAATAAACTTACAGGGCTACAGGGATCGAGGGGGGGAGTAGGACTGACTGGATTGCTCTACGAAGCTGGCATGGACATGATGGGCTGAATAGCCTCTTTCTGTACTGTGATGATGCTATGACTTTATGACTCTATGACCTCCTTTAAAACCTACCACTTTGACCAAGCTTTTGGCCTGCTGTCCTAACATACCTTTGTATGGCTTGGTATCAAATTTTGTCTGATAATCGCTCCCTTGCTGAACCTGTTACGAGACTAATAATCGACATGAGCATGAGTTCAAATTCCACTATTTAAATCTAAAAAGTCTGGAAATAAATAACAGGTTTCCGTAAAAGTGACCCATGACAGCTTTTGGTGTAAAAACCCAACTGGGTCACTACCGTCCTTTTAAGGAAGGAAACCTGCCGTCCTTAGCCCGTCGACGCCTCTATGTCCCTCCCATCCCCACACCGACTTGGTTGCCTTTTAACGATCCTAGCAAGCCACTCAGTTGTATCAAACTGCTCTGGGGATTTGGGCATCTATGGACGGGCAATAAATCCCAGTGATGCCCACATCCCCAAGCATGCAACCAAAAAAAACCCTCTCTTCTCAACAGCTCCAGTGAGCCTGAATCAAGTATTGCTCTCTGCTGTCCAAAGCATTCGCGAGATGCGTTAACTTTGAGGTTTCCCTGATTCCCAGTGGCAGGTTTTCTTTGGGCCCTTTCGCTGGTTTGATGAAGCAAATGCCGCAAGAATTCAGCAGTTGCAATATGTCCGAACTCTGCACTCGAAACCCACAGAATCCACCTATTTCCAGCCAGTGAGGCTCAAGTGACTGCCTGGTTCCTCTTTCACACTGAGTAGGGTGTGATCTGATGGTGCATGTGTCTCAATATTAACTGTTGAGGCTCACACACTCATCACCCACCTCCTCTTCCATCCCCAGCTTTACTTAGAAAAGTCATTTTGTTTGTTGTAATTCTGGTAATCAGGACGTCTCTGGAGGGAGAAAAATAAAGCTGAGCTTTATGCGAAAATTGATTTATTATTTTAGACTATTTCAAAAGTGCAGCTTTGAATGTTCTTCCGGTTGGTAATTTTTAAAATAAATATACACACATATATATATATACATCAGTAATCTTCAATGCTCAGTATACAGGAAGTGTTTGGAAGTAAGTAACTGGCTGCCGAGGGTTGATAGGGGGACATTTCCTTTCCACTGGGCAGAATATGAGCAATTATAGCAATACTGTGTCGTTTGAGGATGTTGTGGTGAAGTAGGAAATGAGGAACTAAGTGCAAAGTGAGCATTGGGAGAGAAAAGTCACAAACAGCCACTCTGAGGCGGCAGGGTGTTGGGCAATCATTCAGTTAAAGGGTGCTGGAGGAGGAAGACAACAAGAGCAAAAAGAAAAAGGAAAAGTGGACTGTTAATGTGAAAGATGGCCAGAAAGCGCTTCAGATACACACAGCAAGTCACGCCAGTGCCTGAAATAGGAACAACAGGTTAATACTTTGGCCCTTAGAAACAGGAGAAGGCCATTCAGCCCCTCGAGCTTTAGCATAGGAACTGGAGGAAGCTATTCAGCCCCTAAAGCCTGCTTGGTCATTCAGTTAGATAGTTACTGACCTGCATCTGAACTCCATTTTACCCACCTGCGCTTCATATCCCTTGATACCCTTACCCTATAACAATTACATAGACTATGCAGACATTCAGCATAACAGGTCTATGCTGGTGTCTATGCTCCCATCCCTCTTCATCTAACCCTGTCATCTTAACAGAAATGTTCAACACACCTGTTTTTGTTGATGTTGTTTGAGGGAGGAATATTTTCCCGAGCCTCGGCTTAATGCCTCATTTGAAGAAAAATCTATCGATCTCAGTCTTAAAAGCTCCAATTGACTCCCAGCATCCACAACCTTTTGAGATGAGAGAGTTGCACTACCCTTTGTGTGAAGAAACATTTCCTGACATCGCCCCTGAACGGCCCCCCTGTTCTGGACTCCCCCGACCACAGAAAATAGTTTCTCTCTATCTACTCTAGTAACTCCTTTAATCATTTAAACAGCTCAATTAAATCATACCTCAGTCTTCTAAACTAATCCTTAAACCTACCTTTTTCTCTTCCAAATGCTGACAGATCTGTTGTGTATCCACAGAAGGCAAGTTCAAATCCCACCTTCGTAGTTTGAATTCTGGAAAAAAATGGAAATTAAAAAAAAGTGTAAATAAAAGAGACCGTGAAGCTGTTGGATTATTGTAAAAAAGCCCCCAACTGATTCACTAATGTCCTTTAGGGAAGGAAATTTGCTATCTTTAACTGATCTCAAGCACAAGAAGGGATGGGTACTAAATGCCAGTAATGCCCAAGAATTAATATTAAAAAAGTGCAGTATTTTCTATTTTTCCTTCCTAGAAATCGTCCTACAAAAGACATATGCAGAACCAAAGAAGTTTTCAGCACAACAGGAGGCCATTCAGCCCATCATGTCCATGCCAGCTCTTTGCTTGTCCAATCCAAAACTAATCCCACCACCCCATGCTAGACCTGTATCTTCCTCTAGATCAAATCATCATCCCATTTCTCCTCTATAGGTACAATGGTCTCTGACTTAACTATTCCTGTAGTAAAGTATTTCATGCTCCAACAACCCTCTGTGTAAAGAAATTTCTCCTCACTGTCTGGCAACTTTAGATTGATGACCCCGTCATCATTGACTCCCCAAACAGAGGATTGAGGATTGCCTCAATTACCCTAACAAATCTCTTCATAATTTTAGAAACTTCTATTAAATTTCCTCTTAACCTTCCCTGCTCCAGTGGGAACAGTCCCAGTATCTCAAGTTTCTCCTCACGCCTGTGGATTCCTATCCCTAGTGAATTGACACTGCATGCTCTCGATAGCTTGACTGTCCTTCCTCTAATAAAGTGCACCCAGCACTCTAACTAAAGAAAAAGAAGAATATATAATGTATTTTCACACCACAAAGACGTCGCAGTCAATACATTGCCTTTGAATTGCAGTAACTGCTGCTTAGAATGTACAGCACAGAAACAGGCCATTCGGCCCAACAGGTCTATGTCAGTGTTTATACTCCACACGAGTCTCCTCCCACTCTAATTATCTCTTCCTACTCTGTCCCCCACTATATCCCTCTGTTCCCTCCTCCCACAGGGGTGCATCAAACCTCCCCTTAAATGCATCAATGTTGTCTGCTTTAGCCACTCCATGTAGCAGTGAGTTCCACATTCTCACCATTCTTCGGGTAAAGATATGCTTCCTAAGTTCTTGATTTGATCTCTTAGTGATTATCACATTTATGCCCCCTTTGCTCTGGCCTCCCCCACAAGTGGAAACAGTTTCTCCACATTTACTCTATTAAAACCCTTCATAATCTAAACAAGTCTTCCCTCAACTTTCCCCTTTCCAGAGAAAAGAGCCTTAGAGTGCTCAATCTTTCCTGATATCCACATCCTCTCAGTTATGGTATTATCCAAGTAAACCTTTTCTGCACTTTCTCCAGTGCCTCTATCTTCTTTTTGAGACTTGACTAATCCAACACATCCTGACTGGTCTCCAGTTTTGTACCTTCTATAAACTCATCCAAAACTCTGCTGCCTGTGTCCTTAATTGCACCAAGTCTCATTCGCCCATCATCCGTGTACCCCCTGACCGACATTGTCTCCTGGATAAGCAACACCTCAATTTTAAAAATCGTATCCTTGTTTTCAATCCCTCCATTGCCTCCCTACCTCTGTCATCTCCTCCAGCCCGACAACCCTCTCTGTGCTCCGTCAATTCTTGCTTCTTGAGAATTCCCAATTTTAATCGCTCCACAATTGTTGGCCGTGCCTTCACAGCTGTCAAGATGCTAACCTCTGGAATTCTCTCCCTACACCTGCCCACTTCTCTACCTCTCTTTCCTCCTTTAAGATGTTCCTTAAAGCCTATGTCTTTTGGTCGTTTGCCCTTATATCACCTTATCTAGCTCGGTGTCCAATTTTGTTTGATAACACTCTGTGAAGTGCTTCAGGATGTTTTACCATGTTGAAGGTGCTATGTGAAGTAACAGGGAAGGCTGTTGAAGGGAATGCGGTGGATGTTGTCTATATGGATTTTCAGAAAGCATTTGATAAAGTGCCACTTAAAAGGCTGGTGAACAAAATTGAGGCTCATGTAATAGGACTGGATTTTTAAAAAATTGGTTTAAGGACAGAAAACAGCGAGTTGTGGTAAATGATTGTTTTTCAGACTGGAGGTTGGTAGACAGTGATGTTCCCCAAGGGCCAGTACTAAGACCACTGCATTGTCTGCTATATATAAATGACTTTGATTTTGGAGGACAGAGTATAATTTCAAAATTTGTTGATGATGCTAAACTTGGAAGACTAGCAAACATTCAGGATGATATGAACTGCCTGAAACAGGACATAGATAAGCTAGTAGAATGGGAAGACAGGTAGCAGATGGAATTTAATACAGGCAAGTATGAGGTGATGCATTTTAGCAGAAGTGAGGCAATATATACCACACTCGCAAGAGTGTGCAGGATCAGAGGGACCTGGGGATGCATGTTTGAAGGTGGCAGGACATTTTGAGAGAGTGATTATTAAAGCATATGGGATTTTGGGCTTCATAAATAGAAGCATTGAGTACAAAAGCAGGGAAGCTATATCATGTTGTGTGGTGACCACCGTGCTCAATGGGATAGATTTTGAACAGATCTAGCAAAGCAAAACTGGGAATCAATGAGGCACTGTGGGCCATCAGCAGCAGCAGAATTGTACTCAACCACAATCTGGAACCTCATGGCCCGGCATATCCCCCACTCTACCATTACCATCAAGCCAGGAGACCAACCCTGGTTCAATGAAAAGTGTAGGAGGGCATGCCAGGAGCAGCACCAGGCATACCTCAAAATGAGGTGTCAACCTGGTGAAGCTACAACCCAAACAGCATAAGCAGCATGCGATAGACAGAGCTAAGTGATGCCATAAGCAACGGATCAGATCTAAGCTCTGCAGTCCTGCCATGTCCAGCCGTGAATGGTGGTGGTCAATTAAACAACTAACTGGAGGAGGTGGATCCACAAATATCCCCATCCTCAATGATGGGGAAGCCCAGCACATCAGTGCGAAAGATAAGGCTGAAGCATTTGCAACAATCTTCAGCCAGAAGTGCCAAGTTGATGATCCATCTCGGCCTCCTCCTGAAGTCCCCAGAATCACAGATGCCAGAATTCAGCCAATTCGATTCACTCCGCGTGATATCAAGAAACGACTGAAGGCACTGGATACTGCAAAAGCTATGGGCCCTGACAATATTCTGGCAATAGTACTGAAGACCTGTGCTCCAGAACTTGCCGCGCCCCTAGCCAAGCTGTTCCAGTACAGCTACAACACTGGCATCCACCCGGCAATGTGGAAAATTGCCCAGGTATGTCCTGTACACAAAAAGCAGGACAAGTCCAACACAGCCAATTACCGCCCCATCAGCCAACTCTTAATCATCAGTAAAGTGATGGAAGGTGTCATCGACAGTGCTATCAAGTTACACTTGCTTAGCAATGACCTGCTCAGTGACACTCAGTTTGGGTTCCACCAGGGCCACTCAGCTCCTGACCTCATTACAGCCTTGGTTCAAACATGGACAAAAGAGCTGAACTCAAGAGGTGAGGTGAGAGTGACTGCCCTTGACATCAAGGCAACATTTGACCGAGTATGGCATCAAGGAGCTTTAGCAAAATTGGCGTCAATGGGAATCAGGGGGAAAACTCTCCGCTGGTTGGAGTCATATCTAGCACAGAGGGAGATGGTTGTGGTTGTTGGAGCTCAATCATCTCACCTCCAGGACATCACGGCAGGAGTTCCTCAGGGTAGTATCCTAGGCCCAACCATCTTCAGCTGCTTCATCAATGACCTTCCTTCGATCATAAGGTCAGAAGTGGGGATGTTTGCTGATGCTTGCACAATGTTCAGCACTCCTCAGATACTGAAGCAGTCCATGTAAAAATGCAGCAAGACCTGGATAATATACAGGCTGGGGCTGATAAGTGCAAGTAACATTCGTGCCACACAAGTGCCAGGCAATGACCATCTCCACCAAGAGAGGCATAGAACATAAGAACAGGGAGGTTCTGATGGAGCTGTATAAAACGCTAGTTAGGCCACAGCTGGAGTACTGTATACAGTTCTGGTCACCACACTATAGGAAGGATGTGATTGCACTGGAGAGGGTGCAGAGGAGATTCACCAGGATGTTGCCTGGGCTCGACCATTTCAGCTATGAAGAGAGACTGGATAGGCTGGGGTTGTTTTCCTTAGAGTGGAGAAGGCTGCGGGGGGACCTGATTGAGGCATACAAAATTATGAGGGGCATTGATAGGGTAGGTAGGAAGAAACTTTTTCCCTTAGCGGAGGGGTCAATAATCAGGGGGCATAGAAGGGTCAGGAGGTTTAGAGGGGATTTGAGGGGAAAAGAATTCACCCAGAGGGTGGTTGGAATCTGGAACACACTGCCTGAAGAGGTGGTAGAGGCAGGAGCCCTCACAACATTTAAGAAGTATTTAGATGAGCACTTGAAACGCCATAGCATACAAGGCGACGGGCCAAGTGCTGGAAAATGGGATTAGAATCGATAGGTGCTTGTTGGCCGGCATGGACCCGATGGGCCGAAGGGCCTGTTTCTGTGCTGTATAACTCTATTACTCTAACCATCTCTCCTTGACATTCAATGGCATTACCATTGCTGAATCCCCCACTATCAACATTCTGGGGGTTACCATTTTACAGAAACTAAACTGGAGTAGCCATATAAATACCGTGGCTACAAGAGCAGGTCAGAGGCTAGGAATCCTGAGGCGAGTAACTCCCCACCTGACTCCCCAAAGCCTGTCTACCATCGACAAGGCACAAGTCAGGAGTGCGATGGGATACTCTCCACTTGCCTGGATGGGTGCAGCTCCAACACTCAAGAAGCTCAACACCATCCAGGACAAAGCAGCCCACTTGATTGACACCCCATCTCCAAACATTCACTCCCTCCACCACTGACACACAGTGGCAACAGTGTGTACCATGAACAAGATGCACTGCAGCAACGCACCAAGAATCCTTAGACAGCACCTTCCAAACCCATGACCTCTACCAACTAGAAGGACAAGGGCAGCAAATGCATGAGAAAACCATCACCTGCAAGTTCCCATCCAATTCACACACCATCCTGACTTGGAACTATATCGTCGTTCCTTCACTTTCGCTGGGTCAAAATCCTGGAACACCCTTTCTAACAGCACTGTGGGTGTACCTACCCCGCATAGACTGCAGCAGTTCAAGAAGGCAGCTCACCACCACCTTCTCAAGGGCAATTAGGGATGGGCAATAAATGCCAGCGACACCCACATCCTATCAATGAATTTTTAAAAATGTTATGCTGAACCTTTATAAAGCTCTGGTTTGGCCCCAACTGGAGTATTGTGTCCAGTTCTGGTCACCACACTTTAGGAAGGATGTGAGGGTCCTTGAGAGGGTGCAGAGTGGATTTACCAGAATGGTTCCAGGGATGGAGGATTATCGTTACAAGGTTAGGTTGGAAGAGCTGTGGTTGTTCTCCCTGCAGCAAGAGTGATAGAGGAGAGTTTTAAAAAATTCTTTCCTGGGGTGTGGGCAACACTGGAAAAGTCAACATTTGTTGCCCACCCCTAATTGCCCTTGACATCTGAGTTTCTTGCTGGGCCATTTCAGAGGGCAGTTAAGAGTCAACCACATTGCTGCGGGTCTGGAGTTACATGTCGGACAGACCAGATAACGACAGCAGATTTCCTTCCCTAAAGGACATTTGTGAACCAGATGGGTTTTTTTTTAAAGAAATGATCAATGATAATTTCATTAGTACCATTACTGAGACTAGCTTTCAATTCCAGATTTTTATTAATTAATTGAATTTATTAGATTTTAGCAGCTAATATGGCGGGATTTGAATCTATATCTCTTAAGCATTAGCTTTGGTTTGTGGATTATTAGCTCAGTGATAGTACCACTATGCCACTGTGATAGAGGCGTGCTAGTTTATGGCAGGCTTCGATAAGTTAGACAAAAAAAAAGGTTCCCATTAACTGATGGTACAAGGATGAGGAGACACAGATTGAAGGTTTTGGGCAAAAGATGCAGGGGGATGGGAGGAAGAGCATTTTTACACAGTGAGTGATAATGACCTGGAACTCACTGCTCATGAGGGTGGTGGAAGCAGAGACAATGAATGGCACTCACTTATAGAACATAGAACAGTACAGCACAGTACAGGCCCTTCGGCCCACGATGTTGTGCCGAACCTTTAACCTACTCTAAGATCAAACTAACTACCTACCCTTCATTCTACTATCATCCATGTACCTATCCAAGAGTCGCTTAAATGCCCCTAATGTATCTGCTTCTACTACTACTCTATTCTCTAGACAGTTGTTGAAAGGAGCTACAGAGACAAGACGTGTTACCCTTCCTTCCCAGTATTGCTGTATATAAGTTAGTTTCTTCATAAAAGAATTTACCTTTTAGAAAATAAAAACAGAATGTGCTGGAAATACTCACCAATCAGGCAGCATCTGTGGAGAGAGAAACAGAGAACACAGGAACACAAGAAATAGGAGCAGGAGTGGACCACGCGGCTCTTTGAGCTACTCCACCATTCAATATGATCATGGCTGATCTTTCAGTTTCAACTTCCTCCCGCTCCCCATATCCCTTGATTCCCTGCCAGACCAAAAATCTATCTATCCTGGTCTTAAATGTATTCAATGATGGGGCACCCACAACCCTCTGGGGTAGAGAATTCCAAAGATTCACAACCCTTTGAGTGTAGTATTTTCTCCTCGTCTCAGTCCTGAATGATCAGCCCCTTACCCTGAGACTGCCCCTGCGTTCTCGATTCTCTGACCAGCAGGAAAAATCTCTCAGCTTCTACCCTATCAAGCCCTTTCAGAATCTTGTATGTCTCAATGAGATTGCCTCTCATTCTTCTAAACTCCAGAGAATATGGGCCCAATTAACTCAGCCTCTCATCATAGGACAACTCCCTCATCCCAGGGACCAATTTAGTAAATCTTTGCGGCACCTCCTCCAGTGCAAGTATATCCTTTCATAGAAACATAGAAAATAGGAGCAGGAGTAGGCCATTCGGCTCTTCAAGCCTGCTCTGCCATTCATTATGATCATGACTGATCATCCAACTCAGTAACCTGTTCCCGCTTTTGCCCCATACCCTTTGATCCCTTTAGATCCAAGAGTTATATCTAACTCCTTCTTGAAAACATACAATGTTTTGGCCTCAACTGCTTTCTGTGGTAGCGAATTCCACATTCTCACCACTCTCTGGGTGAAGAAATTTCTCCTCATCTCAGTCCTGAAAGGTTTACCCTGTATCTTTAGACTATGACCCCTGGTTCTGGACTCCCCCACCATCGGGAACATCCTTCCTGCATCTGCCCTGTCAATTCCTGTTAGAATTTTCTAGGTTTCTATGAGATCCCCCCTCAATCTTCTGAACTCCAGCGAATATAATCCTAACCGATTCAATCTTTCCTCATACGTCAGTCCCGCCATCCCAGGAATCAGTCTGGTAAATTTTCACTGCACTCCCTCTATAGCAAGAACATCCTTCCTCAAATAAGGTGACCAAAACTGCACACAATACTCCAGGTGTGGTCTCACCAAGGCCCTGTATATTTGCAGCAAGACATCCTTGCTCCCGTACTCGAATCCTCTCACTATGAAAGCCAACATACCATTTGCCTTTTTTACCGCCTGTTGCACCTGCATGCTTACCTTCAGCGACTGGTGTACGAGAACACCCAGGTCTCGCTGCATATTCCCCTCTCTCAGTTTATAGCCATTCAGATAATAATCTGCCTTCCTGTTTTTGCTACCAAAGTGGGTAACCTCACATTTATCCACATTATACTGCATCTGCCATGCATTAGCCCACTCACTCAACTTGTCCAAATCACACTGAAGCCTCTCTGCATCCTCCTCGCAACTCACCCTCCCACCCAGTTTTGTGTCATAAATGTGGAGGCCAAAACTGCACACAGTATTCCAGGTGCGGTCTCACCAAAGCCCTGTACAATTTTATTAAGACTTTTTTTAATCCTGTACTCCAATCCCCTCACAATAAAGGCCATTTGCCTTCCTAATAGCATGCTGCACCTGCATGTTAACTTTGTGCGTTCCTTGTACGATTACCCCCAAGTCTCTCTGAACATCAACACTTGCCAGTTTCACACCTTTTAAAAAATATTCTGCTTCTCTATTTTTACGACCGAAATGAACAACTTCACACTTCCCTACATTGCACTCCATTTGCCATCTTGTTGCCCACACGAGGTAACGTTTCAGTTCAATGACCTTTCGTCTGAACACACTGACACACTGTTACGGCTGACACTATCTGGGCTCACACATGAGGAAGGACATAAAATACACTGGGGAGATTAAGGAATGTAAAATCTGTGGTGCAGAGATTGATGAAAAATAGTCTGGGCAATTCTGAACAGGCGAATGTGTTGGGGGAGATAAGGCACAGATCAAAAATACGCTGGAGATACGATAAGCGATTTTAACCATCAAAAATCAGTTGGCGTGTAGAACAGGCAGCCTATCCACTGCTGCTCACTTTATTACCACTGCAAGTTAAAATCAGCTGTTAAATATTGTATTGTGTATGGGGTGTGGGTATAGCCGGGTTGACAATTCATTGTGTTCAATGAGTGGCGAAGTTGATCAGCGATAATACAACATTGTTCCATCAGTCAAGCCACCGAGAAGAAAGAAAGAACTTGCATTTATATAGCACCCAGCCAGTAAAGTACTTTTGAAATGTGGTCACTGTTGTAATGTAGGAAATGCAGCAGCCAATTTGCGCACAGCAAGCTCCCACAAACAGCAATATGATAATGACTAGGTCACCTGTTTTAGTGATGAATGATCCTGTGAAGTACCTTGGGATGTTTTATTATGTTAAAGGCACTATATAAATGTGATTTTTGTTGTTGTTGGTTGTGGGGTAAATATTGGTCAAGTGCGCAAAGGCTGCAACAGGTATGAAGGCTGCAGTTGCAGTGCCTCTGGGTTTGCAGCACGACAGTGAGATCGGCGGAGGGTGGGCTGAATTTTACTCGCGTGCCGCATTTTGAGGCGGCATGCCCGCACTCAACGCCCACCGCAGAGCCCCCCCCGATATTATGCGCGGGGGCTCATTAGCATGACTGCGACGACTGCCCCCCCCTCCATATTACATGGGGAGAGGCGGGACATCCGGCGCAGTGAGGGAACGTTTGTCAGCTGTGTAGCAGGTGCTGGGGCCCTATTTTAAGCGCCCCAGCACCTGCTTCCTGACAGCTGCCAAAGAAATACTTACCTGACTGCTGAAAAGTGGGGCTGCTGTCAATCTGTCAGCAAAGCAGAAAGTGCTGGAGAAACTCAGCAGGTCAGGCAGCAGCTGTGGAGAGAGAAGCAGAGTTAACGTTTCAGGTCTGTATCCAAGTTCACCATATTTATCCAGGCAATGGAAGCACATTTTCAGCATGCTGCTTGCCTGCTCAATGGTGGCTCTTGTAGCTCAGTATTTCCTCTGCAGCAGTGGTCAAGCTTAAGAGCCGCTGCCAATATAAGGACCGCAGTCATAGGATGTCCACCGAAGCCCATGGGCTGCAGGTCATCATTGAGCAGCGCACAGAGACGTGTCACCACCCTCTCTACCTGCGCAATCTCCTCTGACACTGGTGCTCTGACATCCGCTGGCATGTCATGTGGGGCCTGTAGATACACAGCAACCGTAATGGCGAGCTCCCCTTGGGGCTGCTGCTCACCACCAGGGGCCTCTAAGTGAACCGCACCTGCCTGTTGATTTTTTCTCCAGCACATATGGATCCTCAGGAGAAGGGGATCACACAGTCTAGGATGAGACAAACCCATTTCCATGTGTTAAATGAAGTTGTATCCTTCATTTATTTGAAGGTTCCTAACAGAGCAGGCATTGGTGTTGACGGGTACATCAGCTGCTTTCATGGATCAACTATGTGACGTGGCATGGCATTGCCCATTTTGGCTAACACTCAGTGTGGCACAGCATGACCACATCAAGATCCTGCCAGCGTCGATTGCCCCCACCATCCATATAACCTTAATGCTCCTGCCCTTTCTGGCACCCTCCCCACACACAGGGTGACGAGAGTGCCATTGCTCCTTCACACACACAAACAAACACAGAGCGTACACTGTTTACGGAGGGAGGGTACACAGTACCTCCTTTCATGCCTGCAGAGCTTTCCCACCAGGAATACCAGACCCCCTCCCACTTCCGTTTCATAGTGCAAAGCTGAGACCCCGATCATCCTAGTCCCCTTCCCACCTCCCTTTCACAGTGCGAAGCTGAGATCCCGATCATCCTAGACTTACCTGCACTGTTGTCCCGTCTGGGTTTCATATTCGTGAATGGGACAGCATGTGATATCCCATGTTCAGTGAAAAATGGGGAAGTGTGGAGCAGCAGATAGGGGGATGCATAATCAGAAAAGGTAGGTAGCACTTTACATATGGTAATTGGGGTCCCACCACCGAGCGGCGGAGGGGCAGCTCCAAGGTCCCGCCGCCGCCAGAAAAATGGGGCGTGACCTTCTCTATATCGGGGGTTGAGGTGGGCCTCTCCCCCCGTCATGACCCCCGACGTCAAGGGACTGGTAAAATTCTGCTCATGGATGAGGGTTTCAGCAGCAGATGAGCTGAGATAAGCAGATAAGCCAGAGTCGGGCAATGTTATGGAGGTGGAAATAGGTGGTCTTAGTGATGACACGGTGATGGCAGTGTGGTTGGAAGTTCATCTCAAGTCAGATATAACACTAAAGTTAAGAAAAATGTCTTTGCGAGTGAGAGGGCTTGCAGTACAGTACACTTCCCACCACTTATAGTGAGAGCATTTGTGCCAGTACGATTTTCCTGTTACATGAGATGGCTGTATGAGGTAACCATTTGGATTTCCTCCCACTTCATGCATTTACAGATTAGAACCTCAGATAGATAATCCCTGACCACACTGTGAATTTCCCTCCACACAAGATCAGATGGCAGGTTGTTCAACCTTGCCCGTCTAAGAGCGAAGACCAAAGTATGGAAAGTCCTCATCAGGGAACTCCTCTTTGCTGACGATGCTGCATTAACATCCCACACAGAAGAGTGTCTGCAGAGACTCATCGACTGGATTGCGGCTGCCTGCAACGAATTTGGCCTAACCATCAGCCTCAAGAAAACGAACATCATGGGACAGGACGTCAGAAATGCTCCATCCATCAATATCGGCGACCACGCTCTGGAAGTGGTTCAAGAGTTCACCTACCTAGGCTCAACTATCACCAGTAACCTGTCTCTCGATGCAGAAATCAACAAGCACATGGGAAAGGCTTCCGCTGCTATGTCCAGACTGGCCAAGAGAGTGTGGGAAAATGGCGCACTGACACGGAACACAAAAGTCCGAGCGTATCAAGCCTGTGTCCTCAGTACCTTGCTCTACGGCAGCGCGGCCTGGACAACGTATGTCAGCCAAGAGCGACGTCTCAATTCATTCCATCTTCGCTGCCTCTGGAGAATCCGTGGCATCAGGTGGCAGGACCATATCTCCAACACAGAAGTCCTCGAGGCGGCCAACATCCCCAGCATATACACCCTACGGAGCAAGTGGCGCTTGAGATGGCTTGGCCATGTGAGCCGCATGGAAGATGGCAGGATCCCCAAGGACGCATTGTACAGCGAGCTCGTCACTGGTATCAGACCCACCGGCCGTCCATGTCTCTGCTTTAAAGACATCTGCAAACGCGACATGAAGTCGTGGGAGTCAGTTGCCAGTGATCGCCAGAACTGGCGGACAGTCATAAAGGCGGGGCTAAAGAGTGGCAAGTCGAAAAGTCTTAGCTGTTGGCAGGAAAAAAGACAGAAGTGCAAAGAGAGAGCCAACTGTGTAACAGCCCCGACAACCAATTTTATCTGCAGCAACTGTGGAAGAGTTTGTCACTCTAGAATTGGCCTTTATAGCCATTCCAGGCGCTGCTTCACAAACCACTGACCACCTCCAGGCGCTTACCCATTGTCTCTCGAGACAAGGAGGCCAAAGAAGAAGATACTGTGCCTTTAATGCAAAGGCAGCACTGAATATTCTGAAACAGAAAGAGGATCAGAAAGTGCATTCATAGAGGCTTGAATAACTTGGAAAGGAAGGTCACTACAAGCAACAGATTTCCCAATCACTGTCCTGCAGCTTCCTCTCTCCCATGACACACTGGCCTCCCACCTCTCTACTTTGCAAACTTTCTTTCTCTGTCTTTTACAATTAATGGTCACTTGTTTCCGCCATACCCCTTTGCACATTCTCTCCAGCCTCCCTATAACCTCCCTGTGCTGAAATTAAACTCATCGCCCTTCTTCTCCTCTCACTCATTCAGAGGGGAAGTAGATTGTTACATGAAAAGGAAGAATGTGCAGGGTTATGGGGAGAAGGGGGGGAGGGGGAGTGGCATTATGTGAATTGCTCATTCGGAGAGCCTGTTCAAACACAAAGGGCCGAATGGCCTCTTTCTGCGCTGTAACAATTCTGTGATTCTGACCCAGCAACAGTGAAGGGATGTCGCTATAGTACCAAGTCAGGGTGGTGTGGCTTGGAGGTGTCAGTGTTACCATGTACTTGTTGCTCTTGTACTTCTAGGTGGTAGAGGTCACAAGTTTGAAATGTGCTGCCAAAAGAGGCTTGCTGAGTTACTGTAGTGCATCATGCAGCAACACTGGTGCCACTGTTATCGTCAAAGAGTCATTTATGATACAGAAGAAGGCTATTCGGCCCATCAAGTCCATGCTAGCTCTCCACAGAGCTACTCTGATTGTCTCCACTTCCACCTTCCTTGTGAGCAGCGGGTTCCAGGTCATTACCACCCACTGCGTAAAAAAAGTGCTTCCTCATATTTCCCCTGCATCATTTGCCCAAAACTTTCAATCTGTGTCCCCTAGTCCTTGTACCATTAGTTAATGGGAACAGCTTTTCCTTGTCTAACTTATCTAAGCCTGTCATAATCTTGAACACTTCTATTAAATCTCCACTCAAACTTCTTTGTTCTAAGTAGAACAAACCCAGTTTTTCCAACCTAATCTTGTAACTAAAATCCCTCATCCCTGAAACCATTCTGGTAAATGTCCTCTGCACCCTCTCAAGAACCCTCACATCCTTCCTAAAGTGTGGTGACCAGAACTGGATGCAGTGCTCCACTTGAAGCCTAGCCAGTTTTATAAAGGTTCAGCATAACTTCCCTGCTTTTGTACTCAATGCCTCTATTTATGAAGCCCAAGATCCTATATGCTTTACTAACCACTCTCTCAATATGTCCTACCTCCTTCACAGATCGATGCACAAGCACTCCCAGGTCCCCCTGTTCCTGCACATTCTTTAGAACTGTGCCATTATGTGTATCTTGCCTCTCCCTATTCCTTCTGCAAAAATGCATCACCTCACACTTTTCAGTATTAAATTCCATCGACTACCTCTTTGCCCATTCTGCTAGCCTATCTATGTCCTGTTGTAGGCTATTCATATCATCCTCACTGTTTGCCGCATGTCCAATTTTGGTGTCATCAGCAAACTTCGAGGTTCTACTCTGCATTCCAAGATCCAAGTCATTTATAAAAAGTAAAAAAGCAGTGTGCGCCGGTGATGGATAAAGTGAATGTTTAGGGTAGTGGATGGAGTGCCAGTCAAGCGGGTTGTTTTGTCCTGGATGATGCCGAGCTTCCTGAGTGTTGTTGGAGCTGCACTCATCCAGGCAAGTGGAGGGTATTCCATCACACTCCTGACTTGTGTCTTGTAGATGGTGGACAGGTTTTGAGGAATCAGGAGGTGAGTTACTCACCGCAGAATTCCCAGCCTCTGACCTGCTCTTGTAGCCACAGTATGTGGCTGGTCCAATAAAATTTCTGGTCAACGGTAAGCCCCAGGGCGTTAAAAGTGATGGATTCAACGATGGTAATGCCATTGAACATCAAGGGGAGATGGTTAGATTCTCTCTTACTGGAGATGGTCATTGCCTGGCACTTGTTTGAATGTTATTTGCCACTTATCAGCCCAAGTCTGAATGTTGTCCAGGTCTTGTTGCATGTGGACATGGCTGCTTCAGTATCTGAGGAGTCGCGAATGGTGCGGAACATCGTGCAATCATTAGCAAACATCCTCATTTCTGACCTTATGATGAAGCAGCTGAAGATGGTCGGGCCTAGGACACTACCCCGGAGGAACTCCTGCCACGATGTCCTGGGGCTGAGATCATTGGCCTCTAACAACCACAACCATTTCCTTTGAGCTCAGTATGACCCCAACCAGCGGAGAGTTTCCCCCCTGATTCCCATTGACTTCAATTGTGCTAGGGCTCTTTGATGCCATACTCAGTCAAACGCTGCCTTGATGTCAAGGGCAGTCACTCTCACCTCACCTCTTGAGTTCAGCTCTTTTTTCCATGTTTGAACCAAGGCTGTAATGAGGTCAGGAGCTGAGTGGCCCTGGCGGAACCCAAACCCAGCATTGCTGAGCACACTTTTGCTTAGTAAGTGCCGGTTGATAGCACTATTGACAATACATTCCATTCACTTTGCTAATGATCAAGAATAGACTGATAGGGCGGTTATAGGCCAGATTGGATTTTGTCCTGCTTTCTGTGGACAGGACATAGCTGGGCAATTTTCCACATTGCAGGGTAGATGCCAGTGTTGTAGCTGTACTGGAACAGCTTGGCTAGGGGCACGGCACGTTCTGGAGCACAGGTCTTCAGTACCAAAGCTGGCATGTTGTCACGGCCCATAGCCTTTGCAGGATCCAGTGCCTTCCGTCATTTCTTGATATCATGTGGAGTGATTTGAATTGGCTGAAGACTGGCATCTATGATGCTGGAGACCTCAGGAGGTGCCGAGATGGATCATCCACTCAGTACTTTCAGCTAAAAATGTTTGGAAATGAATCAGCCTTGTCTTTTGCACTGATGTGCTGGGCTCCCCCATCATTGAAGATGGAGATGTTCGTGGACCCTCTGGTTAGTTGTTTAATTGTTCTCCACCATTCTTTATTTTTTTATTTATTATTTAGAGATACAGCACTGAAACAGGCCCTTCGAGTCTGTGCCGACCAGCAACCACCCATTTATACTAACCCTACAGTAATCCCATATTCCCTACCACCTACCTACACTAGGGGCAATTTACAATGGCCAATTTACCTATCACCTGCAAGTCTTTGGCTGTGGGAGGAAACCGGAGCATCCGACAAAAACCCACACGGTCACAGGGAGAACTTGCAAACTCCGCACAGGCAGTACCCAGAATTGAACCTGGGTCCCTGAAGCTGTGAGGCCGCGGTGCTAACCACTGTGCCACTGTGCCGCCCTTGACTGGATGTGGCAGGGCTGCAGAGCTTAGATCTGATCCATTCGTTGTGGGATCACTTCGCCCTATCTATTGCATGCTGCTTCTGCTGTTTAGCATGCAAGTAGTCCTGTGTTGTAGCTTGACAAGGTTGGGACCTCATTTTTAGGTATGCCTGGTGCTTCTCCTGGCATGTCCTCCTGCACTCCTCGTTGAACCAGGGTTGGTCCTCCGGCTTGATGGTAATGGTAGAGTGGGGGATATGTCGGGTCATGAGGTTACAGATTGTGGTTGAATACAATTCTGCTGCTGCTGATGACCCACAGCACCTCATTGATTTCCAGAGATTATAGATTAATCTCCTGGATTCTGCAGAGAGCAAACCCAAGATAGAAAAATATCATGGGGCACTAAATAAAATTGTATTTTCTTCATTTCATTGAATGCTCTCTTTTATTAATTGTAAAACTATTAGAGATGCAGAAAAAGGACTGTTTTACTTAGTGGGACTGCTGTGAGTGGGAGATCATGCAAACCTCTGACAGGATTTGACAGGGTAGACACTGAGGGGTTGTTTCTACTGGCTGGAGAGACGAGAATTAGAGGGCACAGTCTCAGGTTAAAGGGGTCTCCCATTTTGGACAGAGATGAGGAGAAATTTCTTCACTCGGAGGATTGCAAATATTTGGAATTTTCCAGCCCAGAGAGGTGTGGATGCTCTGTCAATGAGCATATTCAGGATTGACAGCGATAGATTTTTGGACACGAAAGGAATTAAGAGATGTGGGGATCAGCGTGAAGGTTGAGTTGATGTAGAAGATCAACTATGATCTTATTGAATGGTAGAACAGGCTTGAGTGATCATGTGCCCTACTGCTGCTCCTAATTCTTATGCCCTTGTTACGAAACCTCCATGTGACCAGGTGTGTAGATGATGGTAGTGCAGTTGATGTCGTTTACATGGATTTCAGCAAAGCCTTTGACAAGGTCCCACATGGGAGACTTATCAAGAAAGCAAATGCACATGGGATACAGAGTCACTCGATAAGGTGGATTCAAAATTGGCTTAGCTGTAGGAGACAGAGAGTGAAGACAGACGGCTATTTTAGTGACTGGAAGCCAGTGTCCAGTGGCGTACCACAGGGATCTGTGCTGGGTCCCCTATTGTTTGTCATTGATATAAACGACATAGATGACTATGTGGGGGGTAGGATCAGTAAGTTCGCGGATGACGCAAAGATTGGCCGAGTGGTTAATAGTGAGGTGGAGTGTCTTGGGTTACAGGAAGATATAGACGGGATGGTCAAATGGGCAGAAAAGTGGCAGATGGAATTTAATGCTGAAAAGTGTGAGGTGATACACTTTGGAAGGAGTAATGTGACACGGAAGTATTCAATGAATGGCCTGACATTGCGAAGTTCCGGGGAACAAAGGGACCTTGGCGTGTTTGCCCATAGATCTCTGAAGGCAGAAGGGCAGGTTAATAGGGTGGTGAAAAAGGCATATGGGACACATACCTTTATCAATCGAGGCATAGATTAGAAAAGCAGGGAGGTCATGTTAGAGTTGTATAGAACTTTGGAAAGGCCACAGCTGGAGTACTGTGTGCAATTCTGGTCGCCACATTATAGGAAGGATGTGATTGCATTGGAGGGGGTGCAGAGGCGATTCACCAGGATGTTGCCTGGGATGAAACATTTAAGCTATGAAGAGAGGTTGGATAGGCTTGGGTTGTTTTCGCTGGAGCAGAGAAGACTGAGGGGTGACCTGATCGAGGTGTACAAGATTATGAGGGGCATGGACAGGGTGGATAGGGAGCAGCTGTTCCCCTTAGTTGAAGGGTCAGTTACGAGGGGACACAAGTTTAAGGTGAGGGGCAGGAGGTTTAAGGGGGAATTGAGGAAGAACTTTTTTACCCAGAGGGTGGTGACGGTCTGGAATGCCCTGCCTGGGAGGGTGGTAGATGCAGGTTGCCTCACATCCTTTAAAAAGTACCTGGATGAGCACTTGGCACGTCATAACATTCAAGGCTATGGGCCAAGTGCTGACAAATTTCTGTCCTGCCAGTGTGAGAGCTCTGGCCCTCAGTCCATAGCTTCACTGGATGGTCTACTAGGCAACTACTCGAACATCATTGCTCCATTGGTATATCACTGCTGATTGCATATCAGTTTGAATCTGTTCATGACCTGTGACGCTTGGCCTCAGTTCATGACCCTCAGCCTCAGTTCCTAACCCTCAGGCTCAGTGCATAACCCTTGGCCTCAGTTTATGACCTTCATTATTAAAACAGGGTTTTTTTGTCATTATCACAATACTGTTTGTGGGACCTTATTGTGTGCAAATTGGCTGCCGTGTTTACAACAGTGACTGCACTTCAAAAGTGCTTCATAAGAATTTGATTGACCGTAAAGGGCCTTATGACAACCAGAAGTCACGAAAGGCGCTATATTTAAAGCAAGGCTTTCTTTCTTCACCTGATTTGTTCATCTGTCTTTTCTATGTTCAGATACTGACTGACATTCTATAAAATGTCAGCATATTTGATTTATTCTCTTTTTTAATTGTCAATGTTTCTACTTTTTTCTAATTTATTTTCTTTCTATTTACTTGGCATTTTCTATTTGTTCTCCTCAGGTAAGGAGTATTTTTGGAATCCATTCACTCAGCGTTCCTCCCACAAGAGGAAAGGTGGTCAGGTCCGATTTTCAAACGATCAAACTCTGGAGCTTGAGAAGAAGTTTGAGATTCAGAAATACCTCTCACCCCCAGAGAGAAAGCGACTGGCCAGAAGTCTACAGCTCAGTGAAAGGCAGGTGAGTGATGGATTGTGTTAGAGAACAGAACGGGTTAGTTACAGAGTAAAGCTCCCTCTACACTGTCCCATTAAACACTCCCAGGACAGGTACAGCCCGATACGGAGGAGCTTGGGCCGGGAGGAGGATCTCCTCGTCGGTCTGCACCTGGGCCTGGCCAAGGTGGCAATTCACAGGTCCAGGTTGCGGGCCGTCCGGGGGTCCGTCCTCCCTGATTGCCTGCCACTCTTCCGCGGTTACGTTCACGCCCGGGTGTGCCTGGAGAAGGAGCATGCGATGTCCGCCGGTACGCTTGAGGCCTTCCGCGACCGGTGGGCACCGCAGGGACTGGAGTGCATTGTCGACGCCGAGAATGGCATTTTAATTTGAGTTTTTTGTTTATTTATCTGGTTTTAATAAAGTTATTTTAAAACTGTAAATATGTGACGTGAAAAATATAAAAGGGGCCTGGGGTAAAAAGGCCACCTTAAAAAAAAAAGTGGGGTTGGCTGCTGGCGAAGTGGAGTGTTGACTGCTGATTGCAGCTGACAGTGCTGGTGGCAGTTGGAGGTTGCAGAGGTGCAGAGAGGAGCTACAACTAAGCAGAGGTGAAACTTCAACAACAATCTCCATTAAAGAGAAGAAAGAGACATTTTTTGGAAACAAGGCTTTGTCTGGAGGTGGGTGCTGAACACCAGTAATTTACTTTGGACTGTTGGGGGAGGAACAAGTGGCTGGAACAACAAGGGGTGGGGCTGCCAATTCAACAGGAATCTGTGCTGCTGCACAAGCACACAGGGAAGCTCCCTCCCCACCCCAATTGCCAAGCCTGGGTCAGCTGAAGCTGCCCGGCTAAACAGATGGAAGGGGATAGATAGTGTCTGGGCAGCTTCAGCTGACCCAGGTAAAGACGACTCCCCAGACCAGAAGACCAAGTTCAAAGACTGTTTTAAGTGTGCTGTGAGCACCACCTCCAGAAAGCAAGTCATCCCTTACAGCCTGCCTTTGCCTCTCCTCTATTACCTCAGCCTCTCCACTAACCTGTTGTTTGTTTGCTTGTTTTTAATACATATTCAATATTTTCGGTGAATCGCTGATATTTGGTGTACAAGCCCACAATTTGGGGTGGGTTTAGCTCTTAGACCCATGGCAAGCCCTTCATCACCGGTGGCGGGGCCCTCTACTACCTATGCAGCTGCAGCTTCTGTGGCTGCCCACGTGGCCCCGTCACCCTTTAAATTGCTAACATCCAGCCATGGGGTGAAGAGCTATCCCCACCCCAACATGTCTATTGAGGCCTGCGTAAAGGCAATGGCCGAGGTTGTCGGCCCCTCGGCCATTGTTGCGGCCTCAAAGATGTATGGGAAGGCTGTGTTCTTTTTGAGGACTGAGCGGGCGGTGTCCCTGGCCCTGAGTAAAGGGCTCACTGTGGGGAAGACCTTCCTGCCAGTGGACCCTCTGGGGGCCACTGCGCATCGGATAATGTTGTTCAACGTCCCACCGTTCATTCCCAGTGAGCTCCTCCTCCCCCACCTGCACCATCTGGGGGAGGTGAGGTCGGGGATCACCCCAGTCCGGCTTGGTCTCCAGGAGCACAGTCTCCAACATGTCTACTCCTTACGCCGCCAGTTATTTATGCAGCTGGCGTGGGAGGAGGACACGGAGGGCCAATTTAATGTGGAGTTCCAGGGGACGGCCTACCACGTCTTTTGGACCTCGGATGGGGCGCGGTGCCACATCTGCAAGGGGATGGGGCATGTTAGTAAGAACTGCCCCAACCTCCCGGCCGCCAGCTCCACCTCGGCAGCCCAGGGTGGTTCCACAGCACTTCCTCCCACTCCTCCCACACATCCAACAGACACTGCTCAGTCGGTTCCAGAGGCTGTGGTATTCACAGCCTCCAGCGAGGAGGGGAGTGCCCGTCCGAGTGGAAGGAAGACGTGGAGGCAAAAGAAACATCAAGAGGCGCGTCCCCTGGACACATTGAAACAACCCGAGCCTGAGCTCAGCCCAAAGCCCGTTCTCATGGAATCCACCTGTCCCAGGGCTGGGCTCAGGCCCAGGGTGACTAAAAAGAAGGAGGGTGCGGAGGCGGAGGCCTCTGATGACATGGAGGTCTGTGAGCCTCTGCGCCCTAGTGGAAAAAAGAGGAGAAGGCACCCCTCCACAGACGTAACGAGGGGCCCTGAGGCGCAGGGCCCATCTGTTGGAGGGGAGCTGTGTCCTGTTTCGGGTCCCCAGGTTTCCCCTACCGCCACCACCAAAGCTACAAAGTCCGGGCAGGAGCTCCCTATTCCTCAGGATGGAGGGGAGCGGAAGGCCCCGGTACATGAGGCCCCTCCTGAAGGAGTAAGTGGGGCCCTGCTTGTGGTGGGGGAGCCTGAGGACACCGCCCATTCTGCTACTGGGTCGGGTGCCCTGAGTGAAGGGGAAGGCGAAGCCCCAGTGGGTCAGCCCTCCCAGCCGGAGTCCATCACCAACCAGGAGACACCCGACCCGGTTATAACTGAGAATGCTGCCCCATCTGCTGGGCCTGTGGGTGCTGGCGGAGCAGGAGATGGCCTCCTCTCTCCGCCTCCGGTCTCGGCTCCGGCTGGATTTCCGGAGTTGAACAAAGAACAAAGAAAATTACAGCACAGGAACAGGCCCTTCGGCCCTCCAAGCCTGCGCCGATCCAGATCCTCTATCTAAACATGATGCCTATTTTCTAAGGGTCTGTATCTCTTTACTTCCTGCCCATTCATGTATCTGTCTAGATACATCTTAAAAGACGCTATCGTGCCCGCGTCTACCACCTCCGCTGGCAACGCGTTCCAGGCACCCACCACCCTCTGCGTAAAGAACCTTCCACGCATATCCCCCCTAAACTTTTCCCCTCTCACTTTGAACTCGTGACCCCTAGTAATTGAATCCCCCACTCTGGGGGAAAAAGCTTCTTGCAATCCACCCTGTCTATACCTCTCATGATTTTGTACACCTCAATCAGGTCCCCCCTCAACCTCCGTCTTTCTAATGAAAATAATACTAATCTACTCAACCTCTCTTCATCGCTAGTGCCCTCCATACCAGGCAACATCCTGGTGAACCTCCTCTGCACCCTCTCCAAAGCATCTACATCCTTTTGGTAATGTGGCGACCAGAACTGCACGCAGTATTCCAAATGTGGCCGAACCAAAGTCTTATACAACTGTAACATGACCTGCCAACCCTTGTACTCAATACCCCGTCCGATGAAGGAAAGCATGCCGTATGCCTTCTTGACCACTCTATTGACCTGCGTTGTCACCTTCAGGGAACAATGGACCTGAACACCCAAATCTCTCTGTACATCAATTTTCCCCAGGACTTTTCCATTTACTGTATAGTTCACTCTTGAATTGGATCTTCCAAAATGCATCACCTCGCATTTGCCCTGACTGAACTCCATCTGCCATTTCTTTGCCCAACTCTCCAATCTATCTATATTCTACTGTATTCTCTGACAGTCCCCTTCAGTATCTGCTACTCCACCAATCTTAGTGTCATCTGCAAACTTGCTAATCAGACCACCTATACTTTCCTCCAAATCAGTGGTCCCAGCATGGATCCCTGTGGAACACCACTGGTCACACGTCTCCATTTTGAGAAACTCCCTTCCACTGCTACTCTCTGTCTCCTGTTGCCCAGCCAGTTCTTTATTCATCTAGCTAGTACACCCTGGACCCCATGCGACTTCACTTTCTCCATCAGCCTACCATGGGGAACCTTATCAAATGCCTTTCTGAAGTCCATGTATATGACATCTACAGCCCTTCCCTCATCAATCAACTTTGTCACTTCCTCAAAGAATTCTATTAAGTTGGTAAGACATGATCTTCCCTGCACAAAACCATGTTGCCTATCACTGATAAGCCCATTTTCTTCCAAATGGGAATAGATCCTATCCCTCAGTATCTTCTCCAGCAGCTTCCCGACCACTGACGTCAGGCTCACCGGTTTATAATTACCTGGATTTTCCCTGCTACCTTTCTTAAACAAGGGGACAACATTAGCAATTCTCCAGTCCTCCGGGACCTCACCCGTGTTTAAGGATGCTGCAAAGATATCTGTTAAGGCCCCAGCTATTTCCTCTCTCGCTTCCCTCAGTAACCTGGGATAGATCCCATCCGGACCTGGGGACTTGTCCACCTTAATGCCTTTTAGAATACCCAACACTTCCTCCCTCCTTATGCCGACTTGACCTAGAGTAATCAAACATCTGTCCCGAACCTCAACATCCGTCATGTCCCTCTCCTCGGTGAATACCGATGCAAAGTACTCGTTTAGAATCTCACCCATTTTCTCTGACTCCACGCATAACTTTCCTCCTTTGTCCTTGAGTGGGCCAATCCTTTCTCTAGTTACCCTCTTGCTCCTTATATATGAATAAAAGGCTTTGGGATTTTCCTTAACCCTGTTTGCTAAAGATATTTCATGACCCCTTTTAGCCCTCTTAATTCCTCGTTTCAGATTCCCGATATTCTTTCAAAGCTTCGTCTTTCTTCAGCCTCCTAGACCTTATGTATGCTTCCTTTTTCCTCTCAGCTAGTCTCACAATTTCACCTGTCATACATGGTTCCCTAATCTTGCCATTTCTATCCTTCATTTTCACAGGAACATGTCTCTCCTGCACACTAATCAACCTCTCTTTAAAAACCTCCCACATATCAAATGTGGATTTACCTTCAAACAGCTGCTCCCAATCTACATTCCCCAGCTCCTGCCGAATTTTGGTATAGTTGGCCTTCCCCCAATTTAGCACTCTTCCTTTAGGACCACTCTCGTCTTTGTCCATGAGTATTCTAAAACTTACGGAATTGTGATCACTATTCCCAAAGTAGTCCCCTACTGAAACTTCAACCACCTGGCCGGGCTCATTCCCCAACACCAGGTCCAGTATGGCCCCTTCCCGAGTTGGACTATTTACATACTGCTGTCTCCCCTGGACCACCCATTGGCCCGGGGACAGAGGTGGAGGGGGGTCCTGAACTGCTAGCGCCCACAGGCTCTAGTTTCATTGTAAAACCCAGAGAGGACTCCTCCGCCATCGATCCTGACGGGTGGGATCGTGATGGAGGCAGGACCAGCTGGCGCGGCCGGGACGTCTGCCCCACCGTGTGTGGGGGATGTGTCGGCCGCTGGCGGTGATGACCCGGAGGAGGATGGGGATTCGGTGTGGGGCACGGAGGATGACCTTGATTCCATCGCCAGTGAGGTGGTGGAATCCCTCGTGCCTCCCACCGAATCTCCTCTCATCCCCTCGGCGGAACTCCGGGATTTCCTCGCGGTTTGCAGGGGTTGCCGCAATAACGTTCAGCTGGCCCTCAGCCGTTGGTTGAATCTGGCGCTGATCATCCAGTCCGTCCGTGCCGCCCTTAAGATAGCAGGCAAGCGCGCGGGCGTGAAACTGGTTGAGAGGCGCAGTTTTAATGTGTTCCTCAATGGGTTGCTGGGGGAGTGGAGGGCCAGGTGCACTTCCACTCCCTCCTCACAGTGAGGTGTTGGTGACGGGTTTTAAGTACCTTTGACATGAAGATAACCATAGCCAGCCTCAACATCAACGGCAGCATGGGGGCTCACCGCAGATTTCACAATCTCTCTGTCCTCAGGGAAGGGAGATATGCGGTGAGCTTTCTGCAGGAAACCCACACCGTTCCGGGTGACAAAGCCACCTGGCTCCTGGAGTGGCAGGGTGGGGTCTACATGAGTCACCTCACCCCTATTTCTCGTGGGGTGGCTATCTTGTTGGCCCCGATTTTTCAGCCGGAGATCTTGGGGGTCAAGAAGCTAGTGCCGGGCCGCTTGCTCCACCTCGCCGTTCGCCTGGGTAGCGTGCCGCTCCAATTTGTGAACATGTATGCACCCAGGCCCGGCGCGTTGCAAGCGCGCTTCTTTGAAGAAGTGTCCGCTCTCTTGAGCTCCATCGATAGTGGCGAGTGCATCATCCTCAGGGGGGATTTTAACTGCACCCTCGAGGTGGGGGATCGCTGCGGTCCCCAGCGTGGCCAAGCGTCGGTGGAGAAATTGAGGGGACTGATCAGCTCCCTTAACTTGGTGGACGTCTGGCGGAATCTCCATCCCGTCTCCAGCACCTTCACGTGGAGGTCTGGAGGAGGAGGGTCGCGAATCGACCGCCTCTACTTTTCGCAGGCGTACGTCTCCCGCGTCTCGGCGGCCTCCATGCGGCTGGTGCCGTGCTCGGACCACCGCCTCGAGTGAGCGGAGTTCATTCCGCTCCGCACGCGGGCTGGGTCCGCGTACTGGCACTTTAACAACCGGCTGCTGGAGGAGGAGCGATTTCGGGACTTGTTCTGTCGATTCTGGGCCGACTGGAGAAGGAAGCAGGGGGGCTTCCCCTCCTTGAGGCTATGGTGGGCTGTGGGCAAGACTCACATCCGCGTCTTCTGTCAGGAGTACGCGAAGGGGTCGACCAAGAGGCGGGAAGCCGAGATCGGGCGCCTTGAGAGGGATGTGCTCGACTTGGAGTCCCGCCTCGGTCATGCCGTCGTGGACCCGGCCCTGTGCAGGCGTACAAAGAGAAAAAGGGCGCGCTGAGGGACCTGCAGCTCATCGGGTCCCGAGGCGCGTACGTGAGGTTGAGGATCCAGATCCAGGAAGATTTGGACCGCGCCTCACCCTTCTTCTACTCGCTGGAAAAATGGCGGGGGGTCCGTAAGCAGCTCAACGAGCTGCTAGACGGCGCCGGATCCTCCATCACGGATCTGGAGGGAATGGGCCTCCTGGTCCGTACTTATTACAGTGCGTTGTTCTCTCCGGATCCGTCCAGCGAGGATGTGCGCAGAGTTTTGTGGGAGGACCTGCTGCAGGTCAGCCCGGAGGGCGCCGAAGGATTGGAGGCTCCGCTCAGGTTGGCGGAGCTGACTGGCGCCCTCCACCAGCTCTCAAGGGGCAAATCCCCAGAGCTGGATGGGTTGACTGTGGAGTTCCTCAGGGCGTTCTGGGACGTCCTGCGGGACGATTATGCGCGGGTCCTGGGGGAAAGCCTGGCGACCGGGGAGATGCCCCTCTCGTGGCGCAGGGCGGTCATCGTCCTGCTGCCAAAGAGGGGCGACCTCCGCCTGCTTAAAAACTGGCGTCCTGTCTCCTTCCTCTGCACGGATTATAAGATCTTTGCTTGGGCTATGTCTACCCGCTTGGGCTCCGTGCTGGTCCACATGATCCACCCCGACCAGTCCTACACGTCCCGGGCCACTCCATCCAGGAAAACATCCACCTGGACAACTGGGTGGCACAGTGGCGCAGTGGTTAGCACCGCAGCCTCACAGCTCCAGTGACCCGGGTTCAATTCTGGGTACTGCCTGTGTGGAGTTTGCAAGTTCTCCCTGTGTCTGCGTGGGTTTCCTCCGGGTGCTCCGGTTTCCTCCCACATGCCAAAGACTTGCAGGTTGATAGGTAAATTGGCCATTAGCAATTGTCCCTAGTATAGGTAGGTGGATGGGAAATATAGGAACAGGTGGGGATGTGGTAGGAATATGGAATTAGTGTAGGATTAGTATAAATGGGTGGTTGATGGTCGGCACAGACTCGGTGGGCCGAAGGGCCTGTTTCAGTGCTGTATCTCTAAACTAAACTAAACACCTGGTCCGGGACCTGATCCATCTTTCCCAGAGGACTGGTCAGTCGGTCACCTTTCTCTCCCTCGATCAGGAGAAGGCGTTCGACAGGGTGGATCACGAATACCTTTTCGGGACTCTGCGCGCTTTCGGACTCAGGCCGCATTTCATGGCCCGGGTCTGACTTTTATACGCCGCCGCAGTGTGTCTAGTCAAAGTTAACGGTTCCTTGACCGTGCCCCTTCACTTTGGGAGAGGAGTGCGTCAGGGATGCCCCATGTCCGGCCAATTGTATACCATCTGCGTGGAGCCCTTCCTGTGCCTGCTTCGCAGGAGGTTGACAGGATTGGCTCTGCGCGAGCTGGCCATGCGGGTCGTCCTCTCGGCTTACACCGACAACGTGCTCCTCGCGGTCACAGATCCCGTTGACTTGCGGAGGATGCGCGACTGCCAGCAGACCTTTTCTGCCGCGTCCTCCGCAAGTATCAATTGGGAGAAATGTTCTGGACTCCTGGTAGGTCAGTGGCGGGTGGACTGCCTGCCGGAGGAGATGACACCTTTTGCGTGGAGCACCACGCACCTCCTCTATCTGGGAGTCCACCTTAGCCCCGCTGAGGAAGCCTGGCCGGCAAACTGGCAGGAATTGGAGGCGAAAGTCACCGCTCGGCTGGGGCGCTGGACAGGACTGCTCCAAGTGCTTTCCTACAGGGGCCGAACGCTGGTCAGAAACCAACTGGTGGCCTCCATGCTGTGGTGCCGGTTGGTCACTTTGGCCCCGCCCCCTGTATTTGCCAACAAGATCCAGAAGAAACTCATCGATTTCTTCTGGGGCAAGAGGAAACACTGGGCCTCTGCTGTGGTCCTGAGTCTCCCGATTGAGGAGGGCGGCCAGTCGCTGGTATGCATCCGCACCCAGGCTGTGACTCTTTGCCTTCGGACCCTGCAGAGATACCTGTACATTGAGCATCCTCCTAGATGGTGTGCGCTGGCGACGTATTTTTTCCGCCAGTGTCACTGCCTTCAAGACGACACGCAGCTCCCGGTGGAGTCCGTTAGCCGTGCCTCTCTGAGGGAGTTGCCTGTCTTTTACCAGGATCTATTCCGAGTCTGGAAAATGGTCGCCTCCAGTCAGGGCGCTCCCCCGCCGGCGGAGGAGAGCACCTCGGCTGTCCGGGCGGCCGACTCCGGGGACGGACCGGCGGGCGGAGGAGTAGCTGAAGCCCCTGGGACGCCCCTCACTGCGTGTGGCGAGGTGGCTCGGGAGAGCGGAGCGCTCCCGGCTGAGCTGACTCCCGCTTGGCCGGAACTGCTCAGCGGACCCAGGCCCCGAATCCCTCCTCGGGAGCCGGTCCAGCACAACCCGAGCCGCGTCTCGGAAAAGCCCTCCGTGCCATTCCAATTGGCACGGAGGGGTTTCCTGTATGGCCTGCTCCTGCACACTCTTCACTTCCTCGCCCTCGTCAGCTGGCCGGACACGCCCTGGCGGTCCGCGTTGCCATCTGGCGGCAAGGGGAAACCCCGATGGAGGTCTCTCTATGCGGGAGTCCTGCCCCTTTACATCGGGGACCTGGGGTGGAGGGTGTTGCACAGGGCAGTCCCATGCAATAGACTTTTAGGTAGGTTCACGGACCCCTAGGCCGCCTGTACTTTCTGCGGCCTGGATGAGTCCGTGTTCCATGTATATATGGAGTGTGTAAGGTTGCATCCCCTCTTTGAGTATTTGAAGGGGTTGCTCCTCAAGTTCTGGCTGCACTTCAGTCCCACGCTCCTGATCTTTGGGCACCTGGTGCGGAGGGGCATGGGCCGGGAGGAGGATCTCCTCGTCGGTCTGCTCCTGGGCCTGGCCAAGGTGGCAATTCACAGGTCCAGGCTGCGGGCAGTCGGGGGGATCCGTCCTCCCCGATTGCCTGCCCCTCTTCCGCGGTTACGTTCGCGCCTGGGTGTCCCTGGAGAAGGAGCACGCGGTGTCCGCCGTTACGCTTGAGGCCTTCCGCGACCAGTGGACACCGCAGGGACTGGAGTGCATCGTCGACGCCAAGAATGGCATTTTAATTAGAGATTTGGTTTATTTCTCTGTTTTTAATAAAGTTATTTTAAAAATGTAAGTATGTATATCAAGGGGGCCTGAGGAATAAAGGCCCCCTCGACATGAAATATATAAAAAAAAATGGGGGTTAGATACAGAGTTAAGTTCTATCTACATCGTCCCTATCAAACACTCCGAGCACTGGTACAGCACAGGGTTAGATGCAGAGTAAAGCTTCCTCTACCTTGTCCCATCAAACACTCCCAGGGCAGTACTGGATGCATTGGACACTGGAGTAAAGCTCCCTCTACACTGTCTCCTGAATAGGTGGCTTGGAGGTTCTCCTGTCTCCACCACTTTGCTTTTCTTTTCAGTTTATCTCTTGCACTTTCTTGTTTATTCCACAGGTGAAAACATGGTTCCAGAACAGAAGAGCAAAATGGCGGAGACTAAAACAGGTATGAAACTAACCTTTTCCCACCTCGATTGGGCAGATCCATAGGTGGCTGTTTATTTGTGCTATACCTGTCAGACAATATACAGAGGCAATCGGTGGTTTCTTGATTCACCAGAGAGATAACCCAGTGACATGACACTTATTCTCAGTCCCTGAGCCCGCTGAGACAGAAAGACTGAAAGAACTTATATTTCCACAGTGCCTTTCACAAACGCAGGATGTTCCAGAGCACTCTGCAGCCATGGAGTATTATTGAAGTGTTGTAATGTCGGAAACGCAGAAGGCAAATTCTGCATGATCCCACAAAGAGCAATGTGTTAATGACCCAGATAATCTGCTTTGATGTGGTTGGTTGAGGGATAAATATTGTGCAGCACACTGGGGAGAATTGTCCGACTCTTTTTCAAACAGTGCCGTGGGATTTTTTTACATCCACCTGAGAGGGTTGATGGGGCCTTACTTGGATCCGATTTGTCCGAAGCTTACATAATTTTAAACACTTCGAACCTCTTCCCTCTCGGGGTCAAGATGGATATTGTAGGATTGTGAAGTTAGAGCGAGATTTCCTGGTGGTTTCTTTGTTTCCTCTTTTGTGGCAGGAATTCACAGGAATTTTTTTCTTCAGATAAGAACAATGAGTACAGATCATGATAGAAAGGATCACACATGACCTTCGACCCCTACCCAACCCTGCTCGAATCAGTGGAGGTCCAAAGAGACTTGGAGGTAGTTCCAGGATTGTGATCTAGTGGTGATATATTCCCTCGTCAGGATGGTGTGTGACTTGGAGTGGGAGCTTGGGTGGTGGTCGTGTTCCCATGCAGCTGATGCCCTGTCCTTCTAGATGGTGGAGGTTTGACTTTATCTTGTTATCTCCCTACTTAGGGAGCTGAGTTCCACCCCGGCTGCGCTTTAACTATTAAGCCACAGAAGCAAACACATTTTGACGTGCACCTCAAAGTGTTATAACACACACCAAAGGTTTTCAGTACAAGTGTCAAAAGAAGAGGTAGAAAATAGCATTTTTCATGCCTGCTGTCTGTTATCTGTTTCACTGACTCACTCAGAAAACACAAGGACCATCGAGAGCGTGAGGTCGGGGAGGGGGCTAGGGGCGGTGGATTTGTCTCACTTGTGCTGCAAGGATGGAATTGAGCCTCCTAGTTCAGAGAAATGTCACAGCAAGCCTCAGAAGGAAATATTAGGAAAGGTGACCATTAACGTCATAGAATCATAGAATGATATAAGAACAAAGAACAAAGTAAATTACAGCACAGGAACAGGCCCTTCGGCCCTCCAAGCCTACGCCGATCCAAATCCTCTATCTAAACCTGTCGCCTATTTTCTAAGGGTCTGTATCTCTTTACTTCCTGCCCATTCATGTATCTGTCTAGAGGGAGACTAGCTCAGAGGGAGACCATTCAGACCATCATACCCGCTCTTTGAAAGAGCGATCCAATTAATCTCACTCCCCTACTCCTTCCCCATAACCCTGCAAATTTTTTCCCTTCAAGTTTTGATTCCATTATCTTTTCAAAGTTACTATTGAATCTGTTTCTACTGCCCTCTCAAAACAGCATCAGGCTGCAAGTTGGTGGCAGGCTTTAAAAATATTATATTTCGCGGCTTTCCCCCATTCACAACTGAAAAACAGGACAGGGGTTGGACCACAATCACCACACACTTCGGGGTCTGACATTGTCCTGCAAAAAGCCCATCATATTCACCATAATATACACAGGGGCAGCTATTCTCCATAATGTACACAGGGATTGCTATACCTTAAAATATACACAGGGACTGTTATTCTCCATAATGTACACAGGTATACCGTTTTGGATACTGTTGAGGGAGATGGCTCACCAGGGGGAGGCAGCAGTAGTCAGGTTCATGGCATCGTGGCTGGCTCTGCTGTTCAGAAGGGCGGGAAAAAGAGTGGAAGGGCTATAGTCATCGGGGATTCGATTGTAAGGGGAGTAGATAGGCGGTTCTGTGGTCGAAAACGAGACTCCCGAATGGTATGTTGCCTCCCAGGTGCACGGGTCAGGGATGTCTCAGATCGGCTGCAGAACATTCTGAAAGGGGAGGGTGAACAGCCAGTTGTCGTTGTGCACATAGGCACCAATGATATAGGTAAAAAAAAGGGATGAAGTCCTACAAGCAGAATTTAGGGAGTTAGGAGCCAAGTTAAAAAGTAGGACCTCAGAGGTAGTAATCTCAGGATTGCTACCAGTGCCACGTGATAGTCAGAGTAGAAATGAAAGAATAGTCAGGATGAATGCGTGGCTTGAGAGATGGTGCAGGAGGGAGGGGTTCAGATTTTTGGGACATTGGTACCGGTTCTGGGGGAGGTGAGACTATTACAAATTGGACGGTCTACACCTGGGCCGGACTGGAACCAATGTCCTTGGGGGTGCTTTTGCTAACGCTGTTGGGGAGGGTTTAAACTAATGTGGCAGGGGGATGGGAACCAAAGGAGGTCAGTGGAGAGTAAGGATGTAGTAACTAAAGCCTGTAAGGAACTAGATAATGAAGTCAGCGTGACTAAGGGAAAGAGTAGGCAGGGAGCAGATGATGAAAGCAAAGGGACTGGTGGTCTGAGGTGTATTTGTTTTAATGCAAGAAGTGTAATAGGTAAGGCAGATGAACTTAGGGCTTGGATTAGTACCTGGGAGTATGATGTTATTGCTATCACTGAGACTTGGTTAAGGGAAGGGCATGATTGGCAACTAAATATCCCAGGATACCGGCGGGATAGAGAGGAAGGTAAAAGGGGTGTAGGAGTTGCATTACTAGTCAAAGAGGATATCACAGCTGTGCTGAAGGAAGGCACTATGGAGGACTCGAGCAGTGAGGCAATATGGGCAGAACTCAGAAATAGGAAGGGTGCGGTAACAATGTTGGGGCTGTACTACAGGCCTCCCAACAGCGAGCGTGAGATAGAGGTACAAATATGTAAACAGATTATGGAAAGATGTAGGAGCAACAGGGTGGTGGTGATAGGAGATTTTAATTTTCCCAACATTGACTGGGTTTATCTTAGTGTTCGAGGTCTAGATGGAGCAGAATTTGTAAGGAGAATCCAGGAGGGTTTTCTAGAGCAGTATGTAAATAGTCCAACTCGGGAAGGGGCCATACTGGACCTGGTGTTGGGGAATGAGCCGGGCCAGGTGGTTGACGTTTCAGTAGGTGACGACTTTGGGAATAGTGATCACAATTCCGTAAGTTTTAGAATACTCATGGACAAAGACGAGAGTGGTCCTAAAGGAAGAGTGCTAAATTGGGGGAAGGCCAACCATACCAAAATTCGGCAGGAGCTGGGGAATGTAGATTGGGAGCAGCTGTTTGAAGGTAAATCCACATTTGATATGTGGGAGGCTTTTAAAGAGAGGTTGATTAGCGTGCAGGAGAGACATGTTCCTGTGAAGATGAGGGGTAGAAATGGCAAGATTAGGGAACCATGGATGACAGGTGAAATTGTGAGACTAGCGAAGAGGAAAAAGGAAGCATACATAAGGTCTAGGCGGTTTAAGAAAGACGAAGCTTTGAAAGAATATCGGGATTGTAGGCGCAATCTAAAACGAGGAATTGAGTGGGCTAAAAGGGGTCATGAAATATCTTTAGCAAACAGGGTTAAGGAAAATCCCAAAGCCTTTTATTCATATATAAGGAGCAAGAGGGTAACTAGAGAAAGTATTGGCCCACTCAAGGACAAAGGAGGAAAGTTATGCGTGGAGTCAGAGAAAATGGGTGAGATTCTAAATGAGTACTTTGCATCGGTATTCACCGAGGAGGGCGACATGACGGATGTTGAGGTTCGGGACAGATGTTTGATTACTCTAGGTCAAGTCGGCATAAGGAGGGAGGAAGTGTTGGGTATTCGAAAAGGCATTAAGGTGGACAAGTCCCCAGGTCCGGATGGGATCTATCCCAGGTTACTGAGGGAAGCGAGAGAGGAAATAGTTGGGTCCTTAACAGATATCTTTGCAACATCCTTAAACACGGGTGAGGTCCCGGAGGACTGGAGAATTGCTAATGTTGTCCCCTTGTTTAAGAAGGGTAGCAGGGATAATCCAGGTAATTATAGACCGGTGAGCCTGACGTCAGTGGTCGGGAAGCTGCTGGAGAAGATACTGAGGGATAGGATCTATTCCCATTTGGAAGAAAATGCTCTTATCAGTGATAGGCAACATGGTTTTGTGCAGGGAAGGTCATGTCTTACCAACTTAATAGAATTCTTTGAGGAAGTGACAAAGTGGATTGATGAGGGAAGGGCTGTAGATGTCATATACATGGACTTCAGTAAGGCGTTTGATAAGGTTCCCCATGGTAGGCTGATGGAGAAAGTGAAGGCGCATGGGGTCCAAGGTGTACTAGCTAGATGGATAAAGAACTGGCTGGGCAACAGGAGACAGAGTGTAGCAGTGGAAGGGATTTTCCCAAAATGGAGACGTGTGACCAGTGGTGTTCCACAGGGATCCGTGCTGGGACCACTGTTGTTTGTAATATACATAAATGATTTGGAGGAAAGTATAGGTGGTCTGATTAGCAAGTTTGCAGACGACACTAAGATTGGTGGAGTAGCAGATAGTGAAGGGGACTGTCAGAGAATACAGCAGAATATAGATGGACTGGAGAGTTGGGCAGAGAAATGGCAGATGGAGTTCAATCAGGGCAAATGCGAGGTGATGCATTTTGGAAGATCCAATTCAAGAGTGAACTATACAGTAAATGGAAAAGTCCTGGGGAAAATTGATGTACAGAGAGATTTGGGTGTTCAGGTCCATTGTTCCCTGAAGGTGGCAACGCAGGTCAATAGAGTGGTCAAGAAGGCATACGGCATGCTTTCCTTCATCGGACGGGGTATTGAGTAAAAGAGTTGGCAGGTCATGTTACAGTTGTATAGGACTTTGGTTCGGCCACATTTGGAATACTGCGTGCAGTTCTGGTCGCCACATTACCAAAAGGATGTGGATGCTTTGGAGAGGGTGCAGAGGAGGTTCACCAGGATGTTGCCTGGTATGGAGGGCGCTAGCTATGAAGAGAGGTTGAGTAGATTAGGATTATTTTCATTAGAAAGACGGAGGTTGAGGGGGGACCTGATTGAGGTGTACAAAATCATGAGAGGTATAGACAGGTTGGATAGCAAGAAGCTTTTTCCCAGAGTGGGGGATTCAATTACTAGGGGACACGAGTTCAAAGTGAAAGGGGAAAAGTTTAGGGGGGATATGCGTGGAAAGTTCTTTACGCAGAGGCTGGTGGGTGCCTGGAATACGTTGCCAGCGGAGGTGGTAGACACAGGCACGATAGCGTCTTTTAAGATGTATCTAGACAGATACATGAATGAGCAGGAAGTAAAGAGATACAGAACCTTAGAAAATAGGTGACAGGTTTAGATAGAGGATTTGGATCGGCGTCGGCTTGGAGGGCCGAAGGGCCTGTTCCTGTGCTGTAATTTTCTTTGTTCTTTGTTCTTTGTTCTTTGATTGCTATCCCTTAAAATATACACAGCGACTGTTATTCTCCATAATGTACACAGGGATTGCTATCCCTTAAAATATACACAGGGACTGTTATTCTCCATAATGTACACAGGGATTGCTATCCCTTAAAATATACACAGGGACTGTTATTCTCCATAATGTACACAGGGATTGCTGTCCCTTAAAATATACACAGGGACTGTTATTCTCCATAATGTACACAGGGATTGCTATTCTCAATAATATACACAGGGGCTGCTATCCCTTAAAATATACACAGGGACTGCTATTCTCCATAATATACACAGGGACTGCTATTCTCTATAATATACACAGGGGCTGCTATTCTCTATAATATACACAGGGATTGCTGTCCCTTAAAATATACACAGGGACTGCTATTCTCTATAATATACACAGGGATTGCTGTCCCTTAAAATATACACAGGGACTGTTATTCTCCATAATGTACACAGGGATTGCTGTCCCTTAAAATATACACAGGGACTGTTATTCTCCATAATGTACACAGGGATTGCTGTCCCTTAAAATATACACAGGGACTGTTATTCTCCATAATGTACACAGGGATTGCTGTCCCTTAAAATATACACAGGGACTGTTATTCTCCATAATGTACACAGGGATTGCTATTCTCAATAATATACACAGGGGCTGCTATCCCTTAAATTATTCACAGGGACTGCTATTCTCCATAATATACACAGGGACTGCTATTCTCTATAATATACACAGGGGCTGCTATTCTCTATAATATACACAGGGACTGCTGTACCTTAAAATATACACAGGGGCTGCTATTCTCAATAATATACACAGGGGCTGCTATTCTCTATAATATACACAGGGACTGCTATACCTTAAAATATACACAGGGGCTGCTATTCTCAATAATATACACAGGGACTGCTATTCTCTATAATATACACAGGGGCTGCTATTCTCAATAATATACAGAGGGGCTGCTATTCTCAATAATATACACAGGGACTGCTATTCTCAATAATATACACAGGGGCTGCTATACCTTAAAATATACACAGGGACTGCTATTCCTTATAATATACACAGGGACTGCTATTCTCTATAATATACACGGAGAGACTGCTATTCCTTATAATATACACAGGGACTGCTATTCTCTATAATAGACACAGAGAGACTGCTATTCTTTCTAATATACACAGGGACTGCTATTCTCAATAATATACACAGAGAGACTGCTATTCCTTCTAATATACACAGGGACTGCTATTCTCTATAATATACACAGAGAGACTGCTATTCCTTAAAATATACACAGGAACTGCTATACCTTAAAATATACACAGGGACTGCTATACCTTAAAATATACACAGGGACTGCTATTCCTTATAATATACGCAGGGACTGCTATTCTCTATAATATACACAGGGACTGCTAATCTCAATACTATACACAGGGACTGCTGTTCTCAAAATATACAGGGACTGCTGTTCTCAATAATATACACAGGGACTGCTATACCTTAAAATACACACAGGGACTGCTATTCTCTAATATACACAGGGGCTGCTATTCTCAATAATATACACAGGGACTGCTATACCTTAAAATATACACAGGGGCTGCTGTTCTCTAATATACACAGGGGCTGCTATTCTCTATAATATACACAGGGACTGCTATTCTCAATAATATACACAGGGGCTGCTATACCTTAAAATATACACAGGGGCTGCTATTCTCTATAATATACACAGGGGCTGCTATTCTCAATAATATACACAGGGACTGCTATACCTTAAAATATACACAGGGGCTGTTATTCTCTATAATATACACAGGGGCTGCTATTCTCAATAATATACACAGGGGCTGCTATACCTTAAAATATACACAGGGGCTGCTATTCTCTATAATATACACAGGGGCTGCTATTCTCAATAATATACACAGGGACTGCTATTGGGGATGTTTGGTAGGAATGTGGGATTAGTGTAGGATTAGTATAAATGGGTGGTTGATGTTCGGCACCGACTCGGTGGGCCGAAGGGCCTGTTTCAGTGCTGTATCTCTAATCTAATCTAATCTAATACACAGGGGCTGCTATTCTCTATAATATACACAGGGGCTGCTATTCTCAATAATATACACAGGGGCTGCTATTCTCAATAATATACACAGGGACTGCTATTCTCAATAATATACACAGGGGCTGCTATACCTTAAAATATACACAGGGGCTGCTATTCTCTATAATATACACAGGGGCTGCTATTCTCAATAATATACACAGGGACTGCTATACCTTAAAATATACACAGGGGCTGTTATTCTCTATAATATACACAGGGGCTGCTATTCTCAATAATATACACAGGGGCTGCTATACCTTAAAATATACACAGGGGCTGCTATTCTCTATAATATACACAGGGGCTGCTATTCTCAATAATATGCACAGGGACTGCTATTCTCAATAATATACACAGGGGCTGCTATTCTCTATAATATACACAGGGGCTGCTATTCTCAATAATATACACAGGGGCTGCTATTCTCAATAATATACACAGGGACTGCTATACCTTAAAATATACACAGGGGCTGCTATTCTCTATAATATACACAGGGGCTGCTATTCTCAATAATATACACAGGGACTGCTATACCTTAAAATATACACCGGGGCTGCTATTCTCTATAATATACACAGGGACTGCTATTCTCAATAATACACACAGGGGCTGCTATTTTCAATAATATACACAGGGACTGCTATACCTTAAAATATACATAGGGGCTGCTATTCTCTATAATATACACAGGGGCTGCTATTCTCTATAATATACACAGGGACTGCTATTCTCTGTAATATACACAGGGGCTTCTATTCTCTATAATATACACAGGGGCTGCTATTCTCTATAATATACACAGGGACTGCTATTCTCAATAATATACACAGGGACTGCTATACCTTAAAATATACACAGGGGCTGCTATTCTCTATAATATACACAGGGGCTGCTATTCTCTGTAATATACACAGGGGCTGCTATTCTCTATAATATACACAGGGGCTGCTATTCTCAATAATATACACAGGGGCTGCTATTCTCAATAATATACGCAGGAACTGCTATTTACCATAATTTACACAGGGACTACTATTCCTTATAATATGCACAGGGGCTTTGAATACGCTATTTAGAATACCCAGTATGCACATCACCTTCCGCAAGCTTTATTCCCTTGACATCTCAGTTTTAAAAATTTGTGTTCCTGAAGCCTTACTTTCACTTCACATTTCTCAGCATTAAATTCCAGTTGGTATCTCGCTGTTAACTTGTCCATGCCCTCTTGTGGTTGCTTACTGCCTTTTTCACATTTAACCACATTTCTTGGTTTTGAATTACTTATAGAAATATAGGAACATAGAACCAGGAGTCATTTAGCCCCTTGAACCATTCAATGAGGTCAAAGTTGAGTTGTGACCTAACTCCATATACCTGCCTTTGCCCCATATCCTTTAATATTTTCAGATCAAAAAATCAGCTATTCTCAGATTTAAAATCATCAACTGATCTCACATCAACTGCTATTTGTGGAAGAGAGTTCCAAACTTGTGTAGATGTATTTCCTAATTTCACTCCTGAAAGGTCTGCCTCTAATCTTTAGACTGTGTCCCCTAGTCCTAGACTCCCCAACCAGCAGAAATATTTTCTCCCAATTTACTCTATCTGTTCCCCTTAATATCTGGAAAACTTTGATCAAATCACCTCTTAGCCATCTAAATTCAGGGAATACAACCCTAGTTTGTTTAATAAAAGCAAAATACTGCGGATGCTGGAAATCTGAAACAAAAACAAGAAATGCTGGATTCACTCAGCAGGTCTGGCAGCATCTGTGGAAAGAGAAGCCGAAAGCAGAAGCTGACCCCCGCTCGGCCGGAACTGCTCATTGGACCCAGGCCCCGAAACCCTCCTCGGGAGCCAGTCTCGCACAACCCGAGCCGACTCTCGGAAATGCCCTCCGTGCCATTCCATTCGGCGCGGAGGGGTTTCCTGTACGGGCTGCTCCTGCACACTCTCCACTACCTCGCCCTCGTCAGCCAGTCGGACACGCCCTGGCGGTCCACAATGCCAACTGGCGGCGAGGGGAAACCCCGATGGCGGTCTCTTTACGTGGGAGTCTTCCCCCTTTACATCGGGGACCTGGAGTGGAGGGTGTTGCACAGGGCAGTCCCGTGCAATAGACTTTTAAGCAGGTTCACGGACTCCCAGGCCGCCTGTACTTTCTGCGGCCTGGACGAGTCCGTGTTCCACATATATACGGAGTGTGCGAGGTTGCAGCCCCTCTTTGAGTATTTGAAGGGGCTGCTCCTCAAGTTTTGGCTGCACTTCAGTCTCACGCTCCTGATCTTTGGGCACCTGGTGCGGAGGGGCTTGGGCCGGGAGGAGGATCTCCTCGTCGGTCTGCTGCTGGGCCTGGCCAAGGTGGCAATTCACAGGTCCAGGCTGTGGGCCGTCGGGGGGGGTCCATCCTCGCTGATTGCCTGCCCGTCTTCCGCGGTTACATTCGCGCCCGGGTGTCCCTGGAGGAGGAGCATGTGGTGTCCGCCAGTACGCTTGATGCCTTCCGCGACCGGTGGGCACCGCAGGGACTGGAGTGCATTGTCGACGCCGAGAATGGCATTTTAATTTGAGTTTTTGGTTTATTTATCTGTTTTTAATAGGACGTCTTGCTGTGCAGCAGCAGTGATGTCAACAAGCATGTAGGCAACTAATCAAACTGAAGAATTCACACATAGCAAATCAGATAAGAAGAAAGACTTGCATTTCTTAAGCACCTTTCACAACACAGGATGGCCCAAAGCACTTTACAATGAAGTACTTTTAAAGTGTAATCACTGTTGTAATGCAGCAAACACAGCAGCCAATTTGCACGCAACAAGCTCCCACAAAGAGCAATGTGATAATAACCTGATAACCTGTTTTTGTGATGTTGATTAAGGGCTACGATTGGCCAAGACACCAGGGAGAACTCCCTGCTCGTCTTCAAAGCACTGCCAGCAGATCTTTTACATCCACCTGAGAGGGCAGACAGGGCCTCATTCTAATGTCTCACCTAAAAGACAGCAGAGCACTCACTCAGTACTACATGGAATATCAGCATAAATATTTCTGCTTAAGTCCTAGAATCCACAACCTTCTGATTCTGATATAAGAGCACGATCAACTGGGCCACAGCTGACACTACAGAGCTATAAAGCACTTAAAATCATTCACTTTTAATTTAAATTTTCAGATTGTGAAAGAAATGTATGTTTGCATTAACAGAAGCTGAAATAAAGATAGACGTTTTTTAAAAAAATTGTGCTTTTAAAAATATTTGAATTTTTTTTATCATTGTGGAGAAATTTGATATTCCACAAATATAAATTTAGCTTTTTTGGGCCACTTTAGCAGTAATTATGAAGTTGGTACAATTAAAAACCTCATTAACAAGGTGTAACTTTATCAAGGATTTTCACAGTGTAGCATTGGAAGTTTTCTACAAATCATAATGCAAGGGAGATTGTACTTTGTGGGAATTTTGACAGTGTGTCCTATGTGACAGCATACACTCACTGATGGCAACCTCTGGATTTCCGTGTTGTTCTGCTCATTTCCAAACTCTTGATATTGCTGACATTTTCAGTTTTGCTGTCATTGCCACCACAAAATCTGAAGGTCTAATTTTAACCAGGGAGTGGTGAGAATATGGAACTCGCTACCACAGGGAGTAGTTGAGGCAAATAGCATAGACCCATTTAAGGGGAACTTGGATAAACACCTGAAGGAGAAAGGATTAGAAGGATTTGCTGACAGGGTGAGATGAAGGGGTCTTTTGTGAAAAGTAAATGCTGGCAGGGATCAGTTAGGCTGAATGGTCTAATTCTGTGCTGTACCTGCTCTGTAATTGAATGTGATATTATTTCCACCAAAAAACGATTACATTTATCAGATTTGACTGGACCAGACACAAATCCATGGATTTCAATATAGGCACGTGTGAGGCCATCCACTTTGGACCTGTAAAGAGTAGATCAGAGACCAAAACTGGCCTCTTCAGCATCCCCCACTCCATTGTCCCACCATTGGTGGCCATGCTATCAGCCGTTTCGGAGCTAAGCTCTGGTGTTTCTTCTCTAAATCTTTCTGCTTTTCCATCTATTTCCCTTAAGACATTTTGAAATGCTCCTCAAAACCAGTATCTTTGACCAAGCTTTTGGTCATCTGCCCTAAGGTCTCCCTCCTTCTTTGGTTCAGTATCAATTTTTGTCGAATTATGCTCCTGAGAAGCGCCTTGGGAAATTTTACTACATTAAAGGCACTATATAAATGCAAGCTGTTTATGTTGGGCTATTTCCCTTTTTTGTCACACCTAATTTCCTAGAATTAGATTCAGCCCTGACGCTTAACTTTTTGGGCTAAAAAGAGACTGAGAAAGCAATCCCGGACACATTGTGAAAAATCCTTGCCTCTTCTTGGCCCCTTCTAACTTTGAATAATTAAAGTTAACCATGATTATGCCCCTGTTGTTCCTAATTTTTTTAAATAATGGTTCCTTTCCACTATGTGATTGCCCCTTTGTCATGCCTTTCAAAGCCAGCCTCATCACCTCACTACTTTCCCCCCTCCTCAAAATACCTACCCTTGAACCCCCTCCCTGGTCTTTGTGAACTGTCCTGTCTCCAACCCTCCATTCTTCTCCAAAGTCCTTTAATATGTTGTTACCTTTCAAGTTCATGCTCACCTTTCCTGCAACTCCCAGCTTGAACCTCTCCAATCAGGCTTCACTCCCCACCAAAGCACTGAAACTGCTGTTACGACCAGGTGAGAAAGGGGTCTGGGGAGTTCACTCTCAGCCTTTGCCTGGTTTGACCATAACAGGGTTTAATTTTTAAAACACTGTTTTTAGCGCCCCCTCAGTGAATCCTTGTTCGCTGCTTTCCAATTGTCTTCTTCTTTGGCCTCCTCGTCTCGAGAGACAATGGGTAAGCGCCTGGAAGTGGTCAGTGGTTTGTGGAGCAGCACCTGGAGTGGCTATAAAGGCCAAATCCAGAGTGACAGACTCTTCCACAGGCACTGCAGATAAAATTGGTTGTCAGGGCTGTTACACAGCTGGCTACAGAATCAATGGCATCACTGAGTTCTGATTTTGTTGGCTGTACGTCCAGCTCATCCATGACTGGCAGAGACTGGGCTGCATTGAGGGCGGTCTCAGTGACAGCATTCTCCCTGGAGTACAGTTCTAGGTAGTGCTCCACCCAGCAGTCCATTTGCTTGCGTTGGTCAGTGATTGTGTCCCCTGATTTATATTTGAGGGGGGCGATTTTCTTGATGGTTGGCCCAAAAGCTCTCTTAATGCCATCATACATTCCTCTGATGTTTCCGGTGTCAGAGACCAGCTGAATATAGCTGCACAGGTGTTGCCAGTAGTCATTTGCACAGTGCCTAGTTGTTCTTTGTGCAGCGCTTCTGGCTGCTTTAAGTGCTACGGATGTTAACACGCTGGGGGCTTTCTTGTAGTTCAACAGTGCAATGTGCTTAGCGGCTATGACAGGTTCCAGCTCTTGAAAGTGAGATTGAAACCAGTCTGCATTCTGCTTCACACATTTGCCATAGGTGGTCATAGCTAACTCATAGATGGCGTCTCTGATGTGGGCCCACTTGGTCTCTGCATCCCCTGTGGGAGTGTTTGAAGGGCTTTTTCAAGTGAATTTAGAAATTTATGTAACATCTGTGGATAAGAAATTCTGCTCGTGTTGATGCACGTGTGGCCCTTCTGCTTGGAGTGATGCAGCTTCCTTGGTTTGAGGCTAACCTTGCTGCACACCAGGGAGTGGTCGGTGTCGCAGTCCGCACTGTGGAAGCTGCGTGTGGTTTGAACGCTGTTTAAAGAGGCTCGCCTTGTGACGATGAGGTCCAGCTGGTGCCAACGATGTGATCTTGGGCACCTCCAAGAAACCTGGTGACAGGGTTTAGTGTGAAAGAATGAGTTGGTGATGCAGAGGTTATGATAGGTACACAACTCAAGCAGTCTCTGTCCAATTGTAAGGCAAAGAAATCAACCAGACAGGTTTTCTTAGATTTAAACAAGAAAGGTGGAAGTTATAGAGTCATAGAGTTATACAGAGAGAGAGAGAGAGAGAGAGAGATAGGTAGGAAGGAGGAAGGCTCTCTTCTTCCAAGTTCAGTTGCAATCAGACCCAAACTGGTCTGTGAGCAGTTCAAAACCTAGGCCAGCAGGTTAGTCATATAACTTAACAAACTCCTGCATTTGTGATTCTCCATCTTAGCAGACACCCTGGAATGTTGGCTTTCTTACACATTCACTGTCTGGTGATCAAAATCCATTTGGGTTAAGTGGATCAGGTAGCAGTTCTGTTGTCTCTCTAGGCAACTGTCTCTTAGTATGCAAAAATGTTTCCAGCCACTATTGTGGCTTCTTTAAACAAAATTAATCTGCCTCATTCTTGGCAGGTGGAGTCTTCATGACACTGCCCTTATCTAAGTCACAAATGCCACCCCTCCTCATCTAACCCTGTCAATAGATTCTTCTTTTGTTATCGTCCCTCATCTCGTTATCTAGCTTTCCCTGGCAACTACTGTATCTCAAAATGTTCTGCTCAGGAAGGAACCCTATATCATTTCCATTTCACCTCACTCACTTTGTCACTCTGCTAATGCCCCTTTTCACCGGAGCAGGTTTGTTCACTCTTTGAGGTAGAAAGTGCTGGTAAAGTTTGAAGACAGCAGAAGGGGGGATGTGGTGAAAGGATCAGCTACTGTCACACTATGGTCTTCTTGTGGGTATCACACACACTTGGCAGAGTGATGATTTACAGTATGTTCGCACGTCTTGACATTTGCTCCGAAAACCACAGGCAGCATAAAGTTTCAATCGGTAGGGTTTGACTCTCAGTAACCCGTGTTGAAACTGTAATCAACACTGTGTTCTTTAGAAAGCAAAGTGTTTATTCTCCACTCGTTTCACCCTCCAAATTTCTCACCTGTAAGTGCAGGTTCTTTCTTTTCTTTCAATAATGCACACTGTGCTATTCTGAACCTCTTTATTCAGCTGCTGTGGTTTGAGTTAAGCAGAACTTTCCCTTTTCTCTTCGAGGTATTTCCTATCAACTTCCCCTGCAGGTAGCCATGCTCTCGATTGCTCACTTCACTACCTGATGTGGCATTGAACCATGCAGAGTTTGAAGATCTGTGGTTTGGTCCCCAGTCTGTGCAGTTATCCTCATGTTCGAATTCCCCCATGTTCTCACCCTTCCCCATTGTGGTGGCATAGCGGTAATGTTACTGTACTACTAATCCAGTAACTTAGGTTAATGTCGTGGGGTTCCAGGTTCAAATCCCCCATGGCAGCTGGTGGCATTTACATTCAATTAATTAATAAAGAAAAGCCGAGTATAAAAAGCTAGTCTCAGTGATAGTGCTATGCAACAATCATTGATTGCTGTCAAAACCCATCTGGTTCACTAATCTCCTTTAGGATAGGAAATCTGCCACCCTTACCTTGTCTGGCCTACATATGACTCCAGACCCAGAGCAATGTGGTTGACTCAACTTTCCCCTGAAATGGCCTAGCAAGCCATTCAGTTGTCAAGGGCAAATTGGAATGGGCAACAAATGCTAGCCTTGCCAGCAATTCCCACCTCCCACAAATGAATAATAACTCCTTCAGTTGCTGAAAATAGAATTATACTGACAACCAATTTAAGATTGTCAGTAGGGCTCGCAGTGTGGTGCATTTGTGCGTACTGGAAACTACATATATGAATACACAGGGCTCTGTTCTTTGCAGACAGAAAGAATATGTACAAACATTGCGCCTGTTTCAGCTGAACAAAATAAGTGACAGCCATTTGCCGGCTCATTCCTCAGGGCCAATCAGAGTCAAGTTGCCTGGTTTAAATTTTAAACAAAGCTTGGCAGTTAACTGTCAGTCACTGTAAACTGGTGCATTCGCCATGGCAACACCTCTACCAATCAGAGTTCACTTGCCAACCAATCAGCACTCTCTTCTCATGCAGTATAAGTTGTTGTTTTCCCTTACATTGGTTATTCTTGTGTATTGTCCTGATGAGTGCAAGACGAAAAGCTTTGACAACATGTCTCTATTTTCAGCAGTCCTCAAGTTCTGTACTACTAAATGATTATTCCTGCAATTCTCTGCACTCCTGCAATTCTGGCCTTTTGCAACACTGTCTCCTATGATTTCCTTTGCACCACCATTGATGTCTATGGCTTCATTTGTTTAGGCCCTAGTTGTGGAATTTTCTCCCTCTTTAAAATGCTGCTTGAAGCCTACCTCTTTGACCAAACTTTTGGTCACCTGTCTTAATGTCTCTTTATGTGGATTTTCCATCAATTTTTGTCCGATTACGCTTCTGTGAAATGCCTTTGGACGTTTTGTTAGGTTAAAGCTGTTGTTGATGTCTGGCCCTTCCCTGCCTCCCACTATGTTTTACTTCAGCACCCATTGGCTGAGACTTCAGTTACAGATTGCTATGCAGCACTGGCAAGTGCAGGTATATGTGCAGAACTGCTCCAAAATCCTGCCCATGGTGGGACTAGCCCATCCGCACTCACCCGCATGCACCCCAGCACATCCTGTGGAACCATTTCACAAGAGAGGGGTGGGATTTAAACATGGACGAGAGTGAGCTTCAGCGAGGTGTGTAATGACAGGTCTCAATGTGACCGGAGTGGGACGATGTGAATTTGGTGAGAGTGGGAATTCAGTGCAGAGGGGAGAAGGAGGAGCTCCGTTTTCCCTTTAATACTTGTAATGGAATTTGAAGACTTGAAGTATTAAGTAAACAAAACTAGGAGCCCGTAACTAACACTTTACTAAATTAATAATGTAAACTAGTTAGATTAATTAGTAAAAAAACTAAAAATAAACTAAGTGAATTAATTAAGTCAAATTTTAATTAATTAAATCTATAAAACATGGTTATATAAGGATGGCAGGCCAGGGCGTGTGCTGCATTTGCAGCATGTGGGAGTTTGTAAAAGCCGTGCGATCCCAGGCAACTCCATCTGCAGTGAGTGTCTGCATCGCAAGAAACTTTCGCTCAGAGTAGTTGAGCTGGAGTCTGAGGTGTAGACGTTACGGGGCATCAGGGAGGAAGAGTGGTGCAGTGGTTGGCACCGCAGCCTCACAGCTCCAGTGACCTGGGTTCAGTTCTGGGTACTGCCTGTGCGGAGTTTGCAAGTTCTCCCTGTGTCTGCGTGGGTTTTCTCCGGGTGCTCTGGTTTCTTCCCACAGCCAAGGACTTGCAGGTTGATAGGTAAAATTGGCCATTATAAATTGCCCCTAGTGCAGGTAGATGGTAGGAGAATGGTGGGGATGTGGTAGAAAATATGGGGTTAATGTAGGATTAGCATAAATGGGTGGTTGTTGGTCGGCACAAACTCGGTGGGCCGAAGGGCCTGTTTCGGTGCTCTATCTCTAAAAAAAAAAGAGTGCGATCTGGACACTTTGATGCTGGAGCCAGTCACACCCCTGAGGTTAGGTAGTGGTTTAGATTTGGTTAGTGGGCACGGACATCAGGATATGACTGTGACTCAGGTAGGTATGAGGCTTGCAGATGCAGTGCTGGAGGAGTTGTGGCCATTCTCATTTTTAAACTGATATGAGGTTCTTGCTGCCTGTGTGGATGAGAACAAAGTTTGCAGGGTTGATGAGCAAACGGACCTTGGCACTGCAGTATTGGAGGCCATTCAGTTGGGACAGTGATAAGGAATGTGATAGTGATTGGGGACAGTGTAGTCAGGGAGATAGATACTGTACTTTGCAGCTGGGAGACTGGGAGTCCCAGAGTTAAAGGCATCTCCTCAAAGCTGGAGAAGAACTTGGAGCGAGAGGGGACGATCCAGTTTTCGTGGTTCATGTAGGAACTAACAGCATAGGTAGAACTAGTTTTGATGTTCTGCTGAAGGAATTTGAGGAGCTAGGTCCCAAATTAAACAGCAAAGGTAATAATCTCTGGATTATACCTGAGCCACACGCGATTTGTAATCAGGACAAGCAGATTAGAGGTTTAAGTGCATGGCTGTAACAGTGGGGTGGGAGGCAGTGGTTTCAACTAATGGGGCACTGACACCAGTACTGGTGAAAAGGATCCATTGCATCCAGTCTCATGATGCAGAGAACCATCTCCTTCATAGGACTAAGGAGATGCAGACATCCTTGTGCCCCACCGGTTCTGCTCTACTCCCTTCTATTGTATTCCATCTTGTCCTGCAAGAGAGAGAGAGGGCAGAATGTCTGTGGCTCTGTAACACTGTTTGGGTGATGTGCCTGCCACGGCTGAATAGCTGGAGGCAGCAAGAGACGGGTGTGAGACTGGCAGCATTGCTAGGTGTGTGAGAGTGAGATAGAGTATCTGGATGATAGGCATGAGTCCTGAGTGCCAGGGATTGGTGCTGGGTGAGTGATGGGGGCGTGATGTATTGAGCAGTGTCAGAGGTTGGTGGTGGGATAGGTAGGAGATGTGATGTGAAGATGCATTCACTGACCTTGACTACCCGTATGAGATCATTGAACTTCTTGTGGCAGTGTTGGTAGGCCCACGGATCCAGAATCTGGGATTTGGCCTTCCTGGCCACCTCTGCTCCCATTCCCTTCAAAGGGTGGTCCTTGAGGACCTCCTGGCCCCCACGGAACCATGGCGTCACTCCTCCAGCCCACCTCCAGCAATCATCTGTCACTCAGGAGCCCTCTCAGTGCCTCGGTGTTCAGTTTGCCATAAATTAAATTCCAGTAATATTATTCAGCGCTGCTTCCCTTTTAAAGGGACAACTTGCCTTTAATAAGGGAAGGTTGGCTGTATCGCATGGTTTGCTAACAATGCTGCCTGGTCCCCCTTGCAGAGTGCAGAGGCAGATGGCAGAGATGTTGGTTGAAGCAGCAATAGCAGAGTGGTAATGCTGCTGGACTAGTAATTCAGAGGCCTGGGCAAATGCTCCAAGACATGAGTTTAAATCACCTCATCTGAATGTTTGCCTAAAGCAGCTCCCACACTGCTCTCTTGCTGCTGACTGCCTCTGCGCTCTGCAAGGGGGGGTGGGGGTGGGGGTGGGGGTGGGGGAGGGGCATGCTGGCAGCGTTGTTAGCAAACCACAAAATGCAGCCAGCCTTCCCTTGTTAAAGGCAGGCTGTCCGCCTTAAAGGGAAGCGGCATTAAATAAAAACAGAAAATGTTGAAAATACTCAGCAGGTCTGGCAGCATCTGTGGAGAGAGTTAACATTTCAGGTCGATGTCCTTTCATCAGAACTGATCCAACACGAGAAAGGAAATAGAAATCAACAAAGGCGAACAAGGTAAAAGGGATCTACAAAAATCGTGTCGGAGAGAAAAGCAGAACTTCTTCAAAGCTGGCATTCCTGGAAGAGAAGTGCCAGTGAATTAAGCACTAAAATAAAAGCAAAATGCTGCAGCTGCTGGAAATCTGAAATAAAAACAGAAAATGCTGGGAAGACTCGCTGGCTCTGGCAGCATCTGTGAAGAGAGAAACAGAGTTAATGTTTCAATTTGATGACCCTTCATCAGCACCAAATAACATTGCTGGGGAATTTAGATTCAATTGCTTAAATAAATCTGGTTAAAGTTGGTATCAGCAATGGAGACTAGGATGTACAAGATTGTCGAGAAAGCACATCTTCCTTTAGGGTAGGAAATCTGCTGTCATTACCAGGTTTGGCTTATGTGTGACTCCAGGTCAAAGCAATGTGTTTGACTCTTAACTTCCCTCTGAAATGGCCAAGTAACAGACTCATTTGTATCAAACAGCTACTTAAAAGTCAAATAGGAATAAAGTAGAGTGGTCGACCTGGCACTGACCTAGACATCGAAGATGACAAATGCATACCCAACCCTTTGACCCTGCAAAGACCTAAATATATCGCTGTTCCTTCACTGTCACTGGGTCAAAACCCTGGAACCCCCTCCCTAACAGCACTGTGGGTGTACCTACACCGCATAGACTGCAGCAGTTCAAGAAGGCAGCTCATCACCACCTTCTCGAGGGCAAGGGAACCTCCTGCTGATTACCACCTACTGCCCTCCCTCAGCTGATGAATCAGTATTCCTCCATGTTGAATACCACTTGGAAGAATCACTGAGGGTGGCAAAGGTATAGAATATACTCTGTGTGGGGGACTTCAAGGTCCACTACTGACTGAGCGGGCTGACTCGTGAAGGACTGGGCCTGAAGCAGATGGTGAGGGATTCAACAAGAGGGAAAGACCTACTAGAGCTGGTCCTCACCAATCTGTACGTCGTAGATGCATCTGTCCATGATAGTATTGGTAGGAGTGACCACCGCACAGTCCTCGTGGAGACAAAGTCCTATCTTCACACTGACTGAAGACACCCTCCATCGTGTTGTGTGGTACTACCATGAGGCGCTGTGGGCATCAGCAGCAGCAGAATTGTAGTCAACATAATCTGTAACCTCATGGCCCGGTAGATCCCCCACTCTACCATTACCATCAAGCTGGGGGATCAACCCTCGTTCAATGAAGAGCATGCCAGGAGCAGCACCAAGCATACCTCAAAATGAGGTGTCAACCTGGTGAAGCTACAACCCAGGACTACTTGTGTTCCAAACAGCAGAAACAGCATGTGATAGAGCGAAGCGATCCCATAACCAACGGATCAGATCTGAGCTCTGCAGTCCTGCCACATCCAGTGGTGAATAGTGGTGGACAATTAAATAACTAACTGGAGGAGGTGGCTCCCAAAATATCCCCATCCTCAATGATGGGGGAGCCCAGGACATCAGTGCGAAAGATAAGGCTGAAGTATTCGTGATCACCTTCAGTCAGAGGTGATCCATCTCGGCCTCCTCCTGAAGTCCCCAGCATCACAGATGCCAGACTTCAGCCAATTCGATACACTCCGCGTGATATCAAGAAATGACTGAAGGCACTGGATACTAAATATGCTATGGGCCCTGACAATATTCTGGCAATAGTACTGAAGACCTGTGCTCCAGAACTTGCTGCGCCCCTAGCCAAGCTGTTCCAGTACGGCTACAACATTAGCATCTACCCGAAAATGTGGAAAATTGCAAGGGGTGGGGTGGGTGGTATGTCCTGTCCAGAAAAAGCAGGACAAATCCAATTTGGCCAATTATCACCCCGACAGTCCGCTCTCGATCATCAGCAAAGTGATGGAAGGTGTTGTCGACAGTGCGATCAAAGTTCACTTAAATAGCAATAATCAGCTCAGTGACGCTCAGTTTGGGTTCCACCAGGGCCACTCGGCTCCTGACCTCATTGCAGCCTTGGTCCAAACATGAACAATAGAGCTGAACTCGAGGTGAGGTGAGAGTGACTGCCCTTGACATCAAGGCAGGATTTGACTGAGTATGGCATCAAGGAGCCCTAGCAAAACTGCAGTCAATGGGAATCAGGGGGAAAACTCTCTGCTGGTTAGAGTCATATCAAGCAAAGAAAGTTGGTTGTGTTGTTGGAGGTCAATCATCTCAGCCCCAGGATATTGCTGCAGGGGTTCGTCAGGATAGTGTCCTAGGCCCAACCATCTTCAGCTGCTTCATCAATGAATTTCCCTCCATCATAAGGTCAGAAGTGGGCATGTTCGCTGATGATTGTATGATCTCCAGCACCATTCACAACTCCTCAGATAATGAAACAGCCCGTGTCCATAAGCAGCAAGACCTGGACGACATTCATGGCTCTATTTTGACAAAGAGCAAAGCATCTGTCCTGGTCAATATTTATTTTTTCATTCATGTGATGTGGCCAGCATTTATTTATTATTCATTTTCATGGGATGAGGGCTATGCCAGCATTTATTGTCCATCCCCAATTGCCTTTGATGAAGATGGAGATGAGCTGCTTTCTTGAACCGCTGCAGTCCATGTGGGGTAGGTACACCCACAGTGCCGTTGGGAAGGGAGTTCTGGGATTTTGACCCAACAACAGTGAAGGAACAGCGATATAGTTCCAAGTCAGGGTGGTGTGTGGCTTGGAGGGGAACTTGCAGGTGATGGTATTCCCAGGCATTTGCTGCCCTTATTCTTCTCGGTGGTAGAGGTCACAGATATGGAAGGTGCTGTCGAAGGAGATGTGGTGAGTTGCTGCAGTACATCTTGTATATGGTATACACTGCTGCCACTGTACGTCAGTGGTGGAGGGAGTGAATGTTGTGGATGGGGTGCTGATCAAGTGGGCTGCTTTGTCCTGGATGGTCTCAAGCTTCCCGAGTGTTGTTGGAGCCCCATCCATCCAGGCAAATGGAGAGTATTCCATCACACTCCTGACTTGTGCCTTGTAGATGGTGGACTTGCTTTGGGGGGGTCAGGAGGTGAGTTACTCACTGCAGGATTCCTAGCCTCTGGCCTACACTTGTCGCCACAGTATTTATGGGGCAGCTCCAGTTTAGTTTCTGGTCAATGGTAACCCCCCAGGATGTTAATAGTGGTGGATTCAGTGATGGTAATGCCATTGAACATCAAGGGGAGATGGTTAGATTCTCTCTTATCGGAGATCGTCATTGCCTGGCACTTGTCTGGCGCGAATGTTATTTGCCACTTATCAGCCCAAGCCTGAATGTTGTCTTTTGGAGTATGACATGAACCCACGACCTTTGAACACAGAGGTAAGAGTTCTACCTACTGAACCACAGCCCCAGCCTGCAAGCAAGCCAGAGCTAATGCTAATGGTTTGGAGGCTGCCTGCTTATCTACAGAGACTTCAGACTATTTTGCGCAAGCCTCCACTGTGCCCCTGCCCATCTGATTCTTGGTATTTGTGAGCTGGTGAGTTTTAAAATGGGTGAGTGTGAAAAAAGATAGATCGCTGAAGTATAAATGGAGTCACACCATGGTTAATCACAAGACTAGCACAACGGATGAGGCCTTGACTTCAAACACGCTCTTTGCTTCACACCTCTGTTTCCCCTACCTCGATAGGGGCTGACATCACTTGGTTAGTTGAAAGTAGGGCTCCTTTCAGTCTCCAGGCCGCAGCTTTCAAAAGAAGAAAACAAATCTTTTATATGACTTGGCATTCATCCAGATGAGGAGTCAGCACTGAATACCAGGATATTCCAGGGGAGCTGGGGAAGGGGGCAGGAAGAGTTGCAGGGGGGAAGGGTGGGGGAAGGAAGGGGAGAGAATGCGGGAGGATGTGGGAGGGCTGGAGTGCGGGAGGGGAAGGGAGCCTGTGAGAGAATGAAAGGCAGCCCGGAGCAGGAGGCAGGGAGTGGGGGGGAAGGAGTGAGGGAGGGGAAGGGAGCAGGAGGGAGGGAATTGGGGAGGGACAGGGATCCTGAGAGGGAGCTTGGGGAAGAGCTTTCAAGGCCAGGGACTTGGAGGCCTCACCAACCTTCGTTGCCTGCCCACCAGCTGATCAGATTGAGAGCGAGTGGGAGCATAAGCTAGAGACAGACTCCAGGGCATTGTGGGGTCTGGCGGAGCGATGCTTGCCCACATGTAAACCTGAAAAATAAATTTAAAACTTACCTTCCTGGCCTCTTTTGTCCCAGACGCCCCCTCCCGATTGGTGTGCCCCAGGATTTGCTCATATGGCTTCGACCCAGTTTTGTTTTATAATATTCCTGTGAAGTGCTTTGGGATAATATACTATGTTAAAGCACACCGCACTATATAAATGAAAGTTGTTGTTTATGATGGGACGAATTGTCTCCTTCTGCACTGTATCATTCTGAGTCTTAAGTGTGTATATTCTGAAATCACAGGCCATTGGCCATGGTTTTCTGTCTGTTCTGGGATGGAAAGTAAGGTGTGAATCAGTCCCATGACTTCCTTATTAGTCAGCACCGAGTGTGAGGTTCCTTTCCAACAATAACTATATATCACACTATAACCCTTCAGAATCTTCAAGACTCTACCAGCTGCAGTGGTGTTGTGGTTATGTTACTGGACGCGTGATCCGGAAAACCCCCATGCTCTGCTTATTCAGTGGAAAATTCAGGTACAGAAAATAACCAAAAAGGCTAATGGAGTTCAGAGATACAGCACTGAAACAGGCCCTTCGGCCCACCGAGTCTGTGCCGACCAACAACCACCCATTTATACTAATCCTACACTAATTCCATATTCCTACCACATCCCCACCTGTCCCTATATTTCCCTACCACCTGCCTATACTAGGGGCAATTTATAATGGCCAATTTACCTATCAACCTGCAAGTCTTTGGCATGTGGGAGGAAACGGAGCACCCGGAGAAAACCCACGCAGACACAGGGAGAACTTGCAAACTCCACACAGGCAGTACCCAGAATTGAACCCGGGTCACTGGAGCTGTGAGGCTGCGGTGCTAACCACTGCGCCACTGGCCTTGATCTCTAGAGGATTGGAATACAAGGGGTAGAAGTCATGCTTCAACTACACAAAGCTCTGGTTAGACCATACCTGGAGTTACGGTGAGCAGTTCTGGGCATCACACCTTAGGAAGGATATACTGGCCTTGGAGGGAGTGCAATGTAGATTTACCGGAATGATACCTGGACGCCAAGGGTTAAATTACGAGCAGAGATTACACAATCTAGGTTATATTCCCTGGAATTTAAAATGTTAAAGAGGTGATTCGATTGAATTTTTCAAGATAATGAGGGGAACTGATTGGTAGGTGGAGAAAAACCATTGCTGCTGGTTGGGAAGTCTCGGACACAGAGGCATAGTCTAATAATTACAGCCAGGCCCCTCAGGAGTGAAATTACTAAAACACTTCTACACACAAAGGCCTGGATTTTGTGCAGGAGATGAAGCACCCGTGCTGGGCTGAAGATGAACCCCGCCTCTGCATCTGTGGAGAGAGAAACAGAGTTAACGTTTCAGGCCTGTGACTTCTCATTAGAACTGGCACAGGCACCGAGCTGGCAGCTCAGCAGTATCCGCTGCATTACTGGGAGCGGTGGCCACTATCGGTACTGCAGAGGCCTCGGACCCAGGCCCAGCGGTAGAACCCCGGAGAAGAGTTTGGCGAGGTAGGGTTGCCTGAGCCAGTCTGGCAGGTCCTGGTTGGAGTGGGGGGTGGGGGGGGGTGGTGGGCGTTCAGTCCAAGGGGAGGGCGATCCCGGAAGGTACAGTTGTTTATTGAGGGGGTCCTCCATGGGCCATAAGTTGCTCACGAAGGAGGGACTCCCCCAAGCCCCCAGGGAGGGCGCCTCATTTTACAAGGGATCCTCCCTGTGCGGCGGAGGCCCCCCCACCCGCTGATGGTAAGATCCCAGCGGCAGTGGGATGAGGCCCTTAATTGACCATCAGTAGGCCACTTAATGGCCTCAATTGATCTGTGGGCGGGAAGGTCGTCTAGTTTAGTTTAGTGATACAGCACTGAAACAGGCCCTTCGGCCCACCGAGTCTGTGCTGACCATCAACCACCCATTTATACTAATCCTACACTAATCCCATATTGCTACCACATCCCCACCTGTCCCTATATTTCCCTACCACCTACCTATACTTGGGGCAATTTATAATGGCCAATTTACCTACCAACCTGCAAGTCTTTTGGCTTGTGGGAGAAAACCCACGCAGACACAGGGAGAACTTGCAAACTCCACACAGGCAGTACCCAGAATTGAACCTGGGTCGCTGGAGCTGTGAGGCTGCGGTGCTAACCACTGTGCCACTGCGTCATCGGCCTATCCTGCCCCCTGGGAGAATCGGAACCGGGAATCCCAGTGTCGGGTTCTATGGTGAGCGATTCTGCCTCGATTCTGTGACCCCCCCCGCCTGCCTTGAAACCCGCCGTTGGGATGAGAACAAGATCCAGCCCAAGGTGTGGTAGAAGTTTGGAACCCGCCTCCTCAAATGGCAATTGATGTTAGATGAATTGTTAATTTTAAATCTGTGATTGATATAGTTTTGTCATCTAAGGCAAAGGTGGATACGTGGAGTTAGAACACAGAGCAGCCAAGATCTCCGTGAATGGTGGAACAGGCTAAATGGCCTCTCTTGTTCCTATGTCCCTATAAAATAGCTGTCAGTAAAACTAACCATGAAACCATTGGTTTGTTGTAAAAAAATCCATCCAGTTCCTTAAAACCTACCCTTTTTACCAAGCTTTTGATCACCTGTCCGAATATCTCTTTATGCAGCAAAGCATTGAACTTTGCTCCTGCGAAGCTCACTGGGATGTTAAAGGTGCTACATAAATGTAGGTTGTTGTGGTGATATCAGACTGCAGTGTATGATCTTTGAGCAATGCTGTCATGCTTAATTAGTTCACAGTTTCTTTTTATTTCCTAGTTGTGGGCAAAACCGCATCATTAACCAGACAGCTGAGTGGCTTGGATGGTCTCTTCAAAGAGTATTCAGAGTCAACCACATAATGTGGGACTGAATTCACGGGTAGGCCAGACTGGATCCCTGAAGGTTATTGATAACCCAGTTAGGTTTTTACGATGTCAGCTCACAACATTTATTTAATTCAGTTCCATGCTTTTCCATGGTGGGAGTTTTAACTCGATGACTGGACTACTAGCTCATCACTGTATCCAATACACTACTCTAATCTGTAGTGTGTAAGGGCCATTGGCTTGGCCATGTGAGCCGCATGGAAGATGGCAGGATCCCCAAGGGCACATTGTAGAGTGAGCTCGTCACTGGTATCAGACCCACCGGCTGTCCATGTCTCCGCTTTAAAGACGTCTGCAAATGCGACAAGAAGTCCTGTGACATTGATCACAAGTTGTGGGAGTCAGTTGCCAGCGATCGCCAGAGCTGGCGGACAGCCATAAAGGCGGGGCTAAAGAGTGGCGAGTCGAAGAGACTTAGCTGTTGGCAGAAAAAAAGACAGAAGTGGAAGGAGAGAGCCAACTGTGTAACAGCCCCGACAACCAATTTTATCTGCAGCACCAGTGGAAGAGTCTGTCACTCTAGAATTGGCCTTTATAGCCACTCCAGGCGCTGCTCCACACAACACTGACCACCTCCAGGCACTTACCCATTGTCTCTCGAGACAAGGAGGCCAAAGAAAAGAGAAGTAAGGGCCATTGATACTCTCACCCTGTAGCTATTGCTGGCTCATTGCTTCAAGAGCACAGACATGATCAAAATGTCAGCCATAGTTAAGTTTAGCACTGTTGCTTCTGGCTTTAAAGGTTGTGTGTTACAAACAAAGGAACATATGAATTAGGAGCAGAAGTAGTCCACCCAATTCTTCAAGCCTCCGATCATGGCTGATCTGATTGTAACCTCGATTCCACATTTCCACCTACCCCTGATAACCTTTCACCCCCTTGCTTATCAAGAATCTATCTACCTCTACCTTAGAAATATTCAAAGACTCTGCTTCCACCCCCTTTTGAGGAAGAGAGTTCTAAAGACTCACAACTTTGAGAGAAAATATTTCTCCTCATCTCTGTCTTTAATGGGGGACCCCTTATTTTTAAACATTGACAATCGAGGCTGAAACTCCAGTGCAGTATTGAGGGAATACTGCGCTGTTGGGGATGATTAAATTCCCATCTCTATTCACAACCTCAGCATGACCCAAAGCTCTTTCCAGCTAATTAAGTACTTTTGAAGAGGCTGTTGTAACGTAGGAAACTCAGCAACCAATTTGTACATATAAACTGCCACAACCAGCAAAGTGATACTGACCAGATAATCTGTTTTTGGTGATGTTGGTCGAGGAAACTTCCCTGCTCATCATTGAAATGATGCAATGGGATCTTTCGTGTGCACCTGAGAACGCAGACGGGGCCTTGGTTTAAAGTCTTACCCAAAAGACAGATTTGGCAATACTCCCTCAGCACCCAACTGAGAGTAGCACCCTAAATGATATACTCATATCTCTGGAGTGGGGATTAAACCCATAACCTTATGACTCCGAGGCAAGAGTGTCACCCATTGAGCCATCATAGATTGTTATAATTAACCAATAACTTCGGGTGGCACAGTGGTGCAGTGGTTAGCACCGCAGCCTCACAACCCTCCAGCAACCCGGGTTCAGTTCTGGGTACTGTCTGTGCAGTGTTTGTAAGTTCTCCCTGTGAGAGTGTGTGTTTCCTCCCACAGCCAATGACTTGCAGGTTGATAGGTAAATTGGCCATTGTAAATTGCTCCTAGTGTAGGTAGGCGAATGGGGATGTGGTAGGGAATATGGGATTAATTTAGGATTAGTTTAAATGGGTGGTTGTTGGTTGGCACAGACTCAGTGGGCCGAAGGGCCTGTTTCAGTGCTGTATCACTAAATAAATAAAAACTCATGTTATACCGGGACAGTAGAATGCAAACTAGATGGACCTTGATCTTTTGTCACCTAATGATTCCTATTGTTTCCTATTATTATGACCAGGTTAGAAAGGTGTCTAGGGTTCCCTTTTTGCCATCACCTGGTCTTACCGTAACAGCATTTAATCTACAAAGTGATTCATGACAACGCTTCGTCAGTGCTGACGTCATCAGGCTGCGCCGCGGTACGCACATGCGCAGACGGTCTCCTTCTCTCTGCGCATGCGCTGCAGTCCGGCTTGCCACGGCCGTTTTGCGCATGCGCAGATGACGTCATCGCGTTATGTCGTCTTCCTCGGGCAACGCGCCAGGTTGGCCTCTGCGCATGCGTCAATCTTCGGATATTCACGCATGCGTCAAAGCTTCGGCGCGACTTTTTGAAAGTGGAAGGAGGAGAGGTTTCGTCGGGCATTTTCTCGCATTTTATCTGAATTATTTAGTAATTTTGGGGATTTGCTTCATTTTTATTAGACACAGGAGATTGTTCCAAGGTAAGTTGCTCTGCCTTTGTAAGTTGCTTTGAAAACATTTCCATTGTCTGGGGCACCGCATGTGCTCCAGTCCCTGTTGTAAGCTGCTCTGAAAGCATTTCCATTGTCTGGGGCACCGCATGTGCTCCAGTCCCTGTTGTAAGCTGCTCTGAAAGCATTTCCATTGTCTGGGGCACCGCATGTGCTCCAGTCCCTGTTGTGAGTTGCTGTGTGCAGGCAGTACATGTGCTGCAGTCCAGCGAACAACCTTCCATCTAAACAGTCACTTTTGTTTTTGTAACGTTTCAATGGAGTGCATTCCGTATTTCTTATCTCATCTCATGTTTCCCGTGTGGTCCCTTAATAGCCTTTTTTTCCCCTCCCTCCCTCTTTTCCCCCCTCCACCCTCTCCCCCTGCTCTCCCCCCCTCCCTCCACCCTCTCCCCCCGCTCTTCCCCCCCCTCCCTCCCCCCTCTCCCCCAGTTCCCCCCCCTCCCTCTTCCCCCCTCCCCAGTTCCCCCCTCTCCCTCCCTTTCCCCCCTCCCCAGTTCCCCCCTCTCCCTCCCTTTCCCCCCTCCCCAGTTCCCCCCCTCTCCCTCCCTCTTTCCCCCCTCCCTCTTTCCCCCCTCCTTCTTTCCCCCTCCCTCTTTCCCCCTCCCTCTTTCCCCACTCCCTCTTCCCCCTCCCTCTTCCCCCCCTCCCTCTTTCCCCCCTCCCTCTTTCCCCCTCCCTCTTTCCCTCCTCCCTCTTTCCCCCCTCCCTCTTTCCCCCCTCCCTCTTTCCCCCCTCCCTCTTTCCCCCTCCCTCTTTTCCCCCTCCCTCTTTCCCCCTCCCTCTTTCCCCCCTCCCTCTTCCCCCTCCCTCTTGCCCCCTCCCTCTTTCCCCCCTCCCTCTTTCCCCCTCCCTCTTTCCCCCCTCCCTCTTTCCCCCCTCCCTCTTCCCCCCTCCCTCTTTCCCCCCTCCCTCTTTCCCCCCTCCCTCTTTCCCCCTCCCTCTTTCCCCCCTCCCTCTTTCCTCCCCCCTCCCTCTTTCCTCCCCCCCCTCCCTCTTTCCTCCCCCCTCCCTCTTTCTTCCCCACCCTCCCTCTCTTTCCCCACCCTCCCTCTTTTCTTCCACCACCTTCCCTCTTTTCTTCCACCACCCTCTCTCTTTTCTTCCACCACCCTCTCTCTTTTCTTCCACCACCCTCTCTCTTTCCCCCCCCCCCCACCGTTCGCATTGTCAACAAATGCAGTCTTTAATCTTCGGCTGCATTTGCTGACAATGCTACCACCAGGCGGCGCTGCTGTGGCACATGCACAAATGCAGCATGTGCCACTAAAACGTCACAGTCTGCGACTTCAGGCAGCTGCCGGTGGGGGGGTGGGGTGGTGGTGGGGGAGCGGAGCGGGCCAGGGCTGGGGGGATGGGTGGGGTGGGGACGGGGGTGAGGTGGGGTGGTGGTGGGGGAGCAGAGCGGGCCAGGGACGAGTGGGGTGGGGACAGGGGGGTTGGGGTGGTGGGGGAGCGGAGCGGAGCGGGCCAAGGACGGGGGGGGATGGGGGGAGGTGGGATGGGAATGTGGGGGGAGGTGGGGTGGTGGTGGGGGAGCGAAGCGGGCCAGGGATGGGGGTGGGGGGGGGGGGGCGGGGTAGCGGAGAGGGCCGGGGATGGGGAGCAGAGCGGGCTGGGGACGGGGATGGGGAGGGGTGTGGAGTGGGATGGGGAGGTGGGGGAGCGGAGTGGGCCGGGGACGGGGGTGTGTAGTGGAGAGGGCCGGGAACTGGGGGGGCGGGAGCGGAGCGGGCCGGGGCGGGGGGAGCAGAGCAGCCACAAAGAGCAGACCGGCGGATTGAGCAGCGAGGGGGGGAGCAGAACAGCCACAAAGAGCGGACCGGCGGATTGAGCAGCGAGGGGGGGAGCAGAACAGCCGGAGAGAGCAGCGAGGGGGGGAGCAGAACAGCCGGAGAGAGCAGCGAGGGGGGGAGCAGAGCAGCTGTAGAGATATAGCGAGGGGGGGAGCAGAGCAGCCACAAAGAGCGGACCGGCGGAGTGAGCAGTGAGGGGGGGAACGGCGGGGGAGAGCAACGAAGTGGAGGGGGGACGGAGCTTGACACATGGGTGAATACCCGTTAGCGTTGCATTGCTGTACGCGTAAAACGCATGCGCAGAGGCCGATCAGGTGCGTTGCCTGAAGATGCACACGTCACGCGATGATGTCTTCAGCGCATGCGCTAACCAGTCCTGGCAAGTCGGAACGCAGCGCACGCGCAGAGAGCAGGAGCCCGTCTGCACATGTGCGCACCTTGGCGCAGTCTGATGACATCAGTGGAATCACTTTGTTAATTTGAAACACACCGTGTTTTTAGCTCCCCCTTGGTGAATCCTTTTCACTGCTTTCCAATTGTAAGGCAAAGAAGCCAGCACAACAGGTTTTCTCAGGTTTAAAGAAAAAAAGTGAAATTTATTAAACTTCAACTCTAATTTGGTTGACGCCTACGGAGACACGACACGCCCATGCTAGCACGCACATGCAATGCACACATGCAACTAGATACAGAAAAGAGCAGAAGAAAAATAAAGTGGAAAAGTTTGAGGCAATATCTGAAGAGTTTTTGTTACGGTTCTTAGCGCTCACTGTAGAGTCCTTGATTGTAGGTAGATCTTGCTTTTCGTTGGGGCCCAGTATTCAGTTTTCTTATTAAACCTTGTTTGCTGTAGGAGACTTTTCTCTCTTGGGGTTCATGTGTCTTCAGTAGATTCAGAGGCTTGTGTGAAAGAGATGGGAGCAGGCAGACAGGAGAGGCTGTGGTGAGCCAGCTGGGAGAGATGTTCTCAGTCCAGGAGCATTCTGCTTTCTGTCCAAACTGTTTGTACAAATTCAAAAAAACTCAGGTTGCCCAGCAGGTTAGTCATGTGACTAGCTGGTTTGACCACTTCTGTTTGTGTATTTGGCCATCTTAGCAGTCAACCTGGAATGCGAGCTCCCCCACCTTCAACGTCTGGTGATCAAAGGTCCATTGTGGGTTGAATGTGTCAGGGAATGGCTGCTTTGTCCTTCCAAACACTGTCTGTTAATATGCAAATATCTTTCCAGCCAAAATCTGGTAAATTTTTTTAAAGCAAGTCCTTTCTTTACTTTAACGAAAGTTTGAAATTTAATGTCCATGGGGCAAAATTAATATGCCTCATGCTTGCCAGGTGGGGGCCTACATGACACTTTATCTTTTGATTGGCCCCTTGACTTTTCATTGACAGTAAACCTCCAACTTCTTCCTGTCTCACAGGATCTGCCTGAGGAGGAGAAATCCAACTGGTGCAAAGGTAAGGAAGGAGATCTCATTGTCCCAAGCACTGAGGCAAGTGCCAAAGGGACACCACAGCAAATGAAAGTGGTTACTACACATCAGGAAAATTCAGGTCAATCTTCTCGGAGTCCCAGGGAATCAGATTCACAAAGCACTGAGCAGGACAGTGATGTTGAGGTGGACGTTGATTGCGATGAAGACCAGGATTTCAACCATCTGTCATGTGAAGAGGAAACAAACCCCATGAAGTAAATTACCGCTCAGTTCTGTAGCTGTTGAACTGTGTTTAAATGCACTTTATATCTCGCTTTCATTCCTTATAAAATGTGAATTATGTCAGTGTTAAGACAAAAGGGAAGACCATTAAACCCTGAGTGAACTGTACAGCACAGCAGAGAGTCAATTCAAGAGCGCCTCTTTAATATTTCTAAACTTCAAGAAGCAAATAATGATAATGAACAGGGCTATTAGAACTGGCACTGTTAACAGTTTGGAGATTAAGAGGGGATGGGGCACTATTAATGATGTGAAGGGTGCTGGTTGCAACAGAAATGGCAACTGTATTTCTGTTCTTGAAAATTAAACAGAAAATTATTTTCAGTACAATTCCTTGGTGAAATGAGTTTGGCCTGTCTCACTGTCTGGCTGAGTGAGCACAGGCCCAGAAATCAAATCTGCATCTAACTTAGAATCAAATGAAGCAGACACACTCAAAGCTGTAGTATGGGGCAATCACCTGAAGTTGGGGGCTCAGGCATATTCTTGGAATGAAAGAGAATACGCTGGAAATACTCAGCAGGTCAGGCAGTATTTGTGGAGAGAGAAACAGAGTTAATGTTTCAAGTTAACTTGCATCAGAACTTGGACAGTGTAGAGGGAGCTTTACTCTGCACCTAACCCTGTGCTGTACCTGTCCTGGGAGTGTTTGGGACAGTGTAGAGGGAGCTTTACTCTGTATCTAACCCCATGCTGTACCTGCCCTGGGAGTGTTTGATGGGACAGTGTAGAGGGAGCTTTACTCTGTATCTAACCCCATGCTGTACCTGCCCTGGGAGTGTTTGATGGGACAGTGTAGAGGGAGCTTTACTCTGTATCTAACCCCATGCTGTACCTGCCCTGGGAGTGTTTGATGGGACAGAAGAGGCACAATGGACTAAATGTGTTCTGTAAAATTCTATGAAGTCTGGCATCACCCCTGTTCTATTTCTGTTAGCAGACAGTGTTCTGTTCAAACTGCTCAAACCCCCAAGCCACACTTCTCGGGGTCTGTTTTGATATGAACAGGTTACGACCTCTTCAGAACCTTCTGCAGATCTGAACTGACATCACTGGTATTGCTTTTTCAAATGAGTGGGGCTTTCAGTGCAGCTAGGCTGGAGCAGGTTCGCTGCTGGTCACCAGGCAGACGGGAACTCTCCAAGGGTGAAGAGTATCAAAAAAACCCTCTGCTTTTTGGGTCCAGGAGTAGCAAGAGTGGCCATGAAGCTATTGGATTGTCTTTATAGTCCCACGCTCAGTGTGGTTGAAACTTAACTGCCTTCGGAAGTAGCCTAGCAAGATGCTCAGTTGTATCAAACTGCTACAAAGAGTAGCAAGACCACATTGATAGCAGTGGTTCAAGAAGAAGGCCCACATCAACCTCAGTGCACATATAGGGATAGGCAATAAATGTCAGTGATGCTCAGATTTCGAGGATGAATATAAGCCATGACCTCCCCTTTACTCTAAACTCCACCCCCACCCCCCCACCCCAATCCATTACCCACTTTGCCTTCCGCAAGTTCCTCTCAAATTGCCCCCTAGCTACTTGCTTGCTGGCTCGCTGCCAGTAGCTACCCAATTTTCACCTCTCAGTAGCCGATCTGTGCTCTCCTCGCACCTGCTCTGTCAGGTAGTGGACCATTGGCATTGAAATTGGGCTCATGAGTTAAAAATACCCCCGGGTCTTAAGCTTATGGCAGCTCGTGTCTTTTCCGCTGACCCGCACTCACTCCCCAACTCCCCAAAACCCACAGGCAATTAAAATGCATTAAATGTTCTTCGATCCAAGTATTCTTTTAGAAGTTCATTGAATCTTGCTCCACCCAACCTTCCAACTCGAGGTCAGGTTGGAGCTTATTTCCTGAGGACAGACTCAACAACAGTGAAAGAAATCAGGGAGCATTCCCATGACTTATTAATCTCAGGGGGGCTAAAACTGTCCATTGGAAGCAATCCACAGGCTATACCCTCAAACAATGGTCCAATGTTTGCTATTTTTCTATTTGTATTTGCTAACATGTTTTGAATATTTTGAATAAATGGGTTGAGGATATACTGATAACTTTGCTCTCGTTTCCCACTTTCCTAGGTTCTCTTTGGTGAGTTCCTCCAAAATTCAAACTATATTTTGGTGGAACGACATGGGGGTATGGGTTTGGTGGACATTTGTTGGCCTCTGATATGTCGCCCAAGTTACCATTCTTCACATGTCAGCAGGTCACTCAACCAGGGGGAGCATCACAGTGAAACCTGATCCCAACTTCAAACACAAAGTTCACACATTCTCGTATAGACATACGAGCACATGGCCACATGCACATGAGCACGTGCACACACAGACACACGCACCAACATATGTGCATGTATATGCGTACGTACATGTCATAATTGTAATAGAAAAACATCTAGAAACTGAAAATCTATTAGAGAAGTCAGCACGGATTCCAAAACCAAAGGTCACACTTGACCAACCTCATTGAATTCTTTGAAGTAATGGAAAAGGTAGAAGAGGGAAATGCAGTCGACACAATGGGCCAAATTATGCTGCGAGGGTCGGAACCTGATGTTGGGGCCATTTCCAATCCCGACTCCACACATTTCCCACATCCCTGACAAGTTACCAGTTTTGCTTCCCCCTCCAATCGGAGCTCCCTCTCAGGTTCCCATCCCCATGACAATCTAGTTTAAACTCTCCCCTAGTTAATCTCCCTGTGAGGATATTCATCCCAGTCTCGCTAAGATGCAACCCGTCCATCTTGTACAGGTCCCATCTGCCCCAGAACCAGTCCCAATGTCTCAGAAATCTGATGCCCTCCCTCCTACACCAGTTCTCCAGCCACGTGTTCAATCACTCAATCCTCCTATTCCAATGCTCACTGGCACGTGGGGCTGGGAGTAATCCTGAGATTACTGCTTTTGAGGTCCTGATTTTTAATCTCTTTCCTAGCTTCCTAAAATCTGCTTTTAGGCCCTCATACCCCTTCCTACCTATTTCATTGGTACCAAAGTGGACCATGACCTCTGGCTGCTCACCCTCCCCCAGAAGAATGCCCTGTAGCTGCTCTGTGACATCCTTGATCCTGGCACCAGGGAGGCAACACACCATGCTGGAGTCACGTCTATCACTGCAGAAATGCCAGTCTGTTCCCCTAACAAACGAATCCCCCTATCGCTATTGCTCTTCCACTCTTCTTCCTCCCCTCCTGTGCAGCTGAGCCACCTGTGGTGCCACAAACTTGGCTCTGACTGCACTCCTCTCAGGAACCATCACCTTCACCAATATCCAAAATGGAAAACCGATTAGTGAGAGAGATCGTCTCAGGGAACTCCTGCACTATCTGCCTGGTAAAGGCACAGGTTAATAAGGCCATGAAAACCATTCTGGTCTCCATGTTATAAACAGGATAAATAGAGACACTGGAGAAGGTGCAAAAAAGATTTACAAGAATGGTACCAGAACTGGGTTATAGCCATCAGGAAAGACTAAACAGGCTGGGGTTCTTTTCTTTAGAGAAGAGAAGACTAAGGGCTGACCTGATACGGCTCCTCAAGATTGTGAAAGGGTATTTATAGGGCAGACAACAACAATAATTTTTATTTATATAGTACCTTTATCATAATAAAACGCCCCAAAACACTTCCCAGGAGTGTTATAAAGCAAAAAATGACATGAGGAGATTTTAGAACCATAGAACCATAGAAAAATTACGGCACAGAAGGAGGCCATTCAGCCCATTGTGTCCGTGCTGGTCAAAAAAACTAGCCGCCCAATCTAACCCCACCTTCCAGCACCTGGTCCATAGCCTTGCCGGTCACAGCACTTCAGGTGCATGTCCAGGTACCTTTTAAAAGAATTGAGGGTTTCTGCCTCCACCACCATTCCTGGCAGTGAATTCCAGACACCCATCACCCTACAGGTAAAAAAGTTTTTCTTCATGTCCCCTCTAATCCTTCTACCAATCACCTTAAATCTGGTAATTGACCTCTCTGCGAGGGGAAACAGTTCCTTCCTGTCTACTCTATCTCGGCCCCTCATAATTTTGTAAACCTCAATTAAGTCACCCCTCAGCCTCCTCTGTTCTGAGGAGAATATCCCTAGCCTATCCAATCTTTCCTCATTGCTGCAACTTTCAAGCCCTGGCAACATTCTTTTAAATCGCCTCTGTAATCTCTCCAGAGCAATTATGTCCTTCCTGTAATGTGGTGACCAGAACTGTACGCAATACTCCAGCTGTGGCCTAACCAGCGTTTTATACAGTTCCAGCATTACATCCCTGCTTTTGTATTCTATACCTCAGCCAATAAAGGAAAGCATTCCATCTGCCTTCCTCACCACTCTGTCTACCTGTCCTGCCACCTTCAGGGACCTGTGGACATGCACTCCAAGGTCTCTCACTTCAATCCTCCCAGTTATTGTGTATTCCCTCGCTTTATATTGACCTTCCCAAATGCATTACCTCACAATTACCCAGATTGAATTCCATTTGCCATTTTTCCATCCACTCAACCAAACCATTGATATCATTCTGGAGTCTACGGCCATCCTCCTCACTATCAACTACACGGCCAGCTTTTGGGTTAGATAACCAAAGGCTTGATCAAAGATGTAGGTTTTAAGGAGTGTCTCAAAGGAGGAAAGAGAGGTCAAGAGAGACAGGGAGGTGTGGGGGAGGGAATTCCAGAGCTCAGGGTCTTGACAGCTGAAAACCTGGTGGAGTGATTAAAATCGGGGATGTTCAAGAGGCCAGGTTAGAGGAGCACAGTTATTTCAGACGGTTGTGGGGCTGGAGGAGCTTGTAGAGAAAGGGAGGGTAAGGTTATGGTGAAATTTGAAAACACGGATGAGAATTTTAAAATCGTGGCGTTGATTAAACGGATGCCAATGTAGGTCAGCGAGCACAGTGATGGGTGAATGGGACTTAGTGCGAGTTAGGACACAGGCAGTAGAGTTTTGGATGACGTCAAGTTTATAGAAGGATGATGATGGGAGGCTGGCCAGGAGTGCATTGGAACATTAAAATCTATAAGTAACAAAGGCATGAATGAGGGTTTCAGCAGCTGAGGCAGGGGCGAAATCGGGTGATATTACAGACATGGAAATAGGTGGTCTTAGTGATGGCATAGATATATTTTTGGTCAAATATGACACCGAAGGTTGTGAACAGCCTGGTTAAGCTTCAGACAGTTTCCAGGGAGAGGGTTGGAGTTGGTGGTTAGGGAATAGAGTTTGGAATGGGGATTGAAAATAATGGCTTTTGTCTTCTCAATATTTAATTGAAGAATTTCCACTCATTCAGCACTGTACGCCATTGAGAAGTTGTTTCCACTTGTGGGCAAGATCAGAACTAGGGGCCAAAACCAGAAATACAAGCTAATCACTAATAAATTCGATAGGGAATTTAGGAGGAAGTTCATTATCAAGAGAGTATTTAGAATGTGGAACTCGCTACTACAAGAAGTTGAGGCAAGTAGCATAGATTCATTTAAGGGAAAGCTAGATAGGCATGAAGAAGAATTGAATAGAAGGTTATGTTGATGGGGTTAGATGAAGAAGGGTGGAGGAGGCCCATGTGGAGCAAAAACAGCAGCATGGACTAGAAGGGCTGAATGGCCTGTTTTTGTGCTGTGCCTTAAATACTTTGTAATGTGCATGTGTGTTTGCGTGATTATATGTGTGTGTACCCGTACATGTCTGCATATGTGTGTAAATATGTGTTCGTGTATATGTGCATGCAGCAGGGGCCGTGGCCACAGCTGGAGCTGCACCTGGAGGAAGAGGATGCGCTGGTGGACTGGCGCCCTCACAACCAGGTGAGTGGGGTATGGGGGTTCCAGGACCAGTCAGGCAGATCTGCTGACCCTGGTGAGGTGGTGGTGGGGAATGGTCACTGAGGGCAGGTGGTGCCAGTGCTGCGGGGGCCGGCATTTGCCAGCAGCAGGCTCCTTCGTGGGCCAAACAGTGCTCAAAAAAGGAGAGCCTCCCCTGGAGACCGGTGGGAGGCTGCCAGCCTTTACCTGATGCTCCCCCCATGCTGTGGAGGGCCCTCCCCCCCCCAGCCACTGCCGCTGATAAAATGCCAGCGGAGGCTGGAAGAGGTCCTCAATTGGCCACTTACGTGGTTCAATTGGGATCTGGGCAGGTAGGCCTTCTGCCACCTTTCCCGCTGCAAGATGGTGTGGAAAGATGTCAGTATAAAGTACCCGATGCCTTCCCACCGCCATGCCATTTTGCCAGCCTTCATGTCTTCCCCGGTCTCCAAAATGAGTCCCTGTATTGATGAGGAGTAGGAACCCAGTCTGATATCCCTGTCTTGGCAGTTTATGGATTTTCACAGAGCACTAGAGCTAGTGACTGAGATCAATATGTGGATCGAACACTGAGCATCGAACAAGTTGATAAAACCCATGAGGCTCAGTGACCCAGAAACCAAGGTCACGACCGACAAAGCAGAACTGGCTGAGACGTCAGTCATGCCCGAAAGCAGAACTATGGTGCCCTGTGCAAATAAGATGCATGCTTCAGGATCAATATGTACAGGGCCCCAGACCGTGAACACCAGATGTGCAGGCTGATTTATTCATCCCGGCTTCTTCATTCTGTTGAAATCAAGACTTGTCACAGCATTTCATACTCTAACCTATTCTTTCCCAAGGCCTCACAACTGTCCAACTCCTCAGTCCTTTTTTACCCTCATAGAGGGTATGCGCTAGGTGTCAGCCACGGCTCAGTTGGCAATTTCTTGCCTCTAACTCCAGAAGGTTGTGGGTTCAATCAGGGAAGTGTGAACTTCAAAATCCAGGTTGACACATCCACTGCAATACTGAGGGAGTGCAGCACTGTCAGAGGTGCTGTCTTTCAGATGAGATATTAAACCAAGTCCCCGTCTGCCCCCACAAGTGGATGTAAAAGATCCCATGGTGTTATTTTGAAGAGCAGCAGAGTTCTCCCTGGTATAAAACAAGAAATGCTGGAACCACTCAGCAGGTCTGGCAGCATCTGTGAAAAGAGAAGCAGAGTTAACGTTTCGGATCAGTGACCCTGGTGTTGTGGCCAATATTTATCACTCAACCACCAACAGTAAAACAGATTATCTGGTCATTATCACATGGTTGTTTGTGGGATCTTGCTGTGTGCAAATTAGCTGCTGTGTTTCCTACATTACAACAGTGACTGCACTTCAAAAGTACTTCATTGGCTGTAAAGAGCTTTGGGATGTTCTGAGATTGTAAAAGGTGCTGTAAGAATGGGAGTTTTTTCTTTTCTGTTACAGCCTGTCTGTTTTAGAACTCCCTGGCTCCTCTTCAAAATAAAGTCATGATATCAATTGACAGAGCAGACAGGGTCTCACTTTAACATCTCACTGGAAATACAGCACCTCCGACAGTGTCGCACTCTCTCAACACTGCACTGGGACTGTCAAGTGCACCAATTTCTGGAACAGTATTTGAACCCATGATAGTTTCACTCAGATGTGAAAATGCTGTTTTATTTTATTTTTATTTAATTTTATTTAAAGATACAGCCCTGAAACAGGCCCTTTGGCTCACTGAGTCTGTGCCGACCAACAACCACCCATTTATACTAATCCTACATTAACCCCATATTCTCTATCACATCCCCACCATTCTCCCACCACCTACCTACACTAGGAGCAATTTATAATGGCCAATTTACCTAACAACCTGCAAGTCTTTGGCTGTGGGAGGAAACCGGAGCACCCGGAGCAAACCCATGCAGACACAGGGAGAACTTGCAAACTCCGCACAGGCAGTACCCAGAATTGAACCCGGGTCGCTGGAGCTGTGAGGCTGCGGTGCTAACCACTGCGCTGCCCATTTCATTAACTTCATTTTGACTCAGATATGTGATCCTGCCTCATAGGGACAGTGGAGTGTGTAAGTGTAAGAATCACGGATAGTTTAAGCACTGAATGAAGCCATTTCATTGGAATAGATCAAACAGCATCTATGCAGAGGTAAAATTAGTTCCAGTATAAATCTTTCATCAGACCAAAGATTAAGAGATAACTGGCACTTTCTGTTTTCATTTCAAATTTTCAGTGTTTGTATCTTTGAATTTTAACATTTCATCCCATGTTCCTGGTGCTATTGGTAACTAACAACTTTTATTTATATCGTGCTTTTAATGTTATAAAATATCCTAAGGTGTTTCACAGGAAACAAAAGCAAAACCAGCCACAGAACCACATAAAGCAAGATTAGGGCAGATGGCCAAAAGCTTGGTTAAAGCGGTAGGTTTTAAGGAGGAGAGCTAGAGAAGTGGGTATGGGGAGAGAATTCCAGGCAAATTGGCAGTGTGTGGTGTCAGCTGTGGAGCAATGGATAACACTCCCACCTCTCAGGCAGAAGGTTGTGGGTTTAAGTTCTACTCCAGGACTTCAGCACAAAATCCAGGCTCATATGTTCAGCTCAGTACTGAGGGTGTGCCGCACTGTTGAAGGTGTCGTCTTTCAGATGAGATAATAGTAGATGTAAAATCCCATAGCACTATTCACTGAAGAGCATGGGGAGTTTGTCCCCGTATCTTGGGGTCAATCTTTATTCCCTAATCAACACCACCAAAACGCAGATTATCCGGTATTTTGTAGAAAGAATGAGGAGAGGCAATATAAAATAAAGAGCACAATTCTAAAGGGGATGCAGGAAACGAGAGACCTGGGGTTAAATGTGCACAAATCATGAAGGTGGCTGGGGAGGATCAGAAAGTGGTTAAAAAGGCATGTGAGATCCTGGGCTTTATAAATACAAGCATAGCGAACGAAAGCAAGGAGGTTATGATGAAACTTAATAAAACTCTGGTTCGGACTCAACTGGAGTAATAGGCTAGATTTTATGCAGCCAACAGGGGTCCCAATGCTGGGCCAAAAAGGCAAGGGGAATCCCGTCTCGACCATTTTGGGAACTCCTGGCTGCATGTTATGGTGCTTTGGCAATTAACTGCCCGGCACCAGGGTCCCCGTCCCTTCATTTATGGGGTTCCCCTCCAAGAGCTGCCAGCCTCAGTAGCTCTCAGCAGTGCCACTGGGAGCAGTGGTCACTGCTGGAACCGCAGCAGTCACCAGGCCAGGAGCAGCCATGGAGCCCTGGACTGCAGGTAAGTAGGGGCTGGCTCCTCAGGCAGACCCCCGAGAGGGTGGGGGTGGGAGGTGGGGGTGGCAAAGGGACAGCCTTTGCTGCTGGGGGCCCTCCGTGGGCCGCAGATTTCCCATGGAGGAGGGCCACACCCACCAGCCCACACGGAGGCCGTCTCAGGTTCCCTGGAGTAAAATGCCAATGGGCTGAGGGAGGAGACCCTTTAGTGGCTTCTGGCCACGACCTGGAGTAAATTTAATGGCATCAGGAGGCGACAGGCACTCCACTCCCTGGCTTCTCTCACACTTTCATGGGCCCCCTACCCCGCCACACTGCCTGCCCCTCAAAGGCTCATAAAATCCAGCCCATCGTGTCCAATTCTGAGCATTAGAGAGAGTGCAGAAAAGATTCACGACAGTACCTCCAGGGAACTATTCTTTAAGTTCCACCTTTTTATTAAAAATCCACACTTAAGTTATAGAATGTCTGTTATTGCATCAATCGATATTCCAAATACTCGTGACATTGCTGGTTACTGAAGGTTAACACTGAAGCTGGGATTGTTCTCCTTAGAGAAGAGAAGGCTGAGAGGAGATTTGATAGAGGTGTTCAAAGTCATGAGAGATCTGGACAGAGTAGATAGAGAGAAACTGTTCCTACTGGCGGAAGAGTCGAGAACTGGAGGACACCAATTTAAGGAAATTGGCAAAAAGAACCAATGGCGACATGAAGGAAAACTTTTTAATGCAGCGAGCGGTTAGGATCTGGAATGCACCGCCTGAGATTGTGGTGGAGGCAGCTTCAACCATGGCTTTCAAAAGAGAATAAGAAAATAATAAAAAAAAATAAGAAGCTGATAAGAAATCTGCAGGCGTGCAGGGAAAGGGCAAGAGTGTGGGACTGGCTGAGTTCCACTTGCAAAGGGCAGTACACACGACGGGCTGAATGGCCTCCTTCTGTGCGGTAACCATTCTATGATACTATGGTCATTCTCACATTGGTGTTTGTGGGAGCTTGCTGTGTACAAACTGGCTGTCTGATTCCCTACATTACCACAGAGACTGCAGATCAAAAAGGTGCTTTACTGGCTGCAACAGGGAAGATGCTACAGAAGTGGAATTTGTTTCATTCATTTATTAAGCATTTTATTCCATTCTGCCTTTGCTTGTATTGGCTAAGCGTGCAGGGCTGGTCAAAGTGCACATTGCTGCTGTTAGTTATAAATCCGCAGTGTTTGCGTTTGAGGAGGAGTCGGATCTGATGTAAGAGGAAGTGGTGAAGGGATGGATGGAGGAGTGGAGGTGCCTGAGCTGCCGGACCTGGGCAAGAGTCTGTGCATCATCACGGGGGCGTCCCGGGGTTTGGGCAGGTCGCTGGCCATGGTGCTGATCCCCAGACTGCGGGCGGGATCCCGCCTGGTGCTGGTGGCCAGGTGCGGGGCCAGCTTGCGGGAGGTGGAGCGGCAGGTGCTGGAAGCCGCCCTGCCGGGGAGCGGGCTGGGGGTCAGCCGCGTAGAAGCCGACCTGAGCGGGGAAGAGGGGCTGCAGCGGGTCCTGAGCTCGGTCGCCGGCAGCCAGGAGCGGGATGGACCCCCGCAGAGACTGCTGCTCATTAACAACGCGGGTGAGGACACACTCCCGAGCAGCCTGGCAGCTCGTTAATGGCGTTGGCCATTGTTTTTGTCCTCATTTGAGTTAGATTTTCAATCCGGAGCCACAGGATGGCGACAAGAGTCAAGATCAGAGAATTACACAGGAATTGGCTCAATGACAGCAAACACAGGGGATGGTGGTGATGCATGCATTTCAGACTGGGAGATGGTTTGCCCAGTTTTGGGTCCACTATTTTTCAATTTTTATCAACAACCTAGACAAGGGTTCAGCGTTATAACGTTTACAGATGCTTGACAAAGTAGGAGGTAGTGATGAGGATAGTTATAGATTTCAGGGTGACACAGACAGAATGGTGAAATGGAACCTGAGCGATGGAGTTCAATATGGAAAGGGGTTATTATGGGAAGACAGTTTCTTGTACTTGGTACGATTCTGAGCAGAGAGACCTTGGCATCCAGATACACAAATCCTTAAAGGCCATAAGGCAATTTGATAAAATGGTTAAAAAAAAACATTTGGGTAGTTGGGTTTGAGTTGACTCCCACAACTATGTGGTTAACTCTTAATTGCCCTCCTCTGTGACCGAGCAAGGGCCAGTGTGCCACAGGGGTGAAGGCTGGATCCACTTTAGTTTTTGGTATATGTAAAAGAGTCACATTTCTGTAGTGCCTTTCACAGCCCAAGGCATCAATTTGTGTACGACAAGACAATGTCATAATCAGATCATCTGTTTTTAGTGATTTTACTTGATTGATAAATATTTACCGGGACAATGTGGATGATTGGGAGTTAGGAAGATAGGAACAGGAGGAGATCATTTAGCCCCTTGGGCCTGTTTTAACATTCAATGAGTTCATGGGTGATCTGTGAACGAACTCCATATATCTCTTTGCCCCATCTCCCTTAATACCTTTAATTAACAAACATTTATCAATCTCAGATTTAATTTTTTAAAAATTCATTCTTAGAATGTTGCTGACACCGGCCAGGCCAGCATTTATTGCCCATTCTGAATTGCCCTTGACAAGATGGTGGTGAGCTGCCTTCTTGAACCACTGCAGTCCATGTGGGGTAGGTATACGCACAGTGCTGTACGGAATGGAGTACCAGGATTTTGGTCCAGCAACAGTGAAGGAACAGCGATATAGTTCCAAGTCAGGATGGTGTGTGGCTTGGAGGGGAACTTGCAGGTGGTGGTGTTCCCATGCGTTTGCTGCCCTTTTCCTGCTAGGTGAAAGAGGTCACGGGTTTGGAAGATGCTGTTGAAGGAGCCTTGGTGAGTTGCTGCAGTGCATCTTGTAGATGGTACACAGTGCTGCCACTGTGCGCTGATGGTGGAGGGAGTGAATGCTTAAGGTGCTGATCAAGTGGGCTCCTTTGTTTTGGATGGTGTCGAGCTTCTTGACTGTTGTTGGAGCTGCACTCATCCAGGCAAGTGGAGAGTATTCCATCACACTCCTGACTTGTGCCTCGTACATGATGTAAAAGGTTTTGGTGAATTAGGAAGTGAGTTTCTGGTCAGGATGTTGATAGTGGGGGACTCAGCGATGGTAATTCTGTTGAATGTCAAGGGAAGATGGTTAGATTCTCTCTTGGAGATGGTCATTGCCTGGCACTTGTGTGGCATGAATGCCACTTGCCATTTATTTATTCAAGCATGACTGTTTCCAGGTCCTATTGCATGAGGGCATGGACTGCTTCAGTATTTGAGGAGTTGCGAATGGTACTGAACACAGTGCAATCATTAGCGAACATCCCCACTTCTGACCTTATGTTGGAGGGAAGATCATTGATGAAGCAGCTGAAGATGGTTGGGTCTCAGACACTACCCTGAGGAACTCCTGTAGTGATGTCCTGGAGCTGAGATGATTGACCTCCAGCAACCACAACCATCTTCCTTTGTGCTATATGTGACTCCAACCAGTGGATGTTGGCCGCCTCGAGGACTTCTGTGTTGGAGATATGGTCCTGCCACCTGATGCCAAGTATTCTCCGGAGGCAGCGAAGATGGAATGAATTTATACTAATCCATTTATACTAATCCTACATTAACCCCATATTCTCTACCACATCCCCACCACCTACCTACACTAGGGGCAATTTACAATGGCCAATTTACCTATCAACCTGCAAGTCTTTGGCTGTGGGAGGAAACTGGAGCACCCGGCGGAAACCCACGCAGACACAGGGAGAACTTGCAAACTCAGCACAGGCAGTACCCAGAATTGAACCCGGGTCGCTGGAGCTGTAAGGCTGCGGTGCTAACCACTGCGGCACTGTGCCGCCTGTGAGGAAGACATTGTCAGGTCAACTGGGCAGGGGATGCCTTTGTTGCTCTGGTGCCTGGGTTAATGCCAGGTCGTGTGTCCAGTTTTATTCTTATTCAACTTTTCTGTTGCAGTTTGATGCAACTGATTGGCTTGCAGGGCCGTGTCAGAGGGCAGTTCGGAGTCAACCATATTGCTGTGGGTCTGGAGTCACATGTAGGCCAGACCAGTAAGCACAGCAGATTTCCTCCACTGAAGGATATTAGTGACCAGATGGGCTTTTTGTTTTTGTCAGTCCAGTAGATTCATGGTCATTATTGACAAGACTCGCATTCTATTCCAATATTTTCCATTAATTAAGTGAATTTAAATTTCCCTGGGTGCCGTGGTGGGATTTGAACTCATGTCTCCTGAGCCTCTAGATTATTAGCTCAGTGACATTACCACTATGCTATTGTTCCCACAAGCAGTTAATCAATTGCCATTGTGGAAGAAATTCCCAATTTCCTTGCATATAAGGAGTACAGTCTTAAAATTTGGAGCATGAGCAGTGAGGAGGGTAACAGCCCCAGCAGCCAATTTTATCTGCAGCGCCTGTGGAAGAGTCTGTCACTCTAGAATTGGCCTTTATAGCCGCTCCAGGCGCTGCTTCACAAACCACTGACCACCTCCAGGCGCTTACCCATTGTCTCTCGAGTCAAGGAGGCCAAAGAAGAAGAAGAAGAAGAGGAGGGTTATAAAAGATTTCAGCAAGATCCAGGCAGGTTATTGGAATGGGCAGGCAGGTGGACTATACAGTTTAACATGGGGAAATGCGAGGTAATACATTTTTGGAAGAAGCACATGGAATGCCAGGATATACCTGATGGAAAAATAATGTGGGGTATGAATAGAGAGACCTAGTGGGTTAATTGTATATATAATTCTTTCAAGCTGCAAAAATGGGTAAATAAAGCCAGAAAAAGGCCAATAGAATTTGGGGTTTTATAAATAGAGACATAGATTATGAGTGAAGAAATAACAAAAGAATCAAGAGCAGAGATGAGCAGCTATTTTTTATACAGCAAATTGTTATGATCTGGAACGTTCTGCCTGAAAGGGTGGTGGAAGCAGATTCAATAGTAACTTTCAAAATCAAATGAGACATACAGATAAAAATAAACCATTTGCAGGGCTGTGGGGAAAGAGAAGAGGAATGGGGCTAATTGGACAGCTCTTTCAAAGGGCCGTCCTGGGCATGATGGACTGAATGGCCTCCTTCTACACTGTCATATTCTGTGATTATAATGATTCATTTGTACAAAACGTTGGATTGGCCACAGTTAGTGGCTCTGCAGTTTTGGACACTTTATGATAGGAAGAACATTCAACACAAAGAGTGGACAGTGTAGATCGAGCAGGATGATACCAGGGATGGGAAACTCTAGCTATGGGGAGAGAACTGCGCTACTGAGGCTGTTTCCACTGGGTAGAGAAAGGCTAAAAGAGATTTAACAGAGGTTTTTCTTAAATTTTGAAGGTTTTGAAGAGTGAATCGGGAAAGACTAGTAGCTCTGGTTGGGGAGTGAGTGATGAGCAGTCATCAATTTAGAAAGCACACAGAGAGTGAAGAGAAAGATTAGGAGGAATTTCTTTACTTAGAGGCTCATTGTGGTCACGGCATCTGGTTTACAGGAGCTTAATCAGACAAAAATTGACACTGAGCCAAAAAAATAAGATATTGGACATGGACAGAACTGATGAAGGGTCACTGACCTGAAACGTTAACTCTGCTTTTCTCTCCACAGATGCTGCCTGACCTGCTGAGTATTTCCAGCACTTTCTGTTTTTATTTCAGATTTCCAACATCTGCAGTATTTTGTTTTATTATAGTGAGAATTTTAAAATTGAGATGTTAGTTCACCAGTTGCCAATGTATCCCGGCAAGCATAGGGGGTGATGAGTGAACAGGAATTGGTACAAGTTAGGACACGGACAGCAGCGGTTTGGGTGAGCTTAGAGTGTATCGAGTTTAAGAGGTTTATGGTTGTGGTTGGGCAACATTGAAATAGCCAGGTCTGGTATACGAATATTAATTTATTTGTTTCTTTCTTCACTCAGGCTCTGTGGGAGATATCTCGAAGTTTGTCGTGGACTTTACCAAGCCCTCAGAGGTTTCCAAATACTTCGACTTGAACTTCACATCCGCCATGTGCCTCACTGCCTCCCTGCTGAAGGCTTTCCCCAAGAACGAGAACCTTCAGCGAACAGTGATCAACATCAGCTCGCTTTGTGCGGTACAGCCTTTCAAATCCTGGTCACTGTACTGCTCAGGAAAGGCCGCACGGGAGATGATGTTCAGGGTCCTGGCAGCGGAAGAGCCTGATGTGAGGGTGCTGAACTATGCCCCAGGTAACACACTGAGAATTACTCCCAGGGAACACAGTGAGGATTACTCCCAGGGAACACAGTGAGGATTACTGTCAGGAAACACAGTAAGGATTATGCTCAGGGAACACACTGAGGATTACTCCCAGGGAACACACTGAGGATTACTCTCAGGGAACACAGTAAGGATTACTCCCAGGGAACACACTGAGGATTACTCGCAGGGAACACAGTAAGGATTATGCTCAGGGAACACACTGAGGATTACTCTCAGGGAACACAGTAAGGATTATGCTCAGGGAACACACTGAGGATTACTCTCAGGGAACACAGTAAGGATAACTCTCAGGGAACACAGTGAGGATTACTCTCAGGGAACACAATAAGGATTATGCTCAGGGAACACACTGAGGATTACTCCCAGGGAACACACTGAGGATTACTCTCAGGGAACACAGTAAGGATTATGCTCAGGGAACACACTGAGGATTACTCTCAGGGAACACAGTAAGGATTATGTTCAGGGAACACAGTAAGGATAACTCTCAGGGAACACAATAAGGATTATGCTCGGGGAACACACTGAGAATTACTCTCAGGTAACGTACTGCGGATTGCTCTCAGGGAACACAGTAAGGATTATGCTCAGGGAACACACTGAGGATTACTCTCAGGGAACACAGTAAGGATAATTCTCAGGGAACACAATAAGGATTATGCTCAGGGAACACACTGAGGATTACTCGCAGGGAACATACTGAGGATTACTCTAAGGGAACACAGTAAGGATTACTCTCGGGTAACACACTGAGGATTACTCTCGGGTAACACAGTGAGGATTACTCTCGGGTAACACAGTGAGGATTACTCTCGGGTAACACAATAAGGATTATGCTCAGGGAACATACTGAGGATTACTCTCAGGTAACGTACTGCAGTTTGCTCTCAGGGAACACACTGAGGATTATGCTCAGGGAACACACTGAGGATTACTCTCAGGTAACGTACTGCGGATTTCTCGCAGGGAACACACTGAGGATTACTCGCAGGGAACATACTGAGGATTACTCTAAGGGAACACAGTAAGGATTACTCTCGGGTAACAGAGTGAGGATTACGCTTGGGTAACACAGTGAGGATTACTCTCGGGTAACACAGTGAGGATTACTCTCGGGTAACACAGTGAGGATTACTCTCAGGGAACACAGTAAGGATTACTGTCAGGGAACACAGTAAGGATTATGCTCAGGGAACTCACTGAGGATTACTCTCAGGTAACGTACTGCGGATTGCTCTCAGGGAACACACTGAGGATTACTCGCAGGGAACATACTGAGGATTACTCTCAGGGAACACAATAAGGATTATGCTCAGGGAACACACTGAGGATTACTCTCAGGTAACGTACTGCAGATTGCTCTCAGGGAACACATTGAGGATTACTCGCAGGGAACATACTGAGGATTACTCTAAGGGAACACAGTAAGGATTACTCTCGGGTAACAGTGAGGATTACTCTCGGTTAACACAGTGAGGATTACTCTCGGTTAACACAGTGAGGATTACTCTCGGGTAACACAGTGAGGATTATGCTCAGGGAACACAGTAAGGATTACTGTCAGGGAACACAGTAAGGATTATGCTCAGGAAACACACTGAGGATTACCCGCAGTTAACATACTGCGGATTACTCTCAGGGGACACACTGAGGATTACTCTCAGGGAACACAGTAAGGATTACTCTCGGATAACAGAGTGAGGATTATGCTCGGGTAACAGAGTGAGGATTACTCTCGGGTAACACAGTGAGGATGACTCTCGGGTAACACAGTGAGGATTACTCTCAGGGAACACAGTAAGGATTACTGTCAGGGAACACAGTAAGGATTATGCTCAGGAAACACACTGAGGATTACTCGCAGGTAACGTACTGCGGATTACTCTCAGGGAACACACTGAGGATTACTCTCAGGGAACACCGTAAGGATTACTCTCGGGTAACAGAATGAAGATTACGCTCGGGGAACACAGTGAGGATTACTCTCGGGTAACACAGTGAGGATTACTCTCGGGTAACACAGTGAGGATTACTCTCAGAATACAGTGAGGATTACTCTCGGGGAACACAGTGAGGATTACTCTCGGGGAACACAGTGAGGATTACTCTCAGGGAACACAGTGAGGATTACTCTCGGGTAACAGACTGAGGATTACGCTCGGGAAACACACTGAGGATTACTCGCAGGTAACGTACTGCGGATTACTCTCAGGGAACACACTTAGGATTACTCTCAGGGAACACCGTAAGGATTACTCTCGGAATACAGTGAGGATTACCATCGGGGAATACAGTGAGGATTACTCTCAGGGAATACAGTGAGGATTACTCTCGGAATACAGTGAGGATTACCATCGGGGAATACAGTGAGGATTACTCTCGGGGAATACAGTGAGGATTACTCTCAGGGAACCCAGTAAGGATTACTCTCGGGGAATACAGTGAGGATTACTCTATTACTCTCAGGGAACCCAGTAAGGATTACTCTTGGGTAACAGAGTGAGGATTACTCTCGGGAAACACAGTGAGGATTACTCTCGGGTAACACAGTGAGGATTACTCTTGGGTAACACAGTGAGGATTATGCTCAGGGAACACACTGAGGATTACTCGCAGGTAACGTACTGCGGATTACTCTCAGGGAACACACTGAGGATTACTCGCAGGTAACATACTGCGGATTACTCTCGGAACACACTGAGGATTACTCTCAGGGAACACAGTAAGGATTACTCTCGGGTAACAGAATGAGGATTACGCTCGGGGAATACAGTGAGGATTACTCTCGGGGAATACAGTGAGGATTACTCTCAGGGAATACAGTGAGGATTACTCTCGGAATACAGTGAGGATTACCATCGGGGAATACAGTGAGGATTACTCTCGGGGAATACAGTGAGGATTACTCTGAGGTAAAACAGTGAAGATTACTCTCAGGCAACACAGTAAGGATTACACTCGGGGAACACAGTGAGGATTACTCTCAGGAAACATACTGAGGATTACTCTCAGGGAACACAGTAAGGATTACTCTCAGGGAACACAGTAAGGATTACTCTCGGGTAACACAGTGAGGATTACTCTTGGGTAACACAGTGAGGATTACTCTTAGGGAACACAGTAAGGATTACTGTCAGGGAACACAGTAAGGATTACTGTCAGGGAACACAGTGAGGATTACTCTCAGGGAACACACTGAGGATTACTCTCAGGGAACACACTGAGGATTACTCTCAGGGAACACACTGAGGATTACTCTCAGGGAACACAGTAAGGATTATGCTCAGGGAACACACTGAGGATTACTCTCAGGTAACGTACTGCGGATTGCTCTCAGGGAACACACTGAGGATTACTCGCAGGTAACGTACTGCGGATTACTCTCAGGAAACATACTGAGGATTACGCTTGGGTAACACAGTGAGGATTACTCGCAGGTAACGTACTGCGGATTTCCCTCAGGGAACACACTGAGGATTACTCTCAGGGAACACAGTAAGGATTACGCTTGGGTAACACAGTGAGGATTACGCTTGGGTAACACAGTGAGGATTACTCTCAGGGAACACAGTAAGGATTACTGTCAGGGAACACAGTGAGGATTACTCTCAGGGAACAAACTGAGGATTACTCCCAGGGAACACTCTGAGGATTACTCTCATGGAACACAGTAAGGATTACTCTCGGGGAACACAGTGAGGATTACTCTCCGGGAACATACTGAGGATTACTCCCAGGGAACACACTGAGGATTACTCTCAGGGAACACAGTAAGGATTATGCTCAGGGAACACACTGAGGATTACTCTCAGGGAACACAGTAAGGATTATGCTCAGGGAACACACTGAGGATTACTCTCAGGGAACACAGTAAGGATAACTCTCAGGGAACACAGTGAGGATTACTCTCAGGGAACACAATAAGGATTACTCCCAGGGAACACACTGAGGATTACTCCCAGGGAACACACTAAGGATTACTCTCAGGGAACACAGTAAGGATTATGCTCAGGGAACACACTGAGGATTACTCCCAGGGAAATGATTTGGAGGAAAGTATAGGTGGTCTGATTAGCAAGTTTGCAGACGACACTAAGATTGGTGGAGTAGCAGATAGTGAAGGGGACTGTCAGAGAATACAGCAGAATATAAATAGATTGGAGATTTGGGCAGAGAAATGGCAGATGGAGTTCAACCAGGGCAAATGCGAGGTGATGCATTTTGGAAGATCCAATTCAAGAGTGAACTATACAGTAAATGGAAAAGTCCTGGGGAAAATTGATGTACAGAGAGATTTGGGTGTTCAGGTCCATTGTTCCCTGAAGGTGGCAACGCAGGTCAATAGAATGGTCAAGAAGGCATACGGCATGCTTTCCTTCATCGGACGGGGTATTGAGTACAAGGGTTGGCAGGTCATGTTCCAGTTGTATAAGACTTTGGTTCGGCCACATTTGGAATACTGCGTGCAGTTCTGGTCGCCACATTCCCAAAAGGATGTAGATGCTTTGGAGAGGGTGCAGAGGAGGTTCACCAGGATGTTGCCTGGTATGGAGGGCGCTAGCTATGAAGAGAGGTTGAGTAGATTAGTATTATTTTCATTAGAAAGACGGAGGTTGAGGGGGGACCTGATTGAGGTGTACAAAATCATGAGAGGTATAGACAGGGTGGATAGCAAGAAGCGTTCTCCCAGAGTGGGGGATTCAATTACTAGGGGTCACGAGTTCAAAGTGAGAGGGGAAAAGTTTAGGGGGGATATGCGTGGAAAGTTCTTTACGCAGAGGGTGGTGGGTGCCTGGAATGCGTTGCCAGCGGAGGTGGTAGACTCGGGCACGATAGCGTCTTTTAAGATGTATCTAGACAGATACATGAATGGGCAGGAAGTAAAGAGATACAGACCCTTAGAAAATAGGCGACAGGTTTAGATAGAGGATCTGGATCGGCGCAGGCTTGGAGGGCCGAAGGGCCTGTTCCTGTGCTGTAATTTTCTTTGTTCTTCTTTGTTCTTGGAACATACTGAGGATTACTCCCAGGGAACACACTGAGGATTACTCTCAGGGAACACAGTAAGGATTACGCTTGGGTAACACAGTGAGGATTACTCTCGGGTAACACAGTAAGGATTACTCTCGGGTAACACAGTGAGGATTACTCTCAGGGAACACAGTAAGGATTACTCTCAGGGAACACACTGAGGATTACTCTCAGGGAACACAGTAAGGATTACTCTCGGGTAACAGTGAGGATTACTCTCGGGTAACAGTGAGGATTACCCTTGGGTATCACAGTGAGGATTACTCTCAGGGAACACAGTAAGGATTACTCTCAGGGAACACAGTAAGGATTACCCTTGGGTATCACAGTGAGGATTACTCTCAGGGAACACAGTAAGGATTACTGTCAGGGAACACAGTAAGGATTATGCTCAGGGAACACACCGAGGATTACTCGCAGCTAACGTACTGTGGATTACTCTCGGAACACACTGAGGATTACTCTCAGGCAACACAGTAAGGATTACTCTCGGGTAACAGAATGAGGATTACGCTCGGGGAACACAGTGAGGGTTACTCTCGGGTAACATAGTGAGGGTTACTCTCGGGTAACACACTGAGGATTACTCTCTCGGAATACAGTGAGGATTACTCTCGGAATACAGTGAGGATTACCATCGGGGAATACAGTGAAGATTACTCTCGGGGAATACAGTGAGGATTACTCTGAGGTAAAACAGTGAAGATTACTCTCAGGCAACACAGTAAGGATTACTCTTGGGGAACACAGTGAGGATTACTCTCAGGGAACATACTGAGGATTACTCTCAGGGAACACAGGAAGGATTACTCTCAGGGAACATAGTGAGGAATACGCTCGGGTAACACAGTGAGGATTAATCTCGGGGAACACACTGAGGATTACGCTCAGGGAACACAGTGAGGATTACTCTCGGGTAACACTGAGGATTACGCTCCGGGAACACAGTGAGGATTTCTCTTGGGTAACACACTGAGGATTTCTCTCGGGTAACACACTGAGGATTACTCTCGGGGAACACAGTCAGGATTACTCTGAGGGAACACAGTAAGGATTACTCTCAGGGAAATTAGTGAGGATTACGTTCGGGAAACACAGTGAGGATTACTCTCATGGAACACAGTGACGATTACGCTCGGGGAACACAGTGAAGATTACTCTCGGGTAACACAGTGAGGATTACGCTCGGGGAACACAGTAAGGATTATGCTCAGGGAACACACTGAGGATTACTCTCAGGTAACGTACTGCAGATTGCTCTCAGGGAACACACTGAGGATTACTCGCAGTTAACGTACTGCGGATTACTCTCAGGAAACACAGTAAGGATTACTCTCGGGTTACACAGTGAGGATTATGCTTGGGTAACACAGTGAGGATTACTCTCGGGTAACGCAGTGAGGATTACTCTCGGGTAACGCAGTGAGGATTACTCTCGGGTAACGCAGTGAGGATTACTCTCGGGTAATGCAGTGAGGATCACTCTCGCGTAACACAGTGAGGATTACTCTCAGGGAACACAGTAAGGATTACTGTCAGGGAACACAGTAAGGATTATGCTCAGGGAACACACTGAGGATTACCCGCAGTTAACGTACTGCGGATTACTCTCAGGGAACACAGTAAGGATTACTCTCGGGTAACAGAGTGAGGAGTACTCTCGGGTAACACAGTGAGGAGTACTCTCGGGTAACACAGTGAGGATTACTCTCGGGTAACACAGTGAGGATTACTCTCAGGGAACACAGTAAGGATTACTTTTTTTTAGAATTAGAATATTACAGCGCAGTACAGGCCCTTCGGCCCTCGATGTTGCGCCGATCATCTGACCTACACTATTCCATTTACATCCATATGTCTATCCAATGACCACTTAAATGCCCTTAAAGTTGGCGAGTCTACTACTGTTGCAGGCAGGGCGTTCCACGCCCCTACTACTCTCTGCATAAAGAAACTACCTCTGACATCTGTCCTATATCTTTCACCCCTCAACTGTCAGGGAACACAGTAAGGATTATGCTCAGGAAACACACTGAGGATTACTCGCAGGTAACGTACTGCGGATTACTCTCAGGGAACACACTGAGGATTACTCTCAGGGAACACACTGAGGATTACTCTCAGGGAACACAGTAAGGATTACTCTCGGGTAACAGAGTGAGGATTACGCTCGGGAAACACAGTGAGGATTACTCTCGGGTAACACAGTGAGGATTACTCTCGGGTTACACAGTGAGGATGATGCTCAGGGAACACACTGAGGATTGCTCGCAGGTAACGTACTGCGGATTACTCTCGGAACACACTGAGGATTACTCGCAGGTAACGTACTGCGGATTACTCTCAGGGAACACACTGAGGATTACTCTCAGGGAACACAGTGAGGATTACTCTCGGGTAACAGAATGAGGATTACGCTCGGGGAACACAGTGAGGATTACTCTCGGGTAACCCACTGAGGATTACTCTCAGGGAATACAGTGAGGATTACCATCGGGGAATACAGTGAGGATTACTCTCAGGGAACACAGTAAGGATTACTCTCGGGTAACAGAGTGAGGATTACGCTCGGGTAACACAGTGAGGATTACTCTCGGGTAACACAGTGAGGATTACTCTCGGGTTACACAGTGAGGATTATGCTCAGGGAACACACTGAGGATTACTCGCAGGTAACGTACTGCGGATTACTCTCAGGGAACACACTGAGGATTACTCGCAGGTAACGTACTGCGGATTACTCTCAGGGAACACACTGAGGATTACTCTCAGGGAACACAGTGAGGATTACTCTCGGGTAACAGAATGAGGATTACGCTCGGGGAACACAGTGAGGATTACTCTCGGGTAACCCACTGAGGATTACTCTCAGGGAATACAGTGAGGATTACCATCGGGGAATACAGTGAGGATTACTCTCGGGGAATACAGTGAGGATTACTCTCAGGGAAAACAGTGAAGATTACTCTCGGAATACAGTGAGGATTACTCTTAGGTAAAACAGTGAAGATTACTCTCGGAATACAGTGAGGATTACCATCGGGGAATACAGTGAGGATTACTCTCAGGCGACACAGTAAGGATTACTCTCGCGGAACACACTGAGGATTACTCGCAGGTAACGTACTGCGGATTACTCTCAGGGAACACACTGAGGATTACTCACAGGTAACGTACTGCGGATTACTCTCAGGGAACATACTGAGGGTTACTCTGAGGGAACACAGTAAGGATTACTCTCGGGTAACAGAGTGAGGATTACGCTTGGGTAACACAGTGAGGATTACTCTCGAGTAACGCAGTGAGGATTACTCTCGCGTAACACAGTGAGGATTACTGTCAGGGAACACAGTAAGGATTATGCTCAGGGAACACAGTGAGGATTACTCTCAGGGAACACAGTAAGGATTACTGTCAGGGAACACAGTAAGGATTATGCTCAGGAAACACACTGAGGATTACTCGCAGGTAACGTACTGCGGATTACTCTCAGGGAACACACTGAGGATTACTCTCAGGGAACACAGTAAGGATTTCTCTCGGGTAACCCAGTGAGGATTACTCTCGGGTAACCCAGTGAGGATTACTCTCGGGTAACACACTGAGGATTACCATCGGGGAATACAGTGAGGATTACTCTCAGGGAACACAGTAAGGATTTCTCTCGGGTAACAGAATGAAGATTACGCTCGGGTAACCCAGTGAGGATTACTCTCGGGTAACCCAGTGATGATTACTCTCGGGTAACACACTGAGGATTACTCTCAGGGAATACAGTGAGGATTACTCTTAGGTAAAACAGTGAAGATTACTCTCGGAATACAGTGAGGATTACCATCAGGGAATACAGTGAGGATTACTCTCGGGGAATACAGTGAGGATTACTCTCAGGGAACACAGTAAGGATTACTCTCAGGTAACAGAGTGAGGATTACGCTCGGGAAACACAGTGAGGAGTACTCTCGGGTAACACAGTGAGGATTACTCTCGGGTTACACAGTGAGAATTATGCTCAGGGAACACACTGAGGATTACTCTCGGGTAACACACTGAGGATTACTATCAGGGAATACAGTGAGGATTACTCTCGGAATACAGTGAGGATTACTCTCAGGTAAAACAGTGAAGATTACTCTCGGAATACAGTGAGGATTACTCTTAGGTAAAACAGTGAAGATTACTCTCAGGCAACACAGTAAGGATTACTCTCGCGGAACACACTGAGGATTACTCGCAGGTAACGTACTGCGGATTACTCTCAGGGAACACACTGAGGATTACTCACAGGTAACGTACTGCGGATTACTCTCAGGGAACACACTGAGGATTACTCTCAGGGAATACAGTAAGGATTACTCTCGGGTAACAGAATGAGGATTACGCTCGGGGAACACCCTGAGGATTACTCTCAGGTAACACACTGAGGATTACTCGCAGCGAATACAGTGAGGATTACTCTCAGGGAATACAGTGAGGATTACTCTCGGAATACAGTGAGGATTACCATCGGGGAATACAGTGAGGATTACTCTCAGGCTACACAGTAAGGATTACTCTCGCGGAACACAGTGAGGATTACTCTCAGGGAACAAACTGAGGATTACTCTCAGGGAACACAGTAAGGTTTACTCTCGAAGGAACACAGTGAGGATTACTCTCAGGGAACATACTGAGGATTACTCCCAGGGAACACACTGAGGATTACTCTCAGGGAACACAGTAAGCATTATGCTCAGGGAACACACTGAGGATTACTCTCAGGGAACACAGTAAGGATAACTCCCAGGGAACACACTGAGGATTACTCCCAGGGAACACACTGAGGATTACTCTCAGGGAACTCAGTAAGGATTATGCTCAGGGAACACACTGAGGATTACTCCCAGGGAAATGATTTGGAGGAAAGTATAGGTGGTCTGATTAGCAAGTTTGCAGACGACACTAAGATTGGTGGAGTAGCAGATAGTGAAGGGGACTGTCCGAGAATACAGCAGAATATAGATAGATTGGAGAGTTGGGCAGAGAAATGGCGGATGGAGTTCAATCAGGGTAAATGCGAGGTGATGCATTTTGGAAGATCCAATTCAAGAGTGAACTATACAGTAAATGGAAAAGTCCTGGGGAAAATTGATGTACAGAGAGATTTGGGTGTTCAGGTCCATTGTTCCCTGAAGGTGGCAACGCAGGTCAATAGAATGGTCAAGAAGGCATACGGCATGCTTTCCTTCATCGGACGGGGTATTGAGTACAAGGGTTGGCAGGTCATGTTCCAGTTGTATAAGACTTTGGTTCGGCCACATTTGGAATACTGCGTGCAGTTCTGGTAGCCACATTCCCAAAAGGATGTAGATGCTTTGGAGAGGGTGCAGAGGAGGTTCACCAGGATGTTGCCTGGTATGGAGGGCGCTAGCTATGAAGAGAGGTTGAGTAGATTAGTATTATTTTCATTAGAAAGACAGAGGTTGAGGGGGGACCTGATTGAGGTGTACAAAATCATGAGAGGTATAGACAGGGTGGATAGCAAGAAGCGTTTTCCCAGAGTGGGGGATTCAATTACTAGGGGTCACGAGTTCAAAGTGAGAGGGGAAAAGTTTAGGGGGGATATGCATGGAAAGTTCTTTACGCAGAGGGTGGTGGGTGCCTGGAACGCGTTGCCAGCGGAGGTGGTAGACGCGGGCACGATAGCGTCTTTTAAGATGTATCTAGACAGATACATGAATGGGCAGGAAGCAAAGAGATACAGACCCTTAGAAAATAGGCGACATGTTTAGATAGAGGATCTGGATCGGCGCAGGCTTGGAGGGCCGAAGGGCCTGTTCCTGTGCTGTAAATTTTCTTTGTTCTTCTTTGTTCTTGGAACATACTGAGGATTACTCTCAGGGAACACACTGAGGATTACTCTCAGGGAACACAGTAAGGATAACTCTCCGGGAACACAGTGAGGATTACTCTCAGGGAACACAATAAGGATTATGCTCAGGGAACACACTGAGGATTACTCGCAGGTAACGTACTGCGGATTACTTTCAGGGAACACACTGAGGATTACTTGCAGGGAACACAGTAAGGATTACTCTCGGGTAACAGAGTGAGGATTACGCTCGGGGAACACAGTGAGGATTACTCTCGGGTAACACAGTGAGGATTACTCTCGGGTAACACAGTGAGGATTACTCTCAGGGAACACAGTAAGGATTATGCTCAGGGAACACACTGAGGATTACTCTCAGGGAACACAGTAAGGATAACTCCCAGGGAACACACTGAGGATTACTCCCAGGGAACACACTGAGGATTACTCTCAGGGAACTCAGTAAGGATTATGCTCAGGGAACACACTGAGGATTACTCCCAGGGAAATGATTTGGAGGAAAGTATGGGTGGTCTGATTAGCAAGTTTGCAGACGACACTAAGATTGGTGGAGTAGCAGATAGTGAAGGGGACTGTCAGAGAATACAGCAGAATATAGATAGATTGGAGAGTTGGGCAGAGAAATGGCAGATGGAGTTCAATCAGGGTAAATGCGAGGTGATGCATTTTGGAAGATCCAATTCAAGAGTGAACTATACAATAAATGGAAAAGTCCTGGGGAAAATTGATGTACAGAGAGATTTGGGTGTTCAGGTCCATTGTTTCCTGAAGGTGGCAACGCAGGTCAATAGAATGGTCAAGAAGGCATACGGCATGCTTTCCTTCATCGGACGGGGTATTGAGTACAAGGGTTGGCAGGTCATGTTCCAGTTGTATAAGACTTTGGTACGGCCACATTTGGAATACTGCGTGCAGTTCTGGTCGCCACATTCCCAAAAGGATGTAGATGCTTTGGAGAGGGTGCAGAGGAGGTTCACCAGGATGTTGCCTGGTATGGAGGGCGCTAGCTATGAAGAGACGTTGAGTAGATTAGTATTATTTTCATTAGAAAGACGGAGGTTGAGGGGGGACCTGATTGAGGTGTACAAAATCATGAGAGGTATAGACAGGGTGGATAGCAAGAAGCGTTTTCCCAGAGTGTGGGATTCAATTACTAGGGGTCACGAGTTCAAAGTGAGAGGGGAAAAGTTTAGGGGGGATATGCGTGGAAAGTTCTTTACGCAGAGGGTGGTGGGTGCCTGGAACGCGTTGCCAGCGGAGGTGGTAGACGCGGGCACGATAGCGTCTTTTAAGATGTATCTAGATAGATACATGAATGGGCAGGAAGCAAAGAGATACAGACCCTTAGAAAATAGGCGACATGTTTAGATAGAGGATCTGGATCGATGTAGGCTTGGAGGGCCGAAGGGCCTGTTCCTGTGCTGTAATTTTCTTTGTTCTTCTTTGTTCTTGGAACATACTGAGGATTACTCCCAGTGAACACACTGAGGATTACTCTCAGGGAACACAGTAAGGATAACTCTCCGGGAACACAGTGAGGATTACTCTCAGGGAACACAATAAGGATTATGCTCAGGGAACACACTGAGGATTACTCTCAGGTAACGTACTGCGGATTGCTCTCAGGGAACACACTGAGGATTACTCGCAGGTAACGTATTGCGGATTACTCTCAGGGAACACACTTAGGATTACTTGCAGGGAACACAGTAAGGATTACTCTCGGGTAACAGAGTGAGGATTACGCTCGGGGAACACAGTGAGGATTACTCTCGGGTAACACAGTGAGGATTACTCTTGGGTAACACAGTGAGGATTACTCTCAGGGAACACAGTAAGGATTACTGTCAGGGAACACAGTAAGGATTATGCTCAGGGAACACACCTAGGATTACTCTCAGGGAACACAGTAAGGATTACTCTTGGGTAACAGAATGAGGATTACGCTCGGGGAGCACAGTGAGGATTACTCTCGGGTAACATAGTGAGGATTACTCTCGGGTAACACACTGAGGATTACTCTCGGAATACAGTGAGGATTACTCTCGGAATTTCTTTGGGCCTCCTTATCTCGAGAGACAATGGATACGCGCCTGGAGGTGGTCAGTGGTTTGTGAAGCAGCGCCTGGAGTGGCTATAAAGGCCAATTCTGGAGTGACAGGCTCTTCCACAGGTGCTGCAGAGAAATTTGTTTGTTGGGGCTGTTACACAGTTGGCTCTCCCCTTGCGCCTCTGTCTTTTTTCCTGCCAACTAATAAGTCTCTTCGACTCGCCACAATTTAGCCCTGTCTTTATGGCTGCCCGCCAGCTCTGGCGAATGCTGGCAACTGACTCCCACGACTTGTGATCAATGTCACACGATTTCATGTCGCGTTTGCAGACGTCTTTATAACGGAGACATGGACGGCCGGTGGGTCTGATACCAGTGGCGAGCTCGCTGTACAATGTGTCTTTGGGGATCCTGCCATCTTCCATGCGGCTCACATGGCCAAGCCATCTCAAGCGCCGCTGACTCAGTAGTGTGTATAAGCTGGGGGTGTTGGCCGCTTCAAGGACTTCTGTGTTGGAGATATAGTCCTGCCACCTGATGCCAAGTATTCTCCGAAGGCAGCGAAGATGGAATGAATTGAGACGTCGCTCTTGGCTGGCATACGTTGTCCAGGCCTCGCTGCCGTAGAGCAAGGTACTGAGGACACAGGCCTGATACACTCGGACTTTTGTGTTCCGTGTCAGTGCGCCATTTTCCCACACTCTCTTGGCCAGTCTGGACATAGCAGTGGAAGCCTTACCCATGCGCTTGTTGATTTCTGCATCTAGAGACAGGTTACTGGTGATAGTTGAGCCTAGGTAGGTGAACTCTTGAACCACTTCCAGAGCGTGGTCGCCGATATTGATGGATGGAGCATTTCTGACATCCTGCCCCATGATGTTCGTTTTCTTGAGGCTGATGGTTAGGCCAAATTCATTGCAGGCAGACGCAAACCTGTCGATGAGACTCTGCAGGCATTCTTCAGTGTGAGATGTTAAAGCAGCATCGTCAGCAAAGAGGAGTTCTCTGATGAGGACTTTCCGTACTTTGGACTTCGCTCTTAGACGGGCAAGGTTGAACAACCTGCCCCCTGATCTTGTGTGGAGGAAAATTCCTTCTTCAGAGGATTTGAACGCATGTGAAAGCAGCAGGGAGAAGAAAATCCCAAAAAGTGTGGGTGCGAGAACACAGCCCTGTTTCACACCACTCAGGATAGGAAAGGGCTCTGATGAGGAGCCACCATGTTGAATTGTGCCTTTCATATTGTCATGGAATGAGGTGATGATACTTAGTAGCTTTGGTGGACATCCGATCTTTTCTAGTAGTCTGAAGAGACCACGTCTGCTGACGAGGTCAAAGGCTTTGGTGAGATCAATGAAAGCAATGTAGAGGGGCATCTGTTGTTCACGGCATTTCTCCTGTATCTGACGAAGGGAGAACAGCATGTCAATAGTCGATCTCTCTGCACGAAAGCCACACTGTGCCTCAGGGTAGACGCGCTCGGCCAGCTTCTGGAGCCTGTTCAGAGCGACTCGAGCAAAGACTTTCCCCACTATGCTGAGCAGGGAGATTCCACGGTAGTTGTTGCAGTCACCGCGGTCACCTTTGTTTTTATAGAGGGTGATGATGTTGGCATCGCGCATGTCCTGGGGTACTGCTCCCTCGTCCCAGCACAGGCAAAGCAGTTCATGTAGTGCTGAGAGTATAGCAGGCTTGGCACTCTTGATTATTTCAGGGGTAACGCTTTTCCGCTGGCTAGGGAATCAATGGCATCACTGAGTTCCGATTTGGTTGGCTGTATGTCCAGCTCATCCATGACTGGTAGAGGCTGGGCTGCATTGAGGGCAGTCTCAGTGACAGCATTCTCCCTGGAGTACAGTTCTAGGTAGTGCTCAACCCAGCGGTCCATCTGTTTGCGTTGGTCAGTGATTATGTCCCCCGATTTAGATTTGAGGGGGGTGATCTTCTTGATGGTTGGCCCAAGAGCTCTCTTCATGCCATCATACATTCCTCTGATGTTTCCGGTGTCTGAGGCCAGCTGAATATGACTGCATAGGTGTTGCCAGTAGTCGTTTGCGCAACGCCTAGCTGTTCTTTGTGCAGTACTTCTGGCTGCTTTAAGTGCTGCGGATGTTAAATCGCTGGGGGCTTTCTTGTAGTTCAAAAGTGCAATGCGCTTAGCGGCTATGACAGGTTCCAGCTCTTCATTATGAGATTGAAACCAGTCTGCATTTCTCTTCGCACTTTTGCCGTCGGTGGTCAAAGCTGACTCATAGATGGCGTCTCTGATGTGGGCCCACTTGGTCTCAGCATCCCCTGTGGGAGTGTTTTGAAGGGCTGTTACAAGTGAATTTAGAAATTTTTGTAACAGCTGTGGGTGAGAAATTCTGCTCGTGTTGATGCGCGGGTGGCCCTTCTGCTTGGAATGATGCAACTTCTTTGGTCTGAGTCTAACCTTGCTGCACACCAGGGAGTGGTCGGTGTCGCAGTCCGCACTGTGGAAGCTGCGTGTGATTTGAACACTGTTTAAGGCGGCTCGCCTTGTGACAATGAGGTCTAGCTGGTGCCAACGACGTGATCTTGGGTGCCTCCATGAAACCTGGTGACAGGGTTTACAGTGAGGATTACTCTCGGAATACAGTGCGGATTACCATCGGGGAATACAGTGAGGATTACTCTCAGGTAAAACAGTGAATCTTACTCTCAAGCAACACAGTAAGGATTACTCTCGGGGAACACAGTGAGGATTACTCTCAGAATACAGCGAGGATTACTCTCAGGTAAAACAGTTAGATTATGCTCATGGAACACACTGAGGATTACTCTCGGACTACAACGAGGATTACGCTCAGGGAACACAGTGGATTACGCTCAGGGTACACACTGAGGATTACTCTCGGGTAACACACTCAGGATTACTCTCGGGTAACACACTCAGGATTACTCTCGGGTAATGCACTCTATGCTTGTATCTGCTGGAATTTAGAAGAGTAAGAGGCAACTTGATTGAAACATCTAAGATCCTGAGGAGTCTTGACGGGGTGGATGTGGAAATGATGATTCCCCTTGTGGGAGAATCTAGAATGAGGGATATTGTTGAAAAATAAGGGGTCTCCCATTTGAGAGAGAGATGATGAGAATTTTTTTCTCTCAGAGGGTCGTGAGTCTTTGGAATTATCTTCCTCAAAAGGGGATAGAAGCAGTGTCTTTAAATATTTTTAAGGCAGAGGTAGATAGATTCTTGAAAAGAAAGGTGCTGGAAGGTTATCGGGGGTATGTGGAAATATGAAGTAATCAGTTCAGCCATGAGCTTATTGAATGGCGGATCAGGTTCGAAGGGCCGAGTGGCCTACTCCTGCTCCTAATTCGTATGTTCGTATGTAACACACTGAGGATTACTCTCAGGGAATATAGTGAGGATTACTCTCAGGTAACACAGTGAGGATTACTCTCCGGGAACACAGCGAGGATTACTGTTGGGTAACACTGTGAAGATTACTCTCGGGTAACACAGTGTGGATTACTCTCCGGGAACACAGCGAGGATTACTGTCGGGTAACACTGTGAAGATTACTCTCGGGTAACACAGTGTGGATTACTCTCAGTGAACAGACTGAGGATTACTCTCAGGTAACACGCTGAGGGTTACACTCGGGTAACACAGTGTGGATTACTCTCGGGTAACACAGTGTGGATTACTCTCAGTGAACAGACTGAGGATTACTCTCAGGTAACACGCTGAGGATTACTCTCAGGGAATATAGTGAGGATTACTCTCAGGTAACACAGTGTGGATTACTCTCAGTGAACAGACTGAGGATTACTCTCAGGTAACACGCTGAGGATTACTCTAGGGTAACAGTGAGGATTACTCTCGGAATATAGTGAGGATTACTCTTGGGTAACACAGTGTGGATTACTCCCGGAATATAGTGAGGATTACTCTCGGGTAACACAGTGTGGATTACTCTCAGGTACCACAGTGAGGATTACTCTCGGGTAACACAGTGTGGATTACTCTCGGGTAACACAGTGTGGATTACTCTCAGTGAACAGACTGAGGATTACTCTCAGTGAACAGACTGAGGATTACTCTCAGGTAACACGCTGAGGATTACTCTCAGGGAATATAGTGAGGATTACTCTCAGGTAACACAGTGTGGATTACTCTCAGTGAACAGACTGAGGATTACTCTCAGTGAACAGACTGAGGATTACTCTCAGGTAACACGCTGAGGATTACTCTCAGGGAATATAGTGAGGATTACTCTCAGGTAACACAGTGAGGATTACTGTCCGGGAACACAGCGAGGATTACTGTTGGGTAACACTGTGAAGATTACTCTCGGGTAACACAGTGTGGATTACTCTCCGGGAACACAGCGAGGATTACTGTCGGGTAACACTGTGAAGATTACTCTCGGGTAACACAGTGTGGATTACTCTCAGTGAACAGACTGAGGATTACTCTCAGGTAACACGCTGAGGGTTACACTCGGGTAACACAGTGTGGATTACTCTCGGGTAACACAGTGTGGATTACTCTCAGTGAACAGACTGAGGATTACTCTCAGGTAACACGCTGAGGATTACTCTCAGGGAATATAGTGAGGATTACTCTCAGGTAACACAGTGTGGATTACTCTCAGTGAACAGACTGAGGATTACTCTCAGGTAACACGCTGAGGATTACTCTAGGGTAACACAGTGAGGATTACTCTCGGAATATAGTGAGGATTACTCTTGGGTAACACAGTGTGGATTACTCCCGGAATATAGTGAGGATTACTCTCGGGTAACACAGTGTGGATTACTCTCAGGTACCACAGTGAGGATTACTCTCGGGTAACACAGTGTGGATTACTCTCGGGTAACACAGTGTGGATTACTGTCAGTGAACAGACTGAGGATTACTCTCAGTGAACAGACTGAGGATTACTCTCAGGTAACACGCTGAGGATTACTCTCAGGGAATATAGTGAGGATTACTCTCAGGTAACACAGTGTGGATTACTCTCAGTGAACAGACTGAGGATTACTCTCAGGTAACACGCTGAGGATTACTCTCAGGTAACACAGTGTGGATTACGCTAAGTGAACAGACAGAGGATTACTCTCAGGTAACACGCTGAGGATTACTCTCAGGTAACACAGTGAGGATTACTCTCAGGGAACACGCTGAGGATTACTCTTGGGTAACACAGTGAGGATTACTCTCGGGTAACACAGTGTGGATTACTCTCAGTGAACAGACAGAGGATTACTCTCAGGTAACACGCTGAGGATTACTCTCAGGTAACACAGTGAGGATTACTCTCAGTGAACAGACTGAGGATTACTCTCAGGTAACACGCTGAGGATTACTCTCGGGTAACACAGTGTGGATTACGCTCAGTGAACAGACAGAGGATTACTCTCAGGTAACACGCTGAGGATTACTCTCGGGTAACACAGTGTGGATTACTCTCAGTGAACAGACAGAGGATTACTCTCAGGTAACACGCTGAGGATTACTCTCAGGTAACACAGTGAGGATTACTCTCGGAACACACTGAGGATTACTCTTGGGTAACACAGTGAGGATTATTCTCAGGGAACACACTGAGGATTACTCTTGGGTAACACAGTGAGGATTACTCTCAGTAAACAGACAGAGGATTACTCTCAGGTAACACGCTGAGGATTACTCTCAGGTAACACAATGAGGATTACTTTCAGGTAACACAATGAAGATTACTCTCGGGGACCACAGCAAGGATTATTCTCGGTGAACACACTGAGGAATACTCTCAGGTAACCCTTTGAGGATTACACTGGGGTAACACAGTGAGGATTACTCTCGGGGAACACTGCGATAATTACTCTCAGGGAACACACTGAGAACGACTCTCGGGTAACACACTGGGATTACTCTCGAGGAACACAGTCAAGATTAAACTTGGGTGACACAGTGAGAATTACTCTCGGGTAACACTGCGAGAATTACTCTCAGGGAACACACTGATGACTACTCTGGGGTAACACACTGGGATTACTCGAAGATAACACAGTGAGTAGAAAAATAGAAAATAGGAGCAGCAGTAGGCCATTCGGGGCGTCGGGTCTGCTCCACCATTCAAAAAAGCTCATGGCTGATCGTCTAATTCAGTACCCTGATCCCGCTATTCCCGCTTTCTCACCATATCGCTTGATCCCTTTGGCATTAAGAAATATATTTATCTCCTTTTTGAATATATTTAATGACTTGGCCTCCACTGCCTTCTGCGGGAGAGAATTCAACAGGTTCGCCACCCTCTGAGTGAAGAAATTTCTCCTCATCTCAGTTCTAAATGGCAGACCCCGTATCCTGAGACTGTGACCCCTGGTCCTGGACTCCCCAGACATTGGGACCATCCTCTCTGCATTTAGCCTGTCTAGTCCTGTTAGAATTTTAGAGGTTCTATGTGATCCCATCTCATTCTTCTAAACCATCGTGAATATAGGCCTGGTCAACCCAATCTCTCCTCATATGTGTCAATCCTGCCATCCCAGGAATCAGTCTAGGAATCAGTACTCTCGGGTAACATGCTGAGGATTACTCTCTGGTAACAGTGAGGATTACTCTGGGGGAACACAATGAGGATTACTCTCGGGTAACAAAGAACAAAGAACATTACAGCATAGGAACAGGCCATTCGACCCTCCAAGCCTGCGCCGATCTTGATGCCTGCCGAAACTAACACCTTCTGCACTTCTGGGGCCCATATCCCTCTATTCCCTTCCTATTCATATATTTGTCAAGATGTCTCTTAAATGTCGCTATCGTATCTGCTTCCACCACCTCCCCTGGCAGCAAGTTCCAGGCACTCACCACCCTCTGTGTATAAAACTTGCCTCGCTCATCCCCTCTAAACTTTGCCCCTCGCACCTTAAACCTATGTCCCCTAGTAACTGACTCTTCCACCCTGGGGAAAAGCTTCTGACTATCCACTCTGTCCATGCCGCTCATAACTTTGTAAACCTCTATCATGTCGCCCCTCCACCTCGGTCGTTCCAGTGAAAACAATCCGAGTTTTTCCAACCTCTCCTCATAGCTACTGCCCTCCAGAACAGGCAACATCCTGGTAAACCTCTTCTGTACCCTCTCCAAAGCCTCCACGTCCCTCTGGTAGTGTGGCGACCAGAATTGCACGCAATATTCTAAGTGTGGCCTAACTAAGGTTCTGTACAGCTGCAACATGACTTGCCAATTTTTATACTCTGTGCCCCGACCGATGAAGGCAAGCATGCCGTATGCCTTCTTGACTACCTTATCCACCTGCGTTGCCACTTTCAGTGACCTGTGGACCTGTACGCCCAGATCTCTCTGCCTGTCAATACTCCTAAGGGTTCTGCCATTTACTGTATACCTCCCACCTGCATTAGACCTTCCAAAATGCATTACCTCACATTTGTCCGGATTTATGGGCGGTGCAGTGGTTAGCATCGCAGCCTCACAGCTCCAGCGACCCGGGTTCAATTCTGGGTACTGCCTGTGTGGAGTTTGCAAGTTCTCCCTGTGTCTGCGTGGGTTTTCTCCGGGTGCTCCGGTTTCCTCCCACAAGCCAAAAGACTTGCAGGTTGGTAGGTAAATTGGCTATTATAAATTGCCCCTAGTACAGGTAGGTGGTAGGGAAATATAAGGACAGGTGGGGATGTGGTAGGAATATGGGATTAGTGTAGGATTAGTAGATATGGGTGGTTGATGGTTGGCACAGACTTGGCGGGCCGAAGGGCCTGTTTCAGTGCTGTATCTCTAAATCTAAATCTAAAAATCTAAACTCCATCTGCCATTTCTCCGCCCAAGTCTCCAACCGATCTATATCCTGGTGTATCCTCTGACAATCCTCATCATTATCCGCAACTCCACCAACCTTTGTGTCGTCCGCAAACTTACTAATCAGACCAGCTACATTTTCCTCCAAATCATTTATATATACTACAAAGAGCAAAGGTCCCAGCACTGATCCCTGCGGAACACCACGAGTCACATCCCTCCATTCAGAAAAACACCCATCCACTGTTACCCTCTGTCTTCTATGACTGAGCCAGTTCTGTATCCATCTTGCCAGCTCACCTCTGATCCCGTGTGACTTCACCTTTTGCACCAGTCTGCCATGCGGGACCTTGTCAAAGGCTTTACTAAAGTTCATATAGACAACATCCACCGCCCTTCCTTCATCAATCATCTTTGTCACTTCCTCAAAAAACTCAATCAAATTAGTAAGACACGACCTGCCCTTCACAAAACCATGTTGTCTCTCGCTAATAAGTTCGTTTGTTTCCAAATGTCCCTGTCCCGAAGAATCCTCTCTAATAGTTTCCCTACCACTGACGTAAGGCTCACCGGCCTATAATTTCCTAGATTATCCTTGCCTCCCTTCTTAAACAAAGGAACAACATTGGCTATTCTCCAGTCCTCTGGGACCTCACCTGTAGCCAATGAGGATGCAAAGATTTCTGTCAAGGCCCCAGCAATTTCTTCCCTTGCCTCCCTCAGTATTCTGGGGTAGATCCCATCAGGCCCTGGGGACTTATCTACCTTAATGCTTTGCAAGACACCCAACTCCTCCTCCTTTTTGATAATGAGATGACTGAGACTATCTGCACTCCCTTCCCTAGGCTCATCATCTCCCAAGTCCTTCTCCTTGGTGAATACTGATGCAAAGTACTCATTTAGCACCTCGCCCATTTCCTCTGGCTCCACGCATAGATTCCCATCTCTGTCCTTGAGTGGGCCAACCCTTTCCCTGGTTACCCTCGTGCTCTATATATATGTATAAAAAGCCTTGGGATTTTCCTTAATCCTGTTTGCCAATGACTTTTCATGACCCCTTTTAACCCTCCTAACTCCTTGCTTAAGTTCCTTCCTACTGTCTTTATATTTCTCAAGTGCTTCATCTGTTCCTAGCCTTCCAGCCCTTACAAATGCTTCCTTTTTCTTTTTGACTAGGCTCACAATATCCCGTGTTATCCAAGCTTCCCGAAACTTGCCAAACTTGTCTTTCTTCCTCACAGGAACATGCTGGTCCTGGATTCTAATCAGCTGACGTTTGAAAGACTCCCACATGTCAGATGTCGATTTACCCTCAAACAGCCGCCCCCAATCTAAATTCTTCAGTTCTTGCCTAATATTGTTATAATTAGCCTTCCCCCAATTTAGCACCTTCACCCGAGGACTACTCTTATCCTTATCCACAAGTACTTTAAAACTTATGGAATTATGGTCACTGTTCCCGAAATGCTCCCCTACTGAAACTTCGACCACCTGGCCAGGCTCATTCCCCACTACCAGGTCCAGAATGGCCCCATCCCTAGTTGGACTATCTACATACTGTTTCAAGAAGCCCTCCTGGATGCTCCTCACAAATTCTGCCCATCCAAGCCCCTAGCACTAAGTGAGTCCCAATCAATATTGGGGAAGTTAAAATCACCCACCACTACAACCCTGTTACCTTTACATCTTTCCAAAATCTGTCTACATATCTGCTCCTCTACCTCCCACTGGCTGTTGGGAGGCCTGTAGTAAACCCCCAACATCGTGACTGCACCCTTCCTATTCCTGAGCTCCACCCATATTGCCTCGCTGCATGACCCCTCTGAGGTGTTCTCCCGCAGTACAGCTGTGATATTCTCCTTAACCAGTAATGCAACTCCCCCACCCCTTTTACATCCCCCTCTATCCCGCCTGAAGCTTCTAAAGCCTGGAACATTTAGCTGCCAATCCTGCCCTTCCCTCAACCAAGTCTCTGTAATAGCAACAACATCATATTTCCAAGTACTAATCCAAGCTCTAAGTTCATCTGCCTTACCTGTTATACTTCTCGCATTGAAACAAATGCACTTCAGACCACCAGTCCCACTGTGCTCAGCAACATCTCCCTGCCTGCTCTTCCTCTTAGTCCTACTGGCTTTATTTACTATGTCCTCCTCATTTACTTCACTAGCTGTCCTACTGCTCTGGTTCCCACCCCCCTGCCACACTAGTTTAAACCCTCCCGAGTGACGCTAGCAAACCTTGCAGCCAGGATATTAGTGCCCTTCCAGTTTAGATGCAACCCGTCCTTCTTGTACAAGTCCCATCTGTCCCTGAAGAGATCCCAATGGTCCAGATATCTGAAACCCTCCCTTCTACACCAGCTGCTCAGCCACGTGTTTAGCTGCACTATCTTCCTATTTCTAGCCTCACTGGCACGTGGCACAGGGAGTAATCCCGAGATTACAACCCTAGAGGTCCTGTTTTTTAACTTACTACCTAACTCCCTAAACTCCCCTGCAGGACCTCACACTCTTCCTGCCTATGTCATTGGTAACGATGTGTACCACAACCTCTGGCTGTTCACCCTCCCCCTTCAGAATGCCCTCTGTCCGTTCAGAGACATCCTTGACCCTGGCACCAGGGAGGCAACATACCTTCCTGGAGTCTCTTTCACATCCACAGAAGCGCCTGCCTGTGCCCCTGACTATAGAGTCCCTTATAACTATTGCTCTTCTGCACTTTGTCCCTCCCTGCTGAACAACAGTGCCAACCGTGAGGATTGCTCTCGGGGAACACAATGAGGATTACTCTCGGGGAACAGTGAGGATTACTCTCAGGGAACACATTGAGGATTACTCTCGGGTAATATGCTGATGATTACTCTCGCGTGACCCAGCGAGGATTACTGTCTGGGATTCCAGTGAGGATTACTCTCATGAAACACACTAAAGGTTACTCTCAGGGAACACAGCGAGGATTACTCTAGGGTAACAGTGAGGATTACTCTTGGGTAACATACTGAGGATTACTCTCGGGGACACCCTGAGGATTATTCTCGGAGAACACAGTGAGGATTACTCTCGGGTAACACACAGTGAGGATTACTCTTGCGGAACCTAGCGAGGATTTCTCTCGGGTAACACGCTGAGGATTACTCTCAGGGAACGCAGTGAGGATTATTCTCGGAGAACACAGTGAGGATTACTCCTAGGTGCTACTGGTTAAAGCAGTGTTTGGAAGGAAATATTTAGAGTGTCCACCATGGCTCAGTTCATAGCACATTCACCTCTGAGTCTGAAAGACCCCGTTCACATCGAAGACAAACCATAATCCAAGCTTAAGATCCCAGTGCATTACTGAGGGAGTGCTGCACTGTTGGGGTGCTGTCTTTTGGATTAGCCATTAAACTGAGGGTCCGTCTGCCCTCTCAGGTGCATGTAAAAGATCCCAAGGCATTAAGAAATGCAGGAGTGCTCTCCCAATGCCTTGGCCTCTATTCATCCCTCAACCAACATCACTAAAAAAAGTAGATGATCTGATTATTATCAGATTTCTGTTTGTGGGAGCTTGCTATGCACAGATTGGCTGCCACATTTCCCATAGTACAGCAGTGTCTACACTAGTAAAGTACTTTGTTGCCTGTAAAGTGCTTCTGGATGTCCTGGGGTAATGAAAGGCTCTATAGCAATGCAAGTTCTTTCTTTATGTGGAGTTTTCATTTTGAGCCAAGATCCAGTTTACCTTCTCCTCTCACCTACAGGGCCCCTGGATACTGACATGCAGAAGCAAGCTAGGTCAGAGACCGCAGACCCCGAGTTGCGTCAGACCTTCACATCTATGCATCAGGAAGGCCAGCTCATTGATTGTCATGAATCCGCCAGGAAGCTGCTGAACATCGTAGCTCGAGATGAGTTTGAGTCCGGCTCACACATCGATTACTACGACCAGTAACCCTGGGAACGCTCGCTGCTGGCGTGACTCACAGTGTAACGGTGCTGACTGTGAGCAAATCCAGTGTTTATACTTGTTCCCAAACAAGGACTCTGATCTGATTGATGGAGCTTTGACTCCAGTGTTGATCTCTGCTGGGTAAACTCTGCTATCTCTCCACTATGCAAACGAGGCAGCCAATCTCTCACCACATCACAACCAACCAGCAAGCTCAACAAAACATATCACCTGCTGCCTGGGGATTTCAGCAAATGGCCCTCTCACTCTAAGAAAGGAAATTCAAACCAAAAGAGTTTGTGAATTTGTCTCTCTCTCTTTATGTCTGCTTGTTTCTGTCTGTCTCTTTTGTCTCCCTGTATTGTGAGTGAAAGTGTGTGTGTGTATGAGAGCAAGTGTGAGGGTGAGAGTGAGTGTGAGGGTGTGTGTGTGTATATGTGATTGTGAGTGTGTGCGTATTGTGTGTGTGAGCGTGTAATGTGAGTGTGTGTGCGTAATGTGATTATGAGTGTGTGAGTGTTTGTTGTGAGTGTATGTGTGTGTGTATTGTGAGTGTGTGTGTTATGTGAGTGTGTGCGTTATTTGAGTGTGTGAGTATTGTGAGTGTGTGTATTGTGAGTGTGTGTGTATGTGTGTATTGTGAGTGTGTGTGTGTATTGTGAGTGTGTGTGTATTGTGAGTGTGTGTGTTATTTGAGTGTGTGAGTATTGTGAGTGTGTGTGTATATGTGTGTGAATCTCTCCCAGTGTGTGTCTCTCACACCATTGACCTCTTTCTTTCTCTTAATTTATGTCTCTCTCTCTTTCAGTGTCTCTGGAACTTGCTCTCTCTATTGATCTCTTTCTCTGTCTTTCTATCTCTTTAATTAGATCTCTTTTTATCCTCTTACTGTGTGATATTTATCCCTCAGTCAACAGCACTGAAAGAGATGATTTGGCCGTCATCACGTAGCTGTTTGTGGGATCTTGCTGTGTGAAATTTGGCTATCATGTTTCCTACATTGTAACATTGACTGCAATTCAAAATGTACTTCATTCCTTGTAAAGCCCTTTGGGACATTCTGAGGAGGTGAAAGGCACTGTGGAAATACAAGTCTTTCATTACCTGTCATGTGCCAGCTGTTGTATCGTTCAAATACTGTTCAAACATAGTAAATCTGAGAGTATTAGCATCACTGACAAGTTCTGTCCTTATTGAACAGCCATTCGTTCAGGACTGGACCAGGGATGAAGAGAGTGAGACAGAAGTTGGGTTAAATCTAGAAGTCATGGGCAGATGTGGTCAAGTTTGGACTTTAATGATGTCCATTTTGGGAGGAAGGAGAGACCAAGTCAGCCAACCATCTTGCACCATCTATCATCTCTGAGATTATCCAGAACTCTGCTCCCTGTGTCCTAACTCACACCAAATCCCATTCATCTATCACCCCCTGTGCTCGTTGACCTGCATTGGCTTCCGGTCCGGCAACACCTTAATTCCAAAATTCTCATCCTTGCTTTCAAAACCCTCCATGGCCTCACCCCTCCCTATCCCTATAACCTCCTCCAGCCCTGCATCCCTCCAAGATAGCTGTACTCCTCCAATTCCAGCCTCTACAGCATTCTCAATTTCCTTCACGTTGCCTGGGTGCCTTCAGCTGACTAGATCATTAGCTCTGGAGTTCCCTTGCTAAATCTCTCCCCCCTCCTTTAACAGGCTCTTTACACCTACTGCTTTGATCAGGATTCTGGTCACATGTACTAATATGTGCCTCAGTGCCAGGTTTTGTTTGATAATCACTTGTGAAGCATCTGGTGATGTTTTAGTACATTAAAGGCACTATATAAATGAAAGTTGCTTCCATTGATGACCAGGACAATGGTGTTGGTGGCAAGATCAGCAGCTATGCAGAAATGCGAAAATTTGATGACATGTTAAAACTAGAGTACAATCTGCTGCCAAAAACTGGCAAATGGCAGTGAACTGAGATAAATACAGTGACATACATATAGCTAGAACCAACACAGAATATACTTACAGGGAATGATACTGAAAGTGAAAATGTAGAGAAGCCAAGCAGGACTGATTTTCTTTATCCAGAAGTGAAGGCAGGTTTGGAGGTAGGCATCTCTGTCTACCAGCATGTGCTCGCCTCCGGCCTATTTTCAGAGAGGTGGCTTCAGTGGGGTGACGGTGGCTGGAGCCTTTAGAGGGCAGGTGGGGGTGGGGGTGGGGGGTAGGGGACCCAGAGGAGCATCCTGCAAAGCACTCCAGTTTGGATCTGCTGGACTGAGAGAGCCACAATCGCAACTGCAGGTGATCCTGTGGAGGGGTTCCCCTTCTGCTCTGATGGCCTTGCAGCAGTGGCCATGGTTTATTTTGTACCATTCACAAGTCTTCAGAGGTGTCTCTATCTTGAGGTGTCCTTATGGGCCCCCACCTACAGGGTCAGCACCCCTCACTCCTGGAGCCCAGAGCCTTGGGCTCTGCCATTGGCCCGCCCGGCTGCGGAGCCTGCCCGCTTTTCTTAATTGAACGCCTCCTCAAAAATCTCCTGCCGGGTCCAGCCATGGCCACTTGCGGGTTCCCAACCCAGAATTCAGCTCAGTGTCGGGTTTGGGAGCCTGAAACTGAAATTCAGCTCAGGGTTCTTGTAATAGATCCATTCAATGCAAGTCAAAGGACATCATTTCCGTCCTTATCTCGGGTCCAAGTGTAGACTGTATCTGGAGTACAGTGTCCAGTTTTGGTCCCCAACATGGTGAGTAATAAAATGGCCTTGAGAAAGATTCAGAGGAGTGACAGAAGAATGATGCTGAGCTTAAAGAGCCTTATTTACTTAGATAGGCTGAAAGAACTAGGTTTATTACCTTACAGCAGTGTGGACTTAGAGGTGACTTGATAGAAGTCTATAAAATATGAAAGGGCTGGACAACGTGCATAGCAATAGATTATTCCAGTTTGATGGATTTGGGAAGACCAGTTGATAGGAGTTTACACTGTGTAAGAGTGGGAACAGACTGCATGTCGGGCTGTTCCTCTTTATCCAGCGAGGAGTGAGTCTCTGCCGACTGGTATGCTGGGAACTGACTCTCTGTAACCCTTCAACACGGAACTGGACTGGCTCCTGCCACATCATATAGAAAAGTAAGTGGTTAACAGTTAACCCAAAAATTGCAACAGAACAGGTAGGAACACACACCAGCAGGTGGATTTTCTGAAATCACAAAGTGACAGCCTTGCTCGCTGGGAGAGAAAGTGAGAGACTCTTCCAAAAAAATTACAATCCATTAAAACCAGCTTGCAGTAGCTGAGCATCAGAAGTGAGCCAATGGGTTTCCAGTATTTCGAGATGAACAAAGAACAGTACAGCACAGACACAGGCCATTCGGCCCTCCAAGCCTGCGCCGATCTTGACGCCTGCCTAAACTAAAACCTTCTGCACTTCCGGGGACGGTGTCCCTCTATTCCCATCCTATTCATGTATTTGTCAAGATGCCTCTTAAACGTCGCTATCGTACCTGCTTCCACCACCTCCCCCGGCAGCAAGTTCCAGGCACTCACCAACCTCTGTGTAAAGAACTTGCCTCGCATATCCCCTCTAAACTTTGCCCCTCGCACCTTAAACCTATGTCCCCTAGTAACTGACTCTTCCACCCTGGGAAAAAGCTTCTGACTATCCACTCTGTCCATGCCGCTCATAACTTTGTAAACCTCTATCATGTCACCCCTCCACCTCCGTCGTTCCAGTGAAAACAATCCAAGTTTATCCAACCTCTCCTCATAGCTAATGCCCTCCAGACCAAGCAACATCCTGGTAAACCTCTTCTGTACCCTCTCCAAAGCCTCCACGTCCTTCTGGTAGTGTGGCGACCAGAATTGCACGCAATATTCTAAGTGTGGCCTAACTAAGGTTCTGTACAGCTGCAACATGATTTGCCAATTTTTATACTCTATGCCCTGACCGATGAAGGCAAGCGTGCCGTATGCCTTCTTGACTACCTTATCCACCTGCGTTGCCACTTTCAGTGACCTATGGACATGCATGCCCAGATCTCTCTGCCTGTCAATACTCCTAAGGGTTCTGCCATTTACTGTATACTTCCCACCTGCATTAGACCTTCCAAAATGTATTACCTCACATTTGTCCTGATTAAACTCCATCTGCCATTTCTCCGCCCAAGTCTCCAACCGACCTATATACTGCTGTATCCTCTGACAATCCTCATCACTATTCGCAACTCCACCAACCTTTGTGTCGTCTGCAAACTTACTAATCAGACCAGCTACATTTTCCTCCAAATCATTTATATATACTACAAACAGCAAAGATCCCAGCACTGATCCCTGTGGAACACCACGAGTCACATCCCTCCATTCAGAAAAGCACCCTTCCACTGCTACCCTCTCTTCTATGACTGAGCCAGTTCTGTATCCATCTTGCCAGCTCACCTCTGATCCCGTGTGACTTCACCTTTTGCACCAGTCTGCCATGCGGGACCTTGTCAAAGGCTTTACTAAAGTCCATATAGACAACATCCACCGCCCTTCCCTCATCAATCATCTTCGTCACTTCCTCAAAAAACTCAATCAAATTAGAGAGACACGACCTCCCCTTCACAAAACCATGCTGCCTCTCACTAATAAGTTCGTTTGTTTCCAAATGGGAGTAAATCCTGTCCCGAAGAATCCTCTCTAATAATTTCCCTACCACTGACGTAAGGCTCACCGGCCTATAATTTCCTGGATTATCCTTGCCACCCTTCTTAAACAAAGGAACAACATTGGCTATTCTCCAGTCCTCTGGGACCTCACCTGTAGCCAATGAGGATGCAAAAATTTCTGTCAAGGCCCCAGCAATTTCTTCCCTTGCCTCCCTCAGTATTCTGGGGTAGATCCCATCAGGCCCTGGGGACTTATCTACTTTAATGCTTTGCAAGATACCCAACACCTCCTCCTTTTTGATAATGAGATGACTGAGACTATCTGCACTCCCTTCCCTAGGCTCATCATCCACCAAGTCCTTCTCTTTGATGAATACTGATGCAAAGTTCTCATTTAGTACCTCGCCCATTTCTTCTGGCTCCACACATAGATTCCCTTCTCTGTCCTTGAGTGGGCCAACCCTTTCCCTGGTTACCCTCTTGCTCTTTATATACGTATAATCCTGTTTGCCAATGACTTTTCATGACCCCTTTTAGCCCTCCTGGCTCCTTGCTTAAGTTCCTTCCTACTGTCTTTATATTCCTCAAGGGATTCATCTGTTCCTAGCCTTCCAGCCCTTACGAATGCTTCCTTTTTCTTTTTGACTCGGCCCACAATATCCCACGTTATCCAAGGTTCCCGAAACTTGCCAAACTTATCCTTCTTCCTCACAGGAACATGCTGGTCCTGGATTCTAATCAACTGACGTTTGAAAGACTCCCACATGTCAGATGCTGATTTACCCTCAAACAGCCGCCCCCAATCTAAATTCTTCAGTTCTTGCCTAATATTGTTATAATTAGCCTTCCCCCAATTTAGCACCTTCACCCGAGGACTACTCTTATCCTTATCCACAAGTACCTTACAACTTATGGAATTATGGTCACTGTTCCTGAAATGCTCCCCTACTGAAACTTCGACCACCTGGCCGGGCTCATTCCCCAATACCAGGTCCAGTGCGGCCCCATCTCTAGTTGGACTATCTACATACTGTTTCAAGAAGCCCTCCTGGATGCTCCTTACAAATTCTGCCCCATCCAAGCACTAAGTGAGTCCCAGTCAATATTGGGGAAGTTAAAATCACCCACCACTACAACCCTGTTCCCTTTACATCGTTCCAAAAATGAAATTTTGACTTTCCTTTTGTCTTGCAGATGTTGCTGAGCAGGAACTGAGAGAGTGGAACTATTGGCCAATGGTGGATGCTTTCAGCTTCATTACCTATAATGAACACATGAGAACGGGTGAAAATATCGGAACGTTTCAGGATGAGAAAAGGCCCTTCAGTCTTTCATCCATTCCAAAGCTAGATAAGGTGGTTCAGGCAGCAGACGGATACTTTCCTCTGGTAACCGAGATATAGAATATAAAAGAGGTTATGCTCGAACTCTATAAAAGAGGAGTTAGACCACAGCTAGAGTCCTGTGTACAGTTCTGGTCACCACATTAAAAGAAAAATGTGATTCCACTAGAAGATTATAGACGAGATTTCCGAGGATGTTGCCAGGAATTGAGAATTTTATCTATGCAGAAAGATTGGATCGGCTAGGGTTGTTTTCTTTAAAACGGAGGAGGCTGAGGGGAGATTTGATTGTGCAGTATAAAATTATGAGTGGCCAAACAGAGAGGCCAATAACCAAGAGTCATAGAGTTAAAGTAATTGGTAGAGGTTGAGAAGTAATTTTTTTACACAATGGGTGGTGGGGGTCTGGAACTCACTGCCTGAAAAGCTGGTGGAGGCAGAAACCCTCATCACATCTGAAAAAACACTTGGATATGCGGTTTAGGGCTGGACAAGGTAACCTACAGGGCTACGGATCAAGACTGGAAGGTGGAATTAGACGAGATAGTGAGCTGGGGGGAGTGGAATGAGAGCAGAAGTGTGTGAAATAGAACGAACACGATCGAGAACCCTGCCAACCATGTTTGGGGAGATTCCTCAGTTGAGGAAAAAGGAAGACTTATCAGAAATGATGGTATGGAAGGTTGCATCATCAGAACAAATGTGACAGAGATGGAGAAAATGGGAGAATGGCATAGAGTTCTTACAGGAAGCAGGGTGTGAGGAAGTGTAGTCAAGATGGGGGAGTCAGTCAGTTTAGCTGGTTGATACAAATGGAGGCAGAGAAGTCAAGGAAGGGAAGGGACGTGTCAGAGATAGACCATGTGAAGGTGAGAGAAGGGTGGTAATTGGAAGCAAAGTTGATTAATTTTTCCAGTTTGGGTCGAGAGCAGGAAATGGCACCAATGCAATTATCAATGTACTCGAAAAAGGGATGAGAGGGGACCTGAGTAGGACTGGAAGAGACTGGCAAGAGGAGAAAAAATAGAGTTGAGACAGAAAGAAAGACGGGAACAGGCTGAACCTTATGGGATGGCATGGAGTCATGGCAACAGCACGAGAAGTGTGTGCCTTTTCCGCTTGTGTGTTAGGCAGCCAGCCATGTGCGACATCACAACAGCTGGCCAATTAAGGAACACGAGGTGCAGTGGCTGGCCAATTAAGGCATGCGAGCTGTCCTATCCCGAGCCTGAGGCGACAACATGGGCGGTGAGGTTGGTGTCAGCTGATACCATGGCAGGTGCTGGCACTATATATTTAAAGGGCTGCCAGCCTTGCATTCGTTTTGCCTTGCTTTGGGTTGTGCTGTTCCTGGTGCCTTGAATTATTCAGCTAAAGCTGCCTTGAACCAATCAACTAAAGCTGCCTTGAACCAATCAACTAAAGCTGCCTTGAACCAATCAGCTACTGCTACCTTGAACCAATCAGCTAAAGCTGCCTTGAACCAATCAGCTAAAGCTGCCTTGAACCAATCAGCTACTGCTACCTTGAACCAATCAGCTACTGCTACCTTGAACCAATCAGATAAAGCTGCCTGAACTAATCAGCTACTGCTGCTACTCTCCTCACTGAAGACTCAAACCAACCGAGAAGCTCACCATAAGGCAACACCAACAATAGCAGAAGGAAGACCCTGGTTGGTCCAGTTGTTCAGCGATGCCTCCCTGCAGGTTCTCCTCCAGGTTACAAGGCCAAGACAGGAGGTCCTATTCCCCGCGGATGGGAGGAAGAGAGAGCCCCGCCTAACCAGGCAAGCATGGATGGCGATCACAGAGGAGGTCAGCAGCTATGGGGTCACCCCGCCGAAGCTGGATACAGTGCCGCAAGTGCATCAATGACCTCATTTGGTGCCCCCACGTGAGTACTCCATATCTCCATATCTGTGGTAACGTGAGGGGGTTCACTTGGCGCAGAGGGAGTGGCCGTCCAGTCAGTGGCAAATGGTGAGGTGGCAGCATATCCTGTCAGAGGCATGGCTGTCTTTTGGTGGGAAGCACCCATCTGTCATTGCTGACCACAAGGCCATGAATGCAAGTGCCATTTGTGAGTCCTCATCCTGGACTGCTAGGCCCCCACCAGCATAGGTGTTGTGCTTGTCTCCATGGGGAAACTAACAGTCAGTCTTCCTCTTTGTGCTTGCAGGAAAAGATGGCACATCACAACAGAGAGCGGACCAAGCCTGGGGGAGAGGTGCTGTACCTCCACATCCTGACCCCCAGGTAGGAGGAGGCCTTGGAGTTGGAAGGCCACCAGGGCGGCCGTGCAATTGCTGATGGCCAGACAGGAGTGCCAAGCACAGAGGGTGAGTTAACGAGGGTGCATCTGGTACACAAGGCTATGTACCCATGTGACCAATGCTGGACACATGGAGCTTCACAGCAAGTATGGTTTGGATGAGGAACTGGGAACTGGGATGAGGAAATGGGAAGCCCTTAACCCTTATATGTTTATGTTCTTTCATGCAGGCCAGCGTCAAGCCGAGGTAAGAAGAGGTCGAGAGACCAGTCAGCCACTTCTGAGGAGGAGTTGGGATCCTCAGAGGGTACAGCATCACATCATACCCCTGTTCCCTCCACCAGCACAGATACCTTCACGATGGTGGGTATGCATTCATGATTAGATTCAGCGTCACAAATTGGTGAGCACACCACGGATGCTCAAGCAGCAGACGGAGGCTGTAACAGCCGAGGCCACTGACAGTTGGAGGGCTGTGGGAGGCCAGGCCCATGCTGAGCCCCAGGCTGATGACATCCCTGTGGAGTTGGCTGCAACGTGCCAACTGCTGCAGCTGCAGTGAGAGGTGATGAACATCTGGCGGAGTTTCCAGAGGTTATGTGCAGACCCATGCGTGAGCGATGGAGGAGTCCATCCAGGTCATGAGTTCTGCCATCTCTCTGATGGGTGCACGCTTGGCTTCCTCCATTGAGAGATTGGCTCAGTGGATTCCAGAGATGTGCACAGAGCTGCATACCATCACCTTATCCATGAGCTCAATGCAGCAGTCGCAAGGCGAGAGAGGGACGAGGTGCCTGAAGTCTCCACCAGCTCCCTTTCCTTCGCAGGTTAGCAGGGAGCTGCAAGTGCACCTTGCAAGGGAGGAGCAGCTGCTTTCTGCTTCTGGGGACTCCTCACAAAGCGCCTCTAGTGTAGACAGCAGCTCCACAGCCCCTCTGCCAGTGGCACCATCACCTCAAAAAGCCGCGATGACAGAGGAGGATCCTGCACCTGTGAAGGAACCCCTCAGCATGCCGGAGCCCCCCAGACTTCAGGCAGCTAGAGGATGGCCATCAAAAGTCTTGTCATGGGGCAGTATGGTCAGCAGCCTGCCTGTACCTCAGCTGTAAGCGCAGGGGGAACACCTTGTAGGAGCACACATAAGGGAGTTAGGAAGAGCACTTAGCTGCATCTGGGGTTCACGGGTATTCAGATGATGCAGATGTAAAGCCTCATTTCTGTTGTGCTGCTCAGTAAGTCTTTCACTCACTCTTCCTGCTTCTCATTCCGATTCTTGCTGTCCAGTGAGATCTCATTTGCAGCCTTACTCCCTCAATGGGCTGGAGAGGATGGAATGAGCCGCTCCTCAGTGTTGCCATTGTGCGATGTGCACCTGGGCACTGGACGATGGTGTGCAAAATGAGGGAGGTGACAGCAGGCCTGGTTAAAGGAAAGGTTTATTGGAATGTTTCTGAAATGGCAGAAGGCTCACAGGGAATGTCTATGTAGCAGGTACGATAGCGATGTTTAAGAGGCATCTTGACAAATACATGAATAGAATGGGAATAGAAGGATACGGTCCCCGGAAGCGCAGAAGGTTTTAGTTTAGGCAGGCATCAAGATCGGCGCAGGCTTGGAGGGCCGAATGGCCTGTTCCTGTGCTGTACTGTTCTTTGTTCATTGTTCTCTTTGTACGGCCTTCTGAGCCTCCCTTGCACTTAGCTCATTGCACCTCGATTGTGGTCCAAGGGGTCTCTCATCTTGCATCAGATGATCAGCAGGCTACTGCACATCCTCATCGTCGGACGAAGCATCACAATCAACGGTGTCCTTATTATTCAAAGCCTCCCCCCCTCTGCAGTGCAAGGCTGTGCAGTACACAGCAGATCAGCACAATAAGCCCTTGCTGGGGCATAGTGAGGTGCTGTAGCGCATCGATTGAGGAACCTGGATCGCATCTTCACAAACCCAATGGCCTGCTCGATAGTTGCTCGGGCTGACCCGTAGTAGATGTTGTACCTCTCCTCCACACCCGTACATGGGTTCCTTGCAGCTATGAGTAGCTATGTCTTTCGTGGGTAGTCCTTGTCTCCAAGTGACCATCCCTGAAGGGTTACAAAGGTCCTGAAGAGTTGTGGGACCTAGGCCTGCCAAAATACTGCTTCCCGGCAATTCTGCCCACACCTGTAAAATCCACTTTGGTGGTCACTGACCTGTTGGACATTGAGTGAGTGGAAGCCCCTCCTGTTGAGGAAGGCTGTTGGCTGATATATGAGCCTTGGTGGCCATTTGCAATCAGTTGATCACATCTTGGACCTGGGTGAATCCAGCAATGGCCCCGAACCCAATGGACCTCGGCGCCTGACCTTCTGGATTGGTGCGGTAGTGCATGTAGTCGCTGGCCCTCTTGAACAGGGCATTGGTCACCTTCCTGATGCAGCGATGTGCTGCTGCCTAGGAGACCCCAGACGTGTCCCCAGTGGATCCCTGGAAAGATTTGGAGGTGTAAAGGTTGAGTGCCACAGTGATCTTCAGGCCACTGGCATTGTGTGTCCACCAATCCCCATGGGTTCTCAGCTCGTCCTGCAGCCTGGTGCAGAGATCAGTGACGGATTCCCTGGAGAGCTGCAATCTTCACTGACACTGCCGCTCTCACCGGAAGACAGGAGCGGCGGCGGCTGGCGGACCTGGGCGGAAGCTGATCTGGAGTGGGTGCTGTAAAAGAGAGTGCGAGGCTCGAGGCCCTCACTTACCCGAAGACAGGAGCGGTGGCGGCTGGCGGACCTGCTCTCTCTCTCTCTCTCTCAGCACGCGCTGAGACTCGAAAAAAAACTTTGTGACATCACGGGAATTCTGCAAGGTGATTGGTTGGGTGAGTAGCAGCTGTTCGTGCATTTAAATAGCTTAAAACAATAAGGGGAAAGCTTTTTTTTGTTGAAAAAAACCTCTGGTGATAAGGTGAGTACTACTAAAGTTTTATTTAAAATTCAGTGTAACTTATTAAGGACTTTAGACTGTAGTGGGTAGAACAAGGCCCCTAGTGTAATTAGTATTTTTTAATTAAGGGAGTAACTAATTAATCTAAGGGTAAGTCATAACAGGAGAGCTCAGTCCCTTGATGTGCTCCTCCTGTGTTATGTGGGAAATCAGGGACGCTTCCAGTGTCCCTGACGACCATGTGTGCAGGTAGTGTATCCAGCTGCAGCTACTGGCTACCCGCATTACGGAGCTGGAGCTGCGGGTGGATTCACTGTGGAGCATCCGCGATGCTGAGGACGTTGTGGCTAGCATGTTTAGTGAGGTTTAGCAAAGGCAGAAAAGGGATGGGTGACCACCAGGTGGAGTACTCGGCACAGGCAGTGTGCTGGAGTCCCCTATGGCCATCCCCCTCTCAAACAGATATACCACTTTGGATACTGTTGGGGGGTTGGCCTCCCAGGGGAAAGCAGCAACAGCCAAGTTCGTGGCACCATGGATGGCTCTGCTGCACAGGAGGGGGTGAAAGAGTGGGAGAGCCATACTGATAATGGATTCAATCGTAAAGGGAACAGACAGGCATTTCTGTGGCTGCAAACGAGCCTCCAGGATGGTATTTTGCCTCCCTGTGCTAGGGTCAAGGATGTCTCGGAGCGGCTGCAGGACATTCTGAGGGGAGAGGGTGGACAGTCAGAGGTCGTGGTTCACATTGGTACCAACGTCATAGGTAGAAAGAGGGATGAGGTCCTGCAACAAGAATTTGGGGAGCGAGGTCGCAAATTAAAGAGCAGGACCTCAAAGGTTGTAATCTCTGGATTACTCCCAGTGCCACGTGCTAGTGAGTATAGGAATAGGAGGATAGAGCAGATGAATACATGGCTGAAGAGATGGTGCAGGAGGGAGGGCTTTAGTTTCCTGGATCACTGGGTCTGTTTCTGGAGAAGTTGGGACCTGTACAAGTTGGACGGGTTGCACCTGAACCGGAACGAGACCAACATCCTTACTGGGAGGTTTGCTAGTGCTGTTGTGGGGGGGGGAGGTGAGGATGGGGGGGGGGTTTAAACTAATTTGGCAGGGGGATGGGATACAGAATGGAGTTACAGTAGGGGGTGATGCACAGCCAAATAGCGAAGAGAAACTGAGTCAGTCTGGAAGGCAGAGCAAATATAGACCTGTTAACGTACAAGTAAAAAATGCAAGGCAGGATTATTTTTTTATTCATTAATGGGATGTGGGCGTCAGTGGCTAGGCCAGCATTTATTGCCCATCCCTAATTGCCCTTGAGAAGGTGGTGGTGAGCTACCTTCTTAAACTGCTGCAGTCCATCTGAGGTAGGTACACCCACAGTGCTGTTAGGAAGTTCCAAGATTTTGACCCAGCGACAGTGAAGGAACGGCGATATAGTTCCAAGTCAGGATGGTGTGTGACTTGGACAGGAACTTGCAGGTGGTGGGGTTCCCATGCATCTTGTCCTTCGAGGTGGTAAAGGTCACGGGTTTGGAAGGTGCTGTCGAAGGGACCTTGGTGCATTTCTGAGTATGTTGCATATACTTTAATGCAAGGAGTCTTACTAATAAGGCAGATGAATTGAGGGAATAAAAACAAGAAATGCTGGAAATACTCAGCAGGTCTGGCAGCATCTGTGGAGAGAGAAGCAGAGTTAACGTTTCGGGTCAGTGACCCTTCATCGGAACTGGCAAATATTAGAAATGTCAAAGGTTATAAGCAAGTAAAGCGGGGGTGGGGCAAGAGATAACAAAGAAGGTGTAGATTGGACAAGGCCACAGAATAGCTGACCAGAAGGTCATGGAGTAAAGGCAAACAATATGTTAATGGTGTGTTGAAAGACAAAGCTTTAGTACAGCTAGGGTGTTAACGGACAGAAAATTGAACAGCAGCAAGTACAGACATGTAAAGAAGCCAAGATGAATTGAGGGCATTGATTAGCACATGTCATTATGATATGATTGCTATCACAGAGACATGGCTGAGGGAGGGGCAGGACTGGCAACTCAATATTCCAGGGTGTAGAATCTTCAGGCGTGATAGGGGAGGGGATAAAAGAGGAGGTGGCATTGCACTGTTGATTAAGGAGTCAAGTACTGCAATAAGGAGGGATGATATCTTAGAAGGTACCTCAAATGAGGCCATATGGGTGGAACTTAAGAACAAAAAGGGGGCAATCACTTGGCTGGGCGTGTACTACAGACTCCAAACAGTCAGGGAGAGATAGAGGAGCAGATATGTAGGCAAATCTCAGAGAGGTGTAAAAATAATAGGGTAGTAATAGTAGGGGATTTCAACTTACCCAATATCAACTGGGATAGTCTTAGTGCAAAAGGCTTCAACGGGGAGGAATTCTTAAAATGCATACAGGAGAGCTTTTTGAGCCAGTACGTAGAAAGTCTTACAAGAGAAGGGGCAGTACTGGACCTAGTCCTAGGGAATGAAGCTGGACAAGTGGTAGAAGTATCAGTGGGGGAGCATTTCGGGGAGAGTGACCATAACTCTGTAAGATTTAAGGTAGTTATATAAAAGGACAAAGTCGGGCCAGAAATAAAGGTACTGAATTGGGGGAAGGCCGATTTCAATATGATAAAACAGGATCTGGCCAGAGTGGACTGGGAGCAGCTACTTTTAGGAAAGTCTACATCAGGCTAGTGGGAGGCATTCGAAGAGGAAATAGTGAGGGTTCAGAGCCAACATGTACCCGTTAAGGTGAAGGGTAGGACCAACAAGTCCAGGGAACCCTGGATGCCAAGGGATATAGACTATTGGATCAGGATAAAAAGGGAGGCTTATGGCAGATTCGGAGCACTGAAAACAGCAGAGGCACTAGAGGACTATAGAAAGTGTAGGAGGTACTTAAAAAAGTAATTAGGAGAGCGAAGAGGGGACATGAAAAAACACTGGCGGTCAATATAAAGGAAAATCCTAAGGTGTTTTATAAGTATATCAAGGGCAAGAGTATAACTAGGGAAAGAGTAGAGCCCATTAGGGACCAAAGTAGCAATCTGTGTGTGGAGCCAGAGTATGTAGATGAGGTTTTAAATGATTACTTTTCATCTGTGTTCACTATGGAGAACGACGATGTAGGTGTAGAGTTCAGGGAGGGGAATTGCTATCTACTTGAACATATTTCATTGAAAGAGAGGAAGTATTAGCTGTTTTAGCGGGCTTAAAAGTAGATAAATCCCCAGACCCAGATGAGATATATCCCAGGCTATTATGTGAGGCAAGAGAGGAGATAGCAGGGGCTCTGACACTAATTTTCAAATCCTCTCTGGCCACAGGAGAGGTACCAAAGGACTGGAGGACAGCGAATGTGGTACCATTATTCAAGAAGGGTAGCAAGGATAGACCAGGTAATTACAGTGAGTCTCACATCAGTGGTAGGGAAACTATTGGGAAAAATTCTGAGGGACAGGATTAATCTCCACTTGGAGAGGCAGGGATTAATCAGGGATAGTCAGCATGGCTTTGTCAGGGGGAGATCGTGTCTAACTAACTTGATTGAATTTTTCTGAGGAGGTGACTGATGAGGGTAAAGCAGTTGATGTAGTCTACATAGACTTCAGTAAGGCTTTTGAAAAGGTCCCGCATGGGAGATTGGTTAAGAAGGTGAGAACCCATGGGATCCAGGGAAATTTGGCAAATTGCATCCAAAATTGGATTAGTGGCAGGAGGCAGAGGGTGATGGTCGAGGGTTGTTTTTGCGAGTGGAAGCCTGTGACCAGTGGTGTACCACAGGGATCGGTGCTGCGACCCTTGCTGTTTGTAGTGTACATTAATGATTTAGACATGAATGTTGGAGGTATGATCAGTAAGTTCGCAGATGATATGAAAATTGGTGGTCTCGTAAATAGTGAGGAGGAAAGCCTTAGATTACAGGACGATATAGATGGGCTGGTAAGATGGGCAGAGCAGTGGCAAATGGAATTTAATCCTGAGAAGTGTGAGGTGATGCATTTGGGAGGACTAACAAGGCAAGGGTATATACAATGAATGGTAGGACCCAAGGACCTTGGTGTACTTGCCCATAGATCACTGAAGGCAGCAGCACAGGTAGATAAGGTGGTTAGGAAGGCATATGGGATACTTGCCTTTATTAGCCGAGGCATAGCATATAAGAGCAGGGAGGTTATGATGGAGCTGTATAAAACGCTAGTTAGGCCACAGCTGGAGTACTGTGAACAGTTCTGGGCACCACACTATAGGAAGGATGTGATTGCACTGGGGAGGGTGCAGAGGAGATTCACCAGGATGTTGCCTGGGCTGGAGCATTTCAGCTATGAAGAGAGACTGAAAAGGCTAGGGTTGTTTTCCTTAGAACAGAGAAGGATGAGGGGGGTCATGATTGAAGTATACAAAATTATGAGGGGCATTGATAGGTTAGATGGGAAGTGATTTTTTCCCTTAGTGGAGGGGTCAATAACCAGGGGGCATAGATTTAAGGTAAGATGCAGGAGGGGGTTTGAGGAAAAGTTTTTTCACCCAGAGGGTGGTTGGAATCTGGAACACACTGCCTGAAGTGGTGGTAGAGGCAGGAACCCTCATAACATTTAAGAAGTATTTAGATGAGCACTTGAAACGCCATAACATACAAGGCTACGTGCCAAGTGTTGGAAAATGGGACTAGAATAGTTAGGTGCTTGATGGCCGGCACAGACACGATGGGCCGAAGGGCCTGTTTCTGTGCTGTATGACTCTATGACTCCATGACATTTGGAGGAAGTTCAGCCTCGGACAGTAGACTCTGTCCTGGGGATAGGCTCTTCTTTAGTCACATGACTGTTGGTGTGCTCCTCAGCACCTTTCTGCACCATGTCCGCCCTGTGGCTGGCCTTCTTGCTGTTAGTGAGGTTTCTGTGGTGCATGGACCTCCCTCCCTCTGCAGTGCTCTCACTCCTCAATGGGGGCCACAAGGTTGGATGAATGAGGCCCATGGCTTGTGTCCTCTATTTGATTCCTCGACCAGCCCCCACCCTCCAAACCTGTCCCTGAGCAACAAGTGCCACTGCCCCTGTGTGACCCTGGCCACGCACTCCCAAACCTCTAGCCCCTTGTCCCCACTTCTTCTGACGTCTGGTAGTTCCCTTCCCTCCCCCAGGACCATAGCCTGACCAAACATCAAACCATTGTTTCCAGGAGTGTCAATGACCTCATCTCCTACTGAGATCTTCCCTCCGGGGCCTCCAACCTTATAGTCCCCCCAACTCAAACAGCCCACTTCTACCTCCTTCGCAAGATCCACAAACAGGACTGCCCTGGGAGACCCATTGGCTGGAATATTACAGGGCCATTAAGAGTGAGGTCGGAGGCTGGCGAGGGACGGGGGTGTCGCAAAATGGGATGGACCTCGTTTGTCTGGAAGTCCGATGTCATGACGTGTGTCCAGATTTTACCAGCGGCGGGAACAATAGAGTGAGGACCTCTGACATGGTCCATGGTCTCTGTGCGTCACTGATAAAATCCAAAACGCTCAGTTAAATTCAATACCTTTTAAATACCTCAGTTGGTGTTCACCGCCTCAATGTCGAGGCCACATCCCACGAACAAATAAAAAAAAGCAGGTTTGATGACAATGTTGGGGTTGGATGTGAGAGAACGAGTGCAGCAAGTTCAGGCAGAGATAGATTATAGTGAGTGAGGGTAACAGAGAAATTAAGACAGCTGAAGTCATGCCAGCAATTCTCAATGAAAAGATCTGGAGAGGGCAAGAGGCCAGAGGGAGGGGTCCAGGTGGAGGGAGAATACTGGAGATGGATGAAAGAGTCTGTTCTGAGAGGGAAAGAATCCTGGCCAAAGAAGTGGGCGCAGAGACGAAGGGGTTTAGTGTCACGCTGAACACGAAATTCATTGTGGTGGGGGCATAAGGGGATGAAGCTGAGAACTATGCTGAGGACAGATCATTCAGGGACAGACTGCAAGGTCAGAGGGGATCGTGAAAATGCAGAAAGCAGTGAGGTTGGAAGACCTATGGCGTCAGAGGAAAGTTCATCTCCTTACATCCACACCTTATTGAATTTCAATTTTAACATCCCATTGTCATATCTACATGCTTATAGCAGTCTAGTGGTTATGATACTGAACTAACAACCAGGGAGTTCAAATGCCATCATAGCAGGTTGTGACTAGAGCTGATCATTGAGGGCTGTGACATGAAAATGACCATGAACCTGCTATAATGTTACAAAAACCCAAATAGTAGTGGTGTGGGACATATTGAACAGCTGTTTTCAAAGATCCAACACAGGCACGATGGGCTGAATGGTCATCCTCCTGCGCTGTGTGATGTCAATCTGGGATACCAATTCTCCATGCTCAACATTCTGGAACAAATCAGTTTTATAATCCCTAACCTTGGCTGAGGCTCGTTCCACACTTATTGGCTCTGGCTCAAAGACCAAGTCAAATGATTTGCTTACATGCCTGGAATCCCTGGCAGCAATAAGCAAGCTCTCAGTTCTTGTGCTTGGAGTAAATATACAATAAGTTGAGAGGGGAGGTGAAGAGGAAAATAATACTGGCAAAGAGAAAATATGAGACTAGAATGGCAGTCAACATAAAAGAGAACCTAAAGATCTTCTGCCGGCATGTAAATAGTTGGCGAGTAGTGGGTGGAGGAGCTGAGCCTATTAAGGATGGTAACATGCTAAGATGTGCAGGGCAAGGCTAATATACTTAATCAGTACTTTGTACCAGTATATCACTAAGGAAATGGAGGCTGACAAAATATCAGTCAAAGTGGAGAGAGTAGAGGCAATGGACAGGTTAAAAACTGAGAGGGGGGAGGTACTAAGCCAGTAAGTAGAAAGTCCTACAAGAGAAGGGGCAGTACTGGACCTAATCCGAGGGAATTAGGCTGGACAAGCGGTAGAAGTGTCAGTGGGGGAGCATTTCGGGGATAGTGACCATAACTCTGTAAGATTTAAGGTAATTATATAAAAGGACAAAGACAGGCCAGAAATAAAGATAATGAATTTGGCGTAAGGCCGATTTCAATTTGATAAAACAGGATCTGGCCAAAGTGGACTGGGAGCAACTACTTGTAGGAAAGACTACATCAGACCAGTGGGAGTCATTCAAAGAGGAAATAGTGAGAGTTCAGAGCCAACATGTACCCGTTAAGGTGAAGGATAGGACAAACAAGTCCAGGGAACCCTGGATGTCGAGGGATATAGAGGATTGGATCAGGAGAAAAAAGGAGGCTTATGGCAGATTCACAACGCTGAAAACAGTGGAGGCCCTAGAGACTCTGACACAAATTTTCAAATCCTCTCTGGCCACAGGAGAGGTACAAGAGGACTGGAGGGCAGCAAGTGTGGTACCATTATTCAAGAAGGGTCGCAGGGACGGACCAAGTGATTACCAGCCGGTGAGTCTAACATCTGCGGTTAGGAAAATATTGTAAAAAATTCTGAGGGACAGGATTAATCTCCACTTGGAGAGGCAGGGATTAATCAGGGATAGTCAGCGTGGCTTTGTCAAGGGGAGATCGTGTCTAACTAACTTGATTGAATTTTTCGAGGCAGTGACTAGATGTGTAGATGAGGGTGAAGCAGTTGATGTAGTCTACATGGACTTCAGTAAGGCTTTTGATAAGGTCCCGCATGGGAGATTGGTTAAGAAGGTAAGAGCCCATGGGATCCAGGGTAATTTGGCAAATTGCATCCAAAATTGGCTTAATGGTAAGAGGCAGAGGGTAATGGTCGAGGGCTGTTTTTGTGAGTGGAAGCCTGTGACCAGTGGTGTACCACAGGGATCATTTATTTATTTAGAGATACAGCGCTGAAACAGGCCCTTCGGCCCACCGAGTCTGTGCCAACCAGCAACCACCCATTTATACTAATCCTACATTAACCCCATACCACATCCCCACCATTCTCCTACCACCTACCTATACTAGGGGCAACTTACACTGGCCAATTTACCTATCAGTGCTGGGACCCTTGCTGTTTGTAGTGTACATTAATGATTTAGACGTGAATATAGGAGGTATGATCAGTAAATTCGCAGATGACACGAAAATTGGTGGTGTCATAAATAGTGAGGAGGAAAGCCTTAGATTACTGGACGATATAGATGGGCTGGTAAGATGGGCGGAGCAGTGGCAAATGTAATTTAATCCTGAAAAGTGTGAGGTGATGCATTTTGGGTAGACTAACAAGGCAAGGGAATATACAATGGGAGGTAGGTCCCTGGGAAGTACAGAGGGTCAGAGGGACCTTGGTGTACTTGTCCATAGATCACTGAAGGCAGCAGCACAGGTAGATAAGGTGGTTAGGAAGGCATATGGGATACTTGCCTTTATTAGCCGAGGCATAGAATATAAGAGCAGGGAGGTTATGATGGAGCTGTATAAAATGCTAGTTAGCCCACAGCTGGAGTACTGTGTACAGTTCTGGGCACCACACTATAGGAAGGATGTGATTGCACTGGAGAAGGTGCAGAGGAGATTCACCAGGATGTTGCCTGGGCTGGAGCATTTCAGCTATGAAGAGAGACTGGATAGGCTGGGGTTGTTTTCCTTCGAGCAGAGAAGGCTGAGGGGAGATATGATTGAGGTATACAAAATTATGAGGGGCATTGATAGTTTAGATAGGAAGAAACTTTTTCCCTTAGCGGAGGGGTCAATAACCGGGGGCATAGATTTAAGGTCAGGGGCAGGAGGTTTAGAGGGGATTTGAGGAAAAAAATTTTCAAAGGGTGGTTGGAATCTGGAACGCACTGCCTGAAGAGGTGGTTGAGGCAGGAACCCTCACAACATTTAAGAAGTATTTATGTGAGCACTTGAAATGCCATAGCATACAAGGCTATGGGCCAAGTGCTGGAAAATGAGATTTGAATAGTTAGGTGCTTGATGGCTGGCACAGACACGATGGGCCGAAGTGCCTGTTTCTGTGCTGTATAACTCTATGACTAAAAAGGCTGGCTATGCTTAGGGTAGATAAGTCACCTGGTCCGGATGGTTTGCATCCCAGGTTGCTGAAGGAAGTGGGGATGGAGATAGCAGAAGGGATTGTCATAATCTTCCAGTCTTCCCTGGATACAGGGGAGGTGCCAGAGGATTGGAGAGAGGCAAATGCATCACCCTTATTCAAGAAAGGGTGTGAAGACAGTCCTGACAACTACAGGCCAGTTAGTTTAACATCTCTCTGATGAAAGGTCACGGACCTAAAACGTTAACTCTGCTTCTCTCTCCACAGATGCTGCCTGACCTGCTGAGTATTTCCAGCACTTTCTGTTTTTATTTCAGATTTCTAGCATTTGCAATATTTTTTTTAAGTTTGATATAGTGGTGGGTAAAGTTTTAGAAACAATAATCAGGGAAAATATGAATGGATACTTAGAGAGTTTCGAGTTAATTAAGGATAGCCAGCATGGATTTGCAATGGCAGATCATGCTTAACTAATCTAATTGAATTTTTTGATGAAGTAACAGAGGAAGTTGATGAAGGGAATGTGGTGGATGTTGTTTATATGAATTTTAAGAAAGCGTTTGATAATGTACCACATAAAAAGCTGGTTAAGAAAATTGAAGCGCATGGAATATGAGGGTCAGTATCCAATTGGATGAAAAATTGACTTAGGGACAGATAACAGTGACGCATAGTAAATAAAAGCAAAATACTGCGGATGCTGGAAATCTGAAATAAAAACAGAAAGTGCTGGAAATACGCAGCAGGTCAGGCAGCATCTGTGGAGAAAGAAACACAGTTAATGTTTCAGATCAGCAACTTTTCATCAGAACTGGCAGACTGAGTCGTAGTAAATGGTTGTTTTTCAGACTGGAGGATGGTAGACAGTGCGGTCCTCAAGGGTCAGTGCTGGAACCACTGCTTTTTTGCTATATATAAATGACTTGTATCTTGAAATACAGAGTAGAATCTCAATATTTGCAGACGACACTTGGAGGTGCGGCAAACAGTGAGGATGATATGAACCGCCTGCAACAGGACATACAGAGGCTAGCAGAATGGGCAGAGAGGTGGCAGATGGAATTTAATACTGACAAGTGTGAGGTGATGCATTTTGGCACAAGGAATAGGGAGAGGCAATATACACATAATGGCACGGTTCTAAAGAGTGTACAGGAACTGAGAGACCTGGGGTTGCATGTGCATAGATCTTTGACAGTGGCAAGCCATATTGAGAGAGTGGTTAGTAAAGCATATGGGATCTTGGGCTTCATAAATAGAGGCATTGAGTACAAAAGCAGGGAAGTTATGCTGAACCTTTATAAAGCTCTGGTTAGGCCACAACTAGAGTATTGTGTCCTGTTCTGATCACCACACTTCAGGAAGGATGTGAGGGTCCTTGAGAGGGTGCAGAGGGGATTTACCAGAATGGTTCCAGGGATGGAGGATTTTAGTTACAAGGTTAGGTTGGAAAAGCTGGGTTTTGTTCTCCTTGGAACAAAGGAGATTGAGGGGAGATTTAATAGACGTGTACAAGATAATGACAGCCTTAGATAAGTTAGACAAGGAAAAATTGTTCCCATTAACTATTAAGAATTAGGGGACACAGATTGAAAGTTTTGGACAAAAGATGCAGGGGGAATATGAGGAAGCACTTCTTTACGCAGCGGGTGGTAATGACCTGGAACTCGCTGCTCACAATGTTGGTGGAAGTGGAGACAATCAATGACTGAAAGAGGAAGTTGGATGGCTATCTGAGAGAAATAGACTTGCAGGACCATGGGGATCAAAGGAGTGGTACTGACTGCATAGCTCCATGGAGAGCTGACATGGACTCGACAGGCTGAATGGCCTCCTGTGCTATAAATGACTCTATAAACCCTGAATGACTTTCTTTTAGTCCAGGCATATTCACCTGGAAGCCCTTGAGTATGATACAGGGATAAGGAGCTGTTATAATCAGTAAAACTTTCCCAAAAGGTTGACGTTTTCTTTATATTTTCCTTCAGAGCAAAGAATCGTACAGCACCAAAGGGCTTCTCTTTGGTACGATAGCACAGTGATTCTGCTACTGGACTAATGATCCAGAGACGCAAGTTCAAATCCCAACACAACAGTTGGGGAATTTAAATTCAGTTAATTAAATAAAAATGTGGAATAAAAAGCTAATCTCAGTAATGGTGAGCATGGGACTACCGGATTGTCGTTAAAATCCCATCTGGTTTACGAATGTCCTTTAGAGAAGGAAATCTGCCATCTTTACCTGGTCTGGCCTACATGTGACTCCAGACCCACAGCAAAGTAGGTGACTCTTAACTGCCCTCTGAAATGGTCCAGCAAGACACTCAGTTGTACCAACCTACTATACTTATAGCGGTTCAAGAAGGCAGCTCACCACCACCTTCTCAAGGGCAATTAGGGATGGGCAATAAATGCTGGCCTAGCGAGCAATGCCCACATCCCTTGAATGAATAAAATACAATAAACAGGCCAGAAGGATCAGGATGGAGTAAGGCTCAGCTCAGATGACCTGGGCACATCTTGAGGCTAGTGCACAGTAGCACTATGTTACTGGACTAATAATACTGACCCAATTCAGACCCTAAATTCATTTGGGTAAGAAGGAGTCTGCGCACTCATAGGGCAAGACCCGGGCAACATTGAGCTTTGGGCAGATAAGTGGTAAGTGTCAAGTAACATTCGTGCCTGGCAATGACCATTGCCAACAAGAGAGATCCTAAACATCTCCCCTTGACATGCAAGGACATTACCATCGCTAAATCCCCCACCATGAACATCCTGGGGATTGTCATTGTCCAGAAACTATTGGAACAGCCACATAAATGCTGTCACTACAAGAGCAGGTCAGAGGCTGGGAATTCTGCGTGAGTAACTTACCTCCTGTCTCCCCAAAGCCTGTCAACCATCTACAAGGCACAAGTCAAGAGTGTGATGGAATATTCTCCACTTGCCTGGATGGGTGCAGCTCCAACAACAGCTAATAAAGAAGTGCAGTCACATCAGTCGGTACAAAGGATTTTCTTTCCAATGGGGCAGAAACTGAGAGCAATGTGATGTCATTATGAACTAATAAACCACATGCCATGCATCACTCAAAGTGTGACTCCTTAACCAGAAATAAACTTGAATCACTGACCACTGATGAGTATTTTTAGAACATTACCCTCACTTCCAATTTTCTTTCACTGGTAAATGGCTCAATTTTTTTTATTCAATCATGGGACGTGAGCATTACTGGCATCCCATCCACCACCTTCAACATTCACTCTCTCCACCACCAGTGCATAATGATGGCAGTGTAACCATCTACAAGATGCACTGCAGCAACTGACCAAGTCTCCTTCCAAATCCGCAACCTCTACCACCTAGAAGGACAAGGGCAGAAAATGCATGGGAACATCACCACCTGCAAGTTCCCTTCCAAGCCACACACCATCCTTACATGGAACTATATCACTGTTCCTTCACTGTCACTGGGTCAAAATCCTGGAACTCCCTTCCTAACAGCACTGTAGGTGTACCTACCCCACATGGACTGCAGTGGTTAGAGAAGGCAGCTCACCACCACCTTCTCAAGGGCAATTGGCAATGGACAATAAATGCTGGTCAAGCCAGTGATGCCCACGTCCCATGATTGAATAAAAAAATTGAGCCATTTATCAGTGAAAGAAAATTGGAAGTGAGGGTAACTTTCTAAAAACATTCATCAGTGACTCAAGTTTATTTCTGGTTAAGGAGTCACACTTTGAGTGATGCATGAGATGTGGTTTATTAATTCATAATGACATCACATTGCTCTCAGTTTCTGCCTCATTAGAAAGAAAATCCTTTGTACCGACTGATGTGACTGCACTTCTGATTTATAAATTTAACTCAAGCCTCCCTCACGTCACTGTTCACAGGCAGTTTATGGTTCAGAACACAGTGGCAATTTGAACTGCTATCTGACCTGTCTGTTTCAGACTGCTGGTCCAGTACTCCCTGTGGTGCTCCAGCTGAAGTGTGACTTCGAAGTCAGCTGGCTTGTTCTAAATGAGATGCTCCAAGTTGAGGATCAGCTTTATTTCATTTTTGGAATATTTTGTATCTCCAATGAAATGTGACGTCAGAATTTGATGTCTAGAGTGTGACATTCAGAGTGTGAGATCTAGCATGTGAGGAGCCTGTGCTGGGACACCATTAATGGATCTCCTGTGGCATTTCTCATGGCCTTGTGTTTGAGATTGTAAATGTGATCCCCCTCCAAAGTTGCAGTGTTTCTGCTGTGGGTGAAGTCACCCCTCTGTACACTCTGTCCACCACATCAGAAGCTCCAATCCACATCATTATCAGCTTGAGGATAGATTTCTCAAATGTTTAATTAATCCCAAGATATGCTGATGATATCCTTGGCCACTGGCCTTCCCAGCTTTGTGATTCCTCATCTTGGATTCCAATCATCTTCTTTAAATCTCCATGTTTTTTCCTATCTTATCCCAGCCTCTACCAGTCATGGATGAGCTGGACATACAGCCAACCAAATCGGAACTCAGTGATGCCATTGATTCCCTAGCCAGCGGAAAAGCCCCTGGGAAGGACAGCATTACCCCTGAAATAATCAAGAGTGCCAAGCCTGCTATACTCTCAGCACTACATGAACTGCTATGCCTGTGCTGGGACGAGGGAGCAGTACCCCAGGACATGCGCGATGCCAACATCATCACCCTCTATAAAAACAAAGGTGACCGCGGTGACTGCAACAACTACCGTGGAATCTCCCTGCTCAGCATAGTGGGGGAAGTCTTTGCTCGAGTCGCTCTGAACAGGCTCCAGAAGCTGGCCGAGCGCGTCTACCCTGAGGCACAGTGTGGCTTTCGTGCAGAGAGATCGACTATTGACATGCTGTTCTCCCTTCGTCAGATACAGGAGAAATGCCGTGAACAACAGATGCCCCTCTACATTGCTTTCATTGATCTCACCAAAGCCTTTGACCTCGTCAGCAGACGTGGTCTCTTCAGACTACTAGAAAAGATCGGATGTCCACCAAAGCTACTAAGTATCATCACCTCATTCCATGACAATATGAAAGGCACAATTCAACATGGTGGCTCCTCATCAGAGCCCTTTCCTATCCTGAGTGGTGTGAAACAGGGCTGTGTTCTCGCACCCACACTTTTTGGGATTTTCTTCTCCCTGCTGCTTTCACATGCGTTCAAATCCTCTGAAGAAGGAATTTTCCTCCACACAAGATCAGGGGGCAGGTTGTTCAACCTTGCCCGTCTAAGAGCGAAGTCCAAAGTACGGAAAGTCCTCATCAGAGAACTCCTCTTTGCTGACGATGCTGCTTTAACATCTCACACTGAAGAATGCCTGCAGAGTCTCATCGACAGGTTTGCGTCTGCCTGCAATGAATTTGGCCTAACCATCAGCCTCAAGAAAACGAACATCATGGGGCAGGATGTCAGAAATGCTCCATCCATCAATATTGGCGACCACGCTCTGGAAGTGGTTCAAGAGTTCACCTACCTAGGCTCAACTATCACCAGTAACCTGTCTCTAGATGCAGAAATCAACAAGCGCATGGGTAAGGCTTCCACTGCTATGTTCAGACTGGCCAAGAGAGTGTGGGAAAATGGCGCACTGACACGGAACACAAAAGTCCGAGTGTATCAGGCCTGTGTCCTCAGTACCTTGCTCTACGGCAGCGAGGCCTGGACAACGTATGCCAGCCAAGAGCGACGTCTCAATTCATTCCATCTTCGCTGCCTTCGGAGAATACTTGGCATCAGGTGGCAGGACTATATCTCCAACACAGAAGTCCTTGAAGCGGCCAACATCCCCAGCTTATACACACTACTGAGTCAGCGGCGCTTGAGATGGCTTGGCCATGTGAGCCGCATGGAAGATGGCAGGATCCCCAAAGACACATTGTACAGCGAGCTCGCCACTGGTATCAGACCCACTGGCCGTCCATGTCTCCGTTATAAAGACGTCTGCAAACGCGACATGAAATCGTGTGACATTGATCACAAGTCGTGGGAGTCAGTTGCCAGCATTCGCCAGAGCTGGCGGGCAGCCATAAAGACAGGGCTAAATTGTGGCGAGTCGAAGAGACTTAGTAGTTGGCAGGAAAAAAGACAGAGGCGCAAGGGGAGAGCCAACTGTGCAACAGCCCCAACAAACAAATTTCTCTGCAGCACCTGTGGAAGAGCCTGTCACTCCAGAATTGGCCTTTATAGCCACTCCAGGCGCTGCTTCACAAACCACTGACCACCTCCAGGCGCGTATCCATTGTCTCTCGAGATAAGGAGGCCCAAAAGAAAATCCCAGGAACAAATGTCCCTATCTCTGAATCGTCCTTTATCTGCTCCACTGCACCATCCGAGACTGACCTCTCAGTCACTACACCCCAATACTCTAGTCTTCGCTCCATCACTCTCTCACCTCCATCCCTCGCTTCAAATATTGTTTAACAACAAAAACTTGCATTTATATAGCACCTTTAATGTAGGAAACCAGCCCAAGGTGTTTTTCAGGAGCGTAATGTTCCCAGACCCCCCACCCTCACAGTGCGTCCAGACATTGGGACCCTCTCAAAGCACTTAAAGTGCTGCTGGATCCCAGAGACTCCATGCTTATACAATCCAAACTAAGACCCACTTCCCAGTGCTCTCAGGGGTGAGCTCAGCACTGGTAAGTCAGTGTCCCTGATGTAAACCTCTGACTCTTTGTTTTTGTATTTATTTTAGCAATGGGTAATCTTTAAGGAGGGAATATTTCAGGTACAGGTGAGGTACATTCTAACAAGAGCAAAAGGTAGGGGAACAAAAGCCAGGGCTCCTTGGATGATGAGGAAGATAGAGAATATGATCAAACAAAAAAAGATGGTGTATGATGCAAATCAGGTGAATTCGTCAAGTGAGGACTCGGCTAAATACAGTAAGTTGAGAGGGGAAGTGAAGAGGCAAAGTGAGAATATGAGAATAGAATGATAGTTAACATAAAAGGAAACCAAAAAACCTTCTACCGGAATGTAAGTAGTAAGTGGGTGGGTGGAAAAAGAGGGTGAAACATGCTTAGAGGTGCAGGCAAAGGCTAGAATACTTAATGAGTACTTTACATCAGTGTTTAGTAAGGAAGAGGATGCTGACAAAATATCGGTAGAAACAGAAATGGTAGAGGTAATGGATGGGGTGAAAATTGAGAGGATGTACTGAAAAGGCAGGCTATGCTTAGGTTGGATAATTTGCCTGGTCCAGATGGCTTGCATCCCAGGTTGTGAAAGGAAGTGGGGATGGAGATAGTGGAAGGGTTTGCCATAATGTTCCAATCTGCCCCAGATACAGGGGATGTGCCAGAGGATTGGAGAGTGGCAAATGTGACACCCTTATTCATGAAAGGGTGTAAGGACATTCCTGGTAACTACAGATTAGTCAGTTTAACATTAGCAGTGGGTAAGCTTTTAGAAATAATAATCAGGGGGGAAAAAATCAACAGACTCTTGGAGAGGTTTGCATTAATTAGGGATAGCCAGCACAGCTTTGTAAGAGGCAGATTGTGCTTGACTAATTGAATTTTTGAGAAAGTTGCTGAAGAGAAAGCAATGGATGTTGTCTCTGTGGATTTTAAGAAAGGCTTTGACAAAGTACGACATGGAATAAAGGGGTTAGTGTCAGCTTAGATTAAAAAAAATAGGCTTAAGGACAGAAAACAGCGAGTTGTGGTAAATGGTTGTTTTTCAGACTGAAGAATGGTAGACAGTGATGTTCCCCAAGGGCCAGCGCTAACACTACTGCATTTTCTGATACAGATAAATGACTTGGGCATTGGAATACAGAGTAAAATTTCAAAATTTACCGATGATACCAAACTTGGAGGTGTGGCAAACAGTGAGGACGATACCAATCAACTACAACAGGACATAGAGAGGTTAGCAGAGTGGGCAGGCAAGTGACAGATGGAATTTAGTACAGAGAAGTGTGAGGTGATGCATTTTGGCAAAAGGGATCAGGAGAGGCAATGCAGAATAAATGGTACCGTTCTAAAGAGTGTACAGGACAGAGGGACCTGGGAGTTTATATGCATAGATCTTTGAAGGTGGAAAGACATTGCGAGAGAGAGTTAGCAAAGCATATGGGATCTTGGCTTCATAAATAGAGGCGTTGAGTACAAAAGCAGGGAGGTTCATGCTGAACCTTTATAATGCTCTGGTTAGATCCCAACAAGGGTATTGTGTCCAGTTCTGTTCACCACACTTTAGGAAGGATGTGAGAGTCCTTGAGAGGGTGCAGAGGAGATTTACCAGAATGGTTCCAGGGATGGAGGATTTTAGTTACAAGGTTAGTTTGGAGAAGCTGGAGTAAGGAGATGGAGGGGAGATTTGATAGAGGTGTACAAGATTCTGACAGGTTTAGGTAAAGTATACAAAGAAAAGCTATTCCCATTAACTGATGGTACAAGGACTAGGGGACACAGATTTAAGATTTTGGGCAAGAGATGGGGGATGTGAAGAAGAACTTTTTTACACAGCAAGTGGTAATGACTTGGAACTCGTTGCCTACAAGGGTGTTGGAAGAGGAGATGATGAATGATTTCAAAAGGGAATTGGATGTGTACTTGAGGGAAATAAAATGACAGGGCTACAGGGATAGAATAGGGGAATGGAACTGATTGGATTACTCTCAGAGAGCTGGCATAGACTTGATGGAATAAAGACAGGAATCTTGGTAGTGTGGAGGAACAGAGGGATCTTGGGGTCCATGTCCATAGATCGCTCAAAGTTGCCACCCAAGTTGATAGGGTTGTTAAGAAAGAGTATGGTGTGTTGGCTTTCATTAACAGGGGGATTGAGTTGAAGAGCCGCGAGGTTATGCTGCAGCTCTATAAAGCCCTGGTTAGACCTTCTTCTTCTTCTTTGGCCTCCTTATCTCGAGAGACAATGGGTAAGTGCCTGGAGGTGGTCAGTGGTGTGTGGAGCAGCACCTGGAGTGGCTATAAAGGCCAATTCTAGAGTGACAGACTCTTCCACAGGCGCTGCAGAAAAATTTGTTTGTCGGGGCTGTTACACAGTTGGCTCTCCCCTTGCGCCTCTGTCTTTTTTCCTGCCAACTGCTAAGTCTCTTCGACGCGCCACACTTTAGCCCCGCCTTTATGGCTGCCCGCCAGCTCTGATGAATGCTGGCAACTGACTCCCACGACTTGTGATCAATGTCACAGGACTTCATGTCGCGTTTGCAGACGTCTTTAAAGCGGAGACATGGACGGCCGGTGGGTCTGATACCAGTGGCAAGCTCGCTGTACAATGTGTCTTTGGGAATCCTGCCATCTTCCATGCGGCTCACATGGCCAAGCCATCTCCAGCGCCGCTGACTCAGTAGTGTGTATAAGCTGGGGATGTTGGCCGACTCGAGGACTTCTGTGTTGGAGATACAGTCCTGCCACCTGATGCCAAGTATTCTCCGGAGGCAGCGAAGATGGAATGAATTGAAACGTCGCTCTTGACTGACATACATTGTCCAGGCCCCGCTGCCATAGAGCAAGGTACTGAGGACACAGTCTTGATACACTCGGACTTTTGTGTTCCGTGTCAGTGCACCATTTTCCCACACTCTCTTGGCCAGTCTGGACATAGCAGTGGAAGCCTTTCCCATGCGCTTGTTGATTTCTGCATCTAGAGACAGGTTACTGGTGATAGTTGAGCCTAGGTAGGTGAACTCTTGAACCACTTCCAGAGCGTGGTCGCCAATATTGATGGATGGAGCACTTCTGACGTCCTCTCCCATGATGTTCGTTTTCTTGAGGCTGATGGTTAGGCCAAATTCATTGCAGGCAGACGCAAACCTGTCGATGAAACTCTGCAGGCACTCTTCAGTGTGAGATCAATGAAAGCAATGTAGAGGGGCATCTGTTGTTCGCGGCATTTCTCCTGTATCTGATGAAGGGAGAACAGCATGTCAACGGTCGATCTCTCTGCACGAAAGCCACACTGTGCCTCAGGGTAGATGCGCTCGGCCAGCTTCTGGAGCCTGTTTAGAGCGACTCGAGCAAAGACTTTCCCCACAATGCTGAGCAGGGAGATTCCACGGTAGTTGTTGCAGTCACCGTGGTCACCTTTGTTTTTATAGAGGGTGATGATATTGGCATCGCGCATGTCCTGAGGTACTGCTCCCTCGTCCCAGCACAGGCATAGCAGTTCATGTAGTGCTGAGAGTATAGCAGGCTTGGCACTCTTGATTATTTCAGGGGTAATGCTGTCCTTCCCAGGGGCTTTTCTGCTGGCTAGAGAATCAATGGCATCACTGAGTTCTAATTTGGTTGGCTGTATGTCCAGCTCATCCATGACTGGTAGAGGCTGGGCTGCATTGAGGGCGGTCTCAGTGACAACATTCTCCCTGGAGTACAGTTCTAGGTAGTGCTCAACCCAGCGGTCCATTTGTTTGCATTGGTCAGTGATTATGTCCCCTGATTTAGATTTGAGGGGGGCGATCTTCTTGATGGTTGGCTCAAGAGCTCTCTTAATGCCATCATACATTCCTCTGATGTTTCCGGTGTCTGAGGCCAGCTGAATATGACTGCATAGGTGTTGCCAGTAGTCGTTTGCGCAGCGCCTGGCTGTTCTTTGTGCAGTGCTTCTGGCTGCTTTAAGTGCTGCGGGTGTTAAATCGCTGGGGGCTTTCTTGTAGTTCAACAGTGCAATGCACTTAGCGGCTATGACAGGTTCCAGCTCTTCATTATGAGATTGAAACCAGTCTGCATTTCTCTTCGCACTTTTGCCGTAGGTGGTCAAAGCTGACTCATAGATGGCATCTCTGATGTGGGCCCACTTGGGCTCAGCATCCCCTGTGGGAGTGTTTTGAAGGGCTGTTACAAGTGAATTTAGAAATTTTTGTAACAGCTGTGGGTGAGAAATTCTGCTCGTGTTGATGCGCGGGTGGCCATTCTGCTTGGAATGATGCAACTTCTTTGGTCTGAGTCTAACCTTGCTGCACACCAGGGAGTGGTCGGTGTTGCAGTCCGCACTGTGGAAGCTGCGTGTGATTTGAACACTGTTTAAGGCGGCTCGCCTTGCGACGATCAGGTCTAGCTGGTGCCAACGACGCGATCTTGGGTGCCTCCATGAAACCTGGTGACAGGGTTTAGTGTGAAAGAACGAGTTGGTGATGCAGAGGTTATGATAGATACACAACTCAAGGTTGTCAAGATGGCTCCCTTGGAAGCTCCCATGCTGTTCAATGATATCCATGGCCATCTGCTCCCATTCTTAGTGTTTTCTCCCCCAATCTACCCTCTTAAACTGTTTAAACTCCCCTGGCTCTTTAAATCAGTTCATTTTAGCCCTAACTAAAAGCTAACAGTTAGTTTAGTGTATGTTACCTGGGCCCACTGCCCTCCCCCAGCCATACCTGCTCTTTGTTTTCTCAACGAAATTGATCCGGATGAAACTGAAGAGTACAGCTGGTGATACTTTAATCTCCGATCCTGCTGTTTTCACCATCCAGAGTGTCCGTGGCCATGGCATGTGGTAAGTCCATTGAAGAGAAGAAGGAGCAGCGTGACCCTAGGGAAGCCTTGCGAAAAGGTGCCCCGAACACCCAAAAATCCACGAACGGCTCCTCGGCCGCAACTTCAAAGCGCCCGCGGGAGATGGCTCGGAGAGCATCTGCAGCGCACTGTCGGCAATGCTATATGCCTTTATATAAACCACATCAAAAAACCCTTAGCGAATATAATCACCTTTGTAAGCCTGCCAAAAGATGCTTCACCTCCCAAAGGACGTGGATGAGCTTTCCAGACGTCGATGGTGGGAACTGAGGAAATGGCTTATTACCTGCACCCGCTTCCCCCCCCTCTTCCCCTCCCCCCTCCCCCCCCTTCCCCTCCCCCTTCCCCCCCTTTCTACCCCCCCTTCCCCTTCCCTGCTCCACTCTCTCAGCTCACCCCCTCACAACTCCGTCCCAGCCCCCCCCCTCGCACCATCTTCCCCCTGCACCCCCTTCCCCTGCACCCCCCCACCCCCTTACAGCCCCCTTCCCATCTCCCCCTCGCACCCCCTTCCCTCCACCCCTCCCCCTCGCACCCCCTCCTCCCACCGGCATCATCCTACACCTGTGTAGGGGCCCTAACAACCCCATTGCCTTGTGGGCGTCTCGGGAGAGACCAAGGCTAAGGGAGTAAACCCTAACAGAAAATCCGGAGCGGAACCCCGTAGGCGGTCATGTGTCACCTTTGGCATGTTTCCGGCAGTTCCTGCAGCCATACCAGTGCCAAACGTCGTGCCCTGCACTCCTTTGGACCCCACCAGAAAGGCTGAGAGGGGGGTTTTGACAACTGGGCAACTCTCAACCTCCATAAATTCGCCCAGGCATGCGACATGGAGAGGTCACTCCATAGTTGCTTCACAGCGACTGACACAACACGGAAGGCAGCAGTTACGGGTTATAAGTCCAGCTCAATTGGCGTAGAGATTGGGCGCCACGGGTTGCCTTTGTCGGTGGGAGAGGTCATCGCACCTCACTGGACAGCTACCGCCCGCCTCAAACCGTGCAGCCCCCGGTCAATAAGGTTCTGTCCCGCCATAGTCTACCTGCTTCAATGGGTGCTTGGAGCTCAGGGTCATTGCCCGAAAGGTGGACTGAAACACCGCACCAAACAACACGAAAAAAGGAAAGAAGGTACCAGCCTTCGCTTTGCAAGCTGGAACGTCAGAACTATGTGTCCTGGCCTGTTGGAAGACCTTACACAAGTCAACGATTCTCGGAAGGCCGCCATCATTAACAACGAGCTCAGTAGACTCAATATAGACATTACAGCATTTCAGGAGACACTCCTCCCTGCGAGTGGATCTCCAGCAGAGCAAGACTCCACCTTCTTCTGGCAGGGCAAGGATCCTGAAGAACCAAGACAGCATGGAGTGGGCTTCGCCATCAGAAACTCCTTGCTCAGCATGATAGAGCCTCCCTCAAATGGCTCGGAACGCATACTGTCCATCCGACTGCTCACCACCTCTGGTCCAGTACACCTACTCAGCACCTATGCTCCAACACTCTGCTCCGCACCTGAAGCTAAAGATCAGTTCTACGAGGAACTCCATAACATCATTAGCAGCATCCCCAACACTGAACACCTATTCTTGCTGGGGGACTTTAATGCCAGGGTTGGGGCCGACCATGACTCATGGCCCTCCTGCCTTGGGCGCTATGGCGTTGGAAGGATGAATGGTTAGACCACACTTGGAATATTGTGTTCAGTTCTGGTCGTCACATTATAGGAAGGATGTGGAAGCTTTAGAGAGGGTGCAGAGGAGATTTACCAGGATGCTGCCTGGACTGGAGGGCATGTCTTACGAAGAAAGGTTGCGGGAGCTAGGGCTTTTCTCATTGGAGCAAAGAAGGATGAGGGGTGACTTGATAGAGGGGTGCAAGATGATGAGAGGCATAGATAGAGTGGATAGCCAGAGACTTTTTCCCAGGGTGGAAAGGGCTATCACCAGGGGGCATAATTTTAAGGTGATTGGAGGAAGGTTTCGGGGAGATGTCAGCGGTAGGTTTTTTACACAGAGAGTGGTGGGTGCGTGGAATGCACTGCCAGCGGTGGTAGTAGAAGCAGATACATTAGGGGTATTTAAGCGACTCTTGGATAGGTGCATGGATGATAGTAGAATGAAGGGTAGGTAGTTAGTTTGATCTTAGAGTAGGTTAAAGGTTCAGCACAACATCGTGGGCTGAAGGGCCTGTACTGTGCTGTACTATTCTATATTCTATGTTCTTAATAGCCTCCTCCTGTGCTGTTATGACTTTATTACACTTGGGGGATGTGGGAAACACTGGAAAAGCAGGTATTTATTGTCATTCCCTAGTTGCCTCCAGAGGACATTTCGAGATGACCAAGTAATGTGGGATTGGAGTCACTTGTATGCCAGACGATGTACGGGTGACAGGCTCACTTCTCTGAAGGGCAAACTGCAGGCTGGCACTCCCAGTGCACTACTGAGGGAGAACAGCACTGTCTGAGGTGCCTTGTTTGGATGAGACATTGAACCCAGACTCCAGTTTCCCTCGCGGGTGAATGTAAAAGATCCCAAAGCACTATTCACAGAAGAGCACATGAGTTCTCCATAGATCCTGGGCCACTATTTACCCCTCATCCAACATCATTACAAACAGATTATCAGGTCACACTGCTGTTTGTGTTTGCTGTCCGTAAACAAAGTGATTCTTGACGATGCAGCCGGTGGTGATGTCATCCGACCGCGCCAACCTGCGCACATGCACAAACGGGCTCCTGCTCTCTGCACGTACGCTGTGTTCCGCATTGCCAGGACCGGTTGGCGCATGCGTGGATGACGTCATCACCTAAATTGCCAGGACTGGTACATGCATGCCCAGATGACGTCTTCGCATAACGCGGGAGAGAGAGCAAGTGGAGAAGCTGGGAGAGGGAGAGAAGCGGGGTGTGGGAGACAGCGGTGGGGGAGAAGCGGGGAGAGAGCAGGGTGTGGGAGACAGCGGGGAGAAAGCGGGGTGTGGGGGAGAAGAGGGGAGAGAGTGGGGTGTGGGAGACAGCGGAGAGAGAGCGGGGCGTGGGGGGGAAGAGGGGAGAGAGTGGGGTGTGGGAGACAGCGGGGAGAGAGTGGGGTGTGGGAGACAGCGGGGAGAGAGCGGGGTGTGGGAGAGAAGAGGGGAGAGAGTGGGGTGTGGGAGACTGCGGGGAGAGAGCGGGGTGTGGGGGAGAAGAGGGGAGAGAGTGGGGTGTGGGAGACAGCGGGGAGAGAGTGGGGTGTGGGAGACAGCGGGGAGAGAGCGGGGTGTGGGGGAGAAGAGGGGAGAGAGCGGGGTGTGGGAGACAGCGGGAAGAGAGCGGGGTGTGGGGGAGAAGCGGGGAGAGAGTGGGGTGTGGGAGACAGCGGGGAGAGAGCAGGGTTTGGGGGAGAAGAGGGGAGAGAGCGGGGTGTGGGAGATAGCGGGGTGTGGGGGAGAAGAGGGGAGAGAGCGGGGTGTGGGAGACAGCGGGAAGAGAGCGGGGTGTGGGGGAGAAGCGGGGAGAGAGTGGGGTGTGGGAGACAGCGGGGAGAGAGCGGGGTGTGGGGGAGAAGAGGGGAGAGAGTGGGGTGTGGGAGACAGCGGGGAGAGAGTGGGGTGTGGGAGACAGCGGGGAGAGAGCGGGGTGTGGGGGAGAAGCGGGGAGAGAGTGGGGTGTGGGAGACAGCGGGGAGAGAGCAGGGTTTGGGGGAGAAGAGGGGAGAGAGTGGGGTGTGGGAGATAGCGGGGTGTGGGGGAGAAGAGGGGAGAGAGTGGGGTGTGGGAGACAGCGGGGAGAGAGCGGGGTGTGGGGGAGAAGAGGGGAGAGACTGGGGTGTGGAGGAGACAGCGGGGAGAGAGTGGGGTGTGGGAGACAGCGGTGGGGGAGAAGCAAGGAGAGAGCGGGGTGTGGGAGACAGCGGGGAGAGTGCGGGGTGTGGGACAGAAGAGGGGAGAGAGTGGGATGTGGGAGACAGCGGGGAGTGAGTGGGGTGTGGGGGAGACAGCGGGGAGAGAGTGGGGTGTCGGAGAGAGCGGGGAGACAGCGGGGTGTGGGAGACAGCGGGGAGAGAGCGGGGTGTGGGGGAGAAGCGGGGAGAGAGTGGGGTGTGGGAGAGAAGCGGGGAGCAAGTGGGGTGTGGGGGAGACAGCGGAGAGAGAGTGGGGTGTGGGAGACAGCGGTGGGTGAGAAGCGGGGAGAGAGCGGGGTGTGGGAGACAGTGGGGAGAGAGCGGGGTGTGGGACAGAAGAGGGGAGAGAGTGGGATGTGGAGGAGACAGCGGGGAGAGAGTGGGGTGTGGGAGACAGCGGTGGGGGAGAAGCGGGGAGAGAGCGGGATGTGGGAGACAGCGGGGAGAGCGCGGGGTGTGGGAGACAGCGGTGGGGGAGAAGCGGGGAGAGAGCGGGGTGTGGGAGACAGTGGGGAGAGAGCGGGGTGTGGGACAGAAGAGGGGAGAGAGTGGGGTGTGGGAGACAGCGGGGAGTGAGTGGGGTGTGGGGGAGACAGCGGGGAGAGAGCGGGGTGTGGGGGAGACAGCGGGGAGAGAGTGGGGTGTTGGAGAGCACGGGGAGACAGTGGGGTGTGGGAGACAGCGGGGAGAGAGCGGGGTGTGGGGGAGAAGCGGGGAGAGAGTGGGGTGTGCGGGAGACAGCGGGGAGAAAGCGGGGTGTGGGAGACAGCGGGGAGAGAGTGGGGTTTGGGAGACAGCCGGGAGAGAGCGGGGTGTGGGCGAGACAGCGGGGAAAGAGTGGGGTTTGGGAGACAGCGGGGAGAGAGCGGGGTGTGGGAGACAGTGGGGAGAGAGTGAGGTTTGGGAGACAGCGGGGAGAAAGCGGGGTGTGGGAGACAGCGGGCAGAGAGTGGGGTTTGGGGGAGACAGCGGGGAAAGAACGGGGTGTGGGGGAGAAGTGGGGAGAGAGTGGGGTGTGGGGAAGAAGCGGGGAGAGAGCGGGGTGTGGGAGACAGTGGGGAGAGAGCGGGGTGTGGGACAGAAGAGGGGAGAGAGTGGGGTGTGGAGGAGACAGCGGGGAGAGAGTGGGGTGTGGGAGACAGCGGTGGGGGAGAAGCGGGGAGAGAGCGGGATGTGGGAGACAGCGGGGAGAGCGCGGGGTGTGGGAGACAGCGGTGGGGGAGAAGCGGGGAGAGAGCGGGGTGTGGGAGACAGTGGGGAGAGAGCGGGGTGTGGGACAGAAGAGGGGAGTGAGTGGGGTGTGGGGGAGACAGCGGGGAGAGAGCGGGGTGTGGGGGAGACAGTGGGGAGAGAGCGGGGTGTGGGCGAGACAGCGGGGAAAGAGTGGGGTTTGGGAGACAGCGGGGAGAGAGCGGGGTGTGGGAGACAGCGGGCAGAGAGTGGGGTTTGGGAGACAGCCGGGAGAGAGCGGGGTGTGGGGGAGAAGTGGGGAGAGAGTGGGGTGTGGGGAAGAAGCGGGGAGAGAGTGGGGTGTGGGGGAGACAGCGGGGAGAGAGTGGGGTGTGGGGGAGAAGTGGGGAGAGAGCGGGGTGTGGGGGAGAAGCGGGAAGAGAGCGGGTTGTGGGAGACAGTGGGGAGAGAGCGGCCGAAGATCTTCGTGGTGGCGGGTGCGCTCTCTCCAGCAATCCCCCCTCTACCCCCGATCTCCCACCCTCTCCAGCCATCCCCACTCCCCCGACCTCTCTCTCCGGCCATTCCCCTGCCAGCCGATCTCTCGGGTCATTCCCCCCCTCCCCCTGCCCTCTCTCTCCGGCCATTCCCCTGCCAGCTGATCTCTTGGGCCATTCCCCCCCTCCCCCTCCCCCTGCCCTCTCGGGTCGTTCCCCTGCCAGCCGATCTCTCCGGCCATTGTGTGCTGCCATGTGTTTACGTTGCCTTGGTGTGATTATTTGAGCGGCACCATCTTTAGTCCTGGCAGCTGCCTGAATGTCGCTGAATGTGACGTTTAGGTTGAACAGGCTGCATTTGCATATGTGTCAATGCAGCACCACCTAGTGGCTGCGTTGTCAGCAAACGCAGCTGTCCGTAAATTGGCTGCTATGTTTCTACGTTATAACAATGATTCCAAAGTTGCTGGGGTGGGGTTGCTAGTCCAGTAGCATAAGCACTAGGGTATGCCAGGGGAGATCTGCTGCTGTGTGCGAGAAATGGTGAACAATACACAACAATTTTCATGACTTTAATGTCCCCACTGTAACACTATTGGTTCAATCATGTTTTGTGTTCTGTTTCCCGAATTGTATAGTCAGGGCTGAGATTGTTTGTCCAAAGACACTCTATGTGCTTTCTTAATACTTCAGTCTTTCGCTTTAAGGGGCCAGACTGCTCCCCAAGTCTTCATAACAGGCCTTTTCATATCCAATTACAGCTCCATTACAAAATATCTTTGTTAATTGCTGTCTTGTTGAAGCAATTTTGTGTGACCCTGATCAGACCTAAAGGATTCTTAACTCTTTAAATAAATTCATTGATCTTTGAGATGAGGGCTGTTTGCACTGGGCAGCTTTAAAGTCAGAATAAGGAACTGGTTCAGTGTGAATTACAAGCAGCTTGGGATTCCCTCTACACTGTTGAATCAAATATCACCAGGGCAGGTACAGCACAAAAGAAAATGGGTTGGATACAGAGTAAAACTCCCTCTACACTGTCTCCATCAAACACTCCCAGGACAGGCACAGCATGGGGATTGGCTGGGCAATTTGGAGCACTTCCTGCCTGCAATCAGGGAGCAGCTGCACCTGTGCTGCTGCAACTGCAGAGTGGAGAAAGGAGACTGGACAGAGGTGAATGCAGAGTGAAGATTGCAGTAACTGGAGAGAGGTGAATACAGAGTGGATTGAAACCATCAAGGAAGGCTGTAATTGTTTTGGAGAGGTGGGTGTCAGGGCACCTGAAAGACTCTAAATTTGAACTGTTTGGGGGAGGGAGAAGAGGCCTGAGGACTTGGGTGGGGCTGCCCAGTCCAGTGGGGGCCCCTGTATTTGTATTGGTGCTTGCACACAGGGAGCTCCCTCCCCACCCCAACTGCCTGCTCGGGACAGCTGGAGTTGCCCGGGTGAAGACTGTCTTGTTAAAATCAGAAGAGGAGAGTACCGGGTGGCTCCAGCCATCCCGGGCGAAGAAGCCTCCCCCAACTGGAAGACAACAAACAGTTTTGGACTAATTGTGATAAAGGTGCTCCAACTGCCAGTTGGAACAAACATCCTTTTCAGTCTTTCTCTCCCTACCTCCACTCAGTCGCCTCAGTCACCTATCCTCCCCTTTTCCTTTACCTTCCTACCCCTATCCTCCTCTACTCCCATTCCACTTTGTTTAAAGTTTGCTTTTTTGTTGTTGCTTCAATTGTGTAAATTTGCTTTGTTTCCTGGGGGTGGACATGGCTTTTAGACCCCATGGCAAGCCCTCCTTCGCCGGTGGCGGGGCCTTCCCGTACATATGCTGCTGCAGCTGCACCTGTTGCCCCGTCACCGTTTGCTTTATTAACATCGAAGCATAGGATCAAGAGCTACGTCCACCCGAACGTGACGATGGAGACATGTGTGAAAGCAATGGCCGAGGTTGTCGGCCCTTCGGTCATTGTTGCAGCCTCTAAAATGTACAAGAAGGCAGTGTTATTCCTGAAGACCGAGCGGGTGGTGTCCCTGGCTCTGAACAAGGGGCTCACAGTGGGCGGGACCTTTCTGGCAGTGGACCCCCTGGAGGCCACTGCGCAAAGGGTCATTTTATCTAATGACCCGCCCTTCATTCCTGGTGAGCTCCTCCTTCCCCACCTGCACCATCTGGGGGAGGTAAAGACGGAGCTCACTCCAGTCCTGCTCAGTCTTCGGGAGAACAGCCTCCGACACGTGTACTCCATCCTCTGCCAGTTATTCATGCAGCTGGCGCGGGAGGAGGTTACCGAGGGCCATTTCAATATAGAGTTCCAGGGGACGGCCTACCGCATCTTCTGGACCTTGGACGGGGCACGGTGCCATGTCTGTAAGGGGGTGGGGCATGTTGGTAAGAACTGCCCCAACCTCCCGGCTGCCAACTCCAACTCGGTGGCCCAGGGTGGCGCCGCTGCACCTCCTCCCACGCCCCCCCCCTCGCCCCTCCACACCTCCACCAGATACCATTCAGTCGGTACCGGAGTCTGTGGTTTTCACGGCCTCCGGCAGGGAGGGGGGTGACCATCCAAGTGGAAGGAAGGCGCGGAGGAAAAATAAACATAGTGAGGCGCGTCCCCTGGACACCGTGACACAACCCGAGTCTGAGCTCAGCCCAAGGCCCGATCTTGGGGAGCCCACTTGCCCCAGGGCTGGGCTCAGGGCCAGGGTGAATAAAAAAAAAAGAGAGTGCGGAGGCCTCTGAGCCTCCGCACCCAACTGGGAAAAAGAGGAGAAGGCACCCCTCCATAGAGGTAACACAGGGCCCTGAGGTGCGGGGCCCATCTGTTGGAGGGGAGCTGTGTCCTGTTTCGGGTCCCCAGCTTTCCCCTACCACCACCACCAGAGCTACAAAGTCTGGGCAGGAGCTCCCTATTCCTCAGGATGGAGGGGAGGAGAAGGCCCCTGTACATGAGGCCCCTCCTGAAGGAGTAAGTGGAGCCCTGCTTGCGGTGGGGGAGCCTGGGGATGCCGCTTATTCTGCCACTGCCACTGGGTGAGTGGAGTGGAGTGGAGTGGAGTGGAGTGGAGTGGAGTGTTCCTCCACCGACCAGGAGACACTCGACCTGGTTATAACTGAAAATACTTACCCATCAGCTGGGCCTGTGGGTGCTGGAGGAGCAGGAGATGGCCTCCTCTCTCCGCCTCTGGTCTCGGCTCCGGCTGGATTTCTGGAGTTGGGAACTGCCGTCTCTCCTGGACCGCTCATTGGCCTGGAGGTGGAGGGGGGTCCTGAACCGCTGGTACCCACAGGCTCCAGTTCCATCCTAGAACCCAGAGAGGACTCCTCCGTCATTGATCCTGGGGTTGGGATCGTGATGGAGGCAGGACCAGCTGGTGCAGCCGGGACCTCCGCCCCACCTTGTGTGGTGGGCGTGTTGGCCACTGGTGGTGACGACCCAGAGGAGGATGGGGATTCGGTGGGGGGCACGGAGGACGACCTTGATTCCATCGCCAGTGAGGTCGTGGAGTCCCTCGTGCCTCCCACCAAGTCTCCTCTCATCCACACGGCGGAACTACGGGATTTCCTCGCGGCTTGCAGGGGTTGCCGCAATAAAGTTCAGCTGGCCATTCGTCGAGTCTGGTGCTAATCATTCAGTCCGTCCATGCCGTCCTGAAGAAAGCGGGCAAGGGCGCGGACGTGAAACTGGTTGAGAGGTGCCGATTTAATGTGTTCCTCAATGGGTTGCTGGGGGACTGGAAGTCCAGATGCACTTCCACTCCCTCCTCACAGTGAGGTGTTGGTGGCGGGTTTTAAGTACCTTTGACATGAAGATAACCATAGCCAGCCTCAACATCAACGGCAGCAGGGGGTCTCACCGCAGATTTCACAATCTCTCAGTCCTCAGGGAAGGGAGATATGCGGTGAGCTTTCTGCAGGAAACCCACACCATTCTGGGTGAAAAAGTCACCTGGCTCCTGGAGTGGCAGGGTGGGGTCTACATGAGTCACCTCACCCCTATTTCTAGTGGGGTGGCTATCTTGTTGGCCCCGACTTTTCAGCCGGAGATCTTGGGCAAGGAGCTAGTGCCGGGCTGCTTGCTCCACCTCGCCGTTCGCCTCGGTAGCGTGCCACTCCACTTTGTGAACGTGTACACACCCAGGCCCGGCGCGTTGCAAGCGCGCTTCTTTGAAGAAGTGTCTGCTCTCTTGAGCTCCATCGATAGCGGCGAGTGCATCATCCTCGGGGGGGATTTTAACTGTATCCTCGAGGTGGGGGATCGCTCCGGTCCCCAGCGCGGCCAAGCGTCGGTGCAGAAGTTGAGGGGACTGATCAGCTCCCTTAACTTGGTGGACGTCTGGCGGAATCTCCATCCCGACTCCAGCGCCTTCACGTGGAAGTCTGGAGGAGGAGGGTCCTGAATCGACCGCCTCTACTTTTCGCAGGCGTACGTCTCCCGCGTCTCGGCGGCCTCCATGCTGCTGGTGCCGTGCTCAGACCACTGCCTGGTGTGGGCGGAGTTCACTCCGCTCCACACGCGGGCGGGTCCGCGTACTGGTACTTTAACAACCGGCTGCTGGAGAACGAGCGATTCCGGGACTCGTTCTGTCGATTCTGGGCTGACTGGAGAAGGAAGCAGGGGGGCTTCCCCTCCTTGAGGCTATGGTGGGATGTGAGCAAGACTCACATCCGCGTCTTCTGTCGGGAGTACGCGAATGGGTCAACCAAGAGGCAGGAAGCCGAGATCGGGCGCCTGGAGAGGGAGATGCTCGACTTGGAGTCCCGCCTCGGTCATGCCGTTGTGGACCCGGCCCTGTGGCAGGCGTACAAAGAGAAGAAGGGCGCGCTGAGGGACCTGCAGCTCATAGGGTCCCAAGGTGCGTAAGTGAGGTCGCAAATCCAGATCCTGGAAGATTTGGACCGCGCCTCACCCTTCTTCAACTCGCTGGAAAAATAGCGGGGGGTCCGTAAGCAGCTCATTGAGCTGCTGGCTGACGACGGATCCTCCAATACTGATCTGGAGGGAATGGGCCACCCATTACAGTACGTTGTTCTCTCCGGATTAGTACAGCGAGGACACGCGCAGAGTTTTGTGGGAGGATCTGCTGAAGGATTGGGGGCTCCGCTCACATTGGCGGAGCTGACCGGCGCCCTCCACCAGCTCTCGAGGGGCAAATCCCTGGGGCTTGACTGGCTGACCGTGGAGTTCCTCAGGACGTTCTGGGACGTCCTGGGGGACGATTACGCGGGGGTCCTGGGGGAAAGCCTGGCGACTGGGGAGATGCCCCTCTCGTGGTGCAGGGTGGTCATCGTCCTGCTGCCGAAGAGGGGCGATCTCCGCTTGCTTAAAAACTGGGGTCCGGTCTCCCTCCTCAGCACGTATTATAAGATGTTTGCCCGGGCTATGTCTACCCTCCTGGGCTCCGTGCTCGCCCACATAATCCATCCCGACCTACACGGTCCCGGGCCAGTCCATCCAGGACAACATCCATCTGGTCCGGGATCTGATCCATCTTTTCCAGAGGACTGGTCTGTCGGTCGCCTTTCTATCCCTCGATCAGGGGAAGATGTTTAACAGGGTGGATCACGAATACCTTTTAGGGACTCTGTTCGTATTCGGACTTATGCTGCATTTCGTGTCCCGGGTCCGACTTTTATACGCCGCCGCAGAGTGTCTGGTCAAAGTTAACGGGTCCTTGACGGCGCCCCTTCGCTTTGGGAGAGGAGTGCGTCAGGGATGCCAATTGCATACCATCTGCGTGAAGCCATTCCTGTGCCTGATTCGCAGTAGGTTAATGGGATTGGCTCTGCCCGAGCCGGCCATGTGGGTCGTCCTCTCGGCTTACGCTGATGATGTGCTCCTTGCAGTCACAGATCCCGTTGACTTGCAGAGAATGCGTGACTGCCAGCAGACCTTTTCTGCTGTGTCCTCCATAAGGATCAATTGGGAGAAATGTTCCGGACTCCTGGTGGGTCAGTGGTGAGTGGACTCCCTACTGGAGGAGTTAACACGTTTTGCATGGAGCACCACGAACCTTGTCTATCTGGGAGTCCACCTTAGCCCCGCTGAGGAAGCCTGGCCGGCAAACTGGCAGGAGTTGGAGGCGAAAGTCACCACTTGGCTGTTGTGCTGGACAGGACTGCTCCGAGTGCTTTCCTACGGGGGCTGAGCGCTGATCATAAACCAACTGGTGGCCTCGATGCTGTGGTACCGGTTGGTCATTTTGGCCCCGTCCTCTACATTCGCCACCAAGACCCAGAAGAAGCTCATCAATTTCTTCTGGGGCAAGAGGAAACACTGGGTCTCTGCTGCGGTCCTGAGTCTCCCGACCGAGGAGGACGGCCAGTCGCTGGTGTGCGTCCGCACCCAGGCTGCGACTCTCTGCCTTCGGACCATGCAGAGAGACCGATACGTTGAGCGTCCTCCCACATGGTGTGCGCTGGTGACATATTTTTTCCGCCAATGTCACTGCCTTCAAGACGACACTCAGCTCCCGGCGGAGACCGTTAGCCGTGCCTCTCTGAGGCATTTGCCTGTCTTTTACCAGGATCTATTCAGAGTCTGGAACATGGTTGCCTCCAGTCAGGGTGCTCCCCCGCTGGCGGAGGAGAGCGCCTCGGCTGGCCGGGCAGTCAGCTCCGGGGACGGACCTATGGGCGGAGGAGTAGCCCAAGCCCCCAGGATGCCCCTCATTGCGGGTGGCGAGGGGGCTCAGGAGTCCGGGAGTAAGTCGGAACAGGTGAGTATTTCTACCTTTTTTTACTACTTTGAATAGCCGAAGTAAAAGTAAAGGTAGGGAATTTAGATTGTAGTAGGTAGTGTTTGGAGTAGAATAAGGTCCTTGTAGTAATTAGTTGTCTTCTTCTTCTTTGGCCTCCTTGTCTTGAGAGACAATGGGTAAGCGCCTGGAGGTGGTCAGTGGTTTGTGAAGCAGTACCTGGAGTGGCTATAAAGGCCAATATTAGAGTGACAGACTCTTCCACAGGTGCTGCAGAACAAATTGTTTGTCGGGGCTGTTACACAGTTGGCTCTCCCCTTGCGCCTCTGTCTTTTTTCCTGCCAACTGCTAAGTCTCTTCGACTCACCACACTTTAGCCCCACCTTTATGGCTGCCCGTCAGCTCTGGCGAACGCTGGCAACTGACTCCCACGACTTGTGATCATTGTCACAGGACTTCATGTCGCGTTTGCAGACGTCTTTAAAGCGGAGACATGGACGGCTGGTGGGCTGATACCAGTGGCGAGCTCGCTGTACAAAGTGTCTTTGGGGATCTTGCCACCTTCCATGCGGCTCACATGGCCAAGCCATCTCAAGCGCCACTGACTCAGTAGGGTGTATATGCTGGGGATGCTGGCCGCCTCGAGGACTTCTGTGTTGGAGATACGGTCCTGCCGCCTGATGCCAAGTATTCTCCAGAGGCAGCGAAGATGGAATGAATTGAGACGTCGCTCTTGGCTGACATACGTTGTCCAGGCCTCGCTGCCATAGAGCAAGGTACTGAGGACACAGGCTTGATACACTCGGACTTTTGTGTTCCGTGTCAGTGCGCCATTTTCCCACACTCTCTTGGCCAGTTTGGACATAGCAGTGGAAGCCTTTCCCATGCGCTTGTTGATTTCTGCATTGTAATTAGTACTCTAACTTAAAGGGAGTAACTAAGGAGCTTAGTCTAAGGCAGGAGAGCTCAGCCCCGTGGCATGCTCCTCCTGCGCTATCTGGGAAAGCAGGGACACTTCCAATGTCCCTATCGACCATGTGTGCAGGAAGTGTGTCCAGCTGCAGCTGCAAGCTGACCGCATTGCGTAGTTGGAGTTGCGGGTGGATTCACTGTGGAGCATCCGCGATGCTGAGGACGTCGTGGATAGCATGTTTAGCGAGGTGGTCACACCGCAGGTAATGGCTGCAGAGGCAGAAAAGGGATGAGTGACCAGCAGGCAGAGTAGTAGGCGCAGGCAGGTAGTGCAGGAGTCCCCTGTGGCCATCCCCTCTCAAATAGATATACCGCTTTGGATACTGTTGGGGGGGATGGCCTCCCAGGGGAAAGCAGCAACAGCCAAGTTCATGGCACCATGGATGGCTCTGCTGCACAGGAGGGGGTGCAAAAGAGTGGGAGAGCCATACCGATAGGGGATTCAATTGTAAGGGGAACAGACGGGCGTTTCTGTGGCCGCAAACGAGACTCCAGGATGGTATGTTGCCTCCCTGGTGCTAGGGTCAAGGATGTCTCGGAGCAGCTGCAGGACATCCTGAAGGGAGAGGGTGAACAGTCAGAGGTCGTGGTTCACATTGGTACCAACGACATAGGTAGAAAGAGGGATGAGGTCCTGCAACAAGAATTTGGGGAGCTAGGTAGCAGATTAAAAAGCAGGAGCTCAAAGGTTGTAATCTCTGGATTACTCCCAGTGCCACGTGCTAGTGAGTATAGGAATAGGAGGATAGAGCAGATGAATACGTGACTGAGGAGGTGGTGCAGGAGGGAGGGCTTTAGTTTCCTGGATCACTGGGTCTGTTTCTGGCAAAGGTGGGACCTGTACAAGTTGGACGGGTTGCACCTGAACTGGAACGGGACCAACATCCTTGCTGGGAGGTTTGCTAGTGCTGTTGGGGGGGGTTTAAATTAATTTGGCAGGGGGATGGGATACAGAGTGGAGGTACAGTAGGGGGTGATGCACAGTCAAATATAGAAGAGAAAATGAGTCAGTCTGGAAGGCAGAGCAAATATAGACCTGTTAAGGCACAAGTGAAAAATGCAAGGCTGGATTGCATCTATTTAATGCAAGGAGTCTTATTAAGAAGGCAGATGAATTGAGGGCATTGATTAGCACATGGGATTATGATATTATTGTTATCACAGAGATCTGGTTGAGGGACGGGCAGGTCTGGCAGATCAATATTCCAGGATATAGAATCTTCAGGCATGACAGGGGAGGGGGTAAAAGAGGAGGTGGCATTGCACTGTTGATCAAGGAGTCAATTACTGCAGTAAGGAGGGATGTGATCTTAGAAGGTTCCTCAAATGAGGGCCATATGGGTAGAACGTAAAAACAAAAAGGGGGCAAGCACTTGTTTGCAAAGATTCAGATTGTTGCATTGAAACAGTAGTTTTCATTAATCATAAAACATCTGGGCACATTATTGATCAAACTATACTTAAAGATGCTGACGGTGTTAAAAGTGGTGGTTTGGGAGTATGCTCTTACGGAGCATAAACATTGACATGACCCTGTTGGGCCAAATGACCTCTTTCTGTGCTGTAAACATTATATATTAATCGCCCTCTGCCTCCTGCCACTAAGCCAATTTTGAATCAAATTTGCCAAATTGCCCTGGATCCCATGGGAACTTAGCTTCTTAACCAATCTCCCATGCGGATCCTTATCAAAAGCCTATTGAAGTCCATGTAGACTGCTTTACCCTCATCTACACATCTAGTTACCTCCTCGAAAATTTCAATTAAGTTTGTTAAACACGATCTTCCCCTGACAAAGCCATGCTGACTATCCCTGATTAATCCCTGCCTCTCCAAGTGGAGATTAATCCTATCCCTCAGAATTTTTTCCAATATTTTCCCTACCACTGATGTTAGACTCACCAGCCTGTAATTACCTGGTGTATCCCTGCAAACCTTCTGGAATAATGGTACCACATTCACAGTCCTCTGGTACCTCTCCTGTGGCCAGAGAGGATTTGAAAATTTGTGTCAAAGCCCCTGCAATCTCCTCCCTTGCCTCACATAACAGCCTGGGAGACATCTCATCTGGGCCTGGGGATTTAACCACTTTTAAGCCCGCTAAAACAGCTAATACCTCCTCCCTTTCAATGCTAATATGTTCAAGTATATCACAATCCCCCTCCCTGACCTCTACACCGACATCGCCCTTCTCCATAGTGAACACAGGTGAAAAGTAATCATTTAAAACCTCACCTATTGTCTTCCGGCTCCACACACAGATTGCCACTTTGGTCCCCAATGGGCCCCACTCTTTCCCTAATTATCCTTTTGCCCTTAATATACTTATAAAATGCCTTAGGATTTTCCTTTATCTGGACCGCCAGTGTTTTTTCATGTCCCCTCTTCGCTCTCCTAATTACTTTTTTTTTTTAAGTACCCCCTGCACTTTCTATACTCCTCTAGTCCCTCCGCTGTTTTCAGCACTCTGAATCTGCCATAAGCCTCCTTTTTTTTTTTTTACTGATCCAATCCTCTATATCCCTTGACATCCAGGGTTCCCTGGACTTGTTGGTCCTACCCTTCACCTTAATGGGTACATGTTGGCTCTGAACTCTCACTATTTCCTCTTTGAATGACTCCCACCGATCTGATGTTGACTTTCCTACAGTAGCTGCTCCCAGTCCACTTTGGCCAGATCCTGTTTTATCATCTTAAAATCGGCCTTCCCCCAATTCAATACCTTTATTTTCGGTCCATCTTTGTCCTTTTCCATTACTACCTTAAATTTTACAGAGTTATGGTCACTATCCCCGAACTGTTCCCCCACTGATACTTCTATCACTTGTCCCGCTTCATCCCCTAGGATTTGGTCCAGTACTTCTCTTGTATGACTTTCTACGTACTGGCTCAAAAAGTTCTCCTGTATGCATTTTAAGAATTCCACCCCCTTTAAGCCTTTTACACTAAGACTATCCCAGTTGATATTGGGGAAGTTGAAATCCCCTAATATTTTTACCCAATTATTTTTACACCTCTGAGATTTGCCTACATATCTGCTCCCCTATCTCGTCTTGACTGTTTGGAGGCAGGAAGCCTGTGACCAGTGGTGCACCACAGGGATCGGTGCTGGGACCCTTGCTGTTTGTAGTGTATATTAATGATTTAGACGTGACTATAGGAGGTATGATCAGTCAGTTCACAGATGACACGAAAATTGGTGATGTCGTAAATAGTGAGGAGGAAAGCCTTAGATTACAGGGCGATATCGATGGGCGGAGCAGTGGCAAATGGAATTTAATCCTGAAAAGTGTGAGATGATGCATTTTGGGAGGACTAACAAGGCAAGGGAATATACAATGGATGGTAGGACCCTAGGAAGTACAGAGGGTCAGAGAGACCTTTGTGTACTTGTCCATAAATCACTGAAGGCTGCAGCACAGGTAGATAAGGTGGTTAGGAAGGCATATGGGATACTTGCCTTTATTAGCCAAGGCATAGAATATAAGAACAGGGAGGTTATGATGGAGCTGTACAAAATGCTAGTTAGGCCACAGCTGGAGTACTGTATACAGTTCTGGTCACCACACTATAGGAAGGATGTGATTGCACTGGAGAGGGTGCAGAGGAGATTCACCAGGATGTTGCCTGGACTGGAGCATTTCAGCTATGAAGAGAGACTGAAAAGGCTAGGGTTGTTTTCCTTAGAGCAGAGAAGGCTGAGGGGGACATGATTGAGGTATACAAAATTATGAGGAGCATTGATAGGTTAGATACAGGAAGAAACCTTTTCCCTTAGCGGAGGGGTCAATAACCAAGGGGCATAGATTTAAGGTAGGAGGTTTAAGGGGATTTGAGGAAAAAAATTTTCACCCAAGGATTGTTGGAATCTGGAATACACTGCCTGAAGAGGTGGTAGAGGCAGGAACCCTCACAACATTTAATAAGTATTTAGATGAGCACTTGAAACGCCATAGCATACAAGGCTACGGGTCAAGTTCTGGAAAATGGGATCAGAATAGTTAGGTGCTTGATGGCCGGCACAGACACGATGGGCCGAAGGGCCTGTTTCTGTGCTGTATGACTCTATGAGCTGACCCCAGCTCGGCCGGAACTGCTCATTGGACCCAGGTCCCGAAACCCTCCTCGGGAGCCAGTCCCACACAACCCGAACTGCCTCTTGGAAATGCCCTCCATGCCATTCCAAATGATGTGGAGGGGTTTCCTGTATGGGCTGCTCCTGCACACTCTCCACATCCTCGCCCTCGTCCGCTGGCCAGGCACACCCTGGCTGTCCATGTTGCCATCTGGCAGTGAGGGGAAACCCCGGTGGAGGTCTCTCTATGCGGGAGTCCTCCCCCTTTACAACGGGGACCAGGGGTGGAGGGTGCTGCACAGGGCAGTCCCGTGCAATAGTCTTTTAAGTAGGTTCACGGACTCCCAGGCTGCCTGTAATTTCTGCGGCCTGGACGAGTCCATGTTCCACGTGTATATCGTGTGTGTGAGGTTGCAGCCCCTGTTTGCATATTTAAAGGGGCTGCTCCTCAAGTTTTGGCTGCACTTCAGCCCCACACTCCTGATCTTTGGGCACCTGCTGTGGAGGGGCGTGGACTGGGAGGAGGATATCCTCGCCGGTCGTCTCCTGGGCCTGGCTAAAGTGGCAATTCACAGGTCCAGGCTGCAGACCATCGGGGGGGAAGGGAGGGTCCGTCTGCCCTGATTGCCTGCCCCTCTTCCACGGTTACGTTCACACCCAGGTGTCCCTGGAGAAGAAACATGCGGTGTCCACCGGTACGCTTGAGGCCTTCCGCGACCAGTGGGCACCACAGGGACTGGAGTGCATCATCAATGCCGAGAATGGCATTTTAATTTGAGTTTTGTTTATTTAGTCAATTTTAATAAAGTTATTTTAAAAATGTATATAAAGGGGGCCTGAGGAATAAAGGCCCCCTCGACATAAACTACATAAAAGGGGTCTGGGGTATAAAGGCCACCTATAAAAAAAACAGGTTAGGAAAAAAAACAGATACAGAGTAAAGCTTCCTCTACACTTCTTGAAACAATTTGAGGTGGATCACTGCACGTGAAAAAGACCCTTTCATAGAAGCACCGAAGGAGGCTATTCAACCTGTCATGTCCTTGCCAGCTATCTACAAGAGCCGCTCAGAGTCCAATTCCTCTGCCCTTTCCCCCTAGCCCTGTAAGTTATCCACTTCCCCTTTAAATACGCAAAGATGAAATAAAATATTAAATATTAATTTTTAAATATATTAATATATTTATTTTATTTTATCTTCATTTGTTCAATTTGCTTACCCACTGTTTTTTCTCATGTTTGTGCTTGCGCCTGCTCAATTTTCAGTCCGTTAACACCCTATCTGTACTAATGCTTTGTCTTTCAACACACCATTAAAATATTGTTTGCCTTTGCTCCACGACCTTCTGGTCAGCTATTTTGTGACCTTGTCCTATCTGCACCTTCTTTTGTTCTCTCTTGCCCCACCCCCGCTTTACTCGCTTATAACCTTTCACATTTCTAATATTTGCCAGTTCTGATGAAGGGTCACTGACCTGAAACGTTAACTCTGCTTCTCTCTCCGCAGATGCTGCCAGATCTACTGAGTATCTCCAGCATTTCTTGTTTTTTATCTCAGATTTCCAGCATCTGCAGTATTTTGCTTTGACTCTTTCGTAAATTGTTCTCGGGTTCTGGCCTCACACACCCTTCCTGCTAACCTCGTGCTAGTTGTTAACCACCCACTCAGTGAAAAGTTACCTCCTGCCCTCTATCTGATATGTGCCCTTCACACTCTGACCCTCTGCCTTCACTTTCTGTTTAACGGAGATATCTGACAGAATTGTTCTGGGTTAACTTTCCCTATCACTTTAAATATCTTACCTTCATCGATGAGGTCTCCAAGATATGTTTTCAAATCTGAAGATCCCGACCTCATTGAATTGTTCCTTATATCTCATCTAATTGACACAGATAGACACTCTCTTGGAACACTGTGATCATGTGCTATGTGCTAATGCTGCTATCGTGGCTGATCCTTTGGGTTTGCAGCAAAAACAAAGTTGTCTATTCAGAGTTAAGTGGCGTGAAATCACTGTACAAAGCCTCACTTTATTCAGTGCTAATTTGTATTAAATCAGCACTTAATTAGTGAAGTTTCAAGGATGGTTATTGCAAGAATAGAAAAAAACAATTCTGGTGCAGTGAAGCTTGTAATGGGAAATGCAATGGAAATCCACACACAAGAACTGATCAAACACGAAACCCATGCTCAGAGATTGAGATGCTTTGAAGAATATAAGGTGCTGTGCAAATTCTTTCGGTTAGGAGGGTATCAATTACTGGGTGGCAGCAGGGTGAGGACATGTAATTAGTACAATAGATAAGGGTGATCCCACTGATGCCATCCTCTGCCTTCCCTGACACTACCCCTGAATATAAGAGTCATCAGATTAGGAGAGGCAGAATAATATGTAGTAAGAAAGAATGTACATTTATATAGCGTCTTTCATTGCCTCAGGATGCCCCGAAGGGAGGTGTAGTCACTGTCGCAGCAGCTGATTAGCGCACAGCAAGCTCCCACAACGAGCCTTTGGTCTAAGGGACAGATTTTGCTGAAGGAGTTGTGAAATTGTCTCTAAAACTGGTTCAGTAATGTCCTGTAGGGAAGGAAATCTTCTGTCCTTACCCAGTCTGGGCCTAAGTGTGATTGCAGCCCCTCACTATGCTCTGAAATGGCCTAGAAAACCACTTAGTTGTATCAAAATCAGAACAGATAGAGGTGGGCAATAAATGCCAGCCTTGCCAGTGACACCCACATCCTGAGAATGAGTAAAAGAGAAAGCTTTCCAGCTCTACAGATTAGGCTTGTGGTGAGAATCTAGTGAATACTGCCAAAAGAAAAAATGGATTTCCCTTGAGGATTAATGGTTAGACACAGATACAGAGGGAGATTTCAATATGCAAGAGGCATTTAACAACAACTTGTATTTATATAGTGCCTTTAAAGTAGCAAAATGCCCCAATGTACTTCACAGGAGCATTATAAAACAGAATATGACACCGAGCCATAAAAGGTGATATTAGGGCAGATAATCAAAACCTTTGTTAGAGGTAGGTTTTGAGGAGTGTCTTAAAGGAGAAAAGAGAGGTGGAGAAGTTTAGGGAGGAAATTTCAAAGCTTGGGGCCTTGATGGCTTGAAAGCAATGGAGTGATTAAAATCGGAGATGTGCACGAGGCCAGATTTGAAGGAATGCAGAGATCTTGGAAGGTTGTAGGGCAACGGGAGATTACAGAGATAGGGAGGGGAAAGGCCACGCATCTGTTTACAGACACTGTTCTCAAAACATTTACAGAAGTTGCTGGGTATAATCCTGATTTATAGTCCATGCCCAGTGCCCCTTACAGACTGCAGTAGGGGGTCAGCTAACTCATCACAGCTCAGGCTACAGTGCTGGGCTCTTTGTTCTCTGTGTTATTTCGATATTCATTGTATCAATTGCTGGGGCATCAAGAGAGCTACAATCACAAGGTTCCATTAAAAGACTAAACAGAACAAAGCACAAAGGTCATCTTGGAAGCACTCCCTAACCAACACTGATTAGCTTGTCAGTTATCTTGTTGGACATTTGTGGGATCTTGTTGTGCACAGATTGGCTGCTCCATATTCCTACATTACAAGGGGAACAGCAGACTGCCATGTAAACTGCTTGGGGGATTTCTGGAAGATGTGATAAAGTGCAATGTAAATACAAACTGTTTCTCTCTGCTTACCAGCAAAGTATTTTGTCTGGCCCTATTTGTTGGCAAGAGCACTCTGAATCCTTCCAACAAACCTGGCACCGTCTGACTGATGTTCTGAGTGGGTTTCAATGCTTTTATCACTTGTCGTCAGTCTCGCTGACTGTGACATGTCGTAAAGTGTTCCATTGTTATCAAAGAATAACTGTAGTTTGTTTATGTCTGAACTGTTCCAAAGACTAGTTGGGTTAATGTATCACACTGTGTGATGCCGAGCAAAGAAAAAACTTGCATTTATATAGCTCCTTTCATGGCCTCGGGACTCAAAGTGCTTTACAGCCAATAAAATCACTGCTGCAATGTAGGAAATGTACCAGCCAATATGTTCACAGCAAGATCTCACAAACAGCAATGTAATAATGACCATATAATCTCTTTTTTTCGTGATGTTGGTTGAGGGATAAATATTGACCCAAGGACACCCGGGAGATCTCCTTGAAACAACGAACTCCAGAGACTCCAGTACCAATTCCAGGCTGACACTTCCAGTGCAGTACTGTGGGAGTGCTGCCATGTCCGAGGTGCTGGGCTGACACTCCCAGTGCAGTACTGAGGGAGTGCTGCTATGTCCGAGGTGCCGGGCTGACACTCCCAGTGCAGTACTGAGGGAGTGCTGCACTGTCCGAGGTGCCGGGCTGACACTCCCAGTGCAGTACTGAGGGAGTGCTGCCATGTCCGAGGTGCCGGGCTGACACTCCCAGTGCAGTACTGAGGGAGTGCTGCCATGTCCGTGGTGCCGGGCTGACACTCCCAGTGCAGTACTGAGGGAGTGCTGCCATGTCCGAGGTGCCGGGCTGACACTCCCAGTGCAGTACTGAGGGAGTGCTGCCATGTCCGAGGTGCCGGGCTGACACTCCCAGTGCAGTACTGAGGGAGTGCTGCCATGTCCGAGGTGCCGGGCTGACACTCCCAGTGCAGTACTGAGGGAATGCTGCCATGTCCGAGGTGCTGGGCTGACACTCCCAGTGCAGTACTGAGGGAGTGCTGCCATGTCCGAGGTGCCGGGCTGACACTCCCAGTGCAGATGAGACATTAAACCAAGACCCTGTCTGTGTGAAACATCATAGAGCGACTATTGGAAGAGCAGAGGGGCACACTCCAGTATCTAACAATATCGCTAATCAACATCACTCAAATATAAATGGTCATTTTCACACTGCTGTTTGTGGGATCTTGCTGTGTGCAGATTGGCTGCTGTGTTTTCTATAATACAACAGTGTCCACACTTCAGAAAAAAAGTACTTCATTGGTTGTAAAGCACTTTGGGAATTCCTGAGGAGTTATAGAAATGCAATTTCTTTCCTCCTTTATTGAGATTCCCGGGATTGTGATGCAACTCCGAGAAGACGCAGAGAGAAGCGCAGGATCCAATGAATGGATATGAAGAGAGTGAATTGCAGTTCCCTGTGATCTCTCCGACATGGGCTGGACCCAGTCTCCAGCCAAGCACTGACTGCATTGGCGTAGATTAACGGGGAGGAGAACCAGGGGCAGGGACTGACCTGCCAAGTGGGTGGGTGCAGAGAGGAACAGCAGAGGAGAACTAAAGAGCAACAAGATAGAGGGAAGGAGCAAAAAATACAGAAAGAGCGAGGGAGTGAGAGAGTAAAAGAGCAAGAGAGAGGAATAAGCGGAGAAAAAGTACCAGTGTAGCCCTGCCCGTTCCTAGCCCGCTCCATCCCGGCTCGGTTCAGCTCGGGAACGATGCTGCGGCTCTTCGTGCTCCGAGCTGAGAAGCTGCAGATTATCCAGGATGATATTAGCGACGCTTATTGCTCGGTGACTTTCCAAGGTAAGGAGCTGGGGAGCCCAGCCTGTGTGACTGACCCGGGACAGCCTGAGAGCTCTGAGCCAGTGTGAACAGGGCGAGAGGCTGGTGTGGTTAAATATGGACTGGATTGGGTTCCAGGGAAGGGAGGTTGGCCAACAGTAAATATCATGCTGTCTAAAATTAACAGGCGCACACTCTGAATTCAAGTTGGGCTGGAGGTTGGTAACTTTTAAAGGGGGTCAGGCGGTTTGTGAGTGTTAATTCGAAGTCTCTGCTAGTATCTCAGCCCACCCCTATATCTCTGGATCTGTCTATAGGCATGTTTTTCAATCCATGTGTATTCTGCCTGTCTATATGCAGGTGTGTGTCTCTCTTTCCCTATGTATAGTATACCTCCCTCTCCCTGTAGGTATTTCTCTCTCTATGACTGTCTCTTTGTATGAAAGCATGTATCTCTCAATGTATCTCTCTATGTGGTTCTATCTGTATGTATGCCTCTCTCTGTAGGTCTCTCGCTCTCCCTCTATCTGTATGTATGTGTCCTTCTCCCTTTCCTGCTCTGCAATCAGGTTTCTGCCTCTGTCACAGCACTGAAACAGCCCTTATCACAAACGGCATCCTATAGGATGCTAGACTATTCCTCCTCATCCTGTCTGCAGCCTGGCTGACCACATCATCTTCCTCCAATGCCTCAACTCCGTTGTTAAGCTGGGTGGGACTGCACTCGCCTGGTTCCATGCTTATCTGCAGTTGTAGCTAGAGAATTACCCGCAATGGCTTTTCCCTGCTCCCGCACGGTTAGCTCTGGTGTCCCCAAGGATCTATCCTTGGCCCGCTCCGAGCTCTCATCTACGGGCTGCTGCTTGGTGAAAACACAGCATCAGGTTCAACATGTACAGTGACAACATCCAGCTTTGCTAGAAGGGTCACTGACCCGAAACGTTAACTCTGCTTCTCTTTCCACAGATGCTGCCAGACCTGCTGAGTGAATCCAGCATTTCTTGTTTTTGTTCCAGCTTTGCTTCATCACCACCTCTGTAGACCCCTCCACCCCCTCTGAATTGTCAAACTGCTTTTCTGACATCCAGTACTGGATGGGCATAAATTTTCTCCAGCTAAATACTGGAAAGATGGAAGCCATTGTCTTTGGTCCCGATCACAAACTCTGCTCCCTTGCCACTGACCCCATCCCTCTCCCTGGCATCAGTCTGAGGCTGAACCAGACTGTTCACAACCTTGTTATCATATTTGACGCCCAGTTGAGTTTCCAGCCTCATATGCTCTCCATCACCAAGGTGACCTGCTTCCACCTCCATATTCGTCCTTGCCACAGCTCATCTGCGACTGAAACCCTACTCCATGCCTTTGTTACCTCTAGCCTCGACTATTCTGATGCTTTTCTGGCTGGACCCCACCTTCCATCTTACGTAAAATTGAGATCATCCAAAACTCTACCGCCTGTATCCTGGCTCACACCAAATCCTGTCCACCATCACCCTGACATTGGCTCTTGGCCCAGCAACATCTCAATTTTAAAATTCTCCGAGATATCTACGATCATCTAATTCTGGCCTCTTGAGCATCCCTGGTTTTAATTGCTCCACCATTGGCGGACATGCCTTCAGCTCTCTGGGCCCTGAGCTCTGGAATTCCCTCCCTAAACCCCTCCATCTCTCTGCCTCTTCTCTTTTAAGACTCCTTAAAACCTACCTCCCACCTGTCCTAATTGATCTTTATATGGCTTGGTATTTGATAATGCTTCTGTGAAACGCCTTGGGACGTATTACAACATTAAATACTATATATAACTGGTAGTTCTTGTAAGTAGGTATTTTTTTCTCTCTCCCTCTCTGTACATAGGTAAGTGTCTTTCCCTCCCTTTTTCTAATTCTGTATCTGTCGATATAGATATGTCCCTCTTATCTGTTTGTCTTGCCCTCTCGCTCAAAGGATTGTGAATCTTTGGAATTCTCTACTCCAGAGGGATATGGATGATCAGTCGATGAGTATATTCAAGACTGCGATTGATGGATTTTTGGGAATTAAGGAAATTTAGGGCTATAGGACAGGATGGAAAAGCAGAGCTGGAGTAAAAGATCAGTCATGGACTAATTGAATAGTGAAATAGGCCACTGTTACTATTTCTTATGTTATGTTTTATGTGAATACGTCTCTCTCTTTCCCTTTTGTATGTAAATGTGTCTGTCTATGTATGTGGTATCTCTCTCTCTGTATGTAGATATGTCTCTGTCTCTCTGTATATAATTATGTCTCTCTCTCTCACTCCCTCTCTGTATGTAATTATATCTCTCACTCTCAGTCTGTCGACATGGGCTGATCTGTGTATCTATTTCTCTCTCTACAGTATGTGGAATAGTCCAGTCTGAGGGGGGGTAGAATGGTTAATCTTGACATTAGACAGCAGCTGCACTGAACAGCTCATACCATGTGACCATAGTCTTTGATGTCTTTGTACTGACGCTCTCAGTAACATTAAATGCAGAGTTGACAGTGAGCAGCTCAATTCATGATTCATCTGAAACTGCGGATGTAAGGGGAGCATCATCGTCACATTAAATATAAGGACTGCAACTAGAATATATTTCATGCATGAAAATGCTGCCTGTAAATGTTTGAGGAGAGTGCTTGAACTGGAGTTCTTTTTCTCTTACGCTGTTGAATTCTTTGTTCTGCTTGGAAGAAGAGGCAGGCATGCACAAACCAATTCAGTACTGAGGGTGACAACACCACTAGGGAGTGCAGTCCACATCAAATCCATGATACCATGAGGCAAATGATTGCATAGGGGGCACAGCAAAGTGTAGGTGTGCAGAGGCCATAGGGGATTCGAGAGTTGGGGATAGACAGAGGTTTCAGCATCAACCGACATGAGTTCTGCATGATGTGTTGCCTTCCTGGTGCCAGAGTAAAGGACATCACTGTGAAGGAACAGAACATTATGGGGGGGTGGGGGAAGGGGAACAGCCATTAGTCGTGGTCCATGTTGGAACCAATGACATAGGAAAAGGTTCAGGTCTTACAGACAGAATTTCAGGAGTTAGGGAGAAAGTTAAAGACCAGGACGTTAAAGGTAGCAATCTCTGGATTGCTCTCAGTGCCACCTGCTAGTGAGTAGAGGAGCAGTAAGATAAGACTGGTTAACGTATGGCAGGAGAAATAATGCAGGAGGGAGGGCTTCAGATTCTTGGGGCATTGGGACAAGGTCTGGGGCAGGATGGGCTTGTACAAGATGGATGGTTTGCACCCGAAGTGAATGAAGACCAATGTCCTTCTGTGGGGGGTGGGTGGGGAATGGGGGGAAGGGGCTAACTAGTGCTGTACCAGGAAGAAGGAACAGAGAAGCTGCATAATCGATTGGGAGAGACAAATAGCATTAGAATAGAGAAACTGTAACCTCATGGCCTGGCATATCCCCCACTCTACCATTACCATCAAGCCAGGGGACCAACTCTGGTTCAATGAAGAGTGCAGGAGGGCAGACCAGGAGGAACACCAGGCATACCTAAAAATGAGGTGTCAGCCTGGTGAAGCTACAACACAGGACTACTTACATACCAAATAGCGGAAACGACATGTAATAGACAGGGCTAAGTGATCCCATAACCAACGGATCAGATCTAAGCTTTGCAGTCTGCCACATCCAGTCGTGAATGGTGGTGGACAATTAAACAACTGACAGGAGGAGGAAGCTCCACAAATATCCCCATCCTCAATGATGGGAAAGCCCAGCACATCAGTGCAAAAGACAAGGCTGAAGTATTTGCATATATCTTCAGCCAGAAGTGCTGAGTGGATGATCCATCTTGGTCACCCCTGGGGTCCCCAGCATCACAGATACCAGTCTTCAGTCAATCCAATTCACTCTATGTGATATCAAGAAAAGGCTGAAGGCACTGGATACTGCAAATTCTATGGGCCCTGACAACATTCCAGCAATAGTACTGAAGACTTGTGCTCTAGAACTAGCCGCGCCCCTAGCCAAGCTGTTCCAGTATAGCTACAACACTGGCATCAACCTGGCAATGTGGAAAATTGCCCAGGTATGTCCTGTGCATAAAAAGCAGGACAAATCCAACCCGGCCAATTACCGCCCTATCATTTTACCCTCAATGATCAACAAAGTGATGGAAGCAATAACCTGCTCAGTGATGCTCAGTTTGGGTTCCACCAGGGCCACTGAGCTCCTGACCTCATTACAGCCTTGGTTCAAACATGGACAAAAGAGCTGAACTCAAGAGGTGAGGTGAGAGTGACTGCCCTTGACATCAAGGCAGCATTTGGCCGAGTATGGCATTAAGGAGCCTTAGCAAAACTGGAGTCAATGGGAATCAGGGGAGAACTCTCTACTGATTGGAGTCATACCTAGCACAAAGGAAGAGGGTTGTGGTTGTTGGAGGTCAATCATCTGAGCTCCAGGACATCACTGCAGGAGTTCCTCAGGGTAGTGTCCTCGGCCCAACAATCTTCAGCTGCTTCATCAATGACCTTCCTTCAATCATAAGGTCAGAAGTGGGGATGTTCGCTGATGATTGCACTATGTTCAGCACCATTCGTGACTCCTCAGATACTGAAGCAGTCTGTGTAGAAATGCAGCAAGACCTGGACAATATCCAGGCTTGGGCTGATAAGTGGCAAGTAACATTTGCACCACATAAGTGCCAGGCAATGACCATCTCCAACAAGTGGGAATCTAACCATCTCCCCTTGACATTCAACGGCATTCAATCCCCCACTATCAACATTCTGGGGGTCACCATTGACCAGAAACTGAACTAGACAAGCGACATAAATGCTGTGGCTACAAAAGCAGGTCAGAGGCTGGGAATTCTGTGCAGCAGCTTTTTCGGGAGCAGCGTGTGAGCGAGTGAGCAGCTGGAAAAGTCAGTTTGAAAGTAAATTTAATTTCCTTTTGTTTTTCGGCGGAGGCCAGGGGGCTGCTGGGTAAGTAAAACACTATATATTTGGGCGGTTTAAAATAACTTTCCTTTCAGTGCAGCAGCTTTTTCGGGAGCAGCGTGTGAGCGAGTGAGCAGCTGGAAAAGTCAGTTTGAAAGTAAATTTAATTTCCTTTTGTTTTTCGGCGGAGGCCAGGGGGCTGCTGGGTAAGTAAAACACTATATATTTGGGCGGTTTAAAATAACTTTCCTTTCAGTGCAGCAGCTTTTTCGGGAGCAGCGTGTGAGCGAGTGAGCAGCTGGAAAAGTCAGTTTGAAAGTAAATTTAATTTCCTTTTGTTTTTCGGCGGAGGCCAGGGGGCTGCTGGGTAAGTAAAACACTATATATTTGGGCGGTTTAAAATAACTTTCCTTTCAGTGCAGCAGCTTTTTCGGGAGCAGCGTGTGAGCGAGTGAGCAGCTGGAAAAGTCAGTTTGAAAGTAAATTTAATTTCCTTTTGTTTTTCGGCGGAGGCCAGGGGGCTGCTGGGTAAGTAAAACACTATATATTTGGGCGGTTTAAAATAACTTTCCTTTCAGTGCAGCAGCTTTTTCGGGAGCAGCGTGTGAGCGAGTGAGCAGCTGGAAAAGTCAGTTTGAAAGTAAATTTAATTTCCTTTTGTTTTTCGGCGGAGGCCAGGGGGCTGCTGGGTAAGTAAAACACTATATATTTGGGCGGTTTAAAATAACTTTCCTTTCAGTGCAGCAGCTTTTTCGGGAGCAGCGTGTGAGCGAGTGAGCAGCTGGAAAAGTCAGTTTGAAAGTTAGTTTAATTTCCTTTTGTTTTTCGGCGGAGGCCAGGGGGCTGCTGGGTAAGTAAAACACTATATATTTGGGCGGTTTAAAATAACTTTCCTTTCAGTGCAGCAGCTTTTTCGGGAGCAGCGTGTGAGCGAGTGAGCAGCTGGAAAAGTCAGTTTGAAAGTTAGTTTAATTTCCTTTTGTTTTTCGGCGGAGGCCAGGGGGCTGCTGGGTAAGTAAAACACTATATATTTGGGCGGTTTAAAATAACTTTCCTTTCAGTGCAGCAGCTTTTTCGGGAGCAGCGTGTGAGCGAGTGAGCAGCTGGAAAAGTCAGTTTGAAAGTAAATTTAATTTCCTTTTGTTTTTCGGCGGAGGCCAGGGGGCTGCTGGGTAAGTAAAACACTATATATTTGGGCGGTTTAAAATAACTTTCCTTTCAGTGCAGCAGCTTTTTCGGGAGCAGCGTGTGAGCGAGTGAGCAGCTGGAAAAGTCAGTTTGAAAGTTAGTTTAATTTCCTTTTGTTTTTCGGCGGAGGCCAGGGGGCTGCTGGGTAAGTAAAACACTATATATTTGGGCGGTTTCTGAACCCGAGACACCACATTTGTAGTGTCTCCCACCCGCCCTCCTCCTCTAACCAAAAAAAAGGACTCGGTGGGGTGTTTATAAGGTAAGGCTTTTTCGATTTCTCTGGTTTTATTGTGATTGGTAAAAACTTTTCGTTCCTTTTTCATTTAACTAAGTTTAAACTTAAGATTAAAAATGGCAGGAGATCTCAGACCCGTATCATGCTCCTCTTGCTCAATGTGGGAGCTCAGGGACATGGCTGATGACCCTGACTCCTTCACGTGCAGGAAGTGTGTCCAGCTGCAGCTCTTGTTAGACCGCATGACGGCTCTCGAGCTGCGGATGGACTCACTTTGGAGCATGCGCGATGCTGAGGAGGTCGTGGATAGCACGTTTAGTGAATTGGTCACACCGCAGATTAGGATTGCTGAGGGAGAAAGGGAATGGGTGACCAAAAGGCAGAGAAAGAGCAGGAAGGCAGCGCAGGAGTCCCCTGCGGTCATCTCCCTCCAAAACAAGTATACCGTTTTGGATACTGTTGAGGGAGATGGCTCACCAGGGGAAGGCAGCAGTAGCCAGGTCCATGGCACCGTGGCTGGCTCTGCTGTTCCGAAGGGCGGGAAAAAGAGTGGAAGGGCTATAGTCGTAGGGGATTCGATTGTAAGGGGAGTAGATAGGCGGTTCTGTGGTCGAAAACGAGGCTCCCGAATGGTATGTTGCCTCCCAGGTGCACGGGTCAGGGACGTCTCAGATCGGCTGCAGAACATTCTAAAGGGGGAGGGTGAACAGCCAGTTGTCATTGTGCACATAGGCACCAATGATATAGGTAAAAAACGGGATGAGGTCCTACAAGCAGAGTTTAGGGAGTTCGGAGCCAAGTTAAAACGTAGGACCTCAAAGGTAGTAATCTCAGGATTTCTACCAGTGCCACGTGATAGTCAGAGTAAAAATGAAAGAATAGTCAGGATGAATGCGTGGCTTGAGAGATGGTGCAGGAAGGAGGGGTTCAGATTTTTGGGACATTGGGACCGGTTCTGGGGGAGGTGGGACTATTACAAATTGGATGGTCTACACCTGGGCCGGACTGGAACCAATGTCCTTGGAGGTGCTTTTGCTAACGCTGTTGGGGAGGGTTTAAACTAATGTGGCAGGGGGATGGGAACCAATTTAGGTCAGTTGACAGTAAGGAGGTAGTAACAAAAGCCTGTAAGGAACTAGATAATGAAGTCAGTGTGACTAAGGGGAAGAGCAGGCAGGGAGCAGATGATGAATATAAAGGGACTGGTGGTCTGAGGTGCATTTGTTTTAATGCAAGAAGTGTAGTTGGTAAGGCAGATGAACTTAGGGCTTGGATTGGTACCTGGGAGTATGATGTTATTGCTATTACTGAGACTTGGTTGAGGGAAGGGCATGATTGGCAACTAAATATCCCAGGATATCGATGCTTCAGGCGGGATAGAGAGGGAGGTAAAAGGGGTGGAGGAGTTGCATTACTGGTCAAAGAGGATATCACAGCTGTGCTGAAGGAGGGCACTATGGAGGACTCGAGCAGTGAGGCAATATGGACAGAACTCAGAAATAGGAAGGGTGCGGTAACAATGTTGGGGCTGTACTACAGGCCTCCCAACAGCGAGCGTGAGATAGAGGTACAAATATGTAAACAGATTATGGAAAGATGTAGGAGCAACAGGGTGGTGGTGATAGGAGATTTTAATTTTCCCAACATTGACTGGGATTCGCTTAGTGTTAGAGGTCCAGATGGAGCAGAATTTGTAAGGAGCATCCAGGAGGGTTTTCTAGAGCAGTATGTAAATAGTCCAACTCGGGAAGGGGCCATACTGGACCTGGTGTTGGGGAATGAGCCCGGCCAGGTTGTTGAAGTTTCAGTAGGGGACTACTTTGGGAATAGTGATCACAATTCCGTAAGCTTTAAAATACTCATGGACAAAGACGAGAGTGGTCCTAAAGGAAGAGTGCTAAATTGGGGGAAGGCCAACTATACCAAAATTCGGCAGGAGCTGGGAAATGTAGATTGGGAGCAGCTGTTTGAAGGTAAATCCACATGTGATATGTGGGAGGCTTTTAAAGAGAGGTTGATTAGCGTGCAGGAGAGACATGTTCCTGTGAAAATGAGGGATAGAAATGGCAAGATTAGGGAACCATGGATGACAGGTGAAATTGTGAGACTAGCTAAGAGGAAAAAGGAAGCATACATAAGGTCTAGGCGGCTGATGAAAGACGAAGCTTTGAAAGAATATCGGGAATGTAGGACCAATCTGAAACGAGGAATTAAGAGGGCTAAAAGGGGTCATGAAATATCTTTAGCAAACAGGGTTAAGGAAAATCCCAAAGCCTTTTATTCATATATAAGGAGAAAGAGGGTAACTAGAGAAAGGATTGGCCCACTAAAGGACAAAGGAGGAATGTTATGCTTGGACTCAGAGAAAATGGGTGAGATTCTAAACGAGTACTTTGCATCGGTATTCACCGAGGAGAGGGACATGACGGATGTTGAGGTTAGGAACAGATGTTTGATTACTCTAGGTCAAGTCGGCATAAGGAGGGAGGAAGTGTTGGGTATTCTAAAGGGCATTAAGGTGGACAAGTCCCCAGGTCCGGATGGGATCTATCCCAGGTTACTGAGGGAAGCGAGAGAGGAAATAGCTGGGGCCTTAACAGATATCTTTGCAACATCCTTAAACACGGGTGAGGTCCCGGAGGACTGGAGAATTGCTAATGTTGTCCCCTTGTTTAAGAAGGGTAGCAGGGATAATCCAGGTAATTATAGACCGGTGAGCCTGACGTCAGTGGTAGGGAAGCTGCTGGAGAAGATACTGAGGGATAGGATCTATTCCCATTTGGAAGAAAATGGGCTCATCAGTGATAGGCAACATGGTTTTGTGCAGGGAAGGTCATGTCTTACCAACTTAATAGAATTCTTTGAGGAAGTGACAAAGTTGATTGATGAGGGAAGGGCTGTCGATGTCATATACATGGACTTCAGTAAGGCGTTTGATAAGGTTCCCCATGGCAGGCTGATGGAGAAAGTGAAGGCGCTTGGGGTCCAAGGTGTACTAGCTCGATGGATAAAGAACTGGCTGGGCAACAGGAGACAGAGAGTAGCAGTAGAAGGGAGTTTCTCAAAATGGAGACGTGTGACCAGTGGTGTTCCACAGGGATCCGTGCTGGGACCACTGTTGTTTGTGATATACATTAATGATTTGGAGGAAAGTATAGGTGGACTGATTAGCAAATTTGCAGACGACACTAAGATTGGTGGAGTAGCAGATAGTGAAGGGGACTGTCAGAGAATACAGCAGAATATAGATAGATTGGAGAGTTGGGCAGAGAAATGGCAGATGGAGTTCAATCAGGGCAAGTGCGAGGTGATGCATTTTGGAAGATCCAATTCAAGAGTGAACTATACAGTAAATGGAAAAGTCCTGGGGAAAATTGATGTCCAGAGAGATTTGGGTGTTCAGGTCCACTGTTCCCTGAAGGTGGCAACGCAGGTAAATAGAGTGGTCAAGAAGGCATACGGCATGCTTTCCTTCATCGGACGGGGCATTGAGTACAAAAGTTGGCAGGTCATGTTACAGTTGTATAGGACTTTGGTTCGGCCACATTTGGAATACTGCGTACAGTTCTGGTCGCCACATTATCAAAAGGATGTGGATGCTTTGGAGAGGGTGCAGAGGAGGTTCACAAGGATGTTGCCTGGTATGGAGGGCGCTAGCTATGAAGAGAGGTTGAGCAGATTAGGATTATTTTCATTAGAAAGACGGAGGTTGAGGGGGGACCTGATTGAGGTGTACAAAATCATGAGAGGTATAGACAGGGTGGATAGCAAGAGGCTTTTTCCCAGAGTGGGGGTTTCAATTACTAGAGGACACGAGTTCAAAGTGAAAGGGGAAAAATTTAGGGGGGATATGCGTGGAAAGTTCTTTACGCAGAGGGTGGTGGGCACCTGGAACGCATTGCCAGCGGAGGTGGTAGATGCGGGCACGATGGATTCTTTTAAGATGTATCTAGACAGATACATGAATGGGCAAGAAGAAAAGAGATACAGAACCTTAGAAAATAGGCGACATGTTTAGAGAGAGGATCTGGATCGGCGCAGGCTTGGAGGGCCGAAGGGCCTGTTCCTGTGCTGTAATTATCTTTGTTCTTTGAGTAACTCACCTCCTGACTGTCCATCATCTACAAGGTACAAGTCAGGAGTGTGATCGAATACTCTTCACTTGCCTGGATGGGTGCAGCTCCAATAACACTTAAGAAGCTCAACACCATCCAGGACAAAATAGCCCACTTGATTGGCACCCCTTCCACAACCTTCAAAATTCACTCCCTTCACCACCGACGCCAGTGACAGCAGTGTGTACCATCTACAAGATGCACTGCATCAACTCACCAAGGCTATTTCGACAGCACCTTCCAAACCCGCGACCTCTACCAGCTAGAAAGACAAGGGCAGCAGATGCCTGGGAACACCATAACCTGCAAGTTCCCCTCCGAGCCACACACCATCCTGACTTGGAACTATATCGCTGTTCCTTCACTGTCGCTGGGTCAAAATTCTGGAACTCACTTCCTAACAGCACTGTGGGTGTACCTGCACCTCAAGGACTGCAGTAGTTCAAGAAGGCAGATCACCACCGCCTTCTCAAGGGCAATTAGGGATGGGCAATAAATGCTGCCCTAGCCAGCGACGCCCACATCTCACAAATGAATGAAAAGATAAACAGTCCAGCATGAGAAAGGATCAGACAACGAAGTGCAGGAATGGGAACTTAATAAATGTTGACTATACATTGTTATGGAGAAATAGAGAAGGAAAACTGGTAGGGGATGGCTGTATTGATCAAGTACTCTTATTGCACTGAAAAGGGATGATGTAATTGAGGATTCAAAGACAGAATACATTTGTTTGGAGTTAAGGAGCAGGAATGGACTTGTTACATTACTAGGTGTAAACTGTAGGTCATCCAATAGAGGGAAGGAGCTCAAGGAACAAATTTGCAGAAAGATGCAAAAACTTTTCGTGGTGACAATGTGGGACTTCAGCTATCCTAACAGAGACTGGGATAGTAACAATGTAAAGGATAAAGAGGGAGATGTATTCCTGAAATGCATACGAGAGCTTTCTTGATCACTATGTTTCCAGGCCAACTAGGGAGGAAGCAAAATATGATGAAAGGCCACAGACCTGAAATGTTAACTTTGCTTCTCTCTCCACAGTTGCTGCCAAACCTGCTGTGTATTTCCAGCACTTTCTGTTTTTATTTCAGATTTCCAGCATCCGCCGTATTTTGCTTTTATATAAAGGAGGAAGCAATGCTGGATCTAGTTCTAGGGAATGAAATGGAGCAAGTAAAGCATTTTTCAGTGGGAGAGCATTTGGGAAACAGTGATCACAATATCATCAGGTTTAGAGCAGTTATGGAAAAGAATAAGGAAAAATCAAAAGTGAAAAATACTCAATTGAAGGGCTAATTTCAGTGGTCCCGATGGATTAGAATCAAAGGTTGTCAGGTAAAACAGCAAATGAGCAATGGGAGGCTTTCGATGAGGAGATAGTTCAGGTACAGACTCGACACATACCTATGAGGGTATTCCAAGCTAGAGCTCCCTGGATGACTAAAGAAAATGAGGTTAAAAGGATATGATAAATGTTGGCTTTTTCACGCAAGCGAATCAAGCTGAATACAGAAAGGAGAAGAGAAATGGAAAAGGAAGAGGGGCAAATGGAATGTATGACAAAAGATTAGTGAGTAACTTAAAAGGGGGAAGATGGGGGTGTCCTGGCAATGCCACTGGACCAGTAATCCAGAGCCCCAGGCTAATGCCCATGGGGTCAAATTCCACCAGAGCAGCTGGTGGAATTTAAATGTAATAAATTCAATTAATTAATAAAAATTTGGAATTGAAAGCTAGGCTCAGTAATGATTCTGTGAAGCTATCATTGATTGTCTAAAAAATAATCTGGACCACCAATGTCCTTCAGGGAAGGAAATCTTCCATCCTTACCTGGTCTGGCCTACATGTGACTCCAGACCCACAGCAATGTGGTTAACTCTTAACTGCCCTCTGAAATGGCCTAGCAAGCCACTCATTTGTCAATGGGCAGCAAATTCTGGCCTTGCCAGTGATGCCCACCACCCATGAAAAAAAACTTTTATTAACATATAACTGGTCAAAGGAAATGCCGGGTTGATTAGGCACAAAAAGATCTTCTTGTGGTGACAGAGGGCATAACTAAGGTAATAAATGAGTATTTTGCATCTATCTTGACTAGAGAAAAGGATTCTGCCAATGTCATAGTAAAGGAGAGATATTGGGAAGGATAAAAACTGGCTGGGCAGTGCTCAAACTGGAAAAGTTACCTGGTCGGGGTAGGATGCAGAAACAGCGAAGGCTCTGGCCGGAATCTTCCAATTCACTTTGGAGATAGGGTGGTGCCAGAAGACTGGAGATTTGTAAATGTTAAACTCCTGTTCTCCGATCGGGATGGGGATTGGGGGTGGGGGTAACCTGCTAGTTATAGGCCAGTTAGCCAAAGGTCAGTGTGGAAAGTTCTAGAGACCACAAACCAAGACAGGGTTAACTCCCACTTAGAAGAACGTGGGTTAATAAATGACTCAAAGCTTGTAAATATAATAAACCATGAGAGAATTATAGCAGACTTCAGGAGGACTTGGACAGACCAGTGAAATTGGAAGACAAATGGCATATTAAATTTAGTGCAGAAAAGTGTGAAGCAATGCAGATGGCACAGTGGTTAGCACCGCAGCCTCACAGCTCCAGCGACATGGGTTTGGTTCTGGGTACTGGCTGTGTGGAGTTTGCAAGTTCCCCCTGTGACTGCGTGGGTTTCCGCCGGGTGCTCCGGTTTCCTCCCACAGCCAAAGACTTGCAGGTTGATAAGTAAATTGGCCATTGTAAATTGCCCCTAGTGTAGATAGGTGGTAGGAGAATGGTGGGGATGTGGTAGGGAATATGGGATTAATGTAGGATTAGTATAAATGGGTGGTTGTTGGTTGGCACAGACTCGGTGGGCCGAAGGGCCTGTTTCAGTGCTGTATCTCTCTATGGCTCAATGCAGTTTGGAAGGGAAAAAAAAATAGTTAGAGCAGTAGAACTTAAGTGGAATAATGTTAAATGGGGTGCAGGAATGGAGACCCTAGGGTTTCACCTACACAAATCTATGAAAGTGGTGTGTCAGATTAATAAAACTTTAAAAAATACCAAACCTTCACTTTATTAATAGAGGCATTGATTACAATAGCAAGAAAGCTATACAAAAACTTCATAGATCAGTAGTTAGACCTCAGCTAGAGTGCTGTATACAATTCTAGCACTGCACTTTAGATAGGACAGTGCCTTTCAGAAATATGCTATTACTAAGACTGCTTGTTTGCACCTCGGTGACATCGCTCGACTCTGCCTTTGCCTCAGCTCATCTGCAGCTGAAACCCTCATCCAAACCCTTTTCACATCTAGAATTGACCATTCCAATACACCGCTCGCAAGCTCGCTACATTTGCTCCCAGTAAAGCAATACCTCGATTATTACAATTCTTGTCTTTGTTTTCAAATCCTTCCATGGCCTCGCCCCTCCCTATCTCTGTAATCTCCTCCAGCCCTACAAACCTTCGAGGTATCTGTGCTCCTCTAATTCATGAGCATCCCGATTTTAATCACTTCACAATTGGTGGCCGTGTCTTCAGCTGCCTAGCTGCTAAATTCTGGAAGACACTCCTTAAAACCTACCTCTATGACCAAGCTTTTGGTCATCTGACCTAATATCTCCTTATGTGGCTCAGTGTCAAATGTTGTTAATAATGCTCCTGTGAAGCCTCTTGGGACATTTTATTACATTAAAGGTGCTATATAAATACAGGTTTTTCTTGTTGTTACTCAACCAATAATGCAGTGGCCTGGACTAATAACCTAGAGAATGAGAGTTTTAATCTCACTGTGGCAGCTGGAGAACTTCACTAACTTTTTAAACATTTGGGAATAAAAAGTTGGTATCAGTGAAAATGACCATGAAGCTCTAAGATTGTCATCAGAAAATCTAACTGGAAAGGAATCCTTATCTGGTCTCATAGCAACATGGTTGTCTTAACTACTCTCTGTAGTGACCTGGCAAGCCATTCAGTTGTATCAAAACCATTTGCAGTTTAGGAAGAAGGTCCACCATAACCTTCTTGGGGCAACTACGGATGGGCAATAAATGCCACCCTTGCCATTGATGCCGATAAGAATTCACAAAAAGCACAGCATGTCCAGTCTTGGAGAGTAAGAAAGAAAGCTGCAGAAAGTTCTGAAACTGCTGATGATCTCCAACAAGAGAGAATCTAGCCATCTCTCCTTGACATTCAATGGCATTACCATCACTGAGTCCCCCACTATCAACATCCTGAGTCCCCCACTATCAACATCCATTGACCAGAAACTGAACTGAAACAACCACATAAATGCTGTGGCTACAAGAGCAAGTCAGAAACTAGGAATTCTGCGGCATGTAACCCACCTCCTGACTCCCCAAAGCCCTTTCACCATCTATAAGTCACAAGTCAGATGCATAGGAACACCACCACCTGCAATTTCCCCTCCAAGTTATACACCATCCTGACTTGGAACTATATCACCGTTCCTTCATTGTTGCTGGACCAAAATCCTGGAACTCCCTCCCTAATATCACTGTGACTGCAGTGGTTGAAGAAAGCAGCTCACCACCATCTTCTCAAGAGCAATTAGGAATGGGCAATAAATGCTGGTCTTGCCCACTTCCCATGAAAGAATAAAAAAACTCAGTTCATTTCTCCGTGTGAAATACTCCTGCAATTTCTCATTATTACACTCTTCAGACCAGCCATTCAGAACATAATTGAATACTTTACTGAGCACCACATCCTTGTGAGTTTCTTCAGAAATTTCTGTAACAGACACTGGCATGTCATTTTCGTACGTAAGTGATTCATAGGTAACTCGTTTGCTAAGAATGAGTCAGTCTTCGTTGGAAATCTCAAAACAACATCCACATTTGCATCAAAAACAAGAAATGCTGGAAACACTGCGCAGGTCTGGCAGCATCTGTGGAGAGAGAAGCAGAGTTAATGTTTCAGGTCAGTGACTGTTCGTCACAACTGAAGAAGAGTCACTGACCTGAAACGTTAACTCTGTTTCTCTCTCCACAGATGCTGCCAGACCTGCGCAGTGTTTCCAGCATTTCTTGTTTTTGTTTCAGATTTCCAGCATCCACGGTATTTTGCTTTTAATCCACATTTGCATGACCTGCTGACTTACGATATTAAATACTAACACTAATGGGCCATCAAAGTCAATGCCCATCTCTGAAGCTGTGCTGCCACTAGGGATGGTACTCCCTTCTTTGAACCACATATGATTGTAAGGGTCTCGGTGGTCAGGTAACAAAGTGAAGTTCCCACCGTACAGATATTTATGGAACTTTGTAACACCATCTAGGATCACTAATGCCTATTTCTCAACTTGTGAATAATTTTGCTCTGACTTTGTTAAAGTACGTGAAGCATATACTACAGGCTTCTCCAACCGCCTTCTATTATGTGAGATGACACCACACTTAACCCCTGTGGTGAGGCATCACACACGAAAACCAATGGTTTCCTGGGATCATAGTGGGTCAAAACAGCATCACTGGTCAGTACTTTCTTCACTTCTTCAAATGCTTTCTGACACTCCACAGATCACTCCCAATCTATTCCATCTTTGAGCTGTTTATACAAAGGAGTGAATGTATCAGCTAAGTCAGGATGAACTTAGAATAGTACACAACAATTCCTATGAATGTTCTAAGTTCTTTTTTGTTCTCTAGTCTCTTTGCTTTCAAAATCCCCTCAACCTTCTTTGGCATTGGGCAGATAACTTCATTGTCTATTTGGTGACCCCCGTATGTTACATTTGATGCCATGAAGCAACACTTGTGCTTTTTAGCTTTGATGCCATACTCTTGAAGTTGCCCTGGACTTTGTTGAACCTTACAATGTGCTCTTTCTCTGTCTCGCTGCTAATTAAAATGTCATCTAAGAAGCAGCATTCTCCTTTCATCCCACTTAGTACCTGCTCCATGATGCTCTGGAACACTGCGGGTGCAGTAGACACCCCAAATAGTAACCTTCCGTATTGGTACAGCCCTTTGTGTGTATGAATGGGAAGCAATTCCTTGCTCTTGTCAGTTAATTCTAATTGCAAATATGCATTTGACGCACCTATTTTACTGAACACCTTCCCATTGGCTAAGTTGGAAAAACAAATCATCACTGGTAGGCAGTGGGTAAGTCTCATTTTCAATCACTTTATTTACCAATTGTTTATAATCTTCACAAATATGAATGGACCCGTCTGCATTTTGAACTGCCATAATCAGTGCGGCCCATTGACTGCTCGTAACCTTTTTAATTGCCCATGTTCTTTCTAATACACCCAGCTCTTTACTTACTACTTCTAATTGTGCATAAGGCACTGGTCTAGCTTTGCAAAGTGTCGGCTGTACATTGCTCTTTATCTTGACTTCGGCCTTTTGATGCCTAATTTTATCGTTTCAAGTGCTCATCTAAATACTTCCTAAATGTTGTGAGGGTTCCTGCCTCTACCACCTCTTCAGGCTCGCAATGTGGCACATATGTACGTACTGAAAGCTACACATATTAATACACAGGGCCCTGTTCTTTCTACAAATCAGAGTCCACTTGCCAACCAATCAGCACTCTCTTCTCATACAATATATATTTGTTGCTTCCCTTACATTTGGTATTCTTGCGACTTGTCCTGATGAGTGCAAGATGAAAAGCTTTGACAAAATGTCTCTATTTTCAGCAATACTCAAGTTTTGTACTACCAAACGACTATCAACTACCTCTAGTGGCAGTGAGATCCACATTCTCACCATTCTCTGGGTAATTAAGTTTCTTCTGAATTTCTTATTGGATTTATTATCTTATATTAATGGCCTCTAGCAATGGTCTCTCCCACAAGTGGAAACATCTTCTCTACATCTACTTTAGCAAACACTTTCATAATCTTGAAGACCTCTATCGGTTCACCTCTTAGTCTTCTCTTTTCTAGAGGAAAGAGCCCCAGCCTCTTCATCTTTCCTGGTAGGTATAACCTCTCAGTTCTGGCATCGTCCTTGTAAATATATTTTTCTCCATCTTTGGTGCCTCTATATCCTCTTTATAATATGGAGACAACTATTCAGGGAGCACTTCTGTTACTCATGCTTCCCCAGTGCTGCTTGCTCATTGTATAAAGTTGAAAGCGAGTATCTGATGTGTCAGCTTAGCCGTAAATCAGCAGGTTGTTGGTGCAGTTCTCGATCCATAACTTAGGTTGACACTTCAGTGCTGTGCTGAGGAAATGCTGCATTGTTGACAGTGACATCTTACAGATAAGATGTTAAGTTGAGGCCTCACCTGCCTGTTAATGTGGATGTTAAACAATCACAACACTATATGTATAATAGTAGAGAGTTCTCCCGATGCGCCGGTCAGTGTTTCACCATCAGTTAAAGCCACCAAAAGCAGAATACCTGGTCATTTACCTTTATTGCTTATAGCATCAGGAAGTAGATTATCACCCAAAGGGTAGTAAAAGTGTGGAACTCTCTACCCCCCTAAAAGCTGCGGATGTGGAGGCGACAATTGGAATTTTCAAGACTGAGATCGCTGGCTTTTTGTTGGGTATTAGGGAGATGGAGCAAAAGCAGGAAAAAAGAGTTGAGTTGTAAAGCAGATATGAGCTAACTGAATGACAGAATAAGCCCAAGAGGCTGAATGGCCTCCTCCTGTTACCTAGTGTCAAAGGTTAGGATCTTGTGGAGATAATGGTCAGGGGTGGTAACAGAAGGCCGATTTGATAGAGCTCCCCCCAGTAGTAGGGAACCTGTATTTAAATTAATAGCAGATTGTTTGTAACCTTGGCATTGTATGTGACTCTGAGATGAGCTTCCAACCACACATCGACTCCATCAACAAAACTTGTCACTTTCACCTCCCTGACATCTCCTGACACTGCTCCTGGTTCAGCTTATCTGCTGCTGAAACTCTCATCCGTGCCTTTATTACCTCTAGACTTGACTGTTGCAGCGTACTCTTGGATGGTCTTCCACATTCTACCCTCTGTAATCATGAGCTCATCTAAAACTCTGCTGCCCATATCCTTACAAGAAGTCCATTTCATCTGTCATCCATATGCCTGGTGACCTACATTGGCTCCCAGTCCTGCAACCCATTGATTTTAAAATTTTCATCAGTGTTTTCAACTCCCCACCCGCCCTTTCTTTGTAATTTCGTTCAGCCATACGACCCTCCGAAATCCCTGCACTCCTCTAATTCTGGCCTCTTGAGTATCCCTAATTGTATTTGCCCCACCATTGGTGGCTGTGCCTTCAGCTGTCTGGGGCCTGGCTCTGGAATTCCCTCCCTTAAACCTCTCCACCTATCCCTCTCTCTTCTCCTTTAAGATGGTCCTTGAAACCTACCTCTTTGACCATGGTTTTGGCCACCTGCCCTAATATTTCCTTTCCGCATTTCCAGCATCCGCAGTATTTTGCTTTTATTTCCATTACGTAGTTTGATCATAGCATTTATGGCACAGAAGGAACCCATTCAGCCCATCGAGACCATGCCAGCTCTTTGCAGAGCAGTCCAGTCTGTCCTACCCCCCTGATCGATCCTGTGGCCCTGTAAGTTTATATCCTTCAAGTGTCCATCCAATTTCCTTTTGAAATCCTTGATTGTCTCCGCTACCCCCAAATCTTGTTTGGTAACGTTCCTGAAAAGTGTCTTTGGATGTTTTACCAGGCTAATGGTGCGATATGAATCCAAGTAGTTGCTGTGTAACTGGACATTATATTAAATATCCTGCATTATCCATAATTCTTACATATGCATCATTCATTTTTGTCACACTTTTTACGTTAATACTTAACATTGAAAATCAATATGTAAACATTTATAAGTGAAAAACCCTATCTTTTATGTCAGCATTTCATCCATTGTGAAACTGAGGCCCCATCTGCTCTCTCAGGTAGATGTGAAAGATCCTACAGCAGTATTTTGAAGCAGAGCAGAAAGGATTTCTCCCTGTCGTCCTTACCAATATTTATCCCTTCACTAACATCACTAAAATGGATTATCTTCTCATCGTCATGTTGCGGTTTGTGGGAGCTTGCAGTGCACAATTGCTGCCGCGTTTTATACAGTGACCACACTTCAAAAAGTACTTCATTGGTAGTAAAGTGCTTTGGCACATCCTGAGGTTGTGAGAGGTGCTATACAAATGAATGAATTTACTGTAATCATTTCAACGTCACAGTTTGTTGAAGATCCAATTGAATTACTTCACAATGGTTTCTGAAAAATTCGCATACGCCATTTTTTTCTCTGTTACTGAAATTTTTGATGTTCAGAATAAGGTTTCAAACAAAAAAATTTACATATTTCACGAGAACATGAATTGGCTGCACAATTATTGTAAATGCTCTGGGTTACGGAACAGAGGTGCTTCTGATCCTAACTGTGATTCATGGCTCCACGACTAGCGAGTTTTCATGGCTATGTCAAATGAGGACAGGAATGGACTGCATGTGAGGACCGCTGTAGGCGAATACAAACATACAACCATACATACGAACATACAAATTAGGAGCAGGAATAGGTCACTCGGCCCTTCGAGCCTGCTCCGCCATTCAACGAGATCATGGCTGATCTGATTGTAACTTGAACTTTGCATTCCTGCCTACCACCAATAACCTTTCACCCGCTTGCTCATCAAGAATCTATATACCCCCGCCTTAAAAATATTCAAAGACTCTGCTTCCACTGCCTTTTGAGGAAGAGAATTCCAAAGACTCACGACCCTCTGAGAAAAAAAATTTCTCCTCATTTTGGTCTTAAATGGGTGAATCCTTATTTTTAAACAGTGACCCCTAGTTCTAGATTCTCCCACAAGAAGAAACATCCTTTCTACATCCACCCTGTCACCACCTCAGAATAAAGGCCTGCTCAGGTCTGCAAATGAGACCCAACCCTAGCCCGACAGAACCCCGTCTGACCCCAAGCCCGACCCAGCCCGAGTCCTTCTATTTTTTCCTGTGCCCGATCCGACCCGACCATCAGTTAACTTACCGTCCATTTTTCACTTTATTCCTTACCTGCACGAGCTTAAAATAACTGTAACAAAACCACCTTTAAAGTCCAAAAAGTAAATTAGCGTTAGAGTCACTTACCTGAGGTAGTGATAGAGCGTGTCCGATCCGACCTGACCCTACCCGAGCCCGAATCCTGGACCCAGAAGTGCGACCCAACCCGACCCAAACCCGACACATGTCGTCGGGTCCCGTCGGGTTCAGGTTGGGTAGCAGGCCTTTACCTCAATATCTTATATGTTTCAATCAAGTCGCCTCTTACTCGTCTAAACTCCAGTGGATACAAGCCTAGCCTGTCCAAGCTTTCCTCATAAGAACAACCCGCCTATTCCAGGTATTAGTCTAGTAAACCTTCTCTGAACTGCTTCCAGCACAGTTACATCCTTCCATAAATAAAGAGACCAGTACTGTACACAGTACTCCTGATGTGGTCTCACCAATGCCCTGTATAGCTGAAGCATAACTTTTTGTATTCAATTCCCCTTGCAATAAATGATAACATTCTATTAGCTTTCCTAATTACGTGCTGTACCTGCATACTCACCTTTTGCGATTTATGCACTAGGACACCCAGATCCCCCTGCATCTCAGAGCTCTGCAATCTCTCACCATTTAGATAATATGCTTCTTTTTAATTAATCCTGCCAAAATGGACAATTTCAGTAGTCTTTTGATGTCTGCTGTCTGGTCTCGTGCAAAAACCTGCACTTTAAGTGAGGTATTGGAGGGCCCTGGAACTGATACAGGGGCGTCAGCCTTTCACTATATTTGTAAATGACTCAGATGAAGAGGCAGAAAGCTGTGTATCTAAGTTTGTTGTTGACATCAAAGTTAGGTGGCACAGTAAATTGTGTAGATGGGAGCAGAAAGTTGTAAAGTAACATTGATAGATTAAGTGAATGGACAAAATGTTGACAGATGGAGTTCAATGTGGGGGAAGTGTGAAGTCCTCTTTGGCTAGCTCATGGTGTTTCCTAGAGTATGTAGTATAGTGGCTATGTTATTGGAGTAGTAATCTGGAGTCCTGGACTAATGCTTGAGGGATGTGAGTTCAAATCTCACCACAGGTATGTAGGCAAAACTCAGAGAGGTGTAGTAATAAGAGTAGGGGATTTCAACTTCCCTAATATCAACTGGGATAATCTTAATGCAAAAGGCTTCAAGGGGGTGGAATTCTTAAAATGCATACAGGAGAGCCTTTTGAGCCAATACGTAGAAAGTCCTACAAGAGAAGGGGCAGTACTGGACCTAATCCTATGGAATGAAGCTGGACAAGTGGTTGAAGTGTCAGTGGGGGAGCATTTCGGGGATAGTGACCATAACTCTGTAAGATTTAGGGTAGTTATGGAAAAGGAAAAAAACGGACCAGAAATAAAGGTCCTGAATTGGGGGAAGGCCGGTTTCAATATGATAAAACAGAATCTGGCCAAAGTGGACTGGGAGCAGCTACTTGTCGGAAAGTCTACATCACATCAGTGGGAGTCATTAAAAGAGGAAATAGTGAGAGTTCAGAGCCAACATGTACTCGTTAAGGTGAAGGGTAGGACCAATTAATCCAAGGAACCCTGGATGTCAAGGGATATATAGGATTAGAAAGGGAAAAAAAAGGAGGCTTATGACAGATTCAGAGCACTGAAAAAAGAAAACTTTGCAGGGTTGGGTTTGCCATTGTTGTTTCCAGTGCCTAGGTTGATCTGTCCAGTTTCATTCTTTATTATTGACTTGGTAGTAGTTAGATACAACTGAGTGGCTTGTTAGGCCATTTCAGAGGGCATGTAAGATTCAACCACATTGCTGTGTGTCTGGAGTCACATGTAGGCCAGACTGGGTAAGGACAGCAGATTCCCTTCCCTAAAGGACATTAGTGAACCAGATGGGTTTTTACAACAATCAACAATGGTTTCATGGCCATCATTAGAGTATCTTTTTAATTCCAGATTTCTTAATTGAATTCAAATTCCGCCTTCTGCTGTGGTGGGATTTGAATCCATGTCCCCAGAGCAATACCCTGGGCCCCTGGGTTAGTCATCCAGTGACAATACCACTACACCACTGCCTCCCCCTTTCCCAAGCCTGGATATTGTCCAGGTCTTGCTGCATTTCTATATGGACTGCTTCAGTATCTGAGGAGTCGCAAATGGTGCTGAACATTGTGCAATCATTTGCGACCTTCCCCACTTCCTACCTTATGATTGAAGGAAGGGCATTGATGAAGCAGCTGAAGGTGGTTGGGCCTAGGACACTACCCTGAGGAACTCCTTTAGTGATGTCCTGGAGCTGAGATGATTGACCTGCAACAACCACAACCATCTTCCTTTGCGCTAGGTATGACTCCAACCAGCAGAAAATTTTCCCCTGATTCCCATTGACCTCAGTTTTGCTAGGGCTGTGTAATGCCATACTGGGTTAAATGCTTGATATCAAGGGCAGTCACTCTCACCTTGCCTCTTGTGTTCAGCTCTTTTATCCATGTTTGAACCAAGGCTGTAATGAGGTTAGGAGCTGAGTGGCCCTGGCAGAACCCAAACTGAGCGTCACTGAGCACGTTATTGCTGAGCAGGTGCTGCTTGATAACACTGACGATGACTCCTTCCATCACTTTACTGATGATTGAGCGTAGATTGATGGGGTGGTAATTGGCCAGGTTGGACTTGTCCTTATTTTTGTGTACAGGACATACCTGGGTAATTTTCCACATTGCAGGGTAGATGCCAGTGTTGTAGCTGTACTGGAACAGCTTGGCTAGGGGTGCGGCAAGTTCTGGAGCACAGGTCTTCAATACTAATGCTGGAATGTTGTCAGGGCCTATAGCCTTTGCAGTATCCATTGCCTTCAGTCGTTTCTTGATATCATGTAGAGTGAATCGAATTGGTTGAAGACTGGCATCTGTGATGCTGGAGTCTTCAGGAGGAGGCTGAGATGGATCATCAACTTATCCTCAACACAGAGGAGATTTACAAGAGTATTGCCAGGTCTTGAAAGTTGCAGCTATGAGGAAAGATTGGCTAGGGTTGTTTTCCTTAGAACAGAGGAGGCTGAGGTGTGACTTAATTGAGGTGTACAAAATTATGAGGGGCCTAGCTAGAGTAGACAGGAAGGACCTGTTTCCCCCAGCGGAGACGTCAATTACCAGGGGGCACAGATTTAAGGTGATTGGTAGAAGAGAGTGGTGGGTGTCAGGAATTCACTGCCCAGAACGATAGTGTAGGCAGAAAGCCTCAACTCTTGTAAAAGGTATCTGGACATACACCTGAATGCTGTAACCTGAAAGGCTACGGACCAGATGCTGGAAGGTGGGATTAGATTGGGCGGCTAGTTTTCTCAGCCAGTGCAGACATGATGGGCTGAATGGCCTCTGTCTGTGCCATAATTTTTCTACGGTTCTATAGGTCTATCTCTTGAGCAAAACCTTAAATCTGTGTCATCTAGTCCTTGTACCATCAACTAATGAAAACAGCTTTTCTCTGTCTACCTTATCTAAGCGTGTCGTAATCTTGTACACCTCTATCAAATCTCCCCTCAATCTGCTTTGCTCCAAAGGGAACAACCCCATCTTCTCCAACCTAACCTTGTGTAAAATCTTTCATTCCTGGAACCATTCTGGTAAATCTCCACTACATCCTTTTAAAGACCCTCACATCCTTCCTAAAGAACTAGCTCTAGTTGCGGCCGAATCACAAGTTTAAAAAGGTTCAGCATATGTTCCCTGCTTTTGTACTCAACACCTCGATTTATGAAGCCCAAGATCCCAATTATTCTCCAAATATGCGCTGCTGCCTTCAAACATCTATGCACATGAATGCCCAGGTCCCTCTTTCCCTGTATTGTGCCATTTAGTCTATATTGCCTCTTGCTATCTCTTCTGCCAAAATGCATGACTTCATACTTCTCTGTGTTAAATTCAATCTGCCACTTGTTTGCCTAGTTTAGCCTATCTATGTCCTGTTGCAGTCAATTGGTATCAGCCTCACTGTTTGCCACACATCCAAGCTTGGTATCATCGGCTAATTTTGAAATTGTACTCGGTATTCCAGTCTCCAAGTCATTTATATATTTCAAAAATTATGTGTCCCTAGAGCCCTAGCAATATGGTTGACTCTTAACTGTCCTCTGAGATGAGGACAGCGGCTCAGTTCGGGGCAATTAGGGATGGGCAATAAATGCTGGCCTGGCCAGCGACACCCACATCCCATGAATGATTTAAAAAAAAGTATTTTCTAAATGGTGAGAAGCGGGGAGCTGTGGAGGAGTAGAGAGATTTAGGAGTCCACTTACAGATATTGCTGAAAGCTGGTGGGCAGGTACCAAAAAATAATTCACAAGGCTAAGGGAATGTTGGCTTTTAACTTAAGGGGGCTGGAATACAAAGTAGTGGAAGTTATACTAGCTGTGGAGAACTCTGGTTAGACCTTACTTCAAGTAGTGTGTTTAGTTCTGGGTATCACATTTCAGGAAGGATGTATTAGGGTGTGATACAGGTTCACTAGAATCATACTAGCCGTAAAATAGAAGGGTTAAATAATGAGACCTGCTTACCTAGACTAGGCTTGTATTCCCTTGATACCAAAGATTAAGGAGTGACCTAAATGCGATGGTTAAGGTAACTGAAGGATTTGTTAGAGCGAATCTATTTCCTTTGGTGGGGGAAATGCAGAATATGGAGGCATAACCTTCAAAAATAGAGCTCGGCTGTTCAGGAGTAATGTCAGGAAGCACTTCTTCACATCAAGAGTTGTGGAAATCTGGAACACGTTCCCCCAAAAGCTGTTGAGGCTGGAAGTAATTTGAAAATTTCAAAGCCGAAAATGATAGATTTTTAGGCCAAAAGTGTTAAGGATTACAGAACTGAGACAGGTAAATGGAGTTAAAATATCGAACTGAGTGCTGGGATAGGTTTGAAGGGCTGAATGGCCTCTTCCTGTTCCTATGATACATGATGAATATATGTCAAAGAGAGAAATGAAAGAGAGGATAACTAGTTGAAAGTAAGTGAAACAAGAATCAGGAAACTCAAGGGTTAACTGAAGGTATTTTAGTTTTTGCCTGTAAAATTTGGGAGGAGCCAAGATTGCCATTTCCCTTTGGGAAAAAAGGCATTAACGGCAACTCATTCCCCTGCGACAGTCTCGGACAAGGAGCTGTAATTCTATTTCTCTCCTTCACTGGCAGACTGTGTGAGTGTGTGTGTGTGTGTGAGTCTGCTTCTTGTTTTGCTTTTTGGATCTTATTTTATCCAAGGAAGGCATCCCAGTCGAGTTGAAGCATGTTGCGATGCCTGGTGCAGTTAGCCAGGAATCTTCCCAATGTGGAAAAGAAAGACAGACAGAGCGACCCAGTCGTGACTCTGAACTTTAGAGGTAAGGAGACCGCATCTGAATGCACAAACTGAGCAGCAGAACAGTCTTCTGGAATGGTTTCAGGAGCAGGAGTGACTGTCGGGTGTAGGGTTAATGAAATATTTTTATTTTGACATCCCCACTTCAAAAAATGGCAAGTAAAGCTGTGAAAAGACTGCTAATATGAGTTTAGTATGATACAGCTCAGAAGGAGACCATTCGGCCAATCATGTCTGGGCTGACTCGCTGAAACAATAGTTCCACTCTGCTTGCTCTTTCCCCATAGCCCTGCAAATATTTGCTTTTAAACGTATTTTTTTTAAACGAATGAACCACTTCTGTTTCTGAATCATAATTTAGACTCCAGTGTGAGACGAATTTAATGATAATTCACCGAAGACTTGCTGCTATATATTCTAGATTTCTTTAAAGTGCTGTACAGTAATCCCACCCATTTTTCCTGATTTTGATGTTTGTGTTTATAGTGTTGTGATTCTCACTCTCTCCTGTGTCCAAATTGAAACTTCTGTTAATTTGAGTCACGTATTATTTTCACACCACCCGATCATCTGTCTGTGATTTCTCCGTTATCCCAGAGATACCTTAACACAGTGAAGGTTGAACCACATCCCATGGATGTCTACAAGGGGCTTGTTTGTTTTGTCGGATAGGAAAGTGAGGCTGGGACGGCTGCTTTTATTCTTGCTGCTGTTCCCAGTGACCTCGGGATGCAGGAAATGAAAGGGGAGGGACAAAATCCCACATAAGTTCTTATTTTAAACTTTTCTTCCATATATAGAAGCCTGCATCTCACACCTCCACTTAAAGCGGGCAGGTCCTTGAAAATGAGATCAGAGCAAAGCATTGAATACTTATAGAGCAAGGGGTGATAAGCATTTCAGAAATCTTGCTATGTAATTTTATTTTGGGGGGGCGGGGGTCTCTGATACTCGTGTTTACAATCAGGATCCTGTTCTGATGTTTTTCTACCCATCTCCGCTCTTCCCATGTTCCATTTAATTTTCTGCCTCTCCTCTCCTGAGGTTTCAATTAAAACCATTGTCTTCGGTCCCCGCCACAAACTCCATTCCCTTGTCACAGCCTCCATCCCTCTCCTGGCCACAGTCTGAGGCTGAGCCAGGCGGTTGGAAATCTTGTCGTCATCTTTAACTCTGTAATGAGCTTCTGACCACATATCTGCTCCATTGCTAAGACTGCCTATTTCCACCTCCTTCATATCGCCTGAGTCCACCCCTGCCTCAGCTCGTCTGCTGTTGAAACCATGATCTGTACCTTTGTCACTTCCAGGTTTGATTATTCCAGTGCTATCCTGGCCGTCCTCCCACCTTCTACCCTCTGTAAACTTTGAGCTCATCCAAAACTGTGCTGCCTGTATCCTAACTCACGCTAAATCCTATTCACCTATCACTCCTGTGCTCACTGACTTACATTGGCTCCCGGTGTCGCACCACATCAAATTTATAGTCTCCTCCATGTGTTCATATTCCTCCATGACCTCACTCCTCCTTATTTCCTCCAGCCGTACAACCTTCCAAGATCTCAGCACTCCTCCAGTTCTGGCCCTTTGTGTATCCCTGATTTTCATTGCTATACCACTGGCCTTCAGGTGCCTAAGCCCCAAAACCCTGAAATTCCCTCCCTGAAGCTCATCATTTCTCTACTTCTCTCTACTCCTTTAAGCCACTCATTAAAACCTACCTTTTGACCCAGCTTTTGGTCATCTCTTCTAATATCTCCTTTTTGGCTTGGTGTCAATTTTTGTCTGATTTACACTCCTGTGAAGTCCTTGCGATATTTTACTCTGTTAAATGCAAATCGTTTGTGTGTTGTTGGACCATGTTTTGGTGGGAGTTCTGGCTGATTTCCCATCTCTCTAAACTCGGGATGTGGAGGCTAACTGTATTCTCCAACCGGGGATCAGCTAATTCAATGCAGACCAGTAATACATACATACCCTGTGAATTCGTGTCTTTGCCCTGCTGCTGCTTCCTTTTCTCCCGCCTCCTCTTTGTGGGTATCAGCCAATATCACTGTTCCTGTTTGTACCATACCAAAGTGCATGATGCTGCTTATAGCTCTCGGATTTCGTGCAGAATCTGTTTCGTGCAGAATTCCTAGCTGAATTATCTCCAAAACATGGCTCCCGAGGACAGGGGAATGGAGAGCAAATGAATGGGAAGAGAGTAGCGTAACAGTTGGAAATTGTGCTTTAGGCACAACAGGTAAGGGAAAAAACTGAAAGATGTAAAGCAATGCAATCAAGAGACAGAATTAAGAAATGTGTGAGAAAAATAACACGAGAGCAGAATGACAGATTAGGGTGTGTGACCCAAATTAGCATCTCTATACGAAATCACAGAGTATAGGGAACAAACGGAATGAATTACAGGCGTAAATTCGACTTAGAGGCTACGATGTGGTAGCTATTACTGAGAAATGGCTGTAAGACGGTCAGAACTGGGAACTGAATCTACCAGGTTATAAGGTCTACAGGGAGGATAGTGAAACTGGTAGAGGGGAAGGAGAAGTCTCAGTGATCAAGCCTGAAATTACTTCAATGGTAAGAGATGATATAACAAGGTGTGAGCAGTGTAGACTTTATGGGTGGAATTAAGAAATGGAAAAGAATTTTAGACTGTAGCGGGAGTTGTATATAGACTCGCTGGGAGCAGCTGTGAAGTGGCAGAATGTATAAATGCAGCGATTCGACAAGCACATGCTGGTAGAGGCAGAGGGTTTTTATTGGAGGATTTTAACTTCCAAATAGTTTGGAATAAACAGACAAGCTTACATCAGAAATGTAGCATATTTCTTGAGTGCGCTGATGACAAGTTTCTGTGACAGTATGTCCTAGAAGCAACAAGGGGATATGCCATATTAGAGAAGGAGCCAGAATTAGTTAACAGCTTAACGGCACGTGAACATTTATCAAATACTGACCATAAAACAATTGAGTTTAACATTGTGTTTGAAAGGGAGAACCACCAAACAGCTGCTAAGATTCTAGATATAGTTAAGGCTGACTTCCATGGGATGACACAGACATGGTCCATAATAAACTGGACAAATCTGTTAATGGGCTAATTGACAGAAGATTTAGTGGGAGGTATTTAAAAAATAATTTAGCATGAAACAGACCAGTTTATACCCCCTAAGGGGCAAGAATTCTACTTGCCAAAAACAAAAGCTATGAACGACTAAAGAGGTAAGGGACAACATAAAACCAAAAGAAAAAGCATACAAAAATGCAAATAATAGCACAGATCCTGGTGAATGGGAGAGATACAAAGAACAACAAAGGGTGACAAAGTAGATAGTAACAGCTATAAAAAGGAATAGGCAAAGATGAAGGGGAGATTTGATCAAAGTTTTCAAGATATTAAGGGTAGCTGGAGAGAAACTATTTCCCCTGGTTGGGGAATCTTGGACTAGGGGACATAGCCTATAAATTAGAGCCAGTCTTTTCAGGTGTGAAATTAGGAAACACTTCTACACATAAAAGATGGTAGAAGTTTGGAACTCTATTCCATAAAGGTAGTTGATGCTTGGACAATTGTGAATATAAAGCTGAGATTGAAGGATTACTGTTAACCAGAGGTATTAATGGATATGGGGCAAAGACGGGTATATGGAGTTAGGTCACAGATCAGCAATGATCTCATCTGATGTTGGAACAGACTCAAGGGGCTAAATGACCCCATCCATTCCTGTGTGCCTATGTAACAAGCTGTCTTGCTTTAAGAACATACGAACATAAGAAATAGGAGAAGGAACACCGTCATTCAATAAGATAATGTCTGATCTCCTACCTCAACACCATTTTCCTGCACTATCCCTGGAACACTTGATGTTTTTAATAAGTAGAAATCTATCGATCTCAGTCTTGAAATACTCAGTGACTGAGCTTTCACAGCCCTCTGGGATATCGAATTCCAAAGATTCACCATCCTCTGAGTGAAGAAATTTCTCCTCATCTCAGTTCTAAATGGCCTGCCCCTTATTCTGAGACTGTGTCCCCTGGTTCTAGACTCCCCAGCCAGGGGAAACATCCTTCCTGCATCAACCCTGTCGAGCCCTGTAAGAATTCTGTATGTTTGAATTCTTCGAAACTCTTCAAAACTCCAGAGAATAAAGTTCCAGTCTATTTAACTTTTCCTCATAGGACAATCCCTCCATCCCAGAAATTAGTTTGGTGAACCTTCATTGCACTCCCTCTATGGCAAGTATATCTTTCTTTAGGTAAGGGGACCAAAACTGCACACAATACTCTGGATGCGGTCTCACCAAGGCTCTATCTAACTGCAGTATGATACCTTTAGTCCTATACTCAATTTCCCCTTGTAATAAAGGCCAACAGACCATTTGCCTTCTTGATTGCTTGCTGTACCTGCATGTTAGCTTTCAGTGACTCATGGGCAAGGACACCCAGGTCCCTTTGAAGTTTAACACTTCCCAGCCTCTCACCATTTAAGAAATACCCTGTATTTCTGTTTTTCCTACCAAAGTGGATAACTTCACATTTCTGCACATTATATTCCATCTGCCAAATTTTTGCCCACTGGCATAGCCTCTCCAAATCCCCTTGAAGTGTCTTTGCATCCTACTCACAATTCACACCTCCAGTTAGTTTTGTGTCATCTGCAAACTCGGAAATATTAATTTAATCCCCACATACAAATCATTGATATAGATTGTGAATATCTGGGGCCTGAGCACTGATCCTTGTGGTACCCAACTAGTCACAGCCTGCCAACCTGAAAATGACCCATTTATTCCTACTGTCTGTTTTCTACCTGTTAACCAGTTCTCAGTCTATGCCAGTATATTCCCCCGCAATCCCATGTGCTCTAATTTTGTTTACTAACCTCTTGTGTGAGACCTCATTCAAAAGCTTTCTGAAAATCTAAATATACCATATCCTCTGGCGAATGGGGAATACTGCACAGGAACATGGCTGGGAATTTTTAAAAATTCATTCATGGGATGTGGGCATCGCTGGCCAGGCCAGCATTTATTGCCCATCCCTAATTGCCCTTGAGAAGGTGGTGGTGAGCTGCCTTCTTGAACCGCTGCAGTCCATGTGGGGTAGGTACACCCACAGTGCTGTTAGGAAGGGAGTTCCAGGATTTTGACCCAGTGACAGTGAAGGAACGGCAATATAGTTCCATGTCAGGATGGTGTGTGACTTGGAGGGGAACTTGCAGGTGGTGGTGGTCCCATGCATCTGCTGCTCTTGTCCTTCTAGTTGGTAGAGGTCGCAGGTTTGGAAGGTGTTGTCTAAGGAGCCTTGTTGCATTGCTGCAGTGCATCTTGTAGATGGTACACACTGCTGCCACTGTGCGTCGGTGGTGGAGGGAGTGAATGTTTGTAGATGGGGTGCCAATCAAGCAGACTGCTTTGTCCTGGATGGTGTCGACCTTCTTGAGTGTTGTTGGAGCTGCACCCATCCAGGCAAGTTGAGAGTATTCCATCAAACTCCTGACTTGTGCCTTGTAGATGGTGGACAGGCTTTGGGAGTCAGGAGGTGAGTTGCTCACAACAGGATTCCTAGCCTCTGACCTGCTCTTGTAGCCACAGTATTTATATGGCTACTCCAGTTAGTTTCTGGTCAATGGTAGCCCCTAGGATGTTGATAGTGGGGGATTCAGCGATGGTAATGCCATTGAATGTCAAGGGGAGATGGTTAGATTCTCCCTTGTTGGAGATGGTCATTGCCTGGCACTTGTGTGGCGCAAATGTTACTTGCCACTTATCAGCCCAAGCCTGGATATTGTCCAGGTCTTGCTGCATTTCTACACGGACTGCTTCAGTATTTGAGGAGTCACGAATGGTGCTGAACATTGTGCAATCATCAGTGAACATCCACACTTCTGACCTTATGATTGAAGGAAGGTCATTGATGAAGCAGCTGAAGATGGTTGGGCCCAGGACACTACCCTGAGAAACTCCTGCAGTGATGTCCTGGAGCTCAGATGATTGACCTCCAACAAGTACAGCCATCTTCCTTTGCTCTAGGTATGACTCCAACCAGCAGAGAGTTTTCCCCCTGATTCCCATTGACTCCAGTTTTGCTAGGGCTCCTTGATGCCATACTCGGTCAAATGCTGCCTTGATGTCAAGGGCAGTCACTTTCATCTCACCTCTTGAGTTCAGCTCTTTTGTCCATGTTTGAACCAAGGGTAATAGCATACAGGAACTCAGCTGGGATTGGAGAATAATGTACAGGAACTCAGCTGGGAATGGGGAATACTGTACAGGAACATAGCTGGGAATGGGGAATACTGCACAGGAACAGCTGGGAATGGGGAATAGTGTACAAGAACAGCTGGGAATGGGGATTAGTGTACAGGAACACAGATGGGATTGGAGAATAATGTACAGGAACACAGATAGGAATGGGGAATACTCTACAGAATCATGGCTGTGGGGAATAGTCTACAGTATCACAGCTGGGAATGGGGAATAGTGTACAGGAGCATAGCTGGGAATGGGGAATAGTGTACAGGAACTCAGCTGGGAATGGAGAATAGTGTACAGTATCACAGATGGGAATGGGGAATAGTGTACAGGAGCACAGCTGGGAATGGGGAATAGTCTACAGGAGCTCAGCTGGGAATGGGGAATAGTATTCAGGAACTCAGCTGGGAATGGGGAATAGTGTACAGGAACTCAGCTGGGAATGGGAAATAGTATACAGCAACTCAGCTGGGAATGGGGAATACTATACAGGAATCTGGGAAAAATTCCTCACCATTTTCTTTTCTCACGTTGGGCTTTCTGGGTTTGTCTGTTTTTCTTAACTGGCCACTTTTTTTGTTGTTTCTGGGATCATCCTATGCGTAACTTGGCTGCTGCGTTTGCCAACAGAAACTTGGCAACAGCTCAAAAGTACTTCATTGACTGTGAAGCATTTTGGGATATCCTGAGGATGTGAAAGGTGCTATATTCATTTTACTCTCCTTCGTCAGATTTAAAACTAGAGTTTACATGGGGGCAAACAGTACAGAGGGGATAGGAGAGCAGGACGGGTAACAGTAGAGGCAGTTAGAGTTAGAGGTGTATATAGACCAGGTTGGCCAAATGGCCTGGTACTATGTAATAAACCATAGAATGATGCAGCACAAAAAGAGGCCATTCAGTCCATTTGACTATGCTGGCTCTTAGAAAGAGCTATCCAATTAATCCCACTCCCTTGCTCTGCCCTGCAAAATTTCCCTTTTCAAATATTTATCCAATTCCTTTTTGAAAGCTACTATTGAATCTGCTTCCACCGCCCTTTCAGGCAGAGCATTCCAGACTATTACAGCTCACTGCGTAAAAAAAACATTCTTCCCATCTCCCCTCTGCTTCTTTGGCCACTTACCTTAAATCTGTGTCCTCTGGTTACTGACCCTCCTGCCAGTGGGAACATTTTCTCCTTATTTACTCCATTAAAACCCCTCATCATTTTGAACATCTCTATTAAATCTCCCCTTAACCTTCGCTGCTCTAAGGAGAACAATCCCAGCTTCTCCATTGCCTCCACCGAGCTGAGGTCCCACATTCCCTGATGAAGTCGTCTTCTTCCTGTTGTATTCTGTGCTGCTGCTGACGGACTCTTATTTTCCATTTCAGGTGTAAAGAAGAAGACCAAAGTGATCAAGAACAATTTAAACCCTGTCTGGAATGAGGTGAGAAGCTTGTGAATACAAGGCTCATCTATTGGCTTTTTATCGACTCTGGTCAGACGATAGGCATAGAACCATGGAATGATACCACACAGCCGGAAGCCCTATCGTGCCTGTGCAAGCTCTTTGACGGAGCTGTCTCATTAGTTCCACTCCCCTTCCACCAGCTTTGAGGGCGTGCATTCCAGATCACCACTCACTGCTTTAAAATAAATTTCTTCCCATTTGTCCATGGGTTTTGAAATATGCCTTTTAAGAAGGTTAAGTTCTGGTAATCGAGGGGAATAGTTTAGAGAGTGACCACAAAGTTGATCCTTCATATTGGAGGACAATAGTTAGAAAAACTCAAACTCCTCAGCCTTCAAGGGACGTCATGAGAGGGCACCTGATGAGAACACAAGAAAAAAGGAGCAGGAGGAGGCCATACAGCCCTTCGAGCTGGCTCCGCCATTCAACAAGATCATGGCTGATCTTCTACCTCAACTCCACCTTCCCGCACTATCCCCATATCCCAAGACCTGTGCATCTCAGCCTTGGAAATACTCAACGGTAAAGCATCCACAGTCCTCTGGTGTATAGAATTCCAAAGATTCACAAACATTTGAGTGAAGAAATCTCTCCTCCTTTCAGCCCTAAATGGCTGTCCCCTTAGTTCGAGACCTCCCTGCCAGAAGAAACATCCTTTGAGGTACATAAGACATTAAGTGAGATGGAATCGGTTAATCAGCATTGCAAGTTAAACCAGCTCATCAAGGTTAACACTGGGGTGGGGTTGGAGAAGTGGGGCTATTCCATTCCCATTGTGCAGGATCATCTCAGTGGATGTTATACCCAGTATTGAGTGACCAGAACCTCACTTACTGAGACTGTCCAGTGTGGGGCTTTAAACCCATAACTATTGGATTTAAAGGTAGGAATGCTACCATTGTGCCAAGGCTCAGTCCTGCAGGATTACCAAGCTAGCTCTACCCTTTTGGATGCTGATTGACCTGCAGCTGCTTCGAGCATCAATCTCAAGAGTTGACTAAATGGGATCCTGTCACGTCACCAGCTTAGGTATCAGTGGTTCAGTGGGTTGCATTCTTACCTTTTGAGTCAGAATATTGTGGTTTCCGGCCCTAGCCCAGAGACTTCAGCACATAATCCAGGCTAACACTCCCAGTGCTGTGTTGAAGGTGTCGACTTTTCAAAAAAGACTTTAAATCAAGACCCCGTCTTCCCTCTTAGATGGGCAAAGAAAATACCACTGCCACTATTTTGAAAGCTGACCAGTATCTTGACCAATGTTTATCTGTTAACCAGCATCACTAAAACAGATTATTTGGTCGTTATCACATGGTTGTTAATTGAATCTTGCTGTGTGCTACAACAGTGACTACACTTCAAAAGCGCTTCATTGGCTGTAAAGTGTTTTTGGACAACCTGAGGTTCTGAGAGGTGCTATATAAATGCAGTTTTGTTTTGTTTTATACTAGTGCTTGGTCACACTGAGTCTATTGCGCTGCCTATGTTTGGGATTCTAACTGTAACTGCATTGTACCCAATGTTAATCCCTGTTGTTTCTTGCACACAGGGGTTTGAATGGGATTTGAAAGGAACTCCGCTGGACGCAAGTTCTGAGATCCACATTGTCGTAAAGGACCATGAAACCATGGGCAGGAACAGGTAGGATGTCCCACGGGTGATCCGTGACTCTTAAAAGCTGTCTCAGTATTGTTGAACGTTATATTTAAGCTTGCGTGTAATATGCCACATTGGTCTGCTCAAAACATAGGAACATAGAATTTTTGTAATGCATTCTTGGGATGTAGGTATTGCTGGCAAGGCCAGCATTTATTGCCCATTCCCATTCACTGCTTGAGAATGATAGTGGTGGATCACCCTTTTTCGTTCCTCTAGTGGGTGTGGTGTAGTTCCAGGATTTTCACCCAGTGACAATGAAGGAACGGCGATATAGTTCCAAACCAGGATGGTGAGTGGCTTGGAGAGCAACTTGCAGGTGGTGGTGTTCTCATACATCTGCTGCCCTTGTCCTTCTAGGTAGTGGAGGTCACGGGTTTGGGAGGTGCTGCTGAAAGAGCCTTGGTGAGATGCTGCAGTGCATCTTATAGATGCCACACGGTGCGGTCTATTTTCAGTGGCAGAAGGGTCGGTAACTAGAGGATACAGATCTAAGAACCAGAGGGAACATAAAAAGATTTTTTAAAATTGAAGTGAGTTGTTGTGATCTAGGATGCACTGCCTAAAAGGATGGTGGAAGCAGATTCATTTGTAAGAGAATTGGATATATACTTGAAAAGGGAAAATTGCAGGGCTATGGGGAAAGAGCAGTGGACTAATTGGATAGATCTTTCAAAGAGCAATGTAATTTCTAGAGGCACATTAAACATGATCGGAAAACTTAATCCTGACTTGTCTTTTTAAGTTGAGCTGTGTCTAGGGGGCACTGGCGGAGACTGGGAGTCAGCAACTTGAGGCCGGATGTCAGATAGGAAATGGTCACAGTGACTGATTCCTGGAGTGGGTTCAGGGTAGGGGAGTGTAAGGAATAATTGAGAAATCATTCAACAGGCTATGATTGTATTACAGTTAGTGGGAGCTTGCTGTGCGCAAATTGGCTGCCCCGTTTCCTAAATTACAACAGCGACTACACTTCAAAAGTAGCTTTCAAATGGGAATTAGATAAATACATTTCGAATTAGATAATCTACAGACTAGCACAGGAAGCAGTTGAGGCAAAGAGCTTAGATGCTTTCCCTAGGAAGCTAAATGAGTATATGAGTGAAGAGGGAATAGAAAGATATGCTGAAAGACTGAGATGAGGAAGATGGAATTGGAGCAGACGTGTGTTACATAAACACAAGCACAGACTAACTAGGCCGAAGGGCCTGTTTTTTTTTTTGCTGCACGTTATATCGCAGTCTATGCAAAAGAAAGTTGCATTTCTATAGTGCCTTTCATGACCTCAGGATGTCCCAAAGCACTTTACAGCCAATGAAGGAATGTGCCAAATAGATTGATTGGCCTCACAGAATGAAGCCATTCAGCCCATCAAGTCTGTGCTTGCTCTTTCAAAGAGCCATGAGTTAGTCTCACTCACCCCACCCTTTTCCCATATCTCTGTAATATTTTCTGCTTAACTATTTATCTAATTCCCATTTGAAAGCTACCATTGATCCAATTTTCACCACCCCACCAGGCAGTACATTCCAAATCCTAACTACTTATTGAACCGGGGTTGATCCACTGGCTTGATGGTAATGGTAGAGTGAGGGATATATCTCGTCATGAGGTTGCAAATTGTGGTTGAATATAATTCTGCTACTGCCGTTGACCCACAGCGCCTTATGGATACCCAGTGTTGTATTGCTATATCTGTTCAAAATCTATTCCATTTAGCACGGTGGTAGTGCCACACAACTTTGTCTCTATGTCACTCCCACCAGCACGGTCATGGACAGATGTATCTACAACAGGTAGATTGGTGAGGGCAAGGTCAAGCAGGTTTTCCTCTCTTGTTGGTTCCCTCACCACCTGCCGCAGACCCAGTCTGGCAGCTATGTCCTTCAGAACTCAGCCAGCTTGGTCAGTAGTGGTGCTACCGAGCCACTCTTGGTGATGGACATTTATTCCCCCACCCAGAGTATGTTTTGTGCCCTTGCTACCCTCAGTGCTTCTTCCAAGTGGTGTTCAACATGGAGGCAAACTGATTCAGCAGCTAAGGGAAGGCAGTAGGTGGTAATCAGCAGAAGGTTTCCTTGCCCATGTTTGACCCGATGCCATGAGACTTCATGAGGTCAAGAGTCAATGTTGAGGTCTCCCAGGGCAATTCCCTCCCGACTGTGTACCACTGTGCTGCCACCTCCCACTGGCTGGACAGACCTAGGGATGATGATGGTGGCGTCTGGGACATTGTCTGTATGGTATGATTCTGTGAGCATGACTATGTCAGGTTGTTGCTTGACTAGTTTGTGGGACAGCTATCTCAATTTTGGCACAAGCCCCCAGATGCTAGTAAGGAGGACTTTGCAGGGTGGGCAGGACAGAGTGTGCCGTTGTTTCCGGTGCCTATGTCAATGTCGAGTGGCCTGTCTGGTTTATACTTTTTGACTTTTGTGCAGTGATTTGATAATTTCAGAGGGCAATTAAAAGTCAACCACATTTCTGTGCGTCTGGAGTCACATGTAGGCCAGACCAGGTAAGGACGGCAGATTTCCTTCCCTAAAAGAGATTAGTGAACCAATGGGTTTTTACGACAATCTGTTAGATTTAATTCCAGGTTTATCAGTTAAATTTAAATTCTACCAGGTACCATGGTGGGATTTGACCTCTTGCTCCCCAGAACCTTAGGCAGGACCACTGGAGAACTTGTTCAGTCACATTATCACTATCCCAATGTCCCTTTTTGACAGTCAACTTCAATCTGCACCCACTGGTATCGTCCCTACAGCCATTGGAAACAATTTCACTCTTCTCCATGATGAAGTGGCAGAGAAGGTTGATAAAGGGAAGGTGGTGGATGTTGTCTATATGGATTTTAAGAAAGCGTTTAACAAGGTACCATATAAAAGGCTGGTTAACAAAACTGAGGCTCATGGAATAGGAGGGTCAGTGTCAGCTCGGATAAAAAATTGCTTTAAGGACAGAAAACAGCGAGTCGTGTTAAATGGTTGTTTTTCAGACTGGAGGATGGTAAACAGTGGTGTTCCCCAAGGTTCAGTTCTGGGCCACTGCTTTTTTGATATACATTTCAATGACTTGTATGTTGGAACACAGTAAAATTTCAAAATTTTCTGATGATACAAAATGTGGAGATATGACAGACAGTGACGATGATACCAATAGATTGCAGCAGGACATAGATAGGCTAGCAGAAAGGGCAGACAAGTGGCAGGCGGAATTTAATGTTGGGTGGCACAGTGGTTAGCACCACAGCTCCAGCGACCTGGGTTCAGTTCTGGGTACTGCCTGTGTGGAGTTTGCAAGTTCTCCCTGTGACTGCGTGGGTTTCCGTCGGGTGCTCCAGTTTCCTCCCACAGCCAAAGACTTGCAGGTTGATAGGTAAATTGGCCGTTGTAAATTGCCCCTAGTGTAGGTAGGTGGAAGGGGAATATAGGGACAGGTGGGGATGTGGTAGGAATATGGGATTAACATAGGATTAGTATAAATGGGTGGTTGTTGGTCGGCACAGACTCGGTGGGCCGAAGGACCTGTTTCAGTGCTGTATCTCTCTAGGGCTCTAAGTGTGAGGTGATGCATTTTCGCAGAAGGAATAGGGAGAGGCAAGATATACTTAACGGCACAATTATAAAGAATGTGCAGGAATAGAGGGCCCTAGGCGTTCATGTACATGTGCAGATGATTGAAGGCAGAAGGACATTTTAAAAAAATATTTGTTCGTTTGTGGGATGTGGGCGTCGCTGGCTCGGCCAGCATTTATTGCCCATCCATAATTGTTCTTGAGGAGGTGGTGGTGTCCTTGAGTTGTAGGTACACCCTGGGTGCTGTTAGGAAGGGAGTTCCAGGATTTTGACCCAGCGACAGTGGAGGAACGGCGATATAGTTCCAAGTCAGGATGGTGTGTGACTTGGAGGGGATCTTGCAGGTGGTGGTGTTCCCATGCATCTGCTGCCCTTGTCCTTCGAGGTGGGAGAGGTCGCTGGTTTGGTAGGTGCTGTCGAAGGAGCCTTGTTGAGTTGCTGCAGTACACACTGCTGCTACTGTATATCGGTGGTGAAGGAAATGAATGTTGAAGGTGGTGGATGGGGTGCCAATCAAGTGGTTGCTTTGTTCTGGTTGGTGTCGAGCTTCTTGAGTGTTGTTGGAGCTGCACCCATTCAGGGAAGTGGAGAGTATTCCCTCACACTCCTGACTTGTGCCTTGTAGACATTGGACAGGAATTGGGGGGACAGGAGGTGAGTTATTCGTTGCAGAATTCCCAGCCTTTGACCTGTTCTTGTAGCCACAGTATTTATGTGGCTGGTCCAGTTCAGTTTCTCATCAATGGTAATCCCTAGGATGTTGATAATGGGGGATTCAGCGATGGTAATGCCATTGAACGACAAGAAAAGGTTAGATTCACTCTTGTTTGAGATGGTCATTACCTAGCTCTTGGGTGGCACAAATGTTACTTGCCACTTATCAGCCCAAGCCTGGATGTTATCCAGATCTTGTTGCATCTTGAAGCATCTGGCTGCTTCATTATCTGAGGAGTTGTGAATGTTGCTGAACATTGTGCAATCATCAGCGAACATCCCCACTTCTGATCTTATGATAGAGGGGAGATCATTGATGAAGCAGCTGAAAATGGTTGGACCAGAGAGCAATTAGAAAAACATATCAGATCCTGGCTTCATAAATAGAGGTATTGAGTACAAAAGCAGGGAATTTATGCTGAACCTTTATAAAGCTGTGATTCGGCTACAGCTAGGGTACTGCATTCAGTTCTGGTCATCACACTTTAGGAAGGATGTGAGGGTCTTTGAGAGGGTGCAGAGGAGATTTACCGGAATGGTTCCAGGGATGAGGGATTTTAGTTACAGGGTGAGGTTGGAGAAGCTGGAATTGTTCTCCTTGAAGAAGTAAAGGAGGATAGGGGTGTAAAAGATTATGACAGGTTCACTTAAGGTCAACAAAGAATTGCATTTCCATTAGCTGATGATACAACAACTAGGGGACACAGCTTTAAGGTTTTGGGCAAGAGATGCAGGGGGAATGTAAGGAAGAACTTTTTTTACACAGTGAGTGGCAATGACCTGGAACTCGCTGCGTCTGAGGGTGGTGAAAGGGGAGATGATCAATGATTTCACAAGGAAACTGGACGGTCACTTGACAGAAATAAACTTGCAGGGCTATGGGGATAGAGTGGGGGAATAGGACTGACTGGACTGCTCTACAGAGATTGCATGGACTCAATGGGCTGAATGGCCTCCTTCTGTGCCGTAAATGACTCTATGACTCCATTTGAACCCTCCATGATTTTGGACACCTCTATCAAATCTCCTGTTAGCCTTCTCTGCTCTAAGGAGAGCAAGCCCAGCTTCTCCAATCTATCCATGTAATGGTAATCCCTCATCCCTAGAAAGACCTTTTATCTTTGCTTAATGTTGGATAATAAAATCTGTGCTTGACGTTGGAGGCAAAAAGTGCACTGGCTCTCGTTGTACTGGGTGAAAGGTACAAAACTGAGGTAGCAAGACTTCAGGATGCAGCATGTTGATGTTGATAAGAGTCTGTACATGTTCAGGCGAAGGACTGAGTGAGAAATGAGCACTAATTGTATGGTTTGCCTCTGATACAGACTTGCCGACTGTGTTTGTGGGATTTCAGCTCCAGGAGGTTGACCGCAGTCATATACGTGATGCACTTTGATCACAGGTCCTCAATACAGTGATACCACATCAAACGGTCCGCAACTCTGAGAAACATACCACACACTGTCATCCTGAAACTGACCCTAAAGTTCCATCCCAACAGTCTAAACACCTCCACTCAGAAACAGCTTTGCAAGAAAGTCTGTCCAGAACAACACTTCCTAGGCTCAAACTAGCCACCTGTATAAAATCCCCTCCGCATAATGTGACCCTGGCATAAAACCACCTCTAGATCATTTGATCCAGTAGTTCCTGATCTAGAATATATAAAATCATAGAAAGTTTAAGGCACAGAAAAAGGCCGCATATATAGGTGTATTACACTCAGAATGTGTCATATTAGAAAGGAATTTATATTGGAGTGTGTTATTGAGAAGGGGGATTAAAATAGGAGTGTTCGATGGGACAGTTTAGAGAGAGCTTTACTGTAGATCTAACCCATGCATGGAGTAGCCCTGCGAGTGTCCAATAGTGTAGAGGAAAATGTACTCTGTATCTTACCCATGCTATGACTACCTTGGGAGTGTTTGATGATACACTGCAGAGAGAGCTTTACTCTGTAACTAACCCTTTTTTTGAAGTGGCCTTTATACCCCAGGCCCCTTTGATTGTTGTCGAGGGGGCCTTTATTCCACAGGCCCCCTTTATATGTATATTCAATAAATAACTATAAAAAACAGATAAAGGAAACAGAATTCAAATTAAAATGCCACTTTTGGCATTGCTGATGCACTCCAACCCCTGCGGTGCCGACCGGTCGCAGAAGACCTCAAGTGAACTGGCGGACACCGCATGCTCCTTCTCCAGGGACACCCGGGTGCGAACATAACCTTGAAAGAGGGGCAGGAAATCAGGGAGGATGGACCCCCCGACAGCCCGCAGCCTGGACCTGTGAATTGCCACCTTGGCCAGGCCCAGGAGCAGACCAAGGAGGAGATCCTCCTCCCGGCCCACGCCACTCTGCACCGTGCTCAAAGATCAAGAGCGTGGGACTGATGTGCAACCAAAGGTTGAGGAGCAGCCCCTTCAAGTACTCAAAGAGGGGCTGCAACCTCACACACTCCATATATATCTGTAACAAGGACTCATCCAGGCCACAGAAATTACAGGCGACCTGGGGGTCCGTAAACCTACTTAAAAGTCTATTGCACAGGACTGCCCTGAGCAGCACCCTCCACCCCAGATTCCCAATGTAAAGGGGGAGGACTCCCGCCTAGAGAGACGACACCGGGGTTTCCCCTTGCTGCCAGATGGCAACACGGACTGCCATGGTGTTTCTGGGTGGAAGACGAGGGCAAGGAAGTGCTGAGTGTGCAGGAGCAGCCTGCACAGGAAAGTTATGGGGCCTGAGTCTGATGAGCAGTTCTGGCCGTTCGCCGCTGGGAGCTGCACGTCATCTTAAAGGCAGTGCACTGGCAGAAAAAATACGTCGCCAGCGCACACCATCTGGGAGGATGCTCGACATACAGGTATCTCTGCAGGGTCTGAAGGTGGAGAGTCACAGCCGGAGTGCGGACGCACACCAGTGACTGGCCGCCCTCCGCGATCGGGAGACTCAGGACCGTGGCAGACACCCAGTGCTTCCTCTTGCCCCATAAAAAATCGATGAGCTTCTTCTGGATCTTGGTGGCAAATGCAGGGGGTGGGAGCAAAGTGACCAACCGGTACCACAGCATCGAGGCCACCAGCACTCAGCCCCTGTAGGAAAGCACTCGGAGCAGTCCTGTCCAGTGCCCCAGCCGAGCGGTGACTTTCGCCTCCAACTCCTGCCAGTTTGCCGGCCAGGCTTCCTCAGCGGGGCTAAGGTGGACTCCCAGATAGAGGAGGTGCGTGGTGCTCCACGCAAGAGATGTCAATTCCTCTGGCAGGGAATCCACCTGTCACTGACCCACCAGGAGTCCGGAACATTTCTCCCAATTGATCCTCGCGGAGGACGCGGCAGAAAATGTTTGCTGGCACTTGCGCATCCTCCACAAGTCAACGGGATCTGTGACCGTGAGAAGCACGTCATCGGCGTGAGCTGAGAGGACGACCCGCATGGCTGGCCCATGCAGAGCCAAACCTTCCAACCTCCTGCGAAGCAGGCACAGGAATGGCTCCACGTAGATGGTTTATAATTTGCTGGACATGGGACATCACTGATGTACTCCTCTCCCACAGCGAATGGGCGTCATCAAGGACCCGGTAACTTTGACCAGACACTCTGCGGCGGTGTATAAAAGTCAGACCTGGGCCTCGGTGATGTGCCGCTCCACTTTGTGAACATGTAGGCGCCCAGGCAATAGGTACAGACCAGGAGGCCCATTACCTCCGGATCTGTGACAGAGGATCTGTCGTCGGCCGGCAGTGCGATGCTTACGGACCCCCCTGTCATTTTGGGTGGAAGGGAGGCACGGAAAAAGGATAAACTCTGAGAGGCATGTCCCCTGGATAATGCGGCACAATCCGAGCCTGGGCTCAGCCCAAGGCCCGATCCCAGGGAATCCACCTGCTCTATTTGCTGGAGGGTAGCTGTCTCCTGGTTCAGGTCCCCAGATTCTGCCTGCCACCATCACCATTCAGGCTATAAGGCTTGGGCAGGAGCCCTCTACCCCTCAGGATGGAGGGAGGGGAGACATGTGGCCCCTCCTGAAGGAGCAAGTGGAGCCCTGCTTGTGGTGGCGGAGCTTGGGGACGCTCCTGAAGAAGCTTTCCCATCTGCCACTGGGTTGGGTGCCCTTAGTGGAGGGGAGGGCGAGGCCACAAAGGGTTGGCCCTCCCAACTAAAATCCACTCCCGACCAAGATGTACCCAACCCATTTATGGTTGAAAATGCTGCCCCGTCTGCTGGGCCTGTGGGCGCTGGCGGGGCGGGAGATGACCTCCTCTCTCCACCTCCAGTCCCGGCTCCGGATGGAGGCTGCTTTCCCAAAGACTGAGCGGGACTGGGGTGATCCCTGACCTCATCTCCCCCAGATGGTGCAGGTGGGGAAGGAGGAGCTCACCAGGAATGAAGGACGGGATATTGGACAGAATGACCCATTGTGCAATCCTGCCCAGGACCTTGCTGCCAGTGGACCTCCTGGAGACCAACAGTTCAAACAAAGGATCTCTCAGGTGCTCCAACACCCACCTCTCCAAAAAGAATTGCAGCCCTTCCTGCCTCCTCACAATGGGTTCACTTGTCCAGTCTCTCTCCACTCTCTACTCTCCTCTCTCCTCTCTCCACTCTCTACTCTCCACTCTCCACTCTCCACTCTCCTCTCTCCTCTCTCCTCTCTCCACTCTCCACTCTCCACTCTCCTCTCTCCACTCTCCACTCTCCTCTCTCCACTCTCCTCTCTCCACTCTCCTCTCTCCACTCTCCACTCTCCACTCTCCTCTCTCCACTCTCCTCTCTCCTCTCTCCTCTCTCCACTCTCCTCTCTCCACTCTCCTCTCTCCACTCTCCTCTCTCCTCTCTCCTCTCTCCTCTCTCCTCTCTCCACTCTCCTCTCTCCACTCTCCTCTCTCCACTCCCCACTCTCCTCTCTCCTCTCTCCTCACTCCACTCCCCACTCTCCACTCCCCACTCTCCTCTCTCCTCTCTCCACTCTCCTCTCTCCTCTCTCCTCTCTCCACTCTCCACTCTCCACTCCTCACTCTCCACTCTCCTCTCTCCACTCTCCTCTCTCCACTCTCCTCTCTTCACTCTCCTCTCTTCACTCCAGTTGCTGTTACACCAGCCTGCAACAGGTGCAGCTGCTACCCCTGATTGCAGACAGGAAATGCTCCAAATGCATCAAGAATTTCTGGTTGGCCAGACCCTAAACTCTAAACTGTTTCTGACTTGTTTCATTCATCAACTGTGCAATGTCTAACTCCTTCCTGTTGTGTACTGTCAAGAGTTCGAAGGCAGGAAGAGAACTTCCTCTCAGACAGGGTTAATGACGAAACTCCGGTCATGTAGAAATGGAATCTGGCTTCTGATCTGTGTGCTGGCTCATAAATTGTCTTTGCTGTTTATAAACACACTGTCAGACCATGATTGAGGGAGAGAAAATTGAATCTTTGCCTTAAGCCTTACAAGGGTTGAAGGAAAGAACGCAAGAATTATTAGGCAATGCTTCTTTTTCTCTTCCTCTCCTGGAAGTACTGATAGGCTTTGCTGCTGAGAATCAGAGTATAGCACAGAAGTCTATTCAGCTCATTGCCTCTGTGCTGGCCCTTTGGAAGAAATCTGATGAGTTCCACTCCCATGCTCTTTCACCAAAGCCCTGCAATTTTTTCGACAATATGACAAATGTCTGGCTCATTGTTCATTAGTGAACCTAGGAGAATATAGTAAGTGCAGAGGAGAACTGAAAAAAGGAATAAGAGAAGCAAAGGGAGCATGAGAATAGATTAGCTGCTCGTATAAAAGGGAACAAGAAACTTTTGTAAGCAGATAAATAGTAAAAAAGGGAGTCAAAGGAAGGGTGGGGCTGATGAGGGATCAAACAGCGGATCTTCTTATGAAGACAGAGGCCTTGGCTGAGGCATTAAATGAGTACTTTGCTTCTGTCTTCACTAGAGACGAGGATGCTGTCAATGTTACAGTAAAGGAGGAGGTAGCAGAGAAATTGGATAGGATAAAAAGAGTTAAAGAAGAGGTACTTAAAAGGCTGGCAGTATGTGTTGTATGATCACTTTAAGCGTCATGTCCCTTTTGTACTCAGTGCTAAAGAGCTAAGTATCAGCATGTAGTCATGTGACTGGAAACCATGGTCATTCTACAACTGAAACACCCGAGACAAAGGTTCTGTATATGTTAGTTTAGCTGTGAAGAAATCTTATAGAGATCTTCAAGGTGCTGGAATCCATGCTCCTCATTGTCTTGCTTAAGACGACACAAAGCAACTCTTGAAAGTATAAAAAGGTAGAAAAGTCACCGAGCCCAGATGGGATGCATCCAAGGACACTGAGGGAAGTAAGGGTGGAAATTACAGAGATTCTGGCCACAATCTTCCAATCCTCCTTATTTATGGGAGCAGTGCCAGAGGACTGGAAGATTACAAACTGCAACAGTTCAAGAAGGATGCTCACCAACACCTTCTCAAGGGCAATTATGGATGGACAACAAATACTGCACCAGCCAGCGACACTCACATCCCATTAAAGAATAAAACAAAGCTACACACCTGTTCAAAAATGGGGAGAGGGATAAATCCATCAACTGCAGGCCAGTCAGAGTGGTGGAGAAATGTCTAGTGGTAATAATCCAAGACACAATTATTTGACTTTTTGTAAAATGTTGGTTAATAAGTGACAACCAACACAGATTTGTTGAAGTCAAATAATGGTTGATTAATTTGATTGAGTTTTTTGAAATAATGGGGAGGGTTGATGAGGGTTAATATGTATATGGACTTTAAAATTCATTTGATAAAGTACCACATAATAAATAGTTGTTTGGTAGTACAGAATTGAATATTGCTGAAAATAGAGGCATTATGTCAAAGCTTTTCGTCTTGCACTCATCAGGACAATCTGAAAGAATACCAATGTAAGGGAAAACAACAAATTTAGACTGTATGAGAAGAGAGTGCTGATTGATTGGCAACTGAACTGTGATTGGTAGAGGCATTGCCATGGAGAATGCACCAGTTAACAGTGACTGACAGTTAACTGCCAAGCTTTGTTTGAAATTTAAACCAGGCAGCTTGACTCTGATTAGGAACGTAAGAACATAGGAGAAGGAGTAGGCCATTTAGCCCATTGAGCCTGCCCCACCATTCAATACAATTATGGCTGATCATTCATTTCAATACCTTTTTTTCCCACACTATCCTCATGTCATTGGTATTTAGAAATCTGTCAATCTCTGCTTTAAACATACTCAATGACTGAGCTTCCACAGCCCTCTGGGGTAGAGAATTCCAAAGATTCACAACCCTCTGAGTAAAGAAATGTCTCCTCATCTCGGTCCTGAGTGGTTTTCCCTTTATTTTGAAATTGTGTCCCCTGGTTCTAGACTCCCCAACCAGGGAAAACATCTTACCTGCATCTACCCTGTATTTTCCTTCAGGTATTTTGTAGGTTTCAATGAGATTACCTCTCGTTCTTAGAAACTCCAGAAAATACAGGCCCAGTTTTCCCAATCTCTCTTCATAGGACAGTTCCATCATCCCGGGATCAAGTCTGGTGAACCTTCATTGCACTCCCTCTATGGCAATAATATCCTTCCTAATCCCATTTTCTAGCACTTGGCCCATAGCCTTGTATGCTATGGCGTTTCAAATGCTCATCTAGATACTTCTTAAATGTTGTGAGGGTTCCTGCCTTTACCATCCCTTCAGGCAGTGTGTTCTAGATTCCAACCACCCTCTGGGTGAAAAGATTTTTCCTCAAATCCCCTCCAAACCTCCTGCCCCTTACCTTAAATCTATGCCCCTTGTTTATTGACACCTCCGCCAAGGGAAACAGTTTCTTCCTATCTAACCTATCAATGCCCCTCATAATTTTGTATACCTCAATCAGGTCCCCCAAATGCCTTATCTGATTTAAGGAAAACAACCCTAGCCTATCCAGTCTCTCTTCATAGCTGAAATGCTCCAGCCCAGGCAACATCCTGGTGAATCTCCTCTGCACCCTCTCCAGTGCAATCACATTCTTCCTATAGTGCGGCGACAAGAACTGTACACAGTACTCCAGCTGTGGCCTAACTAGCATTTTATACAGCTCCATCATTTTTGACAAGGACACCCAGGTCCCTTTGTACATCCACACTTTGTAATCTGTTACCATTTAAGAAATACTCTGCACATCTGTTCCTCCTACCAAAGTGGATAACCTCACATTTTTCCACATTATATTCCATCTGCCACGTTCTTGCCCACTCACTAAGTCTGTCCAAATCCCCTTGAGGCCACTTTGCATCTTCCTCACAACACACATTCCCACCTAGTTTTGTGTCATCTGTGAACTTGGAAATACTATATCTGGTCCCCACATCCAAATCATTGATTTATATTGTGAACAGCTGGTGCCCAAGCACTGATCCCTGCGGTACCCCACCAGTCACAGCCTGCCAAAGCAAGAATGACCCGTTTATTCCTACTCTCTGCTTTCTGCCTGTTAACCAATCCTTAATCCATGCCAGCATATTACCTCTTATCCTATGTGCTTTAATTTTGCTAACCAACCTCCTGTGGGGGACTTTATCAAAAGCCTTCTGAAAATCCAAGTATACCACATCCACTGCCTCCCCTTTATCAATTCTGTTAGTAACATCCTCAAAAAGCTCCAACAGGTTCATCAAACATGATTTCCCATTGATAAATCCATGTTGACTATGCCCAATCAGATCATTATTATCCAAATGTTCATTTATCACATCCGTTAGAATAAATTCTAGCATTTTTCCAATGACTGATGTAAGACTAACAGGTCTGTAATTCCCTGTTTTCTCTCTCCCTCCTTTCTTAAATAGTCAGGTGACATTTGCTACCTTCCAATCTGCAGGAACCGCTCCAGAATCTATAGAATTTTGGAAGATGATCACCAATGCGTCTATTGACTCCAAAGCTACCTTTTTCAACACCCTGGGATGTAAAATATCAGGTCCTGTGGACTTAACAACCTTCAGCCCCATTAATTTCTCCAATGCAACCTTCTTACTCATACTAATTTCCTTCAATTCCTTATTCCCCCTTATCCCTTGGATCTCTAATTCTGGGAGATTTCTTGTATCTTCCTCAGTGAACAGATACAAAGTAATCATTTAGCTTCTCTGCCATTTCTCTATTCCCCATTATAAATTCTCCTGACTCTGCCTGTAATGGACCCACATTTGTCTTAGCCAAGCATTTCCTTTTTACAATCCGTTGTAAAGGCATTGTCCTGAGGAATGAACCAGCGAATGGCTGTCACTTATTTTGTTTAACTGAAACAGGCGCAATGTTTGTACATGTTCTTTCTGTCTGCAAAGGACAAGGCCCTGTGTATTAATATATGTAGCTTTCAGTGTGCGGAAATGAGCCACACTGCGAGCCCTACTGACAATCTTAAATTGGATGTTAGTGTAATTCTTAGCATACTGAGGATTATATGAATTTTAATGCTAGTGTGATGATAGGTATATAAACTGTACGTCCCAAAGACTGGCAGATCGTATCAAACAACCTGTCCCTTCTGCTGTTCACAACGGGCAAGGTACAGGCCTTACCCAACCAGCCTGTGCTTGCAAAACTCAAAACACAATGTCCAACAATAGATGTGACTCAGCGATTGGATAGCATTTGCTAAATAATCCTCACTGTGCTAAGAATTACGCTGACAACCAATTTAAGATTGTCAGTAGGGATTGCTGTGTGACGCATTTGCGCATAGTGGAAGCTACATATATTAATACACGGGGCCCTATTCTTTGCAGACTGAAAGAATATGTACAAACATTGCGACTGTTTCAGCCGAACAATATAAGTGACAGCCATTCGCTCGTTCATTCCTCAGGACAATGCCTTGACCAATCAGATTCAAGCTGCCTGGTTTAAATTTCAAACGAAGCTTGGTGGTTAACTAGCAATCACTGTTAACTGGTGCATTCTCCATGGCAACACCTCTACCAATCAGAGATCACCGGCCAACCAATCAGCACTCTCTTCTCATACAGTATAAATTTGTTGTTTCCCCTTACATTGGTATTCTTTCAGATTGTCCTGATGATTGCAAGATGAAAAGCTTCGACGTAATGTCTCTATTTTCAGCAATACATAATAGGCTTGTTAAAATTAAAGTCCCTGGAATTCAAGGGGCAGTGGCAGTGTGGATATGAAATTGGCTAAATGACAGAGAGCAGTGGTGAACGGGTGTTTTCAGACTGAAGGAAGTTATACTGTGGTGTCCCACAAGGGTCAGTATTTGGACCAGTGCCCTTTCTGATTTATATTAATGTACTGGCTTGGCATCATTTCAAAGGTTGTAGAATGTATTAAACAGTGAAGATGATAGTGCCAGTCTTCAGGAGGAGATAGACAGACTGGTGAAATAGGCAGATGCATGGCAGGTGCAACTCAACACAGATGTATGAAGTGATGCGTTTTGGTTGGAAGCATTAGGAGAGGCAATATAAAATAAATGGTACAATATTAAAAGGGGTTTACGTACACGTCTCTTTTAAGGTGGCAGGACAAGTTGAGAAGCAAGGAAGTTATGTTTAACTCTGGTTAGGCCCTGCCTGAGTAATGAGTCCAATTCTAGGCAGTACACTTTAAGCAGGGTGTCAAGACCTTAGAGAGGCTACAGAGGACATTTACAACATGGTACCAGGGATGAGGGTCTTCAGTTATGTTGAGAAACTGAAGAATTTGGGTTTCTTTTCCTTAGAGCAGAGAAGATTAAGAGGAGATTTGATAGAGGTGTTCAAAATCATGAAAGCTTTTTATAGAGTAATTAAGGAGAAACTCTTTCCAGTGGAGTTTGAAAATGTTTTCTCATCTTCCAAGCGCATCTTCTTCATGTGTCAGCCTAGACAACATTTATTTAATGACTTTAATGTAGTAAAAGGATCCAAAGGGCTTGTGGGATCTTGCTGTGCAGACTGACTACCAGCTGCATTTCCTGGATTCCTGTAAAGCACTTTAGGAAGTCCTGAAATGTGCTAAATCAATGCAAGTCTTTCTTCTCTACTGCAGCCCCACCCCAACAAAGTGCGTTGAACAGCAAGAGGACGAAAAGTGTAAAGGGACTAATTAAGCCAGATATAACATTTCAATAGAATTACAACTACAACCTGCATTTATATAGCGCCTTTAATGTGGCAAAATGTCCCAAGGTGCTTCGCAAGGTTTAGGGAGGGAATTATAGATCTTAGGCCCTTGGCAGCTGAAGGCACGGCCTCCAATGTTGTAATGATTAAAATTGGGGATGAGCAAGAGGTATATCTGCTCCATATGAGCCTCCTCCCAATCCACTTGATGTCACCCTGTCAGCATGTCCCTCTATTCCTTTCTCCTTCATGTGTTTATCCAGCTTCCCCTCACATGCATCCGCTATTCACCTCAACGACTCCCTGTGTTGGCGAGTTTCACATTCTCAACATTCTCTGGGGAAAAGATGTTTCTCCTGAAGTCCTTATTGTATTTATCAGTGACTATTCATGGTCCCCAAAATTGGGAACATCTTTTCTAAGTTCTTACCCTGTAGAACCCCTTCATAATTTTAAAGTCCTCTGCCAGGTCACCCCTCAGTCTTTTTTCCAGAGAAAAGAGTCCCTGCCTGTTCAGCTTTTACTGATGGTTGTACCCTTTCAATTCTGGTATCATCATCGAAATGCTACAAGTTTCGTGCAGTCATTATGTAATTGGTGTAGTTAGTTCTGTAGAACAGGAGTTTAAGTCACATTATGGCAGTTTGAGAACTTACATTTGGACAAAGGAAAGACTCATGAGTATGGGTGAAGAAAGTCTTGCATTTCTATAACGCCTATCGCAACTTCAGGAAATCCCAAAGCACTTTACAGCCAATGAATCACTTTTAGATATATGGACACTGTGGCCGGAATTTTATGCCCTTCCCCGGAAGTAGGCTGGGAGGTGAGGTGGGGGCGGTGGTGCGTAAAATTAAGTGGGAGGTGGTAGGGGGAGGGGGGGGGGGTGCCATTCCTGTTGCCTACTCGCCTCCGCTGCTATTTTACCAGTGGTGGGGGAGGTGGCAAACAGCCCGCCTGCCCCAGGCCAGTTAATTGTTACTTAAGGGCCTCCTCCTGCCACCGCTGGAATCTTACCAGTGGGAAATGGGCACTTCAGCATCTGAGGAGGCTGCCCAGTAATACCTGGTGGCCTTCTTGTGGTCCCTGGGGCGGGGCGCGGAGGGGGTCCATCCTGATTGGGCACCCGGTGCCCCCACAGAGGGCCCTCCCAGCAGCACAGGCCACCCCCACTAAAACTACCCCCCTCTGCCCTACAGTCTGGTCCCCATTGCCCGCATTAGGACCCAGCCAATTGTCCCTTGCGAGGCCCATTCCTCACTTACCTTCCTGAAGGGTGGTGTCCATCGTCCTCTGCTGGCTGGTTGCAGTCCCAGCAGTGGCCACCGCTCCCAGTGGCGCTGCTGGCACGGAACAGCTGCCGGACGTCTGAGAAGTTGGCAGCTCGGAGGCAGGACATCCTGCCTCAGAGGGCCGGAAGTCCCGACCGAGGCCAGTTAAGGGCCTGGGCCACGCAAAATTGCGACGTTGCTTCTGGACCCGGCAGAGGTGGGCGCGGCCCGTACTTTTTAGCCGGTGTGCGGGGCCACCGCCTCAACGCAAAATTCCAGCCTGAGTAATTTAGAAAAAACAGAGCCATTTTGTGCTCAGCAAGCTTGCACAAACAGCAATGCAATAACGATCAGAAAATCTGGTTTAGTGATGTTGGTTGAGGGATAAATATCGGCCAGGACGCCAGGGAAAACTCCCCTGATGTTCTTCGAAATAGTGCTGTGGGATATTTTACATCCACCGAGAGGATAGACAGGGCTTTGGTTTAACATTTCATCCCAAAGATGGCATTTCCGACAGTGCAGCACTCCCTCACTACTGAATTGGAGTATCAGCCTTGGTCTTTGTGCTCCAGTCAGTGGAGTGGGACTTACATTCACAATCTGGGGCTCAGAGGTGAAAGTGTTACCCACATAGCCTCAGCTGGCTTTCTATTGTGTAGATCAATGTGTTGTGGACCCAGTCGAGGAATGTGAGTCTCAGCTATGGTATAAATCAGATGATTGCATTTGGGTTCAATTAATTTTTTTTAACAATAAAGGAAGCCTTGCAGTCGAAAATGGCTCTTCCTTCACACAATGGAGTTGGAGCTTTAACTTGATGTTGCTTTTCTTCAAGCATTCTCCTAGTTCATTTTGGAAGGTCGAATTTGAATGCGGAATACAGGATTCTTGGTAGTGTGGAGGAACAGAGGGATCTTGGGGTCCATGTCCATAGATCGCTCAAAGTTGCCACCCAAGTTGATAGGGTTGTTAAGAAGGCGTATGATGTGTTGGCTTTCATTAACAGGGGGATTGAGTTTAAGAGCCGCGAGGTTATGCTGCAGCTCTATAAGGCCCTGGTTCGACCACACTTGGAATATTGTGTTCAGTTCTGGTCGCCTCATTATAGGAAGGATGTGGAAGCTATAGAGAGGGTGCAGAGGAGATTTACCAGGATGCTGCCTGGACTGGAGGGCATGTCCTACGAAGAAAGATCGAAGGAGCTAGGGCTTTTCTTATTGGAGCGAAGAAGGATGAGAGGTGACTTGATAGAGGGGTACAAGATGATGAGAGGCATAGATAGAGTGGATAGCCAGACACTTTTTCCCAGGGTGGAAAGGGCTATCACCAGGGGGCATAATTTTAAGGTGATTGGAGGAAGGTTTCGGGGAGATGTCAGAGGTAGGTTCTTTACACAGAGAGTGGTGGGTGCGTGGAATGCACTGCCAGCGGTGGTAGTAGAAGCAGATACGTTAGGGGCATTTAAGCGACTCTTGGATAGGTACATGGATGATAGTAGAATGAAGGGTAGGTAGTTAGTTTGATCTTAGAGTAGGTTAAAGGTTCGGCACAACATCGTGGGCCGAAGGGCCTGTGTACTGTGCTGTACTGTTCTATGTTCTATGTTCTAGTTCAGCTCCACCTACAGTGCCAGTGGTTTAACTTGAGAAAGCACCACAAAGATTGGGAAGTAGGCTTGGTTAAGCAGATACTGCTGCCTGACTCGCAGTCAATCCATTTCCTGTAAATATCTGCGTGCTGTTTTCTCTCCGTCTCGCTGTGCTGTTTGATCACGGATTTTTCCTTTCATCATTGTTCTGGAAGATCCTGGCCTATCCATATCTCACTTCCTTTGTTGAGAAATCAGCAATCAGATGTCCTGGTTCTGCATTGGCCGGAGCCACCCTGATGTTGGATCACAAAAGGGTGGTTGTTATTTGTGTCACTTTGAGACTGGATTTGATTGAACAGCAGAGGCCACATTTACTTTGGAGTACGAGTTGTTTCTGTGTGTTTATTGCTTCTCCATAACATTCTTTCCTCTTTTACAAAGATATGAATTTGACAGGCAGGAAAAGAGCAGCTGGTCCTAGGCTGTCCCACACTCAGAAAGGGCAGAGCATCATGACTAAACATCCTATCCACCCACGCCCACAGCCATGTAATCTCCATGAGGCAGCAAACAGAGACAAAACCCAAGGCCAATTAGGGAAAACATACTCTGTAAAATTCTCTCTCCGACCCCCCTCAGTTGATGGAACCCAGTCCAGGAGATCATACAGACGGTGTGTTATCTATAAAGACACTTGTTGTCTATATGATGTGATCTTTGCCTCAGTCAGGAACTGGTCCAGTTCCCTCTTGAAGGGATACAGAAAGTCAATATCCACCATACCAGCCATCAACACATTTCAGAGACTCACTATTCTCTGGGAGAAGAGGAACCGTTCAACATTCAGTCTGTTCTCACTTTTACACAGCATAAGTTCCTGTCCCCTGGTTCTCATCAGTCTGTTACACTGAAATAGGCACACTATCTAGCCCGTTCATTATTTTATAGTCCTCGATCAGGTCATCTCTAAGTCTATGATGCTCTAAAGAAAATAGACAAATATCCTTGAGATTATCTGAGTAGCTGAGATCCTTGAAGCTCGGAATCATTCACCTAACTCTCCTCTGGATCTTTTCTAAGGCCACTGTGTCACCCAAAATGTGAGGGGTCCACAACTGGGCACAGAACTCCCGCTGTGGTCTGATCAGTGACCTATATAGTGGCAACATTTCAAGTGTTGGATGGCTATTTGATCATGAGGGGCATTACAGTCAAGCTGAATCCTATCCTCACCTTTCCCAGAAAGGGAAACTGTTTGAGATTGGGGATTGAGGCCAATTCTGTCATCACCTCCACCCCTTACCACCTCCACCATGTGAATTTGTGCCTGTCAACCTGTTAGATGCTTGCTGTTTTCCTGTGTCGAGCCTTCGCACAACCTTAAGATCTCTTGTTGCATCTCACACAAACCCATATTACTGCAGCGGACACTGAAAGAACAGATTGTACAATAAAAGTCTTGCAATGCTCCAAGGGCTTTGAGTGGAACTCTCACACTCTCACTGTCATTCTCTCCATCTCACACTCTCACTCAGTTCTGGGCACTGCATCTCAGGAAGAATATCTTGGTCTTGGAGAGGGTGCAATGCAGATTCACCAGACTGATATCGGGGCTTGGAGGGTTAAATTATGAGGGCAGGATGAATAAACTTGGTTTAGAAGTTTGTGCTTCGATCTTGAGTTTAGAAGGTTGAGGGGTGATCTAACTGAGGTATTTAAAATGATGAAGGTCAGCAATAGGGTGGACTTTGAGAAACTATTTCCTCGAGAAGGAGTCCAGAATGAAGGGCTACAATGTTTAAATTAGAGCTGGGCCATTCAGGAAAGAAATCTGGAAGCACTTCATCACACAAAGGGTGCTGCAAATCTTCAATTCACTCCCCCCAAAAGGCGATGGATGCTGGGGATCAATTGAAACTTTCTAGACCTCGCTACTGTTCCTGGTACAAAGAGTCATAGAGTTATACAGCACAGAAATAGGCCCTTCAGCCCATCGTGTCTGTGCCGGCCATCAAGCACCTATCTATTCTAATCCCATTTTCCAGCACTTGGCCCGTAGCCTTGTATGCTATGGCGTTTCAAGTGCTCATCTAAATACTTCTTAAATGTTGGTATGTTTGGTCTTTTGGGGAAACCACTACAGTTCTTCAAGTCTGGCCTCAGTTCCAGCTGTCGCTCAGCTGGACACACTCTCACCTTAGTCAGAAGGTCATGGATTTCACGTCCCATTCCAGAGACTTGAGTACATAATCTAGGCTAATACGTCTGAGTGAGTGCTGCACTGTCAGAGTTGCTGTCATTCAGATCAGGCATTAAACTGAGGCCTGTTGTGCTCCACCAAGTTGACATAAACGGTCCCATAGCACTATTCTGATGAAGTACAGGGGAGTTCAGCTTTGTGCCCTGGCCAATATTAATCCTTCAATTAACATCACTAAAACAGATAACCTGATCATTATCACTTTGTGGGAGCTTGCTGTGTACAAATTGGCTGCTGTGTTCTCTACAGTACAACAGTGACTATACCACAAAGATACCTTTGTCCGTACAGGTCTGGGCTGGAAAGGAATGGGTAAGACTTCCAATTCATTTCGACTGCTGTTTCCACTGGTGAGTGATTGGGTTGAAGCTGGCTCCCACTGTTATAGACTCAAAAGCAGCAATAATTCAGTTCATTTTTTGGAACTTGAAAGCAGAGAAAAAATCTGAAATGATTCAGGGGAGATCAATATTGTCCATTTATTTTTTTCCTGGATTTTCCCTTGACATTCAGTGGCATTACCATCACTGAATTTCCCCACTATCAACAATCCTGGGGGTTACCATTGACCAGAAACTGAACTGGACCAGCCACATAAATACTGTGGCTACAAGAGCAGGTCAGAGGCTGGGAATTCTGCAGCAAGTAACTCACATCCTGTCTATTCAGTGCCTGTCCACCATCTACAAGACACAAATCAGGAGTGTGATGGAATATTCTCCACTTGCCTGGATAGATGCAGCTCCAACAACACTCAAGAAGCTCGACACCATCCAGGGCAAAGCAGCCTGCTTGATTGGCACCCCATCCAACATTCACTCCCTCCACCACCGATGCATAGTGGCAGCAGTGTGTACCATCAACAAGATGCACTGTACAACTCACCAAGGCTCCTTCAACAACACCTTTCAAACTTGTGACCTCTACCAGCTAGAAGGACAAGGGGCAGCAGACGCATAGGAACATGACCACCTGCAAGTTCCCCTCCAAGCCACACACCATCCTGACTTGGAACTATATCGCCGTTCCTTAACTGTCACTGGGTCAAAAACCTAAAACTCCCTTCCTAATAGCACTGTTGATGTACCTACACCAGATGAAGTGCAGTGGTTCAAGAAGGCAGCTCACCACCACCTTCTCAAGGTCTTGCTAACGATGCTCATATACCATGAAAAAATAAAGGATGATTCTGTTAAAATAAATACAAGTGCAGACAATGTCACCCTCTTTGATCTTTATGCAGTGCCTCTTTCATTTCATCTGAAGACAAGAACTATCTGTTCATGCACAGTCTGTCCTTGATAATCCCCGATAATCCCCGATTACTCATCCCTGCTTTCCCTTCAAGTAGCTTGCTCGTCCACTTCAGGAGGAAATTAAGGATCATACATGTTGGTGTGGAACTGGCGTCAGGTGTAGGCTGGACTGGGGAATCGCAACAGGCTTCATTCCCTAAATGATGAAATCACCAGTAAATGTGAATGAGTGAGAGGGACAGAGAGACAGGTTGGGAGAGGGAGACAGTGAAGTGTGAGTGACACACACACACACACAAAGAGGAAGCGAGAACAAGGACTAATATCCCAAGAAGCAATCAAAGGAAAAAATTAGAGTCAACCAAACCACCTTGCACAAGCCCTACACTTACTTCTGAACAGGAGGAGGCCATTCATTGCCTCGAGATTGTTTCCCCATTCAGTGAGGTCATGGCTGATCTGTAGCTTAATGCCATCTATCCACCTTGGATCCGTACCCCTTAATAAACATATCAATCTCAATTTTCAATTAAGCCCCAGCCTCAACAGCTTTTTTGGGGAGAGAGTTCCAGACTTGGGCTACCCTTTTTGTGATGAAATGCTTCCTGATTTCACTGGGAAGAGCCTAGCTTTACGTTTTTAAGATTATACCACTTATTCTGTTCTCTCCTGTGAGAGGAAACAGTTTCTCTCTATCTACACTGTCAAATCTTTTATTCATCGTAAACATTTCAATTCAATCACTCTTTAATCTTCTATATTCAAAGAAAGACAAGTCTTGACTGTGCAACCTATCCTCATATATTAACACTTTAGCCCTGCTATCATTCTGGTGAATCTGCACTGTATCCCCTCCAAGGCCTATATATCCTTCCTGAGGTGTGGTGCCTGGAACTGAATACCCGAAATGGCATCTAACAAGATCTTTAAATAACTTAAAGTAACTTCCACTAACTAAGGTGTATCCTTGATAAATGTGTAACTGGAAGTGCGTTATGTTCCTGAGCAGACAGTCTGAACTTGGAAGCACTGCAGTCCTCAACTAGTCTTCAACTAGGCCCTGCACATTCCGAGCTATTTGCCAGGATAAGGGTCAGATGCCTTGGCAGCAGTTGTTGGGTCATTTCCTGACTGCAAGCCCGAGGTCTGATTTACTGAAAGTGCCTTACTGCTTGCAAACAGCTAGCAAAACACAGTCACACTCAGACTGGCAGGAAGGGGTTGCACATAAATCCAGAGTGTTTATAGAGATCTGAGTCACTGGAATTCTTTCAGAATAATCAGCCCAAAGGAATCTTCATGTATATACACAGGAACGCTATCACCAGTAACACATGGTGTGTTATTATATACTATATACAGTGTTATTCCCAGTAACACATGGTGTTATTATATAATATGTTCAGTGTTATACCCAGTAACACACAATGTGTTGTTATATATTATATACAATGTGATACCCAGTACGCACGGTGTGTTACTATCTCATATGTACAGTATCATAGCCAGTAATGCATGTATTATTATATAATATGTACAGTGCTGGAACCAGCAATGCTTAGTGTTATTATGTAATCTATACAGTATTATACCCAGTAATATATGGCGTTATTATGTAATATATACAGGAGCGTTTTTCCCAGTATCACATGGCTTTATTTTTATTCGTTCATGGGATGTGGGTGTCGCTGGCCAGGCCAGCATTTATTGCCCATCCCTAATTGCCCTTGAGAAGGTGGTGGTGAGCTGCCTTCTTGAACCGCTGCAGTCCATGTGGTGTAGGGAGGGAGTTGTTAGGGAGGGAGTTCCAGTGGCAGTGAAGAAGGGGATATGGTTCCAAGTCAGGATGGTGTGTGGCTTGAAGGGGAACTTGCAGGTGGCGGTTTTCCCATAGTGTCTGCTGCCCTTGTCCCTCTAGGTGGTAGAGGTCGCGGGTTTGGAAGGTGATGTCTAAGGAGCATTGGTGAGTTGCTGCAGTGCATCTTGTAGATGGTACACGCTGCTGCCACTGTGCGTCGGTGGTGGAGGGAGAGAATGTTGAAGGTGGTAGATGGGGTGCCAATCAAGCGGGCTGCTTTGTCTGGATGGTGTCAAGCTTCTTGAGTGTTGTTGGAGCTGTCCTCTTCCAGGCAAGTATTCCATCACACTCCTGACTTGTGCCTTATAGATGGTGGACAGGCTTTGGGGAGACAGGAAGTCAGTTACTTGCTGCAGAATTCCCAGCTTCTGGCCTGCTCTTGTCGCCACAGTCTATATGGATGGTACAGTTAAGTTTCTGGTCAATGATAGCCCCCAGGATGTTTATGGTGGGGGAATCAATGATGGCAATGCCATTGAATGTCAAGGGAATGTCTCTTGTTGATGATGTTCATTGCCTGGCACTTGTGTGGCATGAATGTTACTTGCCACTCATTAGCCCAAGCCTGAATGTTGTCCAGGTCTTGTTGCATGCTGGCACTGCTTCAGTATCTGAAGAGTCACGATTGGTGCTGAACATTGTGCAATCATCAGCAAACATCCCCATTCTGACCTTATGATGGAGGGAAGGTCATTGATGAAGAAGCTGAAGATGGTTGGGCCTAGGGCACTGAGGAACTCCTGCAGTGATGTCCTAGGGCTGAGATGATTGACCTCCAACAACTACAACCACCTCCCTTTGTACTAACTATGACTCCAACCAATTGAGAGGGTTCCTTCTGATTCCCTGTTACTTCAATTTTGCTAGGGCTCCTTGATGCCATACTCGGTCAACTGCTGCTTGGATGTCAAGGGCAGTTACTCTCACCTCTGGAATTCATCTCTTTTGTCCATGTTTGGACCAAGGCTGCAATGAGATCAGGAGCTGAGTGGTCCTGTCGGAACCCAAACTTAGCATCAGTGAGTAGGTTATTGCTGAGAAAGTGCTGCTGGATAGCACTTTCAATGACACCTTCCATCACTTTGCTGATGATTGAGAGTGGACTGATGGGGCAGTAATTGGCCAAATTACATTTGTGCTGTTTTTTGAGGACAGGGCATACCTGGACAATTTTCCATATTGCCAGGTAAATGCCAGTGTTGCAGCTGTACTGGAACAGCTTGGCTCGGGGCGTGGCAAGTTCTAGAGCACAAGTCTTCAGAACTATTGCCGGAATGTTGTCAGGGCCCATAGTCCTTTCAGTATCCAGTGCCTTCAGCCGTTACTTGATATCCTGCAGAGTGAATCAGATTGGCTGAAGTCTGGCATCTGTGATGCTGGGGACTTTAGGAGGAGGCCAAGATGGATCATCCACTCAACATTACTGGTTGAAGATGGTTGCATATGTTTCAATCTTGACATTTGCACTGATATTCTGGGCTCCCAATCACTGAGGATGGGATGTTTATGGAACTTCCTCCAGTTAGTTGTTTAATTGTCCACCACCATTCATGACTGGATGTGGCAGGGTTGCAGAGCTTAGATCTGATCCATTGGTTGTGGGATCGCTTAGGTCTGTCTATTGCATGCTGCTTATGCTGTCTGGCATGTAAATAGTCCTGTGTTGTAGCTTCACCAGGTTGACATCTTATTTTGAGGTATGCCTGGTGCTGCCTCCTGCACTCTTCATTGAACCAGGGTTGGTCCCTTGGCTTGATGGTAATGGAAGGGTGGGGGATATGCTAGGCTATGAGGTTACAGATTGTGTTTGAATGCAATTTTGCTGTTGCTGATGGTCTACAGTGCCTCATGGATACTCAGTTTTGATCTGCTAGATCTGTTCTGAATCTATCCCATTTAGCACGATGGTAGTGCCACACAACACGATGGAGGGTATCCTCAACGTGAATATGGGACTTTGTCTCCACAACGACTGTGTGGTGATCACTCCTGCCAGTACTGTCATGAACAGATGGATCTGCGACAGGCAGATTGGTGAGGGTGACACCAAGTAGGTTTTTCCCTCTTGTTGGTTCTTTCACCACCTGTCGCAGACCCAGTCTAGCAGCTATGTCCTTTAGGATTGGGCCAGCTCAGTCAGTAGTCGTGTTACTGAGCCACTTTTGGTGATGGACATTGAAGTCCCCCATCCAGAGTACATACTGTGCCCTTGCCACCCTCAGTGCTTCTTCGAAGGAGGGTGGTAGGTGGTAATCAGCAGGAGGTTTCCTTGCCCATGTTTGACCTGATGCCATGAGATTTCATTGGGTGTGGAGTCAATGTTGAGGATTCCCAGTGCAACTCCCTCCTGACTGTATACCACCGTGCTGCCACCACTGGTCACACTGAGAGGCCAGGCCCAGGAATAGTGATGGAGGAGTCTGGAACATTGTCTGTAAGATACGATTCTGTGAGCATGACTATGTCAGACTGTTGCTTGACTAGTCTGTGAGACTGCTCTCCCATCTTGGCACAAGCCGCCAGATGTTAGTAAGGAGGACTTTGCAGGATCGACTGTCCAGAGTGTGCCTGTGTTGTTTCCAACACCCAAGTCGATGTCGGGTGGTCTGTCCGATTTTATTCCTTTTTGACTTTCCTGTAGCGATTTGATACAACTGAATGCATTGTTAGGCCATTTAAGAGGGCAGTTAAGACTCAACCACATTGTAGGCCAGATCAGGTAAGGATGGCAGATTTCCTTCTCTAAAGGGCTTTTAGTGAACCAGCTGCCATGGTGGGATTTGTCCTTGTGTCTCCAGAGCATTAATCTGGGCCTTTGGATCTTGGTCCAGTAACATTTCCACTATGCTACCGTTCCCAGTGTGTTTTTATATATGGTAGTGCTTCCATACTGCTGCTAATAAATCTTGCCATTACTAAAATTACCCGAGTATTGAAAGATAAGTGAGAAAAATACTCACCAATTAATCAACTACCTGTTTTCCTGTGACGTCACACATTGATTTTTCATAGAGCGTGGTCTGTCCGCTTTGTAGCCACAGATTGGACTAAACTAGACTGGACTGGGCTGGGCTGGACTGGACTGGATAGCTCTTTAGGTGCTGCTGACTGTCTCCGCATCCTCCTCTTTCCCGCTCTTTTAGGTGCCAACACAATTGGGAGTTCAGCCTTTGAGAGGACTGCCATATTTGTGATTTTGTCCTGCCAGGATATACCCATAATGTGCCACAAATAGCGAAATTGGAAATTATGGAGCTTCTTTTCCTGGTAGCTGTAAGTCACCCATGTTTCACAGCCAAACATCAAGGTGCTGAGAACACAGGCCTTATAAACTATCAGCTTGGTCCTAAGGGTCAGCTTGGTGTTATCCCATGTGCGTTTTGCGAGTCGGCCAAAGGTGGTATCTGCTTTCCGTGTGTGCGTATCGAGCTCTACATCAAGGGGCAGATTGTCTGTCACCAGTAACAGAGTGTGCTAGGATATAATATGCTTACAGGAGAATTAAAAGCGCTCTAATGTCACCTGTAACACAGAGTATGTTATATAATAAAAACAAGAAATGCTGGAAATACTCAGCAGGTCTGGCAGCATCTGTGGAGAGAGAAGCAGAGTTAACGCTTCAGGTCAGTGACCCTTCATCAGAACTTCTGATAAAAGGTCACTGACCTGAAGCATTATCTCTGCTTCTCTCTCCACAGATGCTGCCAGACCTGCTGAGTATTTCCAGCATTTCTTGTTTTTATTTCAGATTTCCAGCATCCGCAGTATTTTGCTTTTATGTTATTATATAATCTGTTTATAGGACTATTGACCCAGTAATGCACAGATACAAGTCCAACACCAGAGACTTGTGTACACTACTCACGGTAACATTCCAGTGCAGTACTGAGAAAGTGCTGCACTATTGGAGGTGCTGCCTTTCAGACAAGATGTTAAGCCGAGGCCCCGGCTAGCCTCATAGCTGGATGTTTAGGATCCCACAAGAAGAGCAGGATTGTTCTCCCCAGTGTCCTGCCTAGTATTTATTTCTTAACCAAGGGGACGAAAGCAGACAATCTTGTCATTATCACATTGCTTTTTGTGGGTCATTGCTCTTTATAAATTGGTTGCTGCGTTTCCTATTTTCAGGCAGTGGAAAGGGCTTTCGGATGCCCAGAGGTCATGAAAGGCGCCACATAAATGTAATTCTTTCTTTCAAACACTAATCCCATTTCCTACCGTCGGTTTATCAAGCTTATGTTGCAGACTCCCACAGTAATAACTGGGTGTGGGTTAAGGAAAAACTACTCAGTAGAGAGAGGGAATCCTAATGCCTGCTCTGATTCTGTGCTGTCCTTTAATTTACAGGTTTCTGGGAGAGATACGAACCTCCCTGAAAGATGTACTGAGCTCCCCGAACTTGGCAGCCAAATACAATCTGGCTTTGCTTGACACAAAGAAACAGAACACTGGGGTAAGAGAAGAAAAACATTTGAACTCACACTGTCACTCAGTAACCCCTCTCCCCACAGCACCCTGTGTTATTGACTGTATCTCTACTGATATTAACCCAGCTCCCTCACACTGTCACTCAGTAACCCCTCTCCCCCCAGCACCCTGTGTTACTGACTGTATCTCTACTGATATTAACCCGGCTCCCTCACACTGTCACTCAGTAACCCCTCTCCCCCCAGCACCCTGTGTTACTGACTGTATCTCTACTGATATTAATCCAGCTCCGTCACACTGTCACTCAGTAACCCCTCTCCCCCCAGCATCCTGTGTTACTGACTGTATCTCTACTGATATTAACCCAGCTCCCTCACACTGTCACTCAGTAACCCCTCTCCCCCCAGCACCCTGTGTTCCTGACTGTATCTCTGCTGATATTAACCCAGCTCCCTCACACTGTCACTCAGTAACCCCTCTCCCCCCAACACCCTGTGTTACTGACATTATCTCTACTGATATTAATTCATCTCCCTGTCAATTTGTAGAGAAAGAGGAGATGGAGACCCTGACATCTGACAACAACATGCATTTGCAGAATGCCTTATCACAGTTTTCATGTAGACTGAGTTTAAGGCACTGTTTAATTATAATTTTGTGAAATAATTAATGGGACACTGCAGCTTTAACAGGCCTGGCCGGCACTGATGGTGGTTTGCAGAGGTGGCCGGCTTCAGTTGCTTGGATTGATTTTCCCAGCTGGCTTCCATTTGCGACTGTGGAATCTGAGAAATCTGAGTGAGTCAGCAGAAGGAAAACCTGGAGCCTGTGGCTGTGTGTTTGTGAGTCAGAGCAGAATAATGCCTGCAGAATTCGAGACTGAAAGAACACTGACCAGGGACTGACTGACCAGTGAAAGGAAAATGACCAATCTCTGAGTGAAGTTGCTGGGGGGGTTTTAACTAGATGAAAAGGAAGTATTAGGGAGGAGTAATTAAAACTTACACCCTTGGAGAGGGTACAGACAAGATTTAGCAGAATGGTATCAAAGGACTTCAGCTCTGTGGCGAGAATCATGGAATCACAGTGCACAGGAGACTATTCAGCCCATCATGTCCATGCGAGCTCTTTGGGAAAACTATCCTGCTCTTTCTCCATCACTCTGCCTATTTTCCTTTTTCAAGTATTTATTCAGATCCCTTTTTGAAAGTTCCTATTGAATCTTTGTCCCGATGAGGCAGGGAAGGGATGGTAGGGTGAAGGAACCTTGGATGACAAGAGATGTGGAACAGCTAGTCAAGAGGAAGAAGGAAGCTTACTTAAGGTTGAGGAAGCAAGGATCAGACAGGGCTCTAGAGGGTTACAAGGTAGCCAGTAAGGAACTGAAGAATGGACTTAGAAGAGCTAGAAGGGGACATGAAAAAGTCTTGGCGGGTAGGATTAAGGAAAATCCCAAGGCGTTCTACACTTATGTGAGGAACAAGAGGATGGCCAGAGTGAGGGTAGGGGCAATCAGGGATAGTGGAAGGAACTTGTGCCTGGAGTCGGAGGAGGTAGGGGAGGTCCTAAATTAATACTTTGCTTCAGTATTCACTAGTGAGAGGGACCTGGTCGTTTGTGAGGACAGCGTGGAACAGGCTGATATGCTCGAACAGGTTGAGGTTAAGAGGGAGGAAGTGCTGGAAATTTTGAATGATATGAGGACAGATAAGTCCCTGGGGCCAGACGGGATATACCCAAGGATATTACGGGAAGCGAGGGAAGAGATTGCTGCGCCTTTGGCGATGATCTTTGTGTCTTCACTGTCCACTGGAGTAGTACCGGATGATTGGAGGGTGGCAAATGTTGTTCCCTTGTTCAAGAAAGGGAATAGGGATAACTCTGGGAATTATAGACCAGTCAGTCTTACGTCGGTAGTGGGCAAATTATTGGAGAGGATTCTGAGAGACAGGATTTATGATCTTTTGGAAGCATGGTTTGATTAGAGACAGTCAGCATGGCTTTGTGAGGGGCAGGTCATGCTTCACAAGCCTTATTGAATTCTTTGAAGATGTGACAAAACACATTGATGAAGGAAGAGCAGTGGATGTGGTGTATATGGATTTTAGCAAGGTGTTTGATAAGGTTCCCCATGGTAGGCTCATTCAGAAAGTAAGGAGGCATGGGATTCAGGGAAAGTTGGCTGTCTGGATACAAAATTGGCTGGCCCATAGAAGTCAGAGGGTGGTAGTAGATGGAAAGTATTCAGCATGGAGCTCGGTGACCAGTGGTGTTCCACAAGGATCTGTTCTGGGACCTCTGCTCTTTGTGATTTTTATAAATGACTTGGATGAGGAAGTGGAAGGCTGGGTTAGCAAGTCTGCCGATGACACGAAGGTTGCTGGAGTTGTGGATAGTGTGGAAGGCTGTTGTAGGTTGCAACGGGACATTGACCGGATGCAGAGCTGGGCTGAGGAGCGGCAGATGGAGTTCAACCTGGAAAAGTGTGAAGTGATTCATTTTGGAAGGTCGAATTTGAATGTGGAATACAGGCTTAAAGACAGGATTCTTGGTAGTGTGGAGGAACAGAGGGATCTTGGGGTCCATGTCCATAGATCGCTCAAAGTTGCCACCCAAGTTGATAGGGTTGTTAAGAAGGCGTATGGTGTGTTGGCTTTCATTAACAGGGGGATTGAGTTTAAGAGCCGCGAGGTTATGCTGCAGCTCTATAAGGCCCTGGTTCGACCACACTTGGAATATTGTGTTCAGTTCTGGTCGCCCCATTATAGGAAGGATGTGGAAGCTTTAGAGAGGGTGCAGAGGAGATTTACCAGGATGCTGCCTGGACTGGAGGGCATGTCCTACGAAGAAAGATTGAGGGAGCTAGGGCTTTTCTCATTGGAGCGAAGAAGGATGAGAGGTGACTTGATAGAGGGGTACAAGATGATGAGAGGCATAGATAGAGTGGATAGTCAGAGACTTTTTCCCAGGGTGGAAAGGGCTATTACCAGGGGGCATAATTTTAAGGTGATTGGAGGAAGGTTTCGGGGAGATGTCAGAGGTAGGTTCTTTACACAGAGAGTGGTGGGTGCGTGGAATGCGCTGCCAGCGGTGGTAGTAGAAGCAGATACATTAGGGGCATTTAAGCGACTCTTGGATAGGTACATGGATGATAGTAGAATGAAGGGTAGGTAGTTAGTTTGATCTTAGAGTAGGTAAAAGGTTTGGCACAACATCGTGGGCCGAAGGGCCTGTACTGTGCTGTACTGTTCTGTGTTCTATGTTCTATGTTCACCCTTTCAGGTATCACATTCCAGATTATAACAGCTCACTGTGTAAATTATCTTTTCCTTCAGGTCTCCTCTGGTTCTTTTGCCATTAACCTTAGATCAGTGTTCATTAGTTACCGATTCTTCTGCAAGGAGAAACAGTTTCTCCTATTTACTCTATCAACAGCCATCAATATTATGAACATCTCTATCAAGTCTCCTCTTAGCCTTCTCTGCTCTAAGGAGAACAACCCCAGCTTCTCCACGTAACTGAAGTCTCTCATCCCTGGAACCATTCTAGTAAAATTCTTCATCCCTCCTAAAGTGTAGTGCCCGGAATTGGACACAATACTCCAGCTGAAGCCTAGTCAATGTTTTATAAAAGTTTAGCATAACTTCCTTGCTTTTGTACTCTATCACTGTGTTACTAAAGTTAAGGATCTCAGATGCTTTCGTAACATCTTATGGGGAGGTAGTGGCATAGTGGTATTGTCACTGAACATGGGTTCAAATCCCACCACAGCAGAAGGTGGAATTTGAATTTAATTAATAAATCTGGAATTAAAAGCTAGTCTAATGATGGCCATGAAACCATTGTCGATTGTTGTTAAAAACCCATCTGGTTCACTAATGTCGTTTAGGGAAGGAAATCTGCTGTCCTTACCTGGTCTGGCCTACATGTGACTCCAGACCCACAGCAATGTGGCTGACTCTTACATGTCCTCTGAAATGGCCGAGCAAGCTACTCAGTTGTATCTAACCGCTACGAAGTCAATAAAAAAGAATGAAACCAGACCTGTCGACCTTGCAAAGTCCTCCTTACTAACATCTGGGGGTTTGTGCCAAAGGTGGGAGAGCTGTCCCACAGCTAGTCAAGCAACAGCCTGACATAGTCATACTCACAGAATCATACCTTACAGACAATGTCCCAGACACTGCCATCACCATCACCGGTTATGTCCTGTCCCACTGGCAGGACAGACCCAGCAGAGGGGGCGGTACAGTTGCATAAGTCGTGAGGGAGTTGCCCTGGGAGTCCTCAACATCGACTCCGGACCCCATGAAATCTCATGGCATCAGGTCAAACATGGACAAGGAAATCTCCTGCTGATTATCACCTACCGCCCTCCCTCAGCTGATGAGTCAGTACTGTTCCATGTTGAACACCACTTGGAGGAAGCACTGAGGGTGGCAAGGGCACAGAATGTACTCTGGGTAGGGGACTTCAATGTCCATCACCAAGAGTGGCTCGTTAGCACCACTACTGATGAGCTGGCCAAGTCCAAAAGGACATAGCTGTTAGACTGGGTTTGCAGCAGGTGGTGAGGGAACCAATAAAAGGGAAAAACATACTTGACCTCGTCCTCATCAACCTGCATGCCGTAGATGCATCTGTCCATGATAGTATTGGTTGGAGTGACCACCACACAGTCCTTGTGGAGACGAAGACCCTCCTTCACATTGAGGATACCCTCCATCATGTTGTGTGGCACCACCACCGTGCTAAATGGGATAGATTTTGAACAGATCTAACAATGCAAAACTGGGCATCCATGAGGCGCTGTGGGCCATCAGCAACAGCAGAATTGTACTCAATCACAATCTGTAACCTGATGGCCCAGCATATCCCCCACTCTACCATTACCATCAAGCTGGGGGATCAACCCTGGTTCAATGAAGAGTGTCGGAGGGCATGCCAGAGCAGCACCAGTCATACCTCAAAATGAGGTGTCAACATGGTGAAGCTACAACACAGGACTATCTGCGTGCCAAACTAGGTAAGCAGCAAGCGATAGACAGAGCTAAGCGATCCCATTACCAACGGATCAGATCTAAGCTCTGCAGTCCTGCCGCTTCTAGCCATGAATGGTGGTGGACAATTAAACAACTAACTGGAGGAGGTGGCTTCACAAATATCCCCATCCTCAATGATGGGGGAGCCCAGCACATAAGTGTGAAAGATAAGGCTGAAGCATTTGCAAAACGCTTCAGCCAGAAGTGCCGAGTTGATGATCCATCTCGGCCTCCTCCTAAAGTCCCCAGCATCACGGATGCCAGACTTCAGCCAATTCGATTCACTCCACGTGATATCAAGAAACGACTGAAGGCACTGGATACTGCAAAAGCTATGGGCGCTGACAATATTCCGGCAATAGTACTGAAGACCTGTGCTCCAGAACTTGCTGCACCCCAAGCCAAGCTGTTCCAGTGCAGCTACAACACTGGCATCTACCCTGCAATGTGGAAATTGCCCAGGTATGTCCTGTGCACAAAAAGCAGGACAAGTCGAAACCGGCCAATTACTGCCCCATCAGTCTACTCTCAAACATCAGTAAAGTGATGGAAGGTGTCATCAACAGTGCCATCAAGCAGCACTTGCTTAGCAATAACCTGCTCAGTGATGTTCAGTTTGGGTTCCGCCAGGGCCACTCAGCTCCTGACCTCATTATAGCCTTGGTTCAAACATGGACAAAAGAGCTGAACTCAAGACGTGAGGTGAGAGTTACTGCCCTTGACATCAAGGCAGCGTTTGACTGAGTGTGGCATCAAGGAGCCCTAGCAAAACTGAAGTCAATGAGAATTGGGGGAAAACTCTCCGCTGGCTGGAGTCATACCTAGCGCAAAGGAAGATGGTTGTGGTTGTTGGAGGTCAATCATCTGAGCTCCAGGACATCACTGCAGGAGTTCCTCAGGGTAGTGTCCTAGGCCCAACCATCTTCAGCTGCTTCATCAATGACCTTCCTTCAAGCATAAGGTCAGAATGTGGATATTCGCTGATGATTGCACAATGTTCAGCACCGTTCACAACTCCTCAGATACTGAAGTAGTCCGTGTAGAAATGCAGCAAGACCTGGACAATATCCAGGCTTGGGCTGATAAGTGGCAAGTAACATTCGCGCCACACAAGTGCCAGGCAATGACCATCTCCAACAGGAGAGAATCTAACTATCTCCCATTGACATTCAAAGGCATTACCAGAGCTGAATCCCCCACTATCAACATCCTAGGGGCTACCATTGACCAGAAACTGAACTGGAGTAGCCATATAAATACTATGGCTACAAGAGCAGGTCAGAGGCTAAGAATCCTGTTGCGAGTAACTCACCTTCTGACACCCCAAAGCCTGTCCACCATCTACAAGTCACAAGTCAGGAGTGTGATGGAATACTCTCCACTTGCCTGGATGGGTGCAGCTCCAACAACACTCAAGAAGCTCGACACCATCCAGGACAAAGTAGCCCGCTTGATTGGCACTCCATCTACAAACATTCACTTGCTCCACCAAGATACACAGTAGCAGCAGTGTGTACCATCTACAAGATGCACTGCAGCAATGCACCAAGGCTCCTTAGACAGCACCTTCCAAACCCACAACCTCTACCAACAAGAAGGACAAGGGCAGCAAATACATGGGAACACCACCACCTGCAAGTTCCCTTCCAAGTCACACACCATCCTGACTTGGAACTATATTGCTGTTCCTTCACTGTCACTAGAACTCCCTTCCTAACAGCACTGTTGGTGTACCTCCCCCAAATGGATTGCAGCGGTTCAAGAAGGCAGCTCACCACCACCTTCTCAAGGGCAATTGAGGATGGGCAATAAATGCTGGCCTGGCCAGCGACACCCACATCCCATGAATGAATAAAAAAAATGAAAAGGGGAAGTGGTGGGAAAAGAATTAAAAGGAAGGAGAGATTAAGTGATAAAAGGGGGTGCAAGTCAAAAGGGAGTGGCAATGAGAGAAGTAAAGAAACAAAAGATGTGCCGAGAGGAGGTGTGAATGGCTGGATCCTGAACAACTGCATCCAAGCGTAGCGAACAGTTAAAAAAAGAAACAGGAGAAAGAAAGTAAGCCAGCATTTAGGCTCTAAAATAGAGTGGTCATTTGATTTACGTTTTTAGGATTTTTGAAAGTAATTGATAAGGTAGATAACCTTTAATTTAGAGCCAGGCCATTCAGGAGAGAAGTTAGTCTGTATTTCAACAGCAACAACATACGACAACTTGTATTTATATAGCATCTTTAACATCGTAAAATGGCCCAAGGCACTTCATAGAGCATTATCAAACAAAAGTTGACACTAAGCCATATAAGGAGTTTCAGGGTAGATGAACAAGGGATTGGTCTAAGAAGTATTTTAAAGGAGGAAAGTGAAGTAGAGAGGCAGAGAAGTTTAGATACGGAATTCCAGAGCTTAGGGATTTGCGGCTGAAGGCACGACCGCCAATGGTTGAGCGATTCAAATTGGGAATGTCCAAGGGTCCAGATTAGAGGAGTGCAGATATCGAGGAGGATTGTGAGCCTGGAAGAGAGACAAGGATGAGAATTTCAAAATCGAGGCATTGCTTCACCGGAAGTCACTGTAGCTCAGTGAGCACAGGAGCATTTCTTTACTTGGAGAGGGTAGAAGTGTGAAATACTCTCCCACTAAAAGCAGTCGATTCTACTTCAATTAATAATTTCAAATCTGAGTTCATTAAGGGGAATGGTGCCAAGGCAGTTGGATGGAGTTAAGATCCAGATCTCATGGGATGGCAGAACTGGTTCGATGGCCTACTTCTGTTTCTACATTTCTCTCTCACCCGAATTCTATTCCCTCTCTGTCCCCTTTCCCCCCCCTTGGTAAAGATCCTCTGTTTAAGGGTTTCTAAGCAAACATGACTTGTGTCACTGCTACATCATTGTCCCTTTGGGTTTGGCAGTTCATAAGGCCCACAGGCCTGATCACAGCATCACTGGTCAGCTGCTGCAAGAAAGTAATCAGCCACTGTTTGGCTTTCCTCCATCCTCTAACCTCCTCCAGGAATTCTCCTGAAGAATGGAGTCAGCAATCTTGAATTCCAAAGAGTTCCATCCTCCAGCTTTCACCATCAGCTGTGTCCAGCCTCTCCCACTGGAACAATACGTTCATTATGTGTAAAAACCAATCGCTGATCTCTCTGTGAAAGGCAGCTAAACAAGGGATATACTGACACAGAGATTACATGGTCTGTGGTCATTGTATGATAAAGGCAGCAACTGTCGTCCCTCTGCACTGATCCATCAAACACTCCCCAGGACAGGTGCTACACTTGTTACATGTTTGCTGAGCAGTGTAGAGGGAGCTTTACTCTATGTCTAACCCCCGTGTTATACCTCCCTTGGGAGTGTTTGATGGGACAGTGTAGAGGGAGCTTTACTCTATGTCTAACCCCCGTGTTATACCTCCCCTGGGAGTGTTTGATGGGACAGTGTAGAGGGAGCTTTACTCTGTGTCTAACCCCCGTGTTATACCTCCCCTGGGAGTGTTTGATGGGACAGTGTAGAGGGAGCTTTACTCAGTATCTAACCCCATTTTTTTTTTCTTTATAAGGTGGCCTTTATACCCCAGGCCCCTTTTATATTTTTCACGTCGAGGGGGCCTTTATTCCTCATTCCCCCTTTATATACATATTTACAGTTTTAAAATAACTTTATTAAAACCAGATAAATAAACAAAAAACTCAAATTAAAATGCCATTCTCGGCGTCGACAATGCACTCCAGTCCCTGCGGTGCCCACCGGTCGCGGAAGGCCTCAAGCGTACCGGCGGACACCGCATGCTCCTTCTCCAGGGACACCCGGGCGCGAATGTAACCGCGGAAGAGGGGCAGGCAATCGGGGTGGACGGACCCCCCGACGGCCCGCAACCTGGACCTGTGAATTGCCACCTTGGCCAGGCCCAGGAGCAGACCAACGAGGAGATCCTCCTCCCGGCCCAAGCCCCTCCGCACCGGGTGCCCAAAGATCAGGAGCATGGGACTGAAGTGCAGCCAGAATTTGAGGAGCAGCCCCTTCAGATACTCAGATAGGGGCTGCAACCTCGCACACTCCGTATAAACGTGGAACACGGACTCGTCCAGGCCGCAGAAAGTACAGGCGGCCTGGGAGTCCATGAACCTACTTAAAAGCCTATTGCATGGGACTGCTCTGTGCAGCACCCTCCACCCCAGGTCCCCGATGTAAAGGGGGAAGACTCCCGTGTAGAGAGACCTCCATCGGGGTTTCCCCTCGCTGCCAGATGGCAACGCGGACCGCCAGGGCGTGTCCGGCCGGCTGACGAGGGCGAGGAAGTGGAGAGTGTGCAGGAGCAGCCCGTACAGGAAACCCCTCCGCACCGATTGGAATGGCACGGAGGGCATTTCCGAGAGGCGGCTCGGGTTGTGCGGGACCGGCTCCCGAGGAGGGTTTCGGGGCCTGGGTCCGATGAGCAGTTCCAGCTGACCCCCACTCGGCCGGGATCGCTCCGCACTCCCGAGCCCCCTCACCACCCGCAGTGAGGGGCGTCCCGGGGGTTTCGGCTACTCCTCCGCCCGCCGGACCGTCCCCGGAGTCGGCCGCCCGGACAGCCATGGCGCTCTCCTCCGCCGGCGGGGGAGCGCCCTGACTGGAGGCGACCATGTTCCAGACTCGGAAAAGATCCCGGTAAAAGACACGCAACTCCCTCAGAGAGGCGCGGCTAACGGACTCCACCAGGAGCTGCGTGTCGTCTTGAAGCCAGTGACACTGGCGGAAAAAATACATCGCCAGCACACACCATCTGGGAGGACGCTTGACGTACAGGTATCTCTGCAGGGTCCGAAGGCGGAGAGTCGCAGCCTGGGTGCGGACGCACACCAGCGACTGGCCGCCCTCCTCAATCGGGAGACTCAGGACCGCGGCAGAAACCCAGTGTTTCCTCTTGCCCCAGAAGAAATCGACGTGTTTCTTCTGGATCTTGGTGGCAAATACAGGGGCGGGGCCAAAGTGACCAACCGGTACCACTGCATGGAGGCCACCAGTTGGTTTATGACCAGCGATCGGCCCCCGTAGGAAAGCACTCGGAGCAGTCCTGTCCAGCGCCCCAGCCGAGCGGTGACTTTCGCCTCCAACTCCTGCCAGTTTGCCGGCCAGGCTTTCTCAGCGGGGCTAAGATGGACTCCCAGATAGAGGAGGTGCGTGGTGCTCCACGCTAAAGGTGTCATCTCCTCCGGCAGGGTGTCCACCCACCACTGACCCACCAGGAGTCCGGAGCATATCTCCCAATTGATCCTTGCGGAGGACGCGGCAGAAAAGGTCTGCTGGCAGTCGCACATCCTCCGCAAGTCAACGGGATCTGTGACCGTGAGGAGCACGTCGTCGGCGTAAGCTGAGAGGCGACCCGCATGGCCGGCTCGCGCAGAGCCAATCCCGTCAACCTCCTGCGAAGCAGGCACAGGAAGGGCTCCACGCAGATGGTATACAATTGGCCGGACATGGGGCACCCCTGACGCACTCCTCTCCCAAAGCGAAGGGGCGCCGTCAAGGACCCGTTAACTTTGACTAGACACTCTGCGGCGGCGTATAAAAGTCGGACCCGGGCCACGAAATGCGGCCCGAGTCCAAAAGCGCACAGAGTCCCGAAAAGGTATTCGTGATCCACCCTGTCAAACGCCTTCTCCTGATCGAGGGAGGGAAAGGCGACCGACTGACCAGTCCTCTGGGAAAGATGGACCAGGTCCCGGACCAGGTGGATGTTGTCCTGAATGGACCGGCCCGGGACCGTGTCGGACTGGTCGGGATGAATCATGTGGTCCAGCACGGTGCCCAGGCGGGTAGACATAGCCCAGGCAAAGATCTTATAATCCGTGCTGAGGAGGGAGACCGGACGCCAGTTTTTAAGCAGGCGGAGATCGCCCCTCTTCGGCAGCAGAACGATGACCGCCCTGCGCCACGAGAGGGGCATCTCCCCGGTCGCCAGGCTTTCCCCCAGGACCCGCGCGTAATGGTCCCCCAGGACGTCCCAGAACGCCCTGAGGAACTCCACGGTCAAGCCATCCAGCCCTGGGGATTTGCCCCTTGAGAGCTGGTGGAGGGCGCCAGTCAGCTCCGCCAACGTGAGCGGAGCCTCCAATCCTTCGGCGCCCTCCGGGTTGACCTGCTGCAGGTCCTCCCACAAAACTCTGCGCGCGTCCTCGCTGGACGGATCCGGAGAGAAGAACGCACTGTAATAAGTACGGACCAGGAGGCCCATTCCTCCGGATCCGTGATGGAGGATCCGTCGTCGGCCAGCAGCTCGACGAGCTGCTTACGGACCCCCCGCAATTTTTCCAGCAAGTAGAAGAAGGGTGAGGCGTGGTCCAAATCTTCCTGGATCTGGATCCGCGACCTCACGTACGCGCCTCGGGACCCTATGAGCTGCAGGTCCCTCAGCGCGCCCTTTTTCTCTTTGTACGCCTGCCACAGGGCCGGGTCCGCGACGGCATGACCGAGGCGGGAATCCAAGTCGAGCACCTCCCTCTAAAGGCACCCAATCTCGGCTTCCCGCCTCTTGGTCGACCCCTTCGCGTACTCCTGACAGAAGACGCGGATGTGAGTCTTGCCCACATCCCACCATAGCCTCAAGGAGGGGAAGCACCCCTGCTTCCTTCTCCAGTCGGCCCAGAATCGACAGAACGAGTCCCGAATTCGCTCGTCCTCCAGCAGCCGGTTGTTAAAGTGCCAGTACGCGGACCCCGCCCGCGTGCGGAGCGGAGTAAACTCCGCCCACACCGGAGGTGGTCCGAGCACGGCACCTGCTGTACCTGTCCTGGGAGTGTATGATCGGACAGTGTAGAGGGAGCTTTACTCTGTATCTAACTCTGTGCTATATCTGTCTTGGGAGTGTATAATCGGACAGTGTAGAGGGAGCTTTACTATGTACATAACCAATGCTGCACTGATGGGACAGTGCAGAGGTGGATTGCTGTACTGCATAACACACAGTATGTGTACGATCTTCCAGTAAAATCAGCTGGAGCTGTGTTGTTGACTCCTATCTTTCAGTGAGTGATGGTTTCTACATGTCTGAAGTGCTGATTCCCCAATGGGAGCAGTTGTGAACAGCTGGAGGTTGCCATTCTTTGAAATGCAATAAATGGGAATCTGCATTTATAGGGAGAACTCCTGGAGGATATGGGATTTCAAACTGGAGCCAAGCAGTGGCTGATTTCTTCCAGGCAACAGCTGAGCTGCAGGTGCTGGAGAGAAAATCAGAGATGGTGATATCCCAACATACATAGGCAAAGCGAAACACCTCTATTGCGGCAGATCTTTTCACTGCTTTAACAATGCTGGGATAGCCACAAACGAGAGAAAACACATCGAAATCTGACGGGTAAGGGAGCTGGCAGGGCAGAACTTAAAATAGGAAGACCTGGTACTTTCTGCGGTAAAGCCTCAGGAAATTGCTTCCTTCAACCACCTAACATATTCTTGGAAACAAACAGTGAGAAGGAGGCCATTTGGCCCATTGTGTCTGTGTTGGCTCTTTGAAAGAACTATCCAATTAATCCCATTCCCCGGCTCTTTCCCCATAGGCCTGCAAATTGTACTCCTTCAGGTATTTATCCAATTCCCTTTTGAAAGTTACTCTTGGAAATCTGCTTCCAAGACCCCTTCAGGCAGTGTTTTCCAGATCAAAATAACTCTCTGGGTAAAATAATTGTCATCACGCCTTTGGTTCCTTTGCCAGTTATTTGAAATTTGGTTCCTCTGGTTTCTGACAGTCCTGGTAGTGGTAGCAGTTTCTCCTTATTTACTTTATCAAAATCCATCATAACTTTGAACACCTCGATTAAATTTCCACTTAACTGAGAGGGTACAATATGGTGGATATTACTGACTAAAATGTAACTCACCTCCTGACTCCCCAAAGCCTTTTACACCATGTACGAGGCACAAGTCAGGAGTGTGATGGAATACTCTCCACTTGCCTGGATGGGTGCAGCTCCAACAACACTCAAGAAGCTCGACACCATCCAGGACAAAGCAGCCCGCTTGATTGGCACCCCATTCACAAACATTCACTCCCTTCACCACCGACGCACAGTGCCAGCAGCAGTGTGTACCATCTACAAGATGCACTGCAGCAACTCACCAAGGCTCCTTCGACAGCACCTTCCAAACCTGCGACCTCTACCACCTCGAAGGACAAGGGCAGCAGATACATGGGAACACCACCACCTGCAAGTTCCCCTCCAAGCCACACACCATCCTGACTTGGAACTATACTGCCATTTCATTACTGCCACTGGGTCAAAATCCTGCAACTCCCTTCCTAACAGCACTGTGGGTGTACCTACTCCCCAAGGACTGCAGCGGTTTAAGAATAGCCAAGTGACATCCACATCCTAAGACTGAATAACATAAATAATGAAAGTAGATTTATTTGCCTCCCATATTGAATGCCCCTTCAGTGGGGAAACGTCTACCCTGTTGATGAACATTAATGATGTAAGTGAGAGTCACTGGTGTGGGTATGTGGTATGGTTTGGGGACTAATGGTGGGGTGCAGCTAATAGAAAGAAACTTACATTTACAGCTCGTTTCACCATGTCCAAAGTGTCTTGCAGCCATTAAAGTACTTTTGTAGGGCAGTCACCGTTGTAAGTAACCTGGCAGCTAATTTGCCCACAGTAAGCATTCACAAATAGCAACGTAATATTGATCAGATAATCTGTTTTTGGGGTTGTTGATTGAGGGATAAATACTGGCCAGGGCCACCAAGAAGAATTCCACTGCTCTTCTCCAAGCTAGTCCTATCGGATCTTTTACATCCTCCTGAGTGTCAGACTGAAATGTGTGTTCAAGTCCCTGAAGCGGGACTTAGGGGCAAGAGAGAAACCCACTGAGTTCAAGAGCAAAGGCAAGTTGATTGGATACAACTTTTTGTCAGTTACTTAACGCTGAATTATTAAGATCTGCATCTGAAATTGATGTGTACTTTACAATTTGCAAAGTTCCCTGGCCAAACAGAAATTGCAATCTGAATCACCTGAATATGTGCTTTCTTAACAGTAATCAGGCTTCATTGCCTGAAAGGGGCACTGTTTTCTCTGCAGATTAATACATGATCCAACCCACGTCTACCATATTGGCTAGTTTTGCGTAATTTTCTTTTCTTTTCACCTTGTCTTTTACAGGCCACCATAGTTCTTCAGGTCTCGTACATCCCTCCTCCAGGGGCCATGCCTTCATTCCCACCGCCTGCGCAGCCTGAGGTGACAACGACAGAGGTGTTAGTGGATGCTGACACCCCCACCGGTAAGATTATGTTGCAGTGGGGGAAGGGCCGAATATTTGTATCAGATAATCTGGAAATCTCTGTGGAGGAGACCGAACTCCCAAAGCTCAAAAGCCTCGATCTCCAATTATGTGAAATCATGAGGACCCAAATCTCGGAAGGAGTCCTGCATTGTCAGAAGTGCCAGGCTTTGTATGAGATGTGACTGAGATCAATTCATATGAAAGAACGACTTGCACTTACATACTATTTTGTTTTTTTTATTCTTTCCTGGGATGTGGGCATTACTGGCAGGCCAGCATTTGTGGCCCATCGCTAAATGCCCTTGACAGCTGAGTGGCTTGCTGGGCCATGTCAGAGGGCAGTTAAGAGTCAACCACATTGCTGTGGGTCTGGAGTCACTTGTAGGCCAGACCAGGTAAGGACAGCAGATTTCCTTCCCTAAAGGACATTAGTGAACCAGATGGGTTTTTATGACAATCAACGATAGTTTCAATAGCTAACTTTCAATTCCAGATTTTTAATTAATTGAATTTAAATTCCACCAACTGCCCTGGTGGGATTTTAACTCATGTCCTCAGGGCATTAGGTCTGGGCCTCTGGATTACTAGTCTAGTGACATTACAACTGCACCACCATCTCCCCCCAAGATATGAGCTACTGATGCAGTCACATCCCTATATAACTAAATACAACAGCACACAGCAAGATCCCACAAAAGTAACAGAAACAAATGACCAATTCATTTGTTTGTGGTGGCACTGGTTGAAGAACGAATGTTGACCAGGACACCAAGAGAACTCGCTGCTCTTCCTTGATTAGTGCCATTGGATCTTTAACACCTCCTCAAACCATTAGAATAGACAGACAGGTCTCCATTTAACATCTGACATAAAGGACAGCAACTTTGACAGTGCGGCACTCCCTTCGTCCCTCTAATGTATCTTCTAGATTATATGCATCAAGTCCTGATGTGGGGTTTGAACTCAAAACTTTCAAACTCTGAAGAAAGTGTATGACAAACAAGAAAACGCTTGTATAATATAAGAAAACTTTTGTAGCTGACACGCATTGGCTTTGGGCTGAGATCTGAAAATTCCTGATTGGTACTAAATTCGGCAGGCCTTCCAGAAAAGAGGCGACGCGGGGATCTTGGCGTCGGTTTCCCCCGACATCGAGACCCCCACCTCCAGCATAAAATTCCCCCCCTCTATGTCCATGCAAGAGGGAGCAGGACTGGTTCCTGGCTGGGGCAGAGGCCACATTGTAATGAAGGCAAGGAGAATAACAGGTAACAGTTGGCCCAGGAGATTTGCTGGAGTGGTTTCAATCACTTGAGGGAGTCGGAGGGGAGATTCCCCCTGTTTTCTGGCCCTGGGTTTTCTCTGTTTTTATGTGGCCCCAGCCAGGAGATACCTGGTTGCTAGATGGTGAGGGTGGGGGGGGGGGGGGCACAGGGGAGGATGTACCTTCATGATCCAGCCATTAGAAGATAGGTTAGAAAGAAACTCAGGACGTCCCAAGAGCACTTTACAGCCAATGAAGTATTTTTTGAACTATCGTCACTATTGTAATGTAGGAAACATGGCAGCAAATTTATGCACAGCAAGCTCCCACAAACAATGATGTGATAGTGACCAGATCACATGTTTTAGTGACACAAAAGCAAAATACTGCAGATGCTGGAAATTTGAACAAGAAACAGAAAATGCTGGAAATACCCAGCAGGTCTGGCAACATCTGTGGAGAGAGAAAAAGAGGTCAGTTACCTTTCATCGGAAATAGAAAAAGTTAGAGATGTAATAGACATAAGGACTGAGATGAGGAGAAATTTCTTCAGTCAGAGGGTTGTGAATCTTTGGAATTCTCTACCCCAGAGAGCTGCGAATGCTCCGTCAATAAGTATATTCAAGTATATTTGGGGAATCTAAAACATGGGAAACAGTCTCAGGATAAGTGGTTGATCATTGAGGACTGAGGTGAGTAGAAATTACTTCAATAAAAAGGTTCTTAATCTTTGGAATATTCCACCCCAGAGGGTTGTGGATGCACCATCATTGAGTACATTTAAGGCTGGGATGAATAGATTTTTGCTCTCAGGGAATCAAGGGATCTGGGGAGTGGGAGGGAAAGTGGAATTGAAGCCCAAGATCAGCCATGATCGTATCGAATGGCGGAGCAGGCTCGATGGGCCATATGGTCTACTCCACCTCCTATTTCTTATATTCTTGTGTGCTGAGATTGATAGATTTTTGGATACTCAGGAATTAAGGGATATAGGGACCGGGCAGGAAGGTGGAGTTGAGGTAGAAGATCAGCCACGATCTTATTAATGGCAGGACTGACGTGAAGGGCTGAATGGCCTACTCCTGCTCCTATTTCTTCTGTTCTTCTGTTCACCTGCTGTCTGTAAAGGTGGGAGCAGAGGTTATGATTGGAATCATCAGTTTTGAATGGCTGCTGCACCATGCACATTAGCACTCCCACCAGCACACAGTCAAGCACCAACAGTACGCTTTAGGCTTATATTTGCAATTTGCTGCAGTGGATTCGCTGTGTTGAACCCCACCGATAGCAGATGTTGGACCTTCAGCGACCACAATGTTGTGCTCATCCTTGCCCATGTACTGCCTGTCATCCTGCGGCACCTCCTCAGCCTCACTAATTCCATTGCCCACAGTGTGAAGCTCTGCTAGCTTTTTTTTTTGCAGAGTTCTCGATAGCAATGCAGCGTCCCCTGAGTTCCAAGATGATAGCGCCAACGAAAGCCACCTGCCCTGTTCACTGGGGGAGGCTCCTTGCTGCATCCAGCTCTTTCATCAATGATTCCGGGGGCATTCCTCTCCACTACCCAACATTCCACACATTGACCACAGTGTGTGGTAAAGAACTTCCTTGTAAAGATCCTGAACTTGCCTTTTACTGGTTTGAAGCTGATGGGACAGTAGCTGTGGCTGAAGTCAACATTCCCTTTAGGGAATGGAACAGAATGAAGGGTTAAAATGCTATAATTAGAATTCCAATGATGGGCAGTGCATTTTATCAGGGACAGAAGTCTGCAGCAGACGATATGCCCCATTGCATTTTGCACCCACGGCACCACCGCCCCCCCCACACCCCTCAACCTGGCTACAGCTTCAGGGTCCCAAATTATGCAAATTAGAAGGCCCCCACACTATGTGCTTGGATGACTGATTACATCATCCTGTGAGCGATGAAAGATTTGGGTATTTTAATGGGCTCTTCTTTCTTTCAGTTGCCTTTCTCCGTTCCCTGTAAGTTGATCCCATTTTCCCTCTGACCCAGAAGCTGCAACATCTCAAATCCCATTACTCATAGAGACCCTGTATTTTAGGACTCTTCTCAACACTATATCACCAGCGTTCTCTCACCTCGTAATCTTAGGACTCTCACTGACTCTAGATTCCCAGTGTCCGCTCACTCTGTAACCTTAGGGCACTCACCAATACACAGTAGAATGCCAACAGGACCTTCTCAGCTGATGTTCTTAATTTTTACCTACAGATACTGGTGGTGAGGGAGAGGAAGATACAGAAGATCTTCTGGGCACAGGCGATGAGGCCGAACCATCATCTGGGGTACCTGGGACTGAGCCACCTGCTATTCTGAAGAAACCACCGACCAACGTGGTCCATGGCATCAAGAAAAGGAAACGCCCAACCAAACCTCTGCTTCCGAACAAGCCACAGGACTTCCAGGAAAGTTAATTCTAGCATTGAAGGCTTAGGGCTCAGATCCCATTTTAAAGAGGTGGTTTTAGCCATTTTAAATTGGCTGTGGGAGACACTGTGATAGGATCGATAGTAAACCCCATTTACACCTGCTTGATTCCCTTATCCACTTATCTAGCCACCAGTCTTGCCCTCTGGAGCATGTTTAAAGAGATAGTCTCATTACCGGAAACCCTTTTAAAGGAAAGGTTAAATGGGTAGATGATTATGTCAAACATCAAGACCTATTAAGTTGATCAATTAAAGATCTGAGATGAATTGATCTTTATAACTCACCCGACACAAACTGGACGTTATCTGAATGTTGACACTGCAGGAAGGAGCCAAGAGAGAACTGCCCTTTGGATTTATTTGAAAAATGACCCAATTCACATACTTTTTCCCTCAATTTACACTGTAGAACCAGGAGGCTGTGAGACATCCATTTGGCCCATCAAGGCTGCTTGGCCATTTTATTACACAAGGCAACCTACATTATCCAAATTTCCCGACATTACACCAGTGGCTACACTTCAAATGTACCTCATTGGCTGTAAAGCCCTTTGGGACCTCCTGAGGCTGTGAAAGGAGCTATATAAATGCAAGACTTCTTTTTATCTTTTTAATCCCTTGTCCTGTCCCCATAATCACTTATCATTTCTTAACCAAGTGCCTATTTCCTTTTTAAACAACCTACTTGACTCTCCATCTTTTATCTTCCAGGGCTGTGAGTTGCACATTGATAAAGACCTTTGTACCTTTTTTCCCAGGTTTCCCCAAATTGTAGTGGTGATGTTGGGAATGGCATTAAACAGGAAATTAGAGACGCATGCGATAAAGGAACATATGTAATTATGGGTGACTTTAATCTGCATATAGATTGTGCAAATCAAATTAGTAACAATACCGTAGAGGAGGAATTCTTGGAGTGTATACGGGATGGTTTTCTGGACCAATACATTGAGGAACCAACTAGAGAACAGGCCATCCTTGACTGGGTATTGTGTAATGAGAGAGGAATAATTGACAATCTAGTGGCGCGAGACCCCTTGGGGACGAGCGATCATAATATGATAGAATTCTTCATCAAGATGGAGAGTGACGTAGTTGATTCTGAGACTAGGATCCTGAATCTTAGTGAAGGAAACTACGAAGGTGTGAGGCGCGCGTTGGATATGACAGATTGGGAAACGTTACTTAAAGGGATGACGGTGGATAGGCAATGGCAAACATTTAAAGAGCGCATGGATGAACTGCAACAATTGTTTATCCCTGTCTGGCGCAAAAGTAAAACAGGAAAGGTAGCCAAACCATGGCTTACAAGGGAAATTAGAGATAGTACCAGATCCAAGGAAGAGGCATATAAATTTACGAGGAAAAACAACAGACCTGAGGATTGGGAGCAGTTTAGAATTCAGCAAAGGAGGACCAAGGGATTGATTAAGAAGGGGAAAATAGAGCACAAGAGCAAGCTTGCGGGGAACATAAAAACTGACTGTAAAAGTTTCTATAGGTATGTGAAAAGAAAAAGATTGGTGAAGACAAATGTAGGTCCCTTACAGTCAGAAACAGGGGAATTTATTATGGGGAACAAAGAAATGGCTGACCAGCTAAATGCATACTTTGGTTCTGGCTTCACAAAGGAGGACACAAATATCATACCAGAAATGTTGGGGAACACAGGGTTTAGAGAGAGAGAGGAACTGAAGGAAATCAGTATTAGTAGAGAAATGGTGTTGGGGAAATTGATGGGATTGAAGGCCGATAAATCCCCAGGGCCTGATAATCTACATCCCAGAGTACTTAAGGAAGTGGCCCTAGAAATAGTGGATGCATTGGTGGTCATCTTCCAAGATTCTATAGACTCTGGAACAGTTCCTACAGATTGGAGGGTAGCTAATGTAACCCCACAATTTAAAAAGGGAGGTAGAGAGAAAGCAGGGAATTATAGACCAGTCAGCCTGACGTCGGTAATAGGAAAAATTCTAGAGTCCATTATCAAAGATTTTATAGCAGAGCACTTGGAGAACAGTGGTAGAATCGGACAGAATCAGCATGGATTTACAAAAGGGAAATCATGCTTGACAAATCTACTAGAATTCTTCGAGGATGTAACTAGTAGAGTTGATGAGGGGGAGCCAGTGGATGTGGTTTATTTGGACTTTCAGAAGGCTTTCGACAAAGTCCCACATAAGAGATTAGCGTGTAAAATTAAAGCGCATGGGATTGGGGGCAGTGTATTGCGATGGATAGAAAATTGATTGGCGACAGGAAACAAAGAGTAGGGATAAATGGGTCTTTATCCAAATGGCAGGCGGTGACTAATGGGGTACTGCAGGGATCGGTGCTAGGACCCCAGCTATTCACAATATATATTAATGATTTAGATGAGGGAACTAAATGTAATATCTCCAAATTTGCAGATGACACAAAACTGGGTGGGAGGGTGAGTTGTGAGGAGGATGCAGAGCAGCTTCAGGGTAATTTGGACAAGTTGAGTGAGTGGCATAATGCATGGCAGATGCAGTATAATGTGGATAAATGTGAGGTTATCCACTTTGGTAACAAAAACAGGAAGGCAGATTATTATCTGATCGGCTATAAACTGAGAGAGGGGAATATGCAGCGAGACCTGGGTGTTCTTGTACACCATTCGCTGAAGGTAAGCATGCAGGTGCAACAGGCGGTAAAAAGGGCAAATGATATGTTGGCCTTCATAGCGAGAGGATTCGAGTACAGGAGCAGGGATGTCTTGCTGCAATTATACAGGGCCTTGGTGAGGCCACACCTGGAATACTGTGTGCAGTTTTGGTCTCCTTATCTGAGGAAGGATGTTTTCGCTATAGAGGGAGTGCAGCAAAGGTTTACCAGACTGATTCCTGGGATGGCAGGACTGACGTATGAGGAGAGATTGAGTCGGTTAGGATTATATTCGCTGGAGTTCAGAAGAGTGAGGGGGAATCTCACAGAAACCTATAAAATTCTTACAGGACTGGACAGGGTAGATTCGGGAATGATGTTCCCAATGGTGGGGGAGTCCAGAACTAGGGGTGATAGTCTAAAGATACAGGGTAAACCTTTCAGGACTGAGATGAGGAGAAATTTCCTCACCCAGAGAGTGGTGAACCTGTGGAACTCACTACCACAGAAAGCAGTTGAGGCCAAAACATTGTATGTTTTCAAGAAGGGGTTAGATATAGCTCTTGGGTCTAAAGGGATCAAAGGATATGGGGGAAAAGCGAGGACAGGTTACTGAGTTGGATGATCAGCCATGATCATAATGAATGGCGGAGCAGGCTCGAAGGGCCGAATGGCTTACTCCTACTCCTATTTTCTATGTTTTGTATTAATCGATTTATTCTAAGATTCTATCCCCTTGTTGTTGAATTTCCCGACTTTCGCAAAGAGCATTTCTCTGTCTCTACCCTGTCGATCTCATTTGTTATTTTAAACAGCTGAATCAGGTCAACCTCACCCCTTCATCTTAGTTACCCTGAAGTTTCTGCTCAGTTGTGCTTTTCATGTGAAAATCACCAAACAATCACAAAAGATTGCTCTATTTTAAGATCAAATTATATTCAGCGTAAATCGGGTTTCGCAATCGTTTGCGCCTGTTGAAAAAACATTGCATTGGAAACTGGCCCCATCCACAAAATAGGCCAGCCCCAGATCAGATTAATTACCATGGTGAATGTCTGCTAATTGTGCTCATTTTGGTCCCTCAAGGAGCCCCTTATCAAGCTTGATTTAAAAGGACACTAATAGACACGTTTTAAAAGCTTTCAAATATCATTTTTTTTAATTTACTGATAAACTGGCCACTGTCAGTTTTTTTAAAAGCCATTTTCAGTTATTTAAAATTGGGGTACTCACAGGTGGTGGTTTAGACACCCTGTGAATGTTTTTTAAAGCAAAATCTTTTTATAAAAAATTGCATTCTAAAACTCTGCTTGGTTGCAGAGTCTTGGCAAATTTTCTGTTCAATGACATACAAATGAGTGGCATAGTGGTGCGGTGGTTAGCACCACAGCTCCAGGGACCCGGGTTCGATTCTGGGTACTGCCTGTGCGGAGTTTGCAAGTTCTCCCTGTGACCACGTGGGTTTCCTCCCACAGCCAAAGACTTGCAGGTTGATGGGTAAATTGGCCATTGTAAATTGCCCCTAGTGTAGGTAGGTGGTTGGAGAATTGAGGGGATGTGGTAGGGAAAATGGGGTTAATGTAGGATTAGTATAAATGGGTGGTTGTTGGTCGGCACAGACTCGGTGGGCCGAAGGGCCTGTTTCAGTGCTGTATCTCTAAATAAATAAATAAATAAATGAGTTGTGCTTCCCAACAATGGCACAATTTTGAGCTGAAACTCTTTACCATAACTCAGCCCATTCAGCCCAGGTACCATCTGGTCTCGCATCGCTCACCTCTATTAACGGCTTTCCTAAGTTCGGAATTCAAAACTAACCCAATATTCCAGGGAAGAACATAAGAAATAGGAGCTGGAGTCAGTCATTGGCCCTTCAGTCCTGTTTCACCAGTCGACAAGATCATGGCTGATCTTCTACCTGCACTCCACTTTCCCGCACTATCCCCAAATCCCTTAATACCCAAACTCTATCGACCTAGGTCTTGAATATACTCAACGACTGAGCATCCAAAGCTCTCTGGGGTACCGAATTCCAAAGATTTCCAAACCTTTGAGTGCAGAAATATCTCCTCATCTCAGTCCTAATTAGCCATTCCCTTATTCTGAGACTGTAACCTTGTGTTCTAGATTTCCCAGACAGATGAACCCTGCTCTGGCACTCTGTAGCAGTACTTCCTTTAATTTTAAAGTCTTTCATCATCATCGTCAAACTCCAGTAACTCCCTACCTAATAGCATTCTGGGAGTACCTCTGCCACAAGACAATAGCTCAGCACCACTTTCTCAAAAGCACCCCAAGGAATGGCCAATTAATGCTGGCCTTGCCAGCCATGCCGTCATCCTATGAATAGATGGAAAAACATACAGTATGAATTCCAGTTACCTTTTTCAGTCTTTCTGATGGCATTTTGCACTCATGAGTCGGCTACTAGTGGTCACTGTTGGGAATCCCCAAATCCATTTGTTCATCAAGTACTTCTCCTTGTAGATTTCACTCCCATCTCAGCATTTACATTGTGCCCTACCTCACACTCGTTATGTCAAACTGTATCTGTCATCGTTCTGTCTATTTATTTTATGGCATCTTGAACTTTATTAATCTCCTCACGATTCACTATATATCCTATCATGGGTATCACCTCATAACTTCTATTCCCAAATCCAAGTAATAGGGGGACAAAGGAAGTCAGAATAAAGATCAAGGTCTATCTAGTTTGACTTATGCCATCCTGGTAGTCACATGATAATCTCTATCAATTAGTCTACAACAGACCCAGACATGAGATGAGGAAAACCCGTAGTGCTGGACAGCTTTTGGAACAAATGGTATCCCGTTGAGGTATTCTATATCGGAGCCCCACCAGTCCATGTGGGAGACCACGCCTCCATTTCTGCCAACCGGAGAATGCCCCTTTAATTGTAACTGATGCCTTTCAACTCCCAGCTAATTTCCTGTCCAAGGTTGCATCCATGAGTAAAACTTTGAACTTTGGTGAACACAAATAGGAAGGAAGAGCGAACGGAGTGTCTAACAGACAAATGTTCCGCCGCCGCCTATTAAATATGCCCCACCAAAGTTGGAAGTCTCTCTCCATGTCTGTGACTTTCATTGATCCTCCTGCATTTACAACCTCTACGACTACTGAACAACTCTCTCAGGTCATCCATTCCTTCACATTTCACCCTTCATAAACTTGAGGTCAGTTAAAACCCTTATACCTGTGTCCTAATTCACACTAAGTCCTGTTGACCCACCACTCCTGTGCTCACTGACCTACATTGGTTCCCAGTCCAGCAATGTCTCGATTTTAAAATTCTCATCCTTGTTTCAGCCTTACCCCTCTCTATCTCGGTAATCTCTATCAGCCATCACAACCTTCCAAGACGTCTGTCCTCCTCCAATTCTGGCCTTTTAATCATATTTGATTTTAATTGCTCCACCATTGGTGGGTGTATTTTCAGCTGCCAAGGCTCTAAATTCCGAAATTCCCTCCCTAAACCTCTCCACCTCTCTTGCTCGCTTTCCTCCTTTAAGATGCTCCTTAAAACCTACCTCTTTGACCAAGTTTTTGGCCACCTGCCCTAATAGCTCCTTATGTGGCTTGGCGTCAAACTTTGTTTGATAACGCTCCTGTGAAGGTGTTTTGGGATGTTTAGCTACATTAAAGTCACTATATCGATGCAAGTTGTTATAGTTAATTAGGCATGAGCTAACTTTCACATAACCAAGCTATTGTCCAAGTGCACACAAACTCTGTCCCTGAACAATATATTGCAGGGCTATGATGAACGTGTGTGGGGGGGGTGGGGGGGGGTGGGTAGTGGCACGATGGGCCAAATGGCCACCTTCTGTGCTGTACGATTCTAAATTCTAGCAATCTTCCTATAACTGATGTCAAACCTATGGACTTCCAATTACTGGGGTGGCGCAGTGGTTAGCACCGCAGCCTCACAGCTCCAGTGACCCGGGTTCAATTCTGGGTACTGCCTGTTTGGAGTTTGCAAGTTCTCCCTGTGTCTGCGTGGGTTTCCTCCAGGTGCTCTGGTTTCCTCCCCCATGCCAAAGACTTGCAGGTTGATAGGTAAATTGGCCATTATAAATTGCCCCTAGTATAGGTTGGTGGTAGGGAAATATAGGAACAGGTGGGGATGTGGTAGAATTAGTATAAATGGGTGGTTGATGGTTGGCACAGACTCAGTGGGCCGAAGGGCCTGTTTCAGTGCTGTATAACTAAACTACTAGGTATGTCCCTTCTTTCCCTTTGTGAAACCAGGAATTAGTTGAACCAATGATTTATTTTCCCTTTTCTGGTTATCTCTCTGACTGTAGATGGCCCAATATTGGCTGCAAAGCCCATGTATCATTCTATATTGCACCAAACAGAAGCCAACCTGCGCTTCCCTCGTGGTGTCCATGTTATCATCAGTGTCTTTTCCTGAAGCAATGTGTATTTACCCAATTCTTCTGCTTCCAGGTCAGGGTGTGTGTGGTCGAAGCCCGTCAGCTCCCTGGTATCAACATCAGGCCTGTTGTTAAAGTTACAGTTGCTGGGCAAACTAAGACAACAAGGATTCGCAAGGGCAATAACCCATTCTTTGATGAGGTAAGGCACGAATCTTGTGAAAAACTCTCCTTGCCCTCATGTGATAGTGCGGAATGAACATGTTTGGATAGGGAACAGGATACCAGAGGTGAAAAGATCATTACGTCAATCAAACTCTTTCTTTCCAGTGACCATAGAAAGAAAAAAGACAAAAGTTAGCATTTATTTAATTTAGAGATACAGCACTGAAACAGGCCCTTTTGGCCCACCGAGTCTGTACCGACCAACAACCACCCATTTATACTAACCCTACAGGTATCCCGTATTCCCTATCACCTACCTACACTAGGGGCAATTTACAATGGCCAATTTACCTATCACCTGCAAGTCTTTGGCTGTGGGAGGAAACCGGAGCACCCGGCGGAAACCCACGCGGTCACAGGGAGAACTTGCAAACTCCACACAGGTAGTACCCAGAATTGAACCTGGGTCCCTGGAGCTATGAGGCTGCGGTGCTAACCATTGTGCCACTGTGCCAGCCATAGTTTGGACTCAACATTGAGTTCAACAATTTCAGATTGTAACCCCTGCCCCCATTTTTTTTAATGGCAGCTCATGATGCTTTTCCCATTTACACCTCCACTAGACCATTTTTTGCTGCTTTACTTGTCCCATTACCATCTCCTTTCGCTTTGCACCATTGTCCCTTTCATCATTTAATCCCACCTGCCTTCCAACCATCGCAGTCCTTTGCTTTTGCCCTTTTTCTGCTTTTGCTGTTGTCCTGCTTCATGACCTATTGCCTGAAATAAGACAGTGCTACCCACTGAGGCACTGATAATGCACTATTTGTCCTGTCATGGATCCAACCCAATATATATTATCTCCTGAAGCTCTGAAATATTCCACTGTTGGCTTCCATTCCACACAAGGTAACCTCGTTAAACTCTAAGGTAAGAGTCTAACGCTACAACTTATATGATCCGGTCCAGAGCTGACACATCTCACAGAGCACATACCGCAGCCAAAGCTGTATTATTGAAAGGCTACATCATCCTTGTACAGTTGCAGTAGTCATGTGATAGTGGAGCAGAACCCAATCTTGTGAGATAAAATCCCACCGCAGAGAGTCAATAAATATATTAATTTTAAAAAATTATTCTCAGGATGAGGGTATCGCTGGTAAGGTCAGCATTTATTGCCCATCAATAGTCACGCTGAGATGGTGCAGTGGGCCACCTTCTTGGACTTGGTGCAGTCTGTGTAGTGATGATGCTGCCACAATGCTTAAATAATGTAAAAGCCATTACCAGTCCAACTGTTGGGGAAAAGTTCCTTCACATAGCAATTGGATATCAATGGAGAAACCCATGTAGGGTGTGCAAGAAGTGGCTCACGGTCCTGGCTGCCCTCGGGAATCTGTGTGTTCTTCATAGTGCTGCATAGAGTGGTGCAACATGAACACATTTTTCTCCCTGTGTTCCTATCCAACCATTTACTTCAAAGAAATGACTAACATATTTCAATTCCTCTCTCTGCTGTTATACAGACGTTTTTCTTCAACTTTTACGATACTCCTGCTGACCTGTTTGATGAGCCGATATTCATCATGGTGAGTCTCTGAGTGTTTGATGGGATAGTGTAGAGGGAGCTTTACTCTGTATCTAACCCCCGTGCTGTACCTGTCCTGGGAGTGTTTGATGGGGACAGTGTAGAGGGAGCTTTACTCTGTATCTAACCCCATGCTGTACCTGTCCTGGGAGTGTTTGATGGGACAGTGTAGAGGGAGCTTTACTCTGTATCTAACCCCGTGTTGTACCTGTCCTGGGAGTGTTTGATGGGGACAGTGTAGAGGGAGCTTTACTCTGTATCTAACCCCATGCTGTACCTGTCCTGGGAGTGTTTGATGGGGACAGTATAGAATGAGCTTTAGGACAGGAGCAGACTGTTCTATCCCTTGTCCCTGTTCTGCCATTCAATTAAATCATGGTATTTCAAATCCATTTTCCACACTTTTCTCCAGATTCTTAACCAAGCAAAATCAATGAGCTCCAATTGACTCCCAGCATACACGGCCTTTTGGGGGAGCTCCAAATTTCTACAACCCCTTGTGTGGAAAAAGTGCTTCCTGATTTCACTCCTAGATGACCTATGTCTAATATAATTATTAAAATTATTAATGGTTAATTATTTAATTATAGTCTAATTTAAAGCTCGATGGGACATCTAGGATCCAGAGGCATAGTCAAAAAATTAGAGCTAGGCCCTTCAGGAGTGAAATTAGGAAATAGAAAACGGTGGCAGAAGTGGAACTCTCATTTGTGGAACACTCTTCCACAAATGGCAATTGATGCTCGATCAATTGTTAATTTTAAATCGAAGATTGATAAATATTTGTTAACCAAAGATATTCAGGGAGATGGGGGCAAAGACGAATATATGGAATTAGGTCACAGATCAGCCATGACCTCATTGAATGGTGGAACAGGCTTGAGGGGCTGAATGGCCTCCTCCTTTTCCTATGTTCCTATATTACAAAATGTTCTGGATTGCCCCATCAGAGGAAATAGTTTCCTCCTCTCTACCTTATTAACTCTTTTTAACATTTGAAACAGCTTGATTAGATTTTAGTGATTTGTGTAGTTGTAATCCCAACTCTCTTTGCCCCCTTCAGTCCCTAGGTTCTCACTATTTAGAAAATACTCTGATTTGTCTTTCTTGACTGCAAAGTGAATGACCTCAAATTTGCCTATTTTCCTCATCTTCCCCACTCACAATCTATTTATGTCTCTTTGTGACTTCCTGTTTTCATTTTCATTACTTACAGTGCCACCTAACTCACTCAGTTATCAGGCCGTCCTAAGTGGGTTAGATATAATGGGGTATAAATCTATCTTAGATGGTAGTGCGGAAATAGGGGGCTAGCAAATTGGCAACCCCTTTTACAGCCTGCCTGATTTCCTTTTAAAATGAAGAAAGCCTACTAACCAATCTCAAGCCCCAACACTGCCATCCCTCTCCCTGACCTGCAAGAGATTTCACCACTGGCTGATTGCCTCCTTTTTCTGATGTTTGTGATTATAATTCCTCCTGCTGAGAGATTTATGTTTTGACTGTTTTTCTATCCCGCAGGCTTACAACTCGCACTCTCTGCGCATGGATTCAGTGATTGGCGAGTTCAAGGTAAATCAAGTATGCAAATTCCTGCGAGAATTTGGAAACGTAAATTACTTCATATTAATTTGTGGTCTTTGCGTTTCAGCTGGATATTGGGGCAGTTTATTCGGAGCCAAGTAAGTGTCATTTGATGAATGAATCATCCTGATTCTGCAACTCCTTCCCTAAACCTCGACCTCTCTCTCCTCCTTAAAACTGACATCCTTGAGCAAGCATTTGGTCATCTGTCCTACTGTCTACTTTGACTCAGTGCAAATTTTGTCTGATAACACTCCTGTGAAGTGCCTTGAGACGTTTTATTATGCTATGTGTAAATACCCCTTGATATTGTATGTGCTGAGGTAAGAACATTTGATTTTACGTTTCATATACCTTCTCCCTTAGAATGAACTCGAAGGCAGCCAGAAGCTCTCCCACATTTTTGTTCCCTCTTCTCACTGGGTACCAGGCCCTAAACTATCTGGGGATGGTCTGCAGATACATCAGCCCATAAACTCATCAGCACCCTGAGGAGGTGGTGAAGGAAAATAAACACACTCACCTCATGCCCAATTGGTTCATCCTTCCATTGTTTTTCTCTGATGAAAGTAACTTTCAAAGGAAATTGGATAAATGCTTAAAAAGGAACATTTTCAGGGCTATGGGGAGAGAGCAGAGGAGCAGGACTAATTGAATAGCTCTTTCAAAGAGCTGGCACATGCATGATGGGGCTGAATGGCCTCCTTCTATGTTGTTAGACTCTATGCTGTCTTGCTGGAATAGAGTTCCACAGATGCCAGTTACCCTGCTATACATTCAGCATCTCATGCACCTGCGAAGTGCCTGGGGATATTTTACTATGTTAAAGGTACTCTAAAAATGCAGGTTGTTGTTGTAATGTACCATCCTGGAAGTAAACTCATAGTATGATACAGCATAAAACGAGACCATTCTGCCCATTCTGCCTGTGCTTGCTCTTTGAAAGAACTATCTAATTAATCTCACTCCTCTGCTTTTTTTCTGTAGCCTTTCATGTATTTATCCAATTCTCTCTTGAAAGTCACCATTGAATCTGATTCCACTGCCCTTTCAGGCAGCGCATTCCAGATCACAACAACTCACTGTGGAAAAGAAATGTCTCCTCATGTTGTCTCTGAGTCTTTGGCCAATCACCTTAAATCTGTGCTCCCTGGTTACCGAACCTACTGTCTCTAAAAACAGTTTCCCTTTGTTTAGTCTAGTATAACTGTTCATAATTTTGAACACCTCTGTTAAATCTCCTCTTAACCTCTCTACGCTAAGGAGAATATTCCCAGCTTCTCCAGCCTCTCCATGTATCTGAAGTCCTTCATCCCTGGTAACATTCCAGTAAATTTCTTCTGCACCCTCTCCTTGGCTTTAACATCCTTCCAAAAGTACCCAGAATTGAACACAATACTCCAGCTGAGGCCAAACCAGTATTTTGTAAAGGTTAAACATGACAATTGTTGTTTAAATTTCTCCACTGATGAGTCAGATGTCATATTATCATGTCATGTCAAATATTCCATATTTCAAGTAAACAGCGGAAATCACAAGCGTTTAGGTCTATAGCGCCTTCACATTTCTCTGAAATGTCCCAGAACACGTTACGTATAACAAATTCAAGTTCAGTCACTGTGAAATCTTCCAACACAGTAACCATTTTACACACAGTGAACAGCAATATAATAAATGAGAACTGTTGTTCAATTTGGTTGAGGGATAAATATTGGCCAGGACGCTAGGGAGAACTCCCCTGCTCGTCTTCCTTTAGCACCATGGGTTCGTCTATGTCCATTTGAGAGTGCAGTTAGAGCCTCACTTTAATGTCTTATCTAACAGACAGCATCTCCGACAGTGCAGCAATCTCTCCGGACTGTATTGAAGTGTCAGCCTTGATTGTATGGAATGAGACTTGACCCTATGACCTCTGACTCAGAGGCAAGAATTCTACCCACTGAGTCAAGGCTGATTATTCATTGAGTTTAACAATTCCATTTCAACAATGCACAAAGGAATTTTATGTTTCAAGTTGGATCCAAAATGGCAGGAAGCAAAGGGTCATTTAAAAAATACTTGCATATGAGCTCGAAGTGCCGTAACCTACAAGGCTACGGATCAAAAGCTGAAAGGTGGGATTAGGCTGGATAGCTCTTTTTCAGCAATGGGCCAAATGGCTGTGAGAAACGTAGCCCACTTGATAATAATTTACACCAAGTCAAACTCTGAAGAAGTAAGTTTATTTAACGTTCTTGCAAGATCGGGTGTCCTACAAGCAGGCACACCGATCAACATATTCAGTTCATGTTTATACAATACAAATCCATTTGTCCACGCCTTTATTTTACATTATTGGTTATAACGTATTATGACACTAACCTATCCTATGGTTGCTACAGTCTCCTCCTCTGTTTACTTCTCCCCCTACTCTAACTTTCTAGCCCCTAACTCTTGTTTTTGTTTTACCTTATTTGGCTCTCCATTATGTGTTTTAATTTGCAGCTGTCAGCCTTTATCTTAGTGGGGCAGTTTCTTATTCACTACATCCTTTGTTCTAACTCTTGCTGTTTCTCTTTTATCTGCCTAAGCACAATTTTTAAGTGATGTACTGTCCCAAGGTCTGTACTTACATACCCTTATCAATTCTCTTTTTCAGTGATGTACTGTCTTAAGGTCTCCACTTACAGACCCTTATCAGTTCACTTTGTCAGTGATGTACTGTCTTAAGGTCTCCACTTACAGACCCTTATCAGTTCACTTTGTCAGTGATGTACTGTCTTAAGGTCTCCACTTACAGACCCTTATCAGTTCACTTTTTCAGTGATTTCATTATGTTGTGCACAAATGACTTCTTGGTAACTTTCCACAAGCTGTAGAAACAACATTTCAGTATTTCTTATTCTCACATGGCCTCTTTCTGTGCCATGGATTTCTATTTATATGATTCTATGTGAGTGCTTTAAACAGAGAACTGCTATAGTGGGTTAAACTCGCTTCTGTAATCAGCTAATATGCTGTTCAATCAATTTGCAGTCTTGAAGGATAATGTGCTGGGTAACAGATAATGTAGCTGATGTAAACTCTGAGCATGAAATTCTGCGGGTATTCTCCCCATTACCAGGGGATCGCCATCGTTTTCTTGATGGGTGTGGGGGTCTCGCCGGTCGCCTACTGAAATTACAGCTGGTGATCGGAAAAATCCCAGTGTAATATCAGGACCACTATCCTTTCAAACGTGTGAATTGGCTTTGAATACAGCTCGGACCCCTCGGTCTCTGGATCTACCTTCTCTGTACTAATTTGTTGTTTATTTTTCCGTGATAAATTACCAGGAATGGATGGGATGCATCCAAGGGTACTGAGGTAAGGGTGGAAATTGCAGAGGCACTGGCCATAATCTTCCAATCCTCCTTAGTTAAAGAGGTGGTGCCGGGAACTGGAGAATTGTAAATAGTACACCCTTGTTCAAAAAAGGATGTAAAGTTAAGCCCAGCAACTACAGGCCAGTCAGTCAGTTTAACCTCAGTAGTGGGAAAGCTTTTAGAAACGGTAATCCAGGACAAAATTAACAGTCCCTTGGGCAAGTGTGGATTAATTAGGGATTTGTTAAAGACAAATTGCGTTTAGCTAACTTGATTGAATTTTTTGATGGGGTAACAGAAAGGGTTGACGACGGTAGTGTGAAGTTGAAGCCCATGGAATAAAAGGGACAGTGGCAGCATGGATACAAAGTTGGTTGAGTGTACACCCTTTTCACTGACGTGTTTCACTTTGCAGAGCATGCCTTTCTCAGGAAATGGCTCCTTCTCTCCGACCCCGATGACCTGGCCGCTGGTGCCAAAGGTTACCTGAAGGTCAACCTCATCGTGCTGGGAACTGGTGACGAAGCTCCCGTGAGTTCAGAATTTTCTTCCAATCAAATGTGAACTGTTGATAATTTCATTGTGAAGAGCCACATTTATCCAGTCTGGAAATACGTTGACTGTGCTGTCTAGCGGTTCTGGTGCTGGGGAACAACCCAGAAGTTGTGCGTTCAAATCCCAGTGGGAAAGTTATGCGATAGAGTTTGAATGAATCTGGCACCAGAAAATTGACCATGAAAGTTGCTGTGGATGTGATATTGTAGATGGGTACAAGTGACATGTTTCAGCTGCAGGTGACATGCTATTGATAGGTACTGTTGAGTGTCATAGATGGGCAGGAGTGGCATGTTATAGAAGGGTACAGATGAAGTATTATGGATGGGTAAAGGTGGCATGTTACAGGTGAAGTGTTATAGATGAGCACAATAATGTGATATAGAGAATACAGGTGACGTAATATAGGTGAGTACAGGTGAAGTGTTATAAAAAATATATATTTAGAGATACAGCACTGAAACAGGCCCTTCAGCCCACCGATAACACGAGTATGTGCCAACCATCAACCACCCATTTATACTAATCCTACGTTAATCCCATATTCCTACCACATCCCCACCTTTCCTCAATTCCCCTACCACCTACCTATACTAGGGGCAATTTATAATGGCCAATTTACCTATCAACCGGCAAGTCTTTGGCTGTGGGAGGAAACCGGAGCACCCGGTGAAAACCCACGCAGTCACAGGGAGAACTTGCAAACTCCGCACAAGCAGTACCCAGAATTGAACCCGGGTCGCTGGAGCTGTGAGGTTGCGGTGCTAACCACTGCGCCACTGTGCCGCCCCAAAGAGAGTACAGGTGACGTAATATAGATGAGTACAGGTGAAGTGTTATAGAGAGTACAGGTGATGTAATATGGATGAGTACAGGTGAAGTGTTGTAGATGATTATAGATGAAGTGTTATAGATAAGTACAGGTGATGTGATATCAATGGGTGCAGATGAAGTGTTATAGATGGATGCAGGTCATGTGTTGCAAGTACAGGTGATGTGTTACAGGTCCACACACATTCTAAAAGCAATATATATTTGTATTGCAGATGGAGAAGAAAGATAGTTCTGAAGATAAAGAGGACATTGAGGGGAACTTGCTGCGACCCAGTGGTGTTGCTCTGAGAGGCGCCTATTTCACACTGAAGGTTTACCGGGCAGAGGATCTCCCACAGAGTACGTGTTGTCTGTCTCACTTGGAACAATATGTAGTCAACCATGAGCTGGAAGTCTCAAAGTGCAATCTGAAAAAGAATGTTCTTTTTCTGTTGACCTCCATCTACTGAATGCTCAGGTGATGGTGACCTGCTGGGGTAAGGACGCCACATGCTGGGGCATAGGCTCGACCTGCTGGTGTGTGGGCAGCACCTGCTGGGGTGCCAGCTCCACCTGCTGGGGTGCAGGTTCCACTTGCTTGGGTGAGGACTCTACCTGCTGGGATGTGGGTTCCGCCTATCAGGGGTGGGGACTCCACCTGCTGGGATTGGAGGCTCCATCTGCTGAGAGTGGGGGCTCTACCTGCTGGGGTACGGGGTCCACCTGCTGGGGTGCGGGGTCCACCTGCTGGGATGCGGGGTCCACCTGCTGGGATTGGAGCTCCACCTGCTGGGGTGCGGGGTCCACCTGCTGGGGTGCAGGGTCCACCTTTCACGAGTTCAGGATGTCCCAAACCACTTTACAGTCAATGATGCACTTTTTGAAGTTCTGCACACCAAGCTCCCACAAACTAATGAGATAAATGACAATTTTTAGTTGTTACCTGAGGGATAATTGGGCCCAGGCAGAGTGGTTGGACATTGAACTGTGGTTGGTTGTAAAGCTTAGCCTGATTCACATATATTGATGTGGATTTGAAAAGAAAAATCTTGCAGGATTTTGGGGAGACAGCAAGGAAAGTAGGATTAATTGGATAGCTCTTTCAAAGAGAGAAGAGGACAAAAAGTTTAAATGCAGTGAGTTATGATCTGGAATGCACTTCCTGAAAGGGCAGTGGAAGCAGACTCAATAGTTCCTTTCAAAAAGGGAATTGGATAAATATTTGAAAGGGAGCAAATTACAGTTCAGTTTCTGGTCAATGGTAACCCCCAGGATGTTGACCGTAATGTTATTGAATGTCAAGGGGAGATGGTTAGGTCCTCTCTTGTTTGAGATGGTCATTGCCTGGCACTTGTGTGGCACGAATGTTACTTGCCACTTATCAGCCCAAGCCTGGATATTGTTCAGGTCTTGCTGCATTTCTACACAGACTGCTTCCATATCTGAGGAGTCATGAATGCTGCTGAACGTTGTGCAATCATCAGCGAACATCCCCACCTGTGACCTTATGATTGAAGGAAGCAGCTGAAGATGGTTGGGCCGAGGCCACTACCCTGAGGAACTCCTGCAGTGATGTCCTGGAGCTCAGATGATTGACCTCCAACAACCACAACCATCTTACTTTGCATTAGGTATGACTCTAACCAGCAGAGAGTTTTCCCCCTGACTCCCATTGACTCCTGTTTTGCTAGGGCTCCTTGATGCCATACTTGGTCAAATGCTGCCTTGATGTCAAGGGCAATCATTGTCACCTCACCTCTTGAGTTCAGCTCTTTTGTCCATGTCTGAACCAAGGCTGTAATGAAGTCAGGAGCTGAGTGTCCCTGGCAGAGCCCAAACTGAGCGTCAGTGAGCAGGTTATTGCTAAGCAAGTGCTGCTTGATAGCACTGTCAATGACACCTTCCATCATTTTACTGATGATCGAGAGTAGACTGATGTGGTGGTAATTGGCTGGATTGGATTTGTCCTGTTTTTTGTGTACTGGACATACATGGGCAATTTTCCACACATTGCCAGGTAGATGCAAAAAGATGACAAAGATGATGAAAAAGCAGATCAAAGAATGTTTACTAGACTAATACCTGGAATGGGCGGCTTGTCTTATGAGGAAAGGTTGGACAGGCTTGATTCCGCTGGAGTTTAGAGGAGTAAGAGGTGACTTGATTGAAACATATAAGATCCTGTGGGGTCTCGACAGGGTGGATGTGGAAAGGATGTTTCCCCTTGTGGGAGAATCTAGAACTAGGGGGTCACTGTTTAAAAATAAGGGGTCGCCCATTTAAAACAGAGAGGAGGAGAATTGTGAGTCTTTGGAACTCTCTTCCTCAAAAGGCAATGGAAGCAGAGTCTATGAATATTTTTAAGGCGGGGGTAGATTGATTCTTGATAAGCAAGGGGGTGAAAGGTTATTGGGGGTAGGCGGTAATGTAGAGTTGAGGTTACAATCAGATCAGCCATGATCTTGTTGAACGGTGGAGCAGGCTCGTAGGGCCGAGTGACCTACTCCTGCTCCTCATTCGTATGGTCTGTATGTTTGTATCTAACTTGTGCTGTCCCTGTCCTGGGAGTGTTTGACGGGACAATGCAAGAGTTTTACTCTGTAACTAAGCTGTGCTGTAGCTGGACGCTGACGCAGAAATATTCCCTCACGGAGAAAAAGATAAATATGATAAGAATATTATAAGGTGTTACATCTTTCCCATTTACTAAAACAGTCTCTTGTTGCCCTCCCCATTGGTTTTCTTGCTCTTTGCCTGGTTGAGTAGTGGATGACGCTGTTATCGACAGCATGAAACAGTTCTTCGGATTTGACAGCAACAAGAAGAACCTGGTCGACCCTTTTGTAGAAGTGAGCTTCGCCGGAAGGATGGTGAGATGATATAACCTGTTCTCTCAGGGGTACGGGTATGGTAATCTAGTGGTTATGGCACTGGAGTAACAAACTCATTGCAAGTTCAAACCTCGTGATGACAAACTCTAACTCAACGACGTGGGGCTGGTAGCAGGAAAGAAGTTATCACAAAAAGTGCTAGACTGTTGTTAAAAACCCAACTGGTTCATTATTGTCACCTCTACCCGACAGCTAATTTAACTAAAGTTAAAGCTCACAGAATTGAAGGTAAATTATTGACCGGATTAGGAGATTGTTTAGGTATGGAAGACAGAGATCAGGGGTAATGGATATGTATTCGAATAAGAATGAAGTGAGTTATGGTGTCCCACAAGGATCTGTACTGGATCTCAACTATTTACTTTTACTATTATTACTATTATTAATGAATTAGGTAACACAAATTCCTGTGACATTGATCACAAGTCGTAGGAGTCAGTTGCCAGCGATCGCCAGAGCTGGCTGGCAGCCATAAAGGCGGGGCTAAAGTGTGGCGAGTCGAAGAGACTTAGCAGTTGGCAGGAAAAAAGACAGAGGCGCAAGGGGAGAGCCAACTGTGTAACAGCCCCGACAAACAAATTTTTCTGCAGCACCTGTGGAAGAGTCTGTCACTCTAGAATTGGCCTTTATAGCCACTCCAGGCGCTGCTTCACAAACCACTGACCGCCTCCAGGCGCTTATCCATTGTCTCTCGAGACAAGGAGGCCAAAGAAGAAGAAGAAGGTAACACAATAGAGAGCTATGTATCCAAGTTTTCCAACGACACAAAGATTTGTGACATGGAAATTAGTGTAGATGGGAAAGTAAAAGTACAAAAAGTAATTGATAGATTGAATGGGTCAAACTGTGGCAGATGGATTTCAAGGTAGGGCTAAAACCTGGAACCCAAAAAGGAGAGATTCAAGTATTATCTAAATGATGAAAAAGTTGGGAACAGTGGAGGTCCAATGAGATTAAGGGGCCCATGTACTCAAATCACTAAACTCTACTGGTCAGGTACAAAACATAATCATTAAGGCTAGTAGAATGTCAGCCTTTATAACTATAGGTTTAGAATATAAGAATATAAGAACACAAGAACACAAGAATGAGGAACAGGAGGAGACCATATGGCCCATTGAGCATGCTCCGCCAGTCAATACAATTATAGCTGATCTTGGGCTTCAACTCCACTTTCCTGCCCACTCCTCATATCCCTTGATTCCCTGCGAGACCAAAAATCTGTCTAACCCAGCCTTAAATGTATTCAACGATGGAGCATCCACAACATTCTGGGATAGAGACTTTCAAAGATTCACAACCCTTTGAGTGAAGTCATTTCTTCTCATCTCAGTCTTGAATGATTGGCCGCTTATCCTGAGATTGTGTCCCCGTGTTCTAGATTCCCTGACCAGTGGGAACAATCTCTCAGCTTCTACCCTATCAAGAATCTTGTATGTCTCAATTAGATCACCTCTCATTCTTCTAAACTCCAGAGAATATAAACCCAATTTACTCAGCCTCTCATCATAAGACAACCCTCTCATTCCAGGGATCAATTTAGTAATTTAGTTCTGATGAAGGGTCACTGACCTGAAACGTTAACTCTGCTTCTCTCTCCACAGATGCTGCCAGACCTGCTGAGTATTTCCAGCATTTCTTATTTTTATTACCAATTTAGTAAATCTTCACTGCACCGCCTCCAGTGCAAGTAAATGTGGAAACCAAAACTGCACACAGGATTCCAGGTGCAGTCTCACCAAAGCCATGTACAATTTTAGTGACTTCTTTATTCCTGTACTCCAATCCCCTCGCAATAAAGGCCAACATGCCATTTACTGTCGGTGCCGAGGCCCAGCCGATGTTACTGGCGGTGGTGAGGCCCAGCCGATGTTACTGGCGGTGGTGAGGCCCAGCCGATGTTACTGTCGGTGGCGAGGCCCAGCCGATGTTACTGGCAGCCACCCCACCGCTTGGCGACGGGAGCCACGTTTGAATATTTAAACTAATTTAACCCCCTCATTCACTGGTGTACTTCCCCCAATCCCGTAATGCTCCCGCCTGATGTCCCGATGCGGTCTTCGTGCCAGGGGCCAGCACTCTTGCGCCTTCATATCCCATCTGGGGAACTGAGGCAGAACACTGGTGGGGAGAGGGTGCAGGTAGGTTTCTGAGTGCGAGAGGAGCGGGGAGCGGGGGTCAAACTCATATCATTGTTGTAGGGGATGGTGAGAAGGGTTATACTGTAAAGCTTATGCACTTTTGGGGGGGTGGGGGGAAAGGACAAGTAATTAATTCTATGGTTACGGGGGGTTGGGAGAGGGGCAAACTAAATTAATTTACATTTTTTAAAGCAAAGGGCTCAAAGCCCTTTAAAAATGGCGTCAGCACCTGCACACAGGCAGTTGATGCCATTGCTGGGGACGGATAGGCCACCCCCTCCAGGTCATTGAGAGTCGGGGGAGGGGGTTCGCCCTGGCCATTCAAATGAGCAGCCACGTTTAATATCGCGGTGGCTCTGCGACATGCCACCCGCCCTTTTTGCCTGCTGCCAATTCTGCGGCAGGAGTATAAATTGTAGCCCCGTGCCTCAAATTACTCATATCCTGGATTCCAAAATGTTGTTTTCTGGTTAACATTACTTGAAGAGAAACCAAGGGTACAGGGAAATGTATTTCATGTCAACAGCACTGTTTGAAGGGCTAGCACAGCTATAGCATCTGAATGGCTTCCTTCAGTGCTGAAATGATCCAATGATTATCCCACAGGATGTGTTTTGTTGTAAAACTATCTTTATCTTTCAGGTCTGTAGTAAAATCATTGAGAAGAATGCTAATCCCCAGTGGAATCAGAGCCTTGTATTGCCGATTAGGGTAAGCACGCTGGCCAGGGTGAATCTATTTGTGATGTAAATAAATACATCGCCGGGGGGAAGGTCCATTGTGAAATATTGCTTGGGGCAAAAAAATTGGCTTACCTCATACCACTGTGTATTGATGTTCCGGTCCTATATGTGACTCCAGTCCCATGTGGTTGTTCTTTACTGGCCTCTGAAGAAGCAGAAAGTCACCACTGCCTTCTCAATGAATGGGCAATAACGGATCGGCTGGCCTTGCCAACGATGCCCACACATGTGTGGATCTGCTAGCCCACATGAAAAATTCCCAGTCTCCTCGATATCCAGTTGTTCCCCAGTATGAGTCTCCTCTATATCCCATTTTTTCCAAGTGTGTCTCTTCATCCCATTGTTTCCGTCTGTCAATCTATAATAATAATGCTCGTTTTTTTGTTTGTCTGGACCCTTTTGATTGGTCAGTTTACGGGGCATGTCTGTTGGTTGGTTTATTTGATGGGCAGTGCCTGGTGGTTGTGGAGGTGTGTGGGGCAGGCGGAGGACTGGATAGCCTGAAGCACCTGCGGCTGCTAATGGCTGGTGGCAGCAGCGGTGGCGGGGTTTGGGGGGGTTGATGGAGAACAGAAACAACGGGAAATAAGAGGAGCCCACCAATAAAGTTATCCTGGCTGGAGAGATTGTTTCCGCGAGGGTTGGGATAGGATTGATGGGAGGGATGGAAGGAATGGGATTGGGATGGTATGAGAGGGGTGGCATGGGAAAGGATAGAATGGCATGGGAGGGAGGCATGGGAGGGGTGGATGTGACGATGAAATTGGTTAAGTGGGGCAAAATAGCAGGGGACAATTATTTGATAGAATTTATTATTCAAAAAATATTCTTTGTGCTGAAAATGAAGATTCGCTAGATTTAAATGAAAAAGTTTTAGGAAAGCTGTCAAGTGCATTAAAAGAATACATCAGCGTTGATTCTATAGATAAAGACAATCTATACCCTCCAGAGCTTCAACACTCTCTAACTACAATGGGAATGCCACCGCGCAAACTTAGACTCAACCAAGGAGTAGCTATAACGTTCTTACAAAATTTGAATCCAAAATGAGGACTTCTGTCATGGAACAAGATTGGTAGTTAGGAAGCTTTTTTCTTGGATGATAGATGCTGAGGCCGATTTCAAGGAAACAGTGTGTTTATTCCTCAATTAATATTGAGCCCTCAGACGTAAACCTTCCCTTTCAACTTGGAAGAAAACAGTTCCCATTCAGACTTTCATATTCTGCAACTATTAACAAGTCACAAGGATAGACTCTTGATAAAATTTGTATTTATATTTCGAAGCCCGTTTTTACACATGGACAGTTTTATAGCTTTTTCCAGAGTGAGAAGTTTTGATTCTGTTAAAGTCTTTGGTGAAAGAACGAGGAATCCTGTATTTAAAGAACTACTGTGTCAATAAAGACACTAATTTAATTACAAGTGTTTTACGGGTCTCTGCTAGTTTCCCATTGTTTTCCAGTGTGTCTCCTCTATATCCGACTGCTTCCCAGTGCATCTCCTTTATATCCCATTGCAGTTTATCTCCTTTGTAATTCCACTGCTTCCCAGTGAGTGCCTCCTCTATATCCCATTGTATCCCACTGTGCCTTTTATCCGACTGCTTCCCAGTGTGTCCCCTTTACATCCCACTGCAGTTTGTCTTCTCTATATCCCTTTGTTTCCCATTGTGAATCTCCTCTGTATCCCATTGTTTCCCAGTGTGTCTCCTCCATATCCAATTGTGCCCCAGTGTGTATCTCCTCTGTATCCCATTGTTTCCCAGTGTGTGACTCCTCTGTATCCCATTCTTTCCCAGGGTCTGTCTGTCTCGTTTTTTTTTAAATTCATTCGTGAGATGTGGGAGTCGCTGGCTAGGTCAGTATTTATTGCCCATCCCTAATTGCCCTTGAGAAGGTGGTGGTGAGCTACCTTCTTGAACCGCTGCAGTCCATGTGGGGTAGGTACAGCAACAGTGCGGTTAGGAAGGGAGTTCCAGGATTTTGACCCAGCGACAGTGAAGGAACGGCAATATAGTTCCAAGTCAGGATGGTGTGTGGCTTGGAGGGGAACTTGCAGGTGGTGGTGTTCCCATGTATTTGCTGCCCTTGTCCTTCTAGTCGGTAGAGGTCGTGGGTTTGGAAGGTGCTGTCGAAGGAGCCTTGGTGAGTTGCTGCAGTGCATCTTGCAGATGGTACACACTGCTGCCACTGTGCATCAGTTTTCTAGTGTGTCTCCAGTGTGAAGGGAATGAATGTTGACAGTGATGGAAGAGGTGCCAATCAAGCGGGTTGCTTTGTCCTGGATGGTGTGGAGCTTCTTGAGTGTTGTTGGAGCTGCACCCATCCAGGCAAATGGAGAGTATTCCGTCACACTCCTGACTTGTGTCTTTTAGATGGTGGACAGGCACTGGGGAGTCAGGAAGTGAGTAACTCGCCACAGAATTCCCAGCCTCTGTCCTGCACTTGTAGCCACGGTATTTATATGGCTACTCCAGTTCAGATTCTGCTCAATGGTGACCCCCAGGATGTTGATAATAAGGGATTCAGCGATGGTAATCTGTTGAACATCAAGGGGAGATGGTTAGATTCTCTCTTGTTGGAGATGGTCATTGCCTGGCACTTGTGTGGCGCTAATGTTACTAGCCACTTATTAGCCCAAGCCTGGATATTGTCCAGGTCTTGCTGCATTTCTGCACGGACTGCTTCAGTATCTGACGAGTCGCGAATGGTGCTGCACATTGTGCAATCATCAGCGAACATCCCCACTTCTGACCTTATGATTGAAGGAAGGTCATTGATGAAGCAGCTGAAGATGGTTGCGCCGAGGACACAATCCTGAGGAACTCCTATAGTAAAGTCTTGGGACTAAGGTGATTGACCTCCAACAACCACAACCATCTTCCTTTGTGCTAGGTATGACTCCAACCAGCGTAGAGTTTTCCCCTGATTTCCATTGACTCCAGTTTTGCTCGGGCACCTCGATACCATAGGCAAATGCTGCCTTGATGTCAAGGGCAGTCACTCTCACCTCACCTCTTGAGTTCAGCTCTTTTGTCCATGTTTGAATTAAGGCTGTAATGAGGTCAGGAGCTGAGTGGCCGTGGCGGAACCCAAACTGAGCGTCAGTGAACAGGTTATTGCTGAGCAAGTGGCTGTTTGATAGCACTGCTGATGACACCTTCTATCACTTTGCTGATGATCGAGAGTAGACTGATGTGGCAGTAATTGGCCGGGTTGGATTTGTCCTGCTTTTTGTGTACAGAACATACCTGGGCAATTTTCCACATTGCTGGGTAGATGCCCGTGTTGTAGCTATACTGGAACAGCTTGGCTAGGGGCACAGCTAGTTCTGAAGCACAGGTCTTCAGTACTATTGCTGGAATATTGTCAGGTTCCACAGCCTTTGCAGTATCCAGTGCCTTCAGCCATTTCGTGATATCATGTGGAGTGAACCGGATTGGCTGAAGACTGGCATCTGTGATGCTGGGGATCTCAGGAGGAGGTCGAGATGAATCATCCACACGGCACTTCTGGCTGAAGATGGATGCAAATGCTTCAGCCTTGTCCTTTGCACTGATGTGCTGGGCTCCCCCCATCGTTGAGGATGGTGATGTTTGTGGAGCTTCCTCCTCTTGTCAGTTGTTTAATTGTCCACCACCATTGATATGTTATCCTTCCCCATGTTCCCTGTGATGTGTGTGTCTATGAAGATGATAAAAACCAAGATCAATATGTGTTTTTTTTTACCAGTTTCCCTCCATGTGTGAGAGAATGAGAATCCGGGTCATTGATTGGTGAGTTGCTTTTAATTATTGCACCTTTAGTTCTGCTGAAGAGCAACATTCTCAGTAAAGAATAGAGTCCATGTCGGTGGATAGGGTACATGGGGTGTAGAAGGAGATTAAATGGGTGAGTCAAGTCCATAATATTGTAGAATCATAGAATAATAGAATGGTTACAGCTCAGAAGGAGGCCGTTCATCCCAATGTTTCTGTACCAGCTCTCTACAAGAACAATCCAGTTAGTCCCACTCCCTTGCCCTTTCTCCATAGCCCTGCAATTCTGTTCCCTTCAAGTGCTTCTCCAATTCTCTTTTGAAAGCCACAATTGAATCTGATTGAACCTGCCTCCACCACAATCTCTGGCAGTGCATTCCCGATCCTAACCACTCGCTACGTAACAAAGGTTTTTCCTCATGCCACCTTTGCTTTTTTTGCCAATCGCCTTACATCGGTGTCCTTTGGTTCTCGACCCTTCTGACAATCATCTGTCTACTCTGTTTAGGCCACTCATGATTTGAATATTTCTATCAAATCTTCTGTCAACCTTCTCTTCTCTAAGGAAAACAACCCCAGCTTCTCCAGTCTATTCACGTAACTGAAATAGCTCATCCCTGGAACCCTTCTCGAAAATGTTTTCTCCACACTCTTTAAAGCCTTCACATCCTTCCTAATGTGTGGTGCTGAGAATTGGACACAGTACTCCAGTTGAGTCCAAACCAGTGTTTTATAAAGGATCATTATAACTTCCTTGCTTTTGTACCCTATGCTTTTATTTATAAAACCCAAGATCCCGTATGCTTTTTTAACCACTTTCTCATCCTACCCTACCACCTTCAACAAATTGGCAGAGTGCTTGAGTGTCTATGAGCTATTCGAGGGGATTAAATGGGTGGGTAGAATCTATGATAGGGGAAAGTGTACATGGGCTGTGGGAGGAGATTAAATGGGTGGGTAGAATCTATGATAGGGGAAAGTGTACATGGGCTGTGGGAGGAGATTAAATGGGTTTGATTTTTCCATCAAGCCTTGGGTGATCTGCTCTCATTATTTCTTATGTTCTTATAAAAATTCACACCCTGTTGTTGGTCAGTTGGGTCTGTGGTGACCTTTGACAATATGCTTTTCTTCAACAGGGATCGGTTAACCCACAATGACGTAATTGGCACAACTTACTTATGTATGTCAAAAATCTCAGCCCCAGGAGGAGAGATTGAAGGTAAGTGATAGTTACGGTTGGTTGAAGTTTACTAATGGTTATGGCAGGTTGTAGGTTGAAGTTCAGTAATAGTTATGGTGGGTAGAATATTGCTTATGGTAGAATGAAATTTTGTGATGGTTATGACAGGTTGAAATTCTGTGATGGTTATCACAGGTTAAAGTTTAGTAATAGTTACAGTAGATTGAAATTCAGTAATGGTTATGGTAAGTGAAAGTTTTGTAATGGGTATGATGGGTCAAACTTTAGTACTGGCTATGGCAGGTTGAAGTTCAATGATAGTTATGGTGAGTTGAAGTTTAGTAATAGTTATGGTAGGTTGCCACATCAGAGGCAACCACTGTGGCACCAGTCTGCCACTACCGTTTGCCACACTAGCAATTCTGTGTCCTTCTCGACAATTCTTCCAAACGAGTTCTGTGCTTATACTCACTTGGTGTAGTTTTTGGACAAATTCTGACCAGCCCTGAGACCTGGGTCCAAGCCCAGTGAAAGTCCTTCACTGCTACTCAAAGACAATACATCACAGAAGGAGGATATTTCAGCACATCATCCCTGTGCTGGCTTTTTGAAAAAGCTATCCAATTAATTGAACTAGTCCACTCTTTCCCTATACTAATGCAAACTTTTTCCTTTCATCTACATCCAATTCCCTTCTGAAAGTTGCTGTTGAATCTCCTTCCATCACCTTTTCAAGCACTCCAGATCACAACAACTCGCTGTGTAAAAAAAAAATGCATTTATTGACAACACAACCACTAGATAGCACACTACTGGTACATGTGCAAATGCTGCATCATTGACTGAAACGTCACTGTCAACGACGTCCCAGGCAGTTGCCGGTAACAAAGATGGCGCTGTTCAATTTGGCACAAACCGCAAACCATACTCCCCACCCCCCCCCCAATGGCCACTTCTCTTTCACGCTCCCTTCCACGATCACTGCGTCTCTTTGCTGCTCCCACCTGCGATTGCTGCTCCCTCCCGCTCCCAACTGCTCACTGTTCCCTACCACCACACCCGAAGGCTCGCTGGTGGCCTTGGCCCTTTGAGAATCTCTGGAATTTCAGGCTTGTTTGTAGCTTGTGTTGTGGATGATTTCTCTCCGTTTACCTTGGAAATTTCACTGTAATCTTATTGTATGGACTGATGAACGGCAGAGAGATTAGATATGACTTCTCTATTTGTACGGTGATAGTACAAAACTCATTGGAACACAGGAACAGGAGTCGGCCGTTTAGCTCCTTGAACTATCAATCTCAGATTTAAAATGAACAATTGATCTAGCATTAATTACCCTTTGTGTGGAGAAGTGTTTCCTGATTTCACTCCTGAAAGGTCTGGCTCGAAGTTTTAGGCTGTGGGCTGAATTTTATCAGTGCGTCGTGCTCTGTGGCAGCGCGCTGTGAAGTGGGCCGCCTTCCAACACGGAAGTACTGCCGCAGAGTCCTTGCGGTATAACGTGCGGGGGCTCATTTAAGTGGAGGGGGTGGAGCAGCCGCCCCGATGATGTAAAGGCGGTGGCCACCACATTCCCGGCAACGGCGTTCGGTGCCACCATACTGGCGCTGGAGCCATTTATAAAGGGCTTCAAGCCCTTCAGGATGTATTAACATATTAAAAGGTGCTAGCGTGAGCAACAAATTTAATAAACTTTTAATTTACCATTGAATCCTGCCCTTTCCCTCCCCCCCCCCCCCACTGAGTTCTAAACCCATGAATTGGCCTATCCCCCAAAACTACACTATGAAATTCTGAACGTTCCCCTTCGAACTTCAATATCTTTGACCCTCAACCCCGTCCCACCATCTCCACAACCAATAGGAATAGTTTTCCCCGCTTGCCCCCACCTCACCCCGCCATGATAATTTTATTCCTCCCCCCCCCACCCCACCAGTGTCTCGTCTCGGAACTCCAACGGAGTTCTGAAGGCGTGTGAGTTGCAGCCGGTTGGCTGTTAAATTGGCGTGGGACGGCCGGCAGCAGCAGGTAGGTTAATTTGCATTTTCATTTAACTCATTTCAATATTTTAATGCTGGGGGTGGGGGGGGGGGGGGCCACACCGAGGCTTCGCTGCCGCTGCTAATATCTGGCGGGGCCTTCTCGGCGTCGTGGCGGGTCGCTCCCACTCGTATGGGCCTCCCCGCCACGAGCCACAGCGTCGAGGGGCTGATAAAATTCAGCCCTGTGTCCCCTAGTCCGAGACTCCCCAACCAGTGGAAATATCATTCTATCTACTTTATCAGTTCTGTTAATATCTTGAAAACTTTGATGAAATCATCCCTTAACCTTCTAAATTCCAAGGAATGCAACTATATTTTGGGTAATCTCTCTTCGTAATTTAACCTTAGGAGTCCAGGTATCATTTTGGTAAATTCACTTCCTAGTTCTGCCTTCTCTCTCTCTCTCTCTCCATTATGTTTTCCCTCTAACATCCCACCCCGCTAACTGTCTGCATTTTTTTCCCATTTCGTTGTGCTTCAGATTTTTCTCCAGCGATGTCTGAAACCATCAGCGGCTGTAGGTTTCGATGTATGATTTTCTATATTCATTTGGATATTGTTTTGGGGGACCTTTTTGCATTGCTGACACTAGATTTGCTCAGAATGGCCGTGAGGTGCAAGTGACATTGCTTGAGATTTACTTTTATGGTGCATGGGGGCTTGCTTTGGCTGCACAACACACAGGTCAATGAGATTGTGATTGGATGGGAGGAAACCCATGCAACATCCATAGGGCCAAAGATTACAGACTAGGCGGTGGGCACTGCAAGAGGAGCGGGGAGAGTGCGGATAGAGTTGCCTTTTCAAGCTATCTATCCACTCACTCAATCTGCAGCCTCCCCATGCACAGATAACGAAGGAATGCGGTAATACTCAATTACACGTAGACCCTGTACTGTGACCTCTGACCTGGAAGTTGTTTTATGGTGCTGTGCAAATTGGTATTGAGTGCAAGGACAAGACTGAAAACTAACTCAGGGATTCAGTGAGAGAGAAGACTGGTCCCTATTAAAGACATTTTAATAAGTTATTATTGCTCTGCTGATTCTCTCCCTTCCACTCCTGAAGATACTAAGGGATGAAATTTAAATTCAGTGGGAAGTAGTAGATTGGCCTCCTATTGTACACGCCTCCCAATTTTCTGTTCCATTTGGCTGCTTGAAATAAGAATCTTGCGGAGTGCACAGCAGGACAGCCGATCTACCTGTGCCCATTTTGCGCTCCTGCTCAAGTTGAATTTTGCCTCTGTTGAGTCATGTCAGGTTGACATTCAAGGGTCTCCCATTGGTCGGCCATTGTCCATCTGCAAGATGAGGCCATGAGCGTAAGCAGGAAATTTGACCCTGGTTTGTGGGATGGGCCCAACCTAACCGAACACTCACCCTAAGTCCTCCCAATAGCAAAGAGTTTGGTTTTAAAACGGTAAGCAAAATTGCTACTCATGCAAATCGCAATATGCTCCATTCCTGTCACCATATGTGTTATATTTATCCTCCATCCCTTTAATCAGCCTTGCACACAGGATCCTCCCTTCCCCCTCACATCACTTGTGCAAGAGACATGCTTTATTGGTTGATGGATGTATTGTATCAAGAGGCCTTGTGGTTCGGTCGGCTCTAACCATACTTGTTCATTTCACATCTGCTGTGTCCTTGTGTTCTTTCCAAACTCAACTCACTTTCAGCTGCATGTGTGTGAGTGGCTTTTCATGTATCCATAGTCAACAATTCATAACATCTCCAAAAGTCTTGTGTACATAAAAAGGCTTCAGTAAGGACCATGGGCAGTTACGGGAATGGGAAATTATAGAATTAGATAGAATTTAGAGTACCGAAACAGGACAGTCGGTCCGTTTATTCATTGACGGTATTTACGCTCCATATGAGCCTCCCTCTACCCGACTTCATCTAACACCATCAACATACCCTTCTAGACTTTGACTTTGATCCTAGAAGCCCATGGATAGCTCCAGATAGATGAATAGTCATTGCTGGGTTACACTTGTATGCCCCCCAGTGATCGTTTCCTGGGGAATTGACACAGGGCTGTTCTGATGGCTGGAGTAAGAGGAGACAATGCACAAAAAAAGTGTTACTCTCACAAGAATAAACCCAACCTTACCCATGTAAGTTTTTGATTGATCTCAGGGCCATGCTCACCATATCCATTCCTTCCTTCCCCAAAAATTGTGTCTAGTTGTCTCTGGAGCACTTCTTTGCTACAATGGCCTTTCCTCCAACTAAATATGATCTGATTCTACCTAAACAGATGAACTAGTTGATAAAGCAAGACAAGGAGGATCATCATATCCTTGTTCCATTTCTTCATAATAGAACAGAATAGAAGCGGAGAATCCATTGATTGGTTCTGACAAGATACTTACACTCCATCTCTGAAATCATTGACGTGCTCCAATTTATATTATATTGGTAGAATTTCTGTCTTTCTGGCTATATGTTGCCTCTGGATGCCTGATATTGGTGTTGGTGTTGGTGTTGGGAATTGTGTTGGGAATTGCGTTGGTGTTGGGAATGATATTGGGAATTTTATTGGTGTTGGGGAAGTTGATGGCCATGTTGGTTTAGATACTGTATCTGTATAATTACCAACCCTTGACTTCTCAGGTTTCAATGGTGCAGTGAAAGGTAATTCGATCAATGATAGACCCCAGAGAGTTTATTGTTGCATTTGAGGGGCCCTGAGGTAGTACAAACCTTGCAAACCCACACCTCTGATTTTACCCCACCAATTGATTTTTAAAAATTCATTCTCGAGATATGGGCATCGTTGGCAAGGCTGGCATTTATTTCCCATCGCTAGTTGCCCTTGTACAACTGAATGACTTGTTTCGCTACTCCAGAAGGCAGTTAAGAGCTAGTCACCCTGGTGTGGGACTAGGGGAATATGTTATATATGTAAAAAAACAGACTGGGTAAAGTCACCAGCTTTCCTTCCCCAAAGGGCATTACACAAGAGCACAAGAAATAGGAGCAGGAGTAGACCATACGGCCCATCGAGCCTGCTCCGCCATTCAATCTGATCATCGCTGATCTTGGGCTTCAATTGCACTTTCCTGCCTGCTCCCCATATGCCTTGATTCCCTGCCAGACCAAAGATCTATCAATCCCAACCTTAAATGTATTCAATGATGGAGCATCCACAACCCTCTGGGGTAGAGAATTCCAAAGATTCACAATCCTTTGAGTGAAGTAATTTCTCCTCATCTCAGTCCTGAATGATTGGCCCCTTATCCTGAGACTGCGTCCCCGTGTTCTAGATTCCCTGACCAGTGGGAACAATCTCTCAGCTTCTACCCTATCAAGCCCTCTCAGAATCTTGTATGTCTCAATTAGTTCACCTCTCATTCTTCTAAACTCCAGAGAATATTGGCCCAATTAACTCAGCCTCTCATCTTAGGACAACCCCCTCATCCCAGGGACCAATGTAGTAAATCTTCGCTGCACCGCCTCCAGCGCAAGTATATCCTTAGTGAGTCAGTTGGGCTTTTATGAAAATCCGACAGCTTCATAGTCACTTTTACTGAGACTAGTTTTATATTTCCAGCTTTTTTTCCAAATTCAAATTCTCAAAGTACTGTGGTGGGATTTGAACTCGTGTTGCTGGATATTATTAGCCCAGTAAAATAACTGTGTTCATAATCATGAAATAGGAGATCTTTCCATCCCTTAGAGTCCGTGTCTGGATCGGTCCTTAGTTTGATCATTTGCCACTAATTTGACTTACATAGGGATAAAGCACCTTAATGAAGGGTGTTCGAATTGAGAGGTTTAATATGATAAAGGGATTCAATTGGTTAGATACAGAGAAACTATTTCCTCTGGTGGGAGAATCCAGAACTCACATCGAACGATACAGCACAGGAGAAGGTCACTTGACTCAATGAAGCTGTGCTGACTTTTTGAAAGAGCTGTCCAATTAGCCCCACTCCCCTTTTTTCCCCCATAGTCCTGCAAATTTTTCCCCTTTAAAGATATATCCAATTCCCTTTTGAAGGTTACTATTGAATCTGTTTCCACTGCCCTTTCAGCTAGCGCATTCCAGATCACAACAACTCGCTGCGTAAAAAAATATCTGCTCATTAACTTAAATCTGTATCCTCTGGTTACCGATCCTTCTGTCACTGGAAATAGGGTAAAGAAGGAGAAACTATTAAAACCCTTTTTGATCAGATGCTCTAATTTTATTGTTTCAATATAATGGAAGTATTCACCTCCGTGGTCTTCGAAGGTTAAATCATTATTGGGATTGGGTGGGGTGGAGCTTTTTCATTCATTCACGGGATGTGGGTATCACTGGCATGACCAGCATTTATTGCCCATCCCTAATTGCCCTTGAGAAAGTGGTAGTCAGCTGCCTTCTTGAACCGCTGCAGTCCATGTGAGACTTACAGTGCTGTTAGGGAGGGAGTTCCAGGATTTTGACCCAGCGACAGTGAAGGAACGGCGATATAGTTCCAAGTCAGGATGGTATGTGGCTTAGAGGGAAACTTGCAGGTGGTGGTGTTCCCATGCATCTGCTGCCCTTGTCCTTCTAGGTGGTAAAGGTTGTGGGTTTGGAAGGTGCTGTCGAAGGAGCCTTGGTGCATTGCTGCAGTGCATCTTGTAGATGGTACACACTGCTGCCACTGTGTGCTAGTAGCGAAGGGAGTGAATGTGTAAGTTGGTGAATGGGGTGCCAATCAAGCGGGCTGCACGGTCCTGGATGGTATCGAGCACTGTTGCAGCCATCCAGGCAAATAGAGATTATTCCATCACACTCCTAACTTGTGTCTTGTAGGTGGTGGAAAGATTTTGGGGAGTTAAGAGATGAATTACTCACCACAGAATATCCAGCCTCTGACCTGCTGTTGTTTTACGTGGCTGGTCCAGTTAAGTTTCTAGTCAATGGTCATGTTGTTGGTGGGCGATTCAACAATGTAATGCAATTGAATTCAAAAAGAGGTGGTTAGACTGAGGAGTCGCAAATGGATCTGAACACTGTGCCCAATCTGAACACCCCACCCAATCCCACTCAGTGAACATCCCCACTTCTGACCTTATGATGGAGAGAAGACGAAGCAGCTGAAGATGGTTGGGTCTAGGACACTACCCTGAGGAACTCCTGCAGTGATGTACTGGAGCTGAGATGATTGGCCTCCAACAACCATAACTATGTGCTCGGTATGACCCCAACCAGTGGAGAATTTTCCCCCTGATTCCCATTGACTCCAGTTTTGCTAGGGCTCCTTGATGCCATACTCGGTCAAATGCTGCGTTGATGTCAAGGGCAGTCATTCTCACCTCATCTTTGGAATTCAGCCTTTTTGTCCATGTTTGCACCAAGGCTGTAATGAGGTCAGGATCTGAGTGGCCCTGGCAGAACCTAAACTGAGCATCAGTGAGCAGGTTATTACTAAGTAAGTGCTGCTTAGATAGCACTGTCGATGACACTGTCCATCACTTTTCTGATTGGTATTGGATGGGGGAGGGAATGGTGGGGGAATTATGACCTGGAGGGAAATTGAGTGGGGCAGGTAGGGTTTTGCAGAAGTTCTAACCCAAAGTGATGTTTTCCTCTGCACCTCTTTGTGTTTCTTCTCTGGCTCTCTGACAGTTGATGATGGCCTGGGATACCTCCCGACCTTTGGGCCCTGCTTCGTGAACCTGTACGGCAGCCCACGAGAGTTTACAGGCTTCCCTGATCCTTACGTAGACATGAACCTTGGAAAGGTATGGAGCACGGGTAATCTCCACATATCCATCTGCTGCTAGCCTCTTGGGAAACTAGTCAGCAGAAATTAATCCCCCAATGGTTTGATTGCAATGGAAACTCAATGTCCAATGGTGCTTTCGGGTTAATATTGTGAAGCTGAGGTGAAAGGTCAAAAGCCAAAGTGCAGGGCAGCACTATGATTGGCAAGGGAAGAACTTCCATTTATTTAACAACTTATCAAATCTCCATGGCATCTCAAAGTGCTTTCCAATAAATGGAAATACAGCAGCCAATTTGCACACAGCAAGATCCTACAAACAGCAATGTGACAATGACCAGATAATCTGTTTTTGTGATGTTAATTGAGGGATAAATATTGGCCATGACACAGGGGTAGTCTGCCTTACTCTTCTTTGAAATAGTGCCATAGCATTTTCTATGGCCAACAGAGAGGGCAGATTGGGCCTCGGTTTAACACCTCATCCAAAACATCCCGAGGCACTTCCCAGGAGCACTCTCAGACCTAAGTTGATATTCAGCCATAAAAGGAGATTTTAGGGCAGGTGATCAAAAGCTCGGTTAAAGAGGTAGGTTTTAAGGAGCACCTTAAGGGAGGAGAGAAAGGTAGAAAGGCGGAGGGGGTTTAGGGAGGGAATTCCAGAGTTTAGGGCCTAGGCAGCTGACCATTGGTGAAGCAATTAAAATCAGGGATGCAGAGGAGGTCAGAACTGAAATCTTGTAGTGTGGTGGAGCTGGAGGAGATTATTGAGGTAGGGAGAGGGCGAGACCATTGAGGGATTTGAAAGCAAGGATGAGAGTTTTATAACTGAGGCGTTTGCTGATCGAGGAGCCAATGTAAGTAAGCAGAGGTAAAGGCCGAGATGCTGCCTCTCCCTGCCATTCAAATACCAGTTGCCTGATTTTGAAAACTGCCACTCTCTATGTGTAAGAGTTAGAGAGGATGCCGGGAGGATGAAGAGTGGAGTGAAAATAATATTTAGAATTTAGGAATGTCAAGAGAGTAAAATCCAAAGCTGCCATGCTTTAATAGTATGGATAAGATAGGAAAGGTAAGAATGATTGAGATGGGGGAAAGAAAGAGTAGGAGGTGCAGAATGTGAAGGAAATGCGAAAAGAACTTTCTCAGATAGAGGAGCTTGTCTTGGAGATAATTGGGCTTTGATTTTACTGTTCCACATGGGGAGATGCAGCAATGAGAAGATGTTTAGGATAGAGTACTGCACTGATTTCCCTCCATCACAACAATGGTGACTCCTCAAAAGTACATTGTTGGCTGTGATGCCCTGAGGTTGTGAAAGTTGCTACTGAAATGCAAGTATGTCCTTCCCTTCCTTTCTTCCTTCTGACCTTCTTCCTTACTTTATAAGGGGTAGTTTTAAGGAGCAAAGATGATTGTGTGAATCAGTAAAGAGGTGAACAGACACAAAGGGCCAGTTGGCCTTCTCCTGTGCTCTAAACTGCTGAGTAGTGCGGATGCACCAGTTTGTGTTCAGCTCACTGGTTTCGGTGATTCTCTTGTCCTCAGGGTGAAGCAATGGCCTATCGAGGCAGGATCCTGGTGGAACTGGGCACCAAGTTAGTGGACCGGGCGGAGCAGAAGATTGAGGAAATTCCATCAGACGATCTCCTGAGAGTCGAGGTAATTTCCTGGAGGTTTATGTTTTAAACATGATATCTCACAGAAACATCTCAAAACAGTTGCAATACAAGATACTTTTGAAGTGTAGTCACTGTTGTGATACGGACAAACAGGACGCCCAGTTGACCCACAAGTAGCAATTGGATGCAGGGCTTGTTTTTTTAGTGACGTTGGTTGAGGGATAGATATTGGCCAGGACACTGGGGAGAACTCCCCTGTGATCTTCTTCAAAATAGTGCCTTCAATACTACACTGGGAGTGAGAGCCTGGGATTTGTGCTGCAGTCTCTGGAGTGAGACAGGTACCCATGACTGTCTGACTCAGAGGCGAGAATTGATTAGTATTATTATCTACCAGATTACCAAGTTAGAGCACAGTACTACATTGTTATTAATTATCAGGTTAGAGCACGTTGCCAGGTTACTCTTCATTACCAGGTGAGAGCAAGGTACCAGGTTACTCTTCATTACTAGGTTCGAGTGCAGTACAGGTTTCTTTTCGTAACCAGGTTAGAGCACGGTACCAGATTACTCTTCATTACCAGGTTAGAGCATAAGAACATAAGAAATAGGAGCAGGAGTAGGTCACTTGGCTCTTCAAGCCTGCCCTGCCATTCAATAAGATCACGCCCCAGACCTCAACTCTTCTTGCGTGCCATCTCCTCATAGCCCTCAACTCCCCGATATTTCAAAAATCTATCTACCTCCTCTTTAAATACTACCAGTGATCTAGCCTCCACAACTCTTTGGAGTAGAGAATTCCAGACATTCTGAGAGAAGAAATTTCTTTGCATCTCAGTTTTAAATGAGCATCCCCTTATCTTGTAACTATGTCCCCTAGTTCGCGACTCCCCCACCAGTGGAAACATTTTCTCAACATCTACCCTGTTAAGCCCCCTCAGAATCTTGTACATTTCAGTAAGATCACCCCTCATTTTGCTAAACTCTACTGAATAAAGGCCTAACCTGTTTAGCCGTTCTTGATAAGTCAACCCCTTCATCCCAAGAATCAGCCTAGTGAATCTCTTTTGAACTGCCTCCAATATCCTCTTAAACACGGGGACCAAAACTGTACGCAGTACTCCAGGTGCGGCCTCACCAACACCCTGTACAGTTGTAACAAGACTTCCCTATTTTTAAACTGCAACCCCCGAGCAATAAAGGCCAAAATTCAATTTGCCTTCTTAATTACTTGCTGCACCTGCATGCTAACTTTTTGTGTTTCATGCACAAGAACACCCAGATCCCTCTGTGCTTCACTTTTTTGGAGTCTCTCTCCATATAAATAATAATCTGCTTTCTGATTCTTTCGACCAAAGTGCATGACCTCACACTTTCCTACATTAAACTCCATCTGCCAAGTTTTTTCCCACTGACTCAACCTATCTGTATCCCCTTGCAGATTCCTTATGTCCTCATCACAACATGCCCTCCCACCTATTTTTGTATCATCAGCAAATTTGGATATATTACACTCTGCCCCCTCCTCCAAGTCATGAATATAGATAGTAACTAATTGAGGCCCTGGGACTGATCCTTGTGGCACTCTACACTAGTGACATCTTTCCAACCTGAAAAAGACCCATTAATCCCGACTCTCTGTCTTCTGTGAGTTAACCAATCCTCAATCCATGCTAATACATTACCCCCAATACCGTGAGCTCCTATCTTGTGCAATAATCTTTTATGTGGCACCTTATCAAATGCCTTCTGGAAATCTAAATACACTACATCTACTGGTTCCCCTTTATAAGTCTTCATGGTGGAGGACATTCTGAAGATCCCACAGATATCAGAGAAGCAAGGAGCTAATAGGAGGAAAGATCTTGTAACAGTTTCTATCACAAGGGGCAAAGTATTTGACAAACTAATGGGATTAAAGGCAGAAAGATCAACAGGACCTGATGGTCTACATCCATGGCAGCAGGTTACTCTTCATTACCAGGTTAGACCAAGGTACTAGGTTACTCTTCATTACTAGACTTCTAACATCAGTGGTGGTGAAACTATTGGAAAAAATTCTGAGGGACAGGATTAGTCTCCAGTTGGAGAGGCAGGGATTAATCAGGGATAGTCAGCATGGCTTTGTCAGGGGGAGATCGTGTCTAACTAACTTGATTGAATTTTTCGAGTAGTCTACATGGACTTCAGTAAGGCTTTTGATAAGGTCCCGCATGGGAGATTGGTTGAGAAGGTAAGAGCCCATGGGCTCCAGGGCAATTTGGCAAATTGGATCCAAAATTGGCTTAGTGGCAGGAGGCAGAGGGTGATGGTCGAGGGTTGATTTTGCAAGTGGAAACTTGTGACCAGTTGTGTACCACAGGGATCGGTGCTGGGACCCTTGCTGTTTGTAGTGTACATTAATGATTTAGACATGAATATAGGAGGTATGATCAGTAAATTTGCAGATGCCACGAAAATTGGTAGTATCGTAAATAGTGAGGAGGAAAGCCTTAGATTACAGGACGATATAGATGGCTGGTAAGATGGGCGAAGCTGTGGCAAACGGAAATTATTCCTGAAAAGTGTGAGGTGATGCATTTTGGGAGGACTAACAGGCCAGGGAATATATAATGGATGGTAGGACCCTAGGAAGTACAGAGGGTCAGAGGGACAGTGATGTACTTGTCCATAGATTACTGAAGGCAGTAGCACAAGTGGATAAGGTGGTTAGGAAGGCATACGGGATACTTGCCTTTATTAGCCAAGGCATAGAATATAAGAGCAGGGAGGTTATGATGGAGCTGTATAAAACGCTAGTTAGGCCACAGCTGGAGTCCTGTGTACAGTTCTGGTCATCACACTATAGGAAGGATGTGATTGCACTGGAGAGAGTGCAGAGGAGATTCACCAGGATGTTGCCTGGGCTGGAGCATTTCAGTTATGAAGACAGACTGAAAAGGCTAGGGTTGTTTTCCTTAGAGCAGAGAAGGCTGAGGGGGGACATGACTGAGGTGTAAAAAAATTATGAGGGGCATTGATAGGTTAGATAGGAAGACATTTTTTCCCTTAGTGGAGGGGTCAATAACCAGGGGGCATAGATTTAAGGTAAGGGGTATGAGGTTTAGAGGGGATTTGAGGAAAACATTTTTCACTCAGAGGGTGGTTGGAATCTAGAACACACTGCCTGAAGGGATGGTAGAGGTAGGAACCCTCACAACATTTAAGAAGTATTTAGATGTGCACATGAAACACCATAGCATACAAGGCTACGGGCCAAGTGCTGGAAAATGGGATTAGAATAGTTAGGTGATTGATGGCCAGCACAGATACGATGGGCCGAAGTGTTTCTGTGCTGTATAACTCTATGACTCTTGAGCACAGTACCAGATTACTCTTCATTAACAGGTTAGACCATGGTACTAGTTTACTCTTCATTACTTGTGCTCTGAGCACGGTGCCAGGTTACTCTTCATTACCAGGTTAGACCATGGAACCAGGCAACTCTTCATTACTAGGTTTGAGCACGGTACCAGGTTATCAGCGTAGAGCATGGTACCAGGTTATCAGGTTAGAGCATGGTACCCGGTTATTCTTCATTACTAGGTTGGAGCACGGTACCAGGTTTTCAGGTTAGAGCACGGTACCAGGTTATCAGGTTAGAGCACGGTACCAGGTTTTCAGGTTAGAGCACGGTACCAGGTTATCAGGTTAGAGCATGGTACCAGGTTACTCTTCATTACCAGGTTGGAGTACGGTACCAGGTTATTAGGTTAGAGCATGGTACCAGGTTATTCTTCATTACTAGGTTATAGCACAGTACCAGGTTATTAGGTTGGAGCATGGTACCAGGTTTTCAGGTTAGAGCACGGTACCAGGTTATCAGGTTAGAGCATGGTACCAGGTTATTCTTCATTACCAGGTTAGAGCACGGTACCAGGTTATCAGGTTAGAGCATGGTACCAGGTTATTCTTCATTACCAGGTTATAGCATGGTAGCAGGTTATCAGGTTAGAGCACGGTACCAGGTTATTCTTCATTACTAGGTTAGAGCATGGTAGCAGGTTATCAGGTTAGAGCACGGTACCAGGTTATTCTTCATTACTAGGTTAGAGCATGGTAGCAGGTTATCAGGTTATAGCACGGTACCAGGTTATTCTTCATTACCAAGTTATAGCACGGTACCAGGTAACTCTTCATTACCAGGTTAGAGCACGGTACCAGGTTATTTTTCATTACCAGGTCAGAGCACGGTATCAGGTTAGTGCACGGTACCAGGTTATTCTTCATTACCAGGTTATAGCACGGTACCAGGTTATCAGGTTAGAGCACGGTACCAGGTTATTCTTCATTACCAGGTTATAGCACGGTACCAGGTTATCAGGTTAGAGCACGGTACCAGGTTATTATTCATTACCAGGTTATAGCACGGTACCAGGTTATCAGGTTAGAGCACGGTACCAGGTTACTCTTCATTACCAGGTTATAGCACGGTACCAGGTTATCAGGTTAGAGCATGGTACCAGGTAATTCTTCATTACCAGGTTAGAGCACGGTACCAGGTTATCAGGTTGGAGCACGGTACCAGGTTATCAGGTTAGAGCACGGTACCAGGTTATTATTCATTACCAGGTTATAGCACGGTACCAGGTTATCAGGTTAGAGCACGGTACCAGGTTATTCTTCATTACCAGGTTAGAGCACGGTACCAGGTTATCAGGTTAGAGCATGGTACCAGGTAATTCTTCATTACCAGGTTAGAGCACGGTACCAGGTTATCAGGTTGGAGCACGGTACCAGGTTATCAGGTTAGAGCACGGTCCCAGGTTATTCTCCATTACCAGATTAGAGCACGGTACCAGGTACCTCTTCATTACCAGGTTAGAGCACGGTACCAGGTTACTCTTCATTACCAGGTTAGAGCACGGTACCAGGTACCTCTTCATTACCAGGTTGGAGCACGGTATCAGGTTAGAGCACGGTACCAGGTTATCAGGTTAGAGCATGGTACCAGGTTATTCTTCATTACCAGGTTAGAGCACGGTACCAGGTACCTCTTCATTACCAGGTTAGAGCACGGTACAAGGTTATTTTTCATTACTAGGTTATAGCATGGTAGCAGGTTATCAGGTTATAGCACGGTACCAGGTAACTCTTCATTACCAGGTTATAGCATGGTAGCAGGTTATCAGGTTAGAGCACGGTACCAGGTTATTCTTCATTACTAGGTTAGAGCATGGTAGCAGGTTATCAGGTTATAGCATGGTACCAGGTTATTCTTCATTACCAAGTTATAGCACGGTACCAGGTAACTCTTCATTACCAGGTTAGAGCACGGTACCAGGTTATTTTTCATTACCAGGTCAGAGCACGGTACCAGGTTATCAGGTTAGTGCACGGTACCAGGTTATTCTTCATTACCAGGTTATAGCACGGTACCAGGTTATCAGGTTAGAGCACGGTACCAGGTTATTATTCATTACCAGGTTATAGCACGGTACCAGGTTATCAGGTTAGAGCACGGTACCAGGTTATTCTTCATTACCAGGTTAGAGCACGGTACCAGGTTATCAGGTTGGAGCACGGTACCAGGTTATCAGGTTAGAGCACGGTACCAGGTTATTCTTCATTACCAGATTAGAGCACGGTACCAGGTACCTCTTCATTACCAGGTTAGAGCACGGTACCAGGTTACTCTTCATTACCAGGTTGGAGCACGGTATCAGGTACCTCTTCATTACCAGGTTAGAGCACGGTACCAGGTTACTCTTCATTACCAGGTTAGAGCACGGTACCAGGTACCTCTTCATTACCAGGTTGGAGCATGGTATCAGGTACCTCTTCATTACCAGGTTAGAGCACGGTACCAGGTTACTCTTCATTACCAGGTTAGAGCACGGTACCAGGTACCTCTTCATTACCAGATTAGAGCACGGTACCAGGTACCTCTTCATTACCAGGTTAGAGCACGGTACCAGGTTACTCTTCATTACCAGGTTAGAGCACGGTACCAGGTACCTCTTCATTACCAGGTTGGAGCACGGTACCAGGTTATCAGGTTAGAGCACGGTACCAGGTTATTATTCATTACCAGGTTATAGCACGGTACCAGGTTATCAGGTTAGAGCACGGTACCAGGTTATTCTTCATTACCAGGTTAGAGCACGGTACCAGGTTATCAGGTTGGAGCACGGTACCAGGTTATCAGGTTAGAGCACGGTACCAGGTTATTCTCCATTACCAGATTAGAGCACGGTACCAGGTACCTCTTCATTACCAGGTTAGAGCACGGTACCAGGTTACTCTTCATTACCAGGTTAGAGCACGGTACCAGGTACCTCTTCATTACCAGGTTGGAGCACGGTATCAGGTTAGAGCACGGTACCAGGTTATCAGGTTAGAGCATGGTACCAGGTTATTCTTCATTACCAGGTTAGAGCACGGTACCAGGTACCTCTTCATTACCAGGTTAGAGCACGGTACAAGGTTATTTTTCATTACTAGGTTATAGCATGGTAGCAGGTTATCAGGTTATAGCACGGTACCAGGTAACTCTTCATTACCAGGTTATAGCATGGTAGCAGGTTATCAGGTTAGAGCACGGTACCAGGTTATTCTTCATTACTAGGTTAGAGCATGGTAGCAGGTTATCAGGTTATAGCATGGTACCAGGTTATTCTTCATTACCAAGTTATAGCACGGTACCAGGTAACTCTTCATTACCAGGTTAGAGCACGGTACCAGGTTATTTTTCATTACCAGGTCAGAGCACGGTACCAGGTTATCAGGTTAGTGCACGGTACCAGGTTATTCTTCATTACCAGGTTATAGCACGGTACCAGGTTATCAGGTTAGAGCACGGTACCAGGTTATTATTCATTACCAGGTTATAGCACGGTACCAGGTTATCAGGTTAGAGCACGGTACCAGGTTATTCTTCATTACCAGGTTAGAGCACGGTACCAGGTTATCAGGTTGGAGCACGGTACCAGGTTATCAGGTTAGAGCACGGTACCAGGTTATTCTTCATTACCAGATTAGAGCACGGTACCAGGTACCTCTTCATTACCAGGTTAGAGCACGGTACCAGGTTACTCTTCATTACCAGGTTGGAGCACGGTATCAGGTACCTCTTCATTACCAGGTTAGAGCACGGTACCAGGTTACTCTTCATTACCAGGTTAGAGCACGGTACCAGGTACCTCTTCATTACCAGGTTGGAGCATGGTATCAGGTACCTCTTCATTACCAGGTTAGAGCACGGTACCAGGTTACTCTTCATTACCAGGTTAGAGCACGGTACCAGGTACCTCTTCATTACCAGATTAGAGCACGGTACCAGGTACCTCTTCATTACCAGGTTAGAGCACGGTACCAGGTTACTCTTCATTACCAGGTTAGAGCACGGTACCAGGTACCTCTTCATTACCAGGTTGGAGCACGGTACCAGGTTATCAGGTTAGAGCACGGTACCAGGTTATTATTCATTACCAGGTTATAGCACGGTACCAGGTTATCAGGTTAGAGCACGGTACCAGGTTATTCTTCATTACCAGGTTAGAGCACGGTACCAGGTTATCAGGTTGGAGCACGGTACCAGGTTATCAGGTTAGAGCACGGTACCAGGTTATTCTTCATTACCAGATTAGAGCACGGTACCAGGTACCTCTTCATTACCAGGTTAGAGCACGGTACCAGGTTACTCTTCATTACCAGGTTAGAGCACGGTACCAGGTTATCAGGTTAGAGCACGGTACCAGGTTATTCTTCATTACCAGATTAGAGCACGGTACCAGGTACCTCTTCATTACCAGGTTGGAGCACGGTATCAGGTTAGAGCACGGTACCAGGTTATCAGGTTAGAGCATGGTACCAGGTTATTCTTCATTACCAGGTTAGAGCACGGTACCAGGTACCTCTTCATTACCAGGTTAGAGCACGGTACCAGGTTACTCTTCATTACCAGGTTAGAGCACGGTACCAGGTACCTCTTCATTACTAGGTTAGAGCACGGTATCAGGTTGGAGCACGGTACCAGGTTATTCTTCATTACCAGGTTAGAGCACGGTACCAGGTTACTCTTCATTACCAGGTTAGAGCACGGTACCAGGTTACTCTTCATTACCAGGTTAGAGCACGGTACCAGGTACCTCTTCATTACTAGGTTAGAGCACGGTATCAGGTTAGAGCACGGTACCAGGTACCTCTTCATTACTAGGTTAGAGCACGGTGCCAGGTACCTCTTCATTACCAGGTTAGAGCATGGTACCAGGTTACTCTTCATTACCAGGTTAGAGCACGGTACCAGGTACCTCTTCATTACTAGGTTAGAGCACGGTATCAGGTTAGAGCACGGTACCAGGTACCTCTTCATTACTAGGTTAGAGCACGGTACCAGGTACCTCTTCATTACCAGGTTAGAGCACGGTACCAGGTTACTCTTCATTACCAGGTTAGAGCACGGTACCAGGTACCTCTTCATTACCAGGTTAGAGCACGGTACCAGGTTACTCTTCATTACCAGGTTAGAGCACGGTACCAGGTACCTCTTCATTACTCGGTTCGAGCACGGTATCAGGTTACTCTTCATTACCAGGTTAGAGCACGGTACCAGGTACCTCTTCATTACCAGGTTAGAGCACGGTACCAGGTACCTCTTCATTACCAGGTTAGAGCACGGTACCAGGTACCTCTTCATTACCAGGTTAGAGCACGGTACCAGGTTACTCTTCATTACCAGGTTAGAGCACGGTACCAGGTACCTCTTCATTACTAGGTTAGAGCACGGTACCAGGTTACTCTTCATTACCAGGTTAGAGCACGGTACCAGGTACCTCTTCATTACTCGGTTCGAGCACGGTAACAGGACCCTGAACCATGTGAGTGACGGAAGAATTAGCACTCCCCCTGGTGGCCTTAATGCAGTACTACAGAATTCATAGTTTCTACGAAAACATTTGAAAGAAAAAGCAGATTTGATCTCCATTGTAGATGGTCACACATGGAGACTTGATGGAAGACTCATGTCTAAAGGTGACAGCTACTGGTGAGATCAAGTCAACTTCTCCAGAAACTTGGAATGTCAGTGCCATCAGATGGTCAAATCATCCAGTATGTTATGATGGCTTTGATAGAGTAAATAAGGAGAAAATATTTCCACTGGCAATAGGGTTTAATAGAGGACACAGGTTTTAAATAATTGCCAAAGGAGGTAGAGGTAAGATGAGAAAACATTTTTTTATGCAGTGAGTTGTTGTGATCTGGAATGGGCAGTGAAACAGATTCAGTATTAACTTTCAAAAGAGAATTGGATAAATCTTTGAAGGGAAAAAAATTGCAGGGCTGTGGGGAAAAAAGCAGAGGGAGTGGGACTAATTTCATATGAACATATGAACATACGAATTAGGAGCAGGAGTAGGCCACTCGGCCCTTCGAGCCTGCTCTGCCATTCAATAAGTTCATGGCTGAACTGATGACTCCACATTTCCACCTACCCCCGATAACCTTCTACCCCTTGTTTATCAATAATCTATCGACTTCTGCCTTAAAAATATTCAAAGATTCTGATTCCACCGCCTTTTAGTCATAGAATCATAGAGTTATACAGCACAGAAACAGGCCCTTTGCCCATCGTGTCCATGCTGGCCATCAAGCACCTATCAATTCTAATCCCATTTTCCAGCACTTGGCCCGTAGCCTTGTACGCTATGGCGTTTCAAGTGCTCATCTAAATACTTCTCAAATGTTGTGAGGGTTCCTGCCTCTACCACAGCTTCAGGCAGTGTGTTCCAGATTCCAACTACCCTCTGGGTGAAAAAATATTTCCTCAAATCCCCTCTAAACCTCCTGCTCCTTCCCTTAAATCTATGCCCCCTGATTATTGATACCTCTGCTAAGGGACAAAGTTTCTTCCTATCTACCCTATCTATGCCCCTCATAATTTTGTATACCTCAATCATATCTCCCCTCAGCCTTCTCTGCTCTAAGGAAAACAACCTAGCCTTTTCAGTCTCTCTTCACAGCTGAAATGCTCAATCCCAGGCAACATCCTGGTGAATCTCCTCTGCACTGTCTTCAGTGCAATCACCTCCTTCCTATAGTGTGGCGATCAGAACTGTACACAGTACTCCAGCTGTGACCCAACTAGCATTTTGTACAGCTCCATCATAACCTCCCTGCTCCTATATTCAATGCCTTGACTAATAAAGGCAAGTATCCCATATACCTTCCTAACCACCTTATCTACCTGTGCTGCTGCCTTCAGTGATCTATGGACGAGTACACCAAGGTCCCTCTAACCTCTATACTTCCTAGGATCCTACCATCCATTGTATATTCCCTTGCGTTGTTAGTCCTCCCAAAATGCATCATCTCACACTTCTCAGGATTAATTTGCATTTGCCACTGCTCCGCCCATCTTACCAGCCCATCTATAGCGCCCTGTAATCTAAGGTTTTCCTCCTCACTATTTACAACACCACCAATTTTCATGGCATTTGTGAACTTACTGATCATACCTCCTATATTCACGTCTTAATCATTAATGTACACTGCAAACAGCAAGGGTCCCAGCATCGATCCCTGTGGTACACCACTGGCTTCCAATCGCAAAAACAACCCTTGACCATCACCCTCTGCCTCCTGCCACGAAGCCAATTTTGGATCCAATTTTCCAAATTGCCCTGGATCCCATGGGCTCTTACCTTCTTAACCAATCTCCCATGCGGGACCTTATCAAAAGCCTTACTGATATCCATGTATACTACATCAACTTTACCCTCATCTACACACCTCTTCACCTCCTCCAAAAATTCAATCAAAGTTGTTAGACACAATCTCCCCCTGACAAAACCATGCTGACTATCCTTGATTAATCCCTGTCTCTCCAAGTGGAGATTAATCCTCTCCCTCAGAATTTTTTCCAATAGTTTCCCTACCACTGATGTTAGACTCACTGGCCTATAATTATTTGGTTTATCCGTACTATCCTTCTTGAATAATGGTACCACATTCGCTGTCCTCCAGTCCTCTGGCACCTCTCCTGTCGCCAGAGAGGATTTGAAAATTTGTGTCAGAGCCCCTGCAATCTCCTCCCTTGCCTCAGATAACAGCCTGGGATACATCTCATCTGGGCCTGGGGATTTATCCACTTTTAAGCCCGTTAAAACAGCTAATACCTCTTCCCTTTCAGTGCTAATTTGTTCAAGTATATCACAATCCCCCTCCCTGACCTCTACACCTACATCGTCCTTCTCCATAATGAACACAGGTGAAATGTAATAATTTAAAACCTCACCTATTGTCCTCCAGCTCCTCACACAGATTGCTACTTTGGTCCCGAATGGGCCCCACTGTTTCCCTGGTTATCCTCTTGCCCTTAATATACTTATAAAATGCCTCGGGATTTTCCTTTATCCTTATCCGCCAGTGTTTTTTCATGCCCCCTCTTCGCTCTCTTAATTACTTTTTTAAGTACCCCCTTACACTTTCTATACTCCTCTAGTGCCTCTGCTGTTTTCAGCCCTCTGAATTTGCCATAAGCCTCCTTTTTTTTCCTGATCCAATCCTCTATATCCCTTGACATTCAGGGCTCCCTGGACTTGTTGGTCCTACCCTTCACCTTAAGGGGAACATGTTGGTCCTGAACCCTCACTATTTCCTCTTTGAGAGACTCCCACTGGTCTGATGTAGACTTTCCTACAGGTAGCTGCTCCCAGTCCACTTTTGCCACATCCTGTTTTATCATATTAAAATCGGCCTTCCCCCAATTCAGTACCTTTATTTCCGGTGCATCTTTGTCCTTTTCCAGAACTACCTTAAATCTTACAGAGTTATGATCACTCTCCCCGAAATGCACCCCCACTGACACTTCTACCACTTGTCCGGCTTCATTCCCTAAGATTAGGTCCAGTACTGCCCCTTCTCTTGTAGGACTTTCTACGTGCTGGCTCAAAAAGCTCTCCTGTATGCACTTTAAGAATTCTGCCCCCTTTAAGCCTTTTGAGGAAGAGAGTTCCAAAGACTCATGACCTTCTGATAGAAAACATTTCTCCTCATCTTCTGTCTTAAATGGGTGACCCTTTATTTTAAACAGTGACCCCTAGTTCTAGATTCTCCCACAAGGGGAAACATCCTTTCCACATCCACCCTGTTAAGACCCCTCAGGATCTTATATGTTTCAATCAAGTCACTTCTTACTCTTCTAAATTCCAGCGGATACAAGCCTAGCCTGTCCAATCTCTCCTCGTAAGACAGCCTGCACATTCCAGGTATGAGTCAAGTAAACCTTCTCTGTACTGTCTCCATCGTATTTACAACCTTCCTTAAATAAGTAGACTAGTACTCCAGATGTGGTCTCACCGATGCCCTGTATAGCTGAAGCATAACCTCCCTATTTTTGTATTCAATTCCGCTTGCAATAAATGATAACATTCTATTAGCTTTCCTAATTACTTGCTGTACCTGCGTACTAACCTTTTGTGATTCATGCACTAGGACACCCAGATCCCTCTGCATCTCAGAGCTCTGCAATCTCTCACCATTTAGATAATATGCTTTTTTATTCTTCCTGCCACAGTGGACAATTTCACATTTTCTCACATTATATTGCATCTGCCAGGTCTTTGCCCACTCTCTTAACCTATTTTATTTTTATTTAGAGATACAGCACTGAAATAGGCCCTTTGGCCCACTGAGTCTGTGCTGACAAACAACCAGCCATTTATACTAATTCTACATTAATTGCATATTCCCTACCACATCCCTACACGAGGGGCAATTTACAATGGTCAATTTACCTATCAACCTGCAAGTCTTTGGCTGTGGGAGGAAACCAGAGCACCCGGCAGAAACCCACATGATCACAGGGAGAACTTGCAAACTCCACACAGGCAGTACCCAGAACTGAACCCCAGTTGTTGGAGCTGTGAGGCTGCAGTGCTAACCACTGCGCCACTATCTATATCCCCTTTGTAGCCGCCTTATGTCCTCTTCACAAGTTACTTTCCTTCTGATCTTTGCATCATCAGCAAATTTAGCAACCATACATTTGGTCCCTTCATCTAAGTCATTTATATAAATTGTAAAAAGTTGCAGCCCCAGCAGAGATCCCTGTGGTACACCACTCGTTACATCCTGCCAACCAGACAATGACCCATTTATGCCTGATCTATTTTCTGTTAGCTAGCCAATCTTCTATCCATGCCAATATGTTACCCCTTACACCATGAGCTTTTATTTTCTGCAATAACCTTTGATGTGACACCTTATCAAATGCCTTCTGGAAATCTAAGTACAAAGAACCAGCACAGGCAAGATGGGTCGAATGGCCTCCTTCTGTGTTGTATCATCCTATAATTCCATGCACTTAGTTAGGCTGCACTTGCAGCACTGTGAACAGTTCTGGTCTCCAGATTATAAAAAGGATTTAGAGGCACTAGAGAGGGTGCAAAAAAAGATTCATAAGGATAATACCAGAACTAACTAACAGGAAGGATTGAACAGGCTCGGGCTCTTTTCACTAGAAAAGAGAACACTGAGGAGGGACCTGATCGAGGTCTTTAAGATGATGAAAGGACTTGATAGGGTAGACATAGAGAAGATGTTTTCAGTTGTGGGCAGGACCAGAACTGGAGACCATCAATCTAAGATAACCACTTCTTAACCCAGAGTAGTGAGAATGTGGAACTTGCTACCAGAGTAAGTGGTTGAGATGAATAAAATAGACACAATTAAGGGAAAGCTAAATAAACACATGAGGGAGAATGGAATAGAAGGTTACATTGCTGAGGCTTGATGAAGAAGTGGAAGGAGTCTGCAACATAAACACCAGCATGGACCTGTTGGGCCGAATGGCCTGTTTCAGTGCCGTACATTCTATGTGACATTGTCCAGTTCCGTCTCCATTGGCTGATCGCTCTCCACCAGTGAGGAGCCACCAGAAACCATCTTCCCTCCTTGTGACCATGCCTTCCCGTTCTTCTTCCTCACCAGAAACACCTCCGCCGCCGTAAGTTCCACCTGTGTGCTGTCTTCTACTCAGCCACCATGCTTCAGGAGGTGGGTGATGCCATCCAGTTCGAGGTCAGCATCGGTAACTATGGCAACAAGTTCGACGCCACTTGCCGACCCCTGGCCTCCACCACCCAATACAGCCGGGCTGTGTTCGACGGTAGGTCAGGCTTCTATACTTCACTCACAAATATACAAATAGACCAGGTAATTATTTTCACTTTATTCACAAATATGCAAATGAGAAGGGAATTTGTTTCGCCTTGATTCACAAATATGCAAATGGTTGGGCATTGGCTTTGTGTATAACACAATTAGTGATGGAGTTAGTGCGTGCATGTTGCCAACATTCCAGGTGAATGGTGATGGGCAATTAAACAACTAACAAGTGGCAACACAGGTAGACAGGGTGGTGAAGAAGGCGTATGGCATGCTTGGCCGAGGCATTGAGCACAAGAGTTGGGACGTCATGTTACAGTTGTACATAACGTTGGTTAGGCTGCATTTGGAGTACTGTGTGCAGTTCTGGTCACCACATTACAGGAAAGATGTGATTAAGCTAGAGAGGGTGCAGAAAAGATTCACAAGGATGTGCCTGGTTTGGAGAGCTTGAGTTATAAAGAGAGATTGGATAGGCTGGGTCTGTTTTCCCTGGAGTGAAGGAGGCTGAGAGGGGACATGATCGAGGTATATAAAATTATGAGAAGCATAGATAGGGTAGATAGCCAGAGTCTGTTTCCCATGGTAGGAGTGACTAAAACTAGAGGGCATAGATTTAAGGTGAGAGGGAGGAGGTTTAAAGGGGATCAAAGGGGTAAATTTTTCACACAAAGAATAGTGGGTATCTGGAATGAGCTGCCTGAGGAGGTGGTGGAGGCAGGAACAGTAGCGACATTTAAGAGGCATCTGGACAGGTACTTGAATGAGCAAGGCATAGAGGGATATGGAATTAATGCAGGCAGGTGGGATTAGTATAGATAGGCATTATGGTCAGCATGGACGTGGTGGGCCGAAGGGCCTGTTTCTATGCTATCCAACTCTATGACTTTATGACTCTATAAGGAGGCTCCACAAATATCCACATCCTCAACGATGGGGGAGCCCAGCACATCAGTGCAAAAGCCAAGGCTGAAGTATTTGCATCTTCAGCCAGAAGTGGCGAGTGGATGATCCATCTTGGACTCCCCTGTGGTCCCCATTATCACAGAAAGCAATCTTCAGTCAGTTAGATTCACTCCATGTGACATGAAGAAACAGCTGAAGGCACTGGATACTGCAAAAGCTATGGGCCCTGACAACATCCCAATGTAGTGCTGAAGACTTTTGCTCCAGAACTAACCACGCCCCTAGCCAAGCTGTTACAGTACAGCTACAACACTGGCATCTACCCAACAATGTGGAAAATTGCCCAGGTATGTCCTGTCCACAAAAAGCAGGACAAATTCAATCCGGCCAATTACTGCCCCATAAGTCTACTCTCGATCATCAGTAAAGTAATGAAAGGTGTTATTGACTGTGCTATCAAGTGGCTCTTACTCAGCAATAACCTGCGCGCTGACACTCGGTTTGGGTTCCACCAGGGGCGCTTGACTTCAGACCTCGTTACAGCTAGGTCCAAACATGGACACAAAAGCTGAATTCCAGAGGTGAGATGAGAGTGACTGCCCTTGACATCAAGGCAGCTGAAGGCACTGAATACTGCAAAGGCTATGGGCCCTGACAACATTCCGGCAATAGTACTGAAGACCTGTGCTCCAGAACTTGCCGCGCACCTAGCCAAGCTGTTCCAGTACAGCTACAACACTGGCATCTACCAGGCATTTATTCTCTGGAGTTTAGAATAATGAGAGGTGATTTAATTGAAACATAAAACAATCTTAAGGGGATTGAGAGGGTAGATGCTGAGAATATGTTTCCCCTAGAACTAGGGGTCACAGACTCAGAATAAGGGGTTGGCCATTTCCGACTGAGATCAGGAGAAATTTCTTCACTCAAAGGGTTGCGAATCTTTGAAATTCTCTACTTCCGAGAGCTTTGGAAGTTCATTCCTAAAGTATATTCAGAGGTTTCCTTCTTTTTTTCGGAGATTGTTAGAACTTTGGGAGTGAAGAGAATCAAGGGATATGAGGATCAGGCAGGAAGGCGGAGTTGAGGTAGATGATCATCTACAATTTTATTGAATGTCGAAGCAGTCTCCAGGGGCCATATGTTCTGCTCCTACTCCTATTTCTTATGTTTTATGTTCTTATTGGTAAGTGTCTGGTCCTATCCTGACTTCTTCCTAAGATATGTCTCGGATCAGAACCAGAGGGAGGATTGTGAGAGCAAGTACCCGCCTTGCTGCTTGGTCTTGCTGCCATTAGATGGTCATTATTTCATCCAAGTTATAAACAAACACGAGAATTAGTACTATTAGTCAATATATTAGAGTTTATTGTTTGAAACCACTCGAACTTTAACCACGTGGAAGTTATTTCTGAAAGACTAACAATCTCACTTTGCAGCAGTAACTACAGGAAGATAGCCGGAAACAGATTTAGGGAGGGAGGAGCGGAGAGGGCTGGATGATGCTGAGAGCGATGCTCACTCATTGTTCTGGATCTTTCTCAGGCTGCCATTATTACTTCCTGCCCTGGGGTAATGTCAAGCCAGTCGTAGTCTTGTCGTCATACTGGGAGGATATCAGTTACAGGATCGATGCTCTCAACATCCTGCTTAATGCTGTGGACAGACTCGTGAGTGTTGATGGGGTTTTGTCGGGGGGGGAATGATTGCTAGTTAATGGGGGGGCAATGAAAATAAAGGCCCAGAAATTTCCAAGGTGGTAGAGGGTGGGGTCAGCCTTGGCCTTTTGGCATTGGACTTCAGCTAGTATTTGTGGGGTCAGTGGGAGGGTCACCTCATGGTCAGCACTTCGGGTGATCACAGGAGCCTTTCTGCCTATCCCACCCTGGGGTGCTGCAAAATGGGACATTGTTGTCTAAGCCAAGGAAAGATGGTGTCAGGAGGACCCCTTCCCCTCCCAGAAACAGGTCCCTGACCATGGAACCTGCCCCTGCCCCCGGCACTGGCCCTGCCCCCGGCACTGGCCACACCCCTCCAGCACCGGTCCTTCACCTTTCCCCGTCAATGGTCTTGGTGACTCCGCCCACTCTCCAAGCCCCCAGCCTGGACCAGGCCGCGGTGATTCGATTTCTGCAATTATCCCCAGCTCTTTTGTTGCACTCCCCAAAATGTATAAAGACATTGACACAGAAAAAAGCCACTCCACAATAACTTTGATAGGAGTGCACTGGAACAGAGTGCAACTAGACCAGGACTCCGATATATCCATCCTGTGTGATCCTGTGTTATTTTCCACAAGCCTGTGATCTATTTTTCATTTGGCCGTGATCCCATATTACATTTGTCATGCCTGTGACTACTCGTTTTAAAATAGCTATAATTCCATGTTATATTTGACGTGCCTGTGGTCCTGTGTTCTTTGTAGGAATCCTGTCTCGAGCTGGTCCATCTTGCCATCAAGGCAAAAAGTCCTGAGAGTGAAGTGAAGGCAAAAATTGATGAACTGATTGACTTTGTCATCACTGACTGCAGGTAGATCTGGAAAACAGCATCAGCCATTCAGGTCACACAGCAATGTGTACTGTTATTATAGAGAGTAACACCCATTGTGCATTATAGAGTGTAGAACCCAGTGAACAATATAGAGAATAGCAGCCCTTGTATATATTACATGCAATAGCAGCCCTGTGTATATTATGGAGAATAGCAACCCTCGGGTATATTATAGAGAATAGCAGTGTTTATGGTATGTATTAATATTTTAGAGGTCACTTTTAATTTTGGGGAGTTAAATGTGTAGCTGTAAGAATTTCAAGAGGTTGCAGACCATTCAATATTTAAAGTTCCAAGATATCTCCATGAGTGCTTACAGATACAAAGTTAGAGAGGTGAGAGCCATAAAACAGCAGGTGGACTTGTTTAGTTTGGAGTTGAAGCTAGAAAGTCTGGAAGGGATTGTTCTGTCACTGTTAGCAATATCAATTGTTCATGTGGGTATAATTGGAAAGCGGTGAACAAGGATTCTCCAAGGGGGAGCTAAAAACACAGTGTGTTTAAAATTAAACCCTGTTACGGTAAGACCAGGTGAAAGCTGAGAGGGACTCCTAGACCCCTTTCTCAGCTGGTCATAATACAATCAATAAAAGCAAAACACTGTGGATGCTGGAAAGCTGAAATAAAAACAGAAAGTGCTGGAAATACTCAGCAGGTCTGGCAGCATCTGTGGCGCGAGAAGCAGAGTTAACATTTCAGGTCTGTGACCTTTCATCAGAACTGGCAAAGGTTAGAAATGTAATACGTTTTAAGCAAGTGAAGCTGGGGGGGGGGGGGGTGAAAGAGAACAAAAGGGAAGGTGTGTGATAGGACAGAGGGCCGGCCTGAGAGATTAACTGACAAGGAGTTCATGGGGCAAAGGCAAAGAGAGTGTGCTAATGGTGTGGTGAAAGACAAAGCATTATTGCAGAGAGAGTGTTAATGAGAGAATAATGAACAGCCCTAACCAAAAGGCCAAACATAAAAAGACAGTTTAAGGCAGGCACATGGTAAAACAATGATAAAACAAAGTAAAATAATGATAAAAAAAGGGCCAGTCATGCTCTGAAATTATTGAACTGAAGGAAGGCTGTAGCGTGCCTAATCGGAAAATGAGATGCTGTTCCTCGAACTTGCGTTGATGTTCACTGGAACAGTGCAGCAGGCCAAAGACAGAAATGTGAGCATGAGAGCAGGGTGGGGGTGGGAGGGAGGTGGGGGATGGCGGTGTTGAAATGGCAAGCAACCAAAAGCCCAAGCTAATGCCCTGGGGACATGGGTTCAAATCCCACCATGACAGCTGGTGGAATTTAAATCCAATCAATTAATTTTTAAAAATCCAATTAATTAATTTTTAAAAAATCTGGAATTGAAAGCCAGTTTCAGTAATGGTGCCTTGAAACTACCATCAATTACTGTAAAACCCCATCTGGTTCACTAATGTCCTTTAAGGAAAGAAATCTGCTGTCCTTACCTGGTCAGGCCTACATGTGACCCCAGACCCACAGCAATGTGGTTGACTCTTAACTGCTCTCTGAAATGGCCGAGCAAGCCACTCAGGTGTCAAGGGCAATTAGAGATGGGCAACAAATGCTGGCCTTGCCAGTGATGCCCAATTCCCATGAAAGAATAAAAAAAAGTAAGGCCCATGCTCAAGCTGCAAATCCAGATTTGTGAGGTGTTGATTTAGATTCGGATGCTAGTTGGAGAATCCACAGGAGATCGCATACCTCGGAAGACAGTTGAGAAATTAAGGAAAGTCAAAGTGAATTCCTGAGAGCTGTGGTACACTTTTGATTTTTTCCAGGAGAAGTGAACAAACTGCTAAGATCCTGTAACATAAAGGGGAACTCGGGGTTGAAGTAAAATTAAAACAGCATGTTCTGTTGAAATTTAGAGTTTAAGTATAAATGATTTCGAATTGTAATGTTAAGTTAATAGCGTTTTTCTTTTTTTAACTCTTGTAAAGTTTTTTGTTTGAAAGTGAAACCTTGTGGCGTAATTCTTTCAGTAACACCTATGAATTCGTCTTTCTCTTTTTAAAAGTAATGGTCCTGAACTGGATTGTAACAGCAGCCTCTGTATCATATAAAGAATAGCAGCCCCTGTATATATTATAGAGGAGAGCAGTCTCTGTATATGATAGAGAATAGCAACCCCTGTCTATATGAAAGGGAATAACAAACTCTGTGCATATTACAGAGAATAGCAGCTTCTGTGTACATTATAGAGAATAACAAAACCAGTGAATATTATAGGGAATAGCAGCCCCTTCTTCATATTATAGAGAATACAAACCCTGTGTACATTATAGAGAATAGCAGCTTCTGAGTACATTATACAGAATAACAGAACCTGTGAATATTATAGAAGACAGCAGCCCCTTGTTCAATACAAATCCTGTGTATATTATAGAGAATAGCAGCCTTTGTGTGCATTATAGAGAATAAAAAACCCTGTGTATATTATAGGAACATAGGAGCAGGAGTAGGCCATTCAGCCCATCGAGCCTGCCCCACCAATCAATAAGATCACGGCTGATCATCCACTTCAATGCCTTTTTCCCACACTATCCTCATATCCTTTTGTGTTATTGGCATTGAGAAATCTGTCAATCTCTGCTTGAAACGTACTCAATGACTGAGCTTCCACAGCCCTCTGGGGTAGAGAATTCCAAAGATTCACAACCCTCTGAGCAAAGAAATTTCTCCTCATCTCTGTCCTAAGTGGCTTCCCTCTTATTTTGAAATTGTATCCCCTGGTTCTAGACTCCCCAACCAGGGGAAATATCTTAGCTGCATCTACCCTGGCTATCCCTTTAAGTATTTTGTCAGTTTCAATGAGATCACCTCTCATTCTTTGAAACTCAAGAGAATACAGGCCCAATTTCCCCCATCTCTGATTGAAACATATAAGTTTCTTAAGGGTCTTGATAGGGTGGATGTGGAAAGGATGTTTCCCCTTGTGGGAGAATCTAGATCTAAGGGTCACTGTTTAAAAATAAGGGGTCGCCCATTTAAGACAGAGATGAGGAGAAATTTTTACTAGAAGGTCATGAGTCTTTGGAATTCTCTTCCTCAAAAGGCTGTGGAAGCAGAGTCTTTGAATATTTTTAAGGCAGAGGTAGGTAGATTCTTGATAAGCAAGGGGGTAGAAGGTTATCGAGGGTAGGTGGAAATGTGGAGTAATCAGTTCAGCCATGAACTTATTGAATGGCGGAGCAGGCTCGAAGGGCCGAGTGGCCTACTCCTGCTCCTAATTCGTATGTTCGTATGTTCATAATTTCTCTTCATAGGAGAGTCCTGCCATCCCGGGAACAAGTCTAGTGAACCTTTGTTGCACTTGCTCTATGGCAATAATATCCTTCTTCAGGTAAGGGGGCCAAAACTGCACACAATAATCCAGGTGTGGTCTAACCAAAGTTCTAAACAACTGAAGCAAGACTTCACCACTCCTGTACTCAAGTCTTCTTGCGATAAAGGCTAACATACCATTAGCCTTCTTAATTGCTTGCTGCACCTGCTTTCAATGACTTGTTGACAAGGACGCTCAGGTCCCTTTGTATCTACACTTTCTAATTCCTTGTCATTTATGAAATACTCTGCACATCTATTCCTCCTACCAAAGTGGATAACCTCACATTTTTCCACATTATATTCCATCTGCCACATTCTTGTCCACTCACTAAGTCTGTCCAAATCCCCTTGAAGCCACTTTGCATCTTCCTCACAACACACATTCCCACCTAGTTTTGTGTCATCTGCAAACTTGGAAATACTACATTTGGTCCCCACATCCAAATCATTGAGATATGTTGTGAACAGCTGAGGTCCAAGTACTGATCCTTGCAGTACCCCACTAGTCACAGCCTGCCAAAACGAGAATGACCTGTTCGTTCCTACTGTTTGCTTTCCACCTGTTAACGAATCTGTAATCAATGCCAGTATATTACCTCCTATCCCATGTGCTTTAATTTTGCTAACCAACCTCCTGTGGGGGACTTTATCAAAAGCCTTCAGAAAATCAAAGTATACCACGACCACCGACTCCTTTATCAATTCTGTTAGGAACATCCTCAAAAACCTCCAATAGGCTCGTCAAACATGATTTCCCATTCATTAATCCATATTGACTATGCCCAATCAAATCATTATTATCTGAGCGTCCATTTATCATGTCTTTTAGAATCGATTCTAGCATTTTGTCCAGTGTCCCTGACGACCATGTGTGCAGGACGTGTATCCATCTGCAGATACTGGCTACCCACATTACGGAGCTGGAGCTGCGGGTGGATTCACTGTGGAGCATCCGCAATACTGAGAACATCGTGGATAGCACGTTTAGTGAGGTGGTCACCACAAGTAATGGCTGCACAGGCAGAAAAGGGATGGGTGACCACCAGACGGAGTAGTAGGTGCAGGCAGGTAGTGCCAGAGTCCCCTGTGGCCAAACCCCTCTCAAACAGATATAATTGGATACTGTTGGGGGGATGGCCTCCCAGGGGAAAGCAGCAACAGCCAAGTTCGTGGCACCACAGAGGGCTCTGCTGCACAGCAGGGGAAGAAAAGGGTTGGAAGAGTTACAGTGATAGGGGATTCTATTGTAAGGGGTGCAGATAGGCATTTCTGTGGCCGCAAACGAGACTTCAGGATGGTATGTTGCCTCCCTGGTGCTAGGGTCAAGGATTTCACGGAGCGGCTGCAGGACATTCTGAAGGGGGAGGGTGAGCAGTCAGAGGTCATGATAAACATTGGTACCAACAACATAGGTAGAAAGAGGGATGAGGTCCTGCAACAAGAATTTAGGGAGCTAGGTAGCAGATTAAGAAGCAGGACCTCAAAGGTTGTAATTTCTGGATTACTCCCGGTGCCACGTGCTAGTGAGTATAGGAATAGGAGGATAGAGCAGCTGAGTGTGTGACTGAGGAGGTGATGCAGGAGGGAGGGCTTTAGGTTCCTGGATCACTGGGTCTGTTTCTGGCAAAGGTGGGACCTGTATAAGTTTGACAGGTTGCACCTGAACCAGAACGGGACCAACATCCTTGCTGGGAGGTTTGCGAGTGCTGTTGGGGGGAGTTTCAACTAATTTGGCAGGGGGATGGGATACAGAGTGGAGGTACAGTAGGGGGTGAGGCACAGCCAAATATAGAAGAGAAAATGAGTCAGTCTGGAAGGCAGAGCAAATATAGACCTGTTAAGGCACAAGTGAAAAATACAAGGCTGGATTGCGTATACTTTAATGCAAGGAGTGTTACAAATAAGGCAGATGAATTGAGGGCATTGATTAGCACATGGGATTCTGATATTATTGCTATCACAGAGACATGGCTGAGGGAGGGGCAGGACTGGCAACTCAATATTTCAGGGTATAGAATCTTCAGGCGTGATAGGGGAGGGGATAAAAGAGGAGGTGGCATTGCACTGTTGATCAAGGAGCCAATTACTGCAGTAAGGAGGGATGGTATCTTAGAAGGTTCCTCAAATGAGGCCATATGGGTAGAACTTAAGGACAAAAGTGGGGCAATCACTTGGCTGGGCGTGTACTACAGACCTCCAAACAGTCAGGGAGAGATAGAGGAGCAGATATGTAGGCAAATCTCAGAGAGGTGTAAAAATAATAGGGTAATAATAGTAGGGGATTTCAACTTACCTAATATCAACTGGGATAGTCTTAGTGTAAAAGGCTTAAAGGGGGAGGAATTCTTAAAATGCATACAGGAGAGGTTTTTGAGCCAGTACGTAGAAAGTCTTACAAGAGAAGGGGCAGTACTGGACCTAATCCTAGGGAATGAAGCTGGACAAGTGGTAGAAGTATCAGTGGGGGAGCATTTCAGGGATAGTGACTATAATTCTGTGAGATTTAAGGTAGTTCTGGAAAAGGACAAAGATGGGCCAGAAATAAAGGTACTGAATTGGGGGAAGGCCGATTTCAATATGATAAAACAGGATCTGGCCAAAGTGGACTGGGAGCAACTACTTGTAGGAAAGTCTACATCAGGCCAGTGGGAGTCATTCAAGGAGGAAATAGTGAGGGTTCAGAGCCAACATGTACCCGTTAAGGTGAAGGGTAGGACAACAAGTCCTGGGAACCCTGGATGTCAAGGGATGTAGAGGATTGGATCAGGGAAAAAAAAGGAGGCTTATGGCAGACTCGGAGCGCTGAAAACAGCAGAGGCACTAGAGGAGTATAGAAAGTGTAGGTGGGTACTTAAAAAAGTAATTAGGAGAGCGAAGAGGGGACATGAAAAACATTGGCGGTCAATATAATGTAAAATCCTAAGGCGTTTTATAAGTATATTAAGGGCAAGAGGATAACCAGGGAAAGAGTAGGGCCCATTAGGGACCAAAGTGGCAATCTGTGTGTGAGCCGGAGGACATAGGTGAGGTTTTAAATGATTACTTTTCATCTGTTTTCACTGTGGAGAGGGACGGTGTAGGTGTAGAGATCAGGGAGGGGGATTGTCATATACTTGAACATATTAACATTGAAAGGGAGGAAGTATTAGATGTTTTAGCGGGCTTAAAAGTGGATAAATCCCCAGGCCCAGATGAGATGTATCCCAGGCTGTTGTGCAAGGCAAGGCAGGAGATAGCAGGGGCTCTGACACAAATTTTCAGATCCTCTCTGGCCACGGGAGAGGTGCCAGAGGACTGGAGGACAGCGAATGTGGTACCATTATTCAAGAAGGTTAGCTGAGATAGACCAGGTAATTGCAGGCCAGTGAGTCTAACATCAGTGGTAGGGAAGCTATTGGAAAAAATTCTTAGGGTCAGGATTAATGTCCACTTGGAGAGGCAGGGATTAATCAAGGATAGTCAGCATGGCTTTGTCAGGGGGAGACTGTGTCTAACTAACTTGATTGAATTTTTCAAGGAGGTGACTAGATGTGTAGATGAGGGTGAAGCAGTTGATGTAGTCTACATGGACTTCAGTAAGGCTTTTGATAAGGTCCCTCATGAGAGATTGAACAAAAGAACAAAGAACAAAGAAAATTACAGCACAGGAGCAGGCCCTTTGGCCCTCCAAGCCTGCGCTGATCCAGATCCTCTATCTAAACCTGTCGCCTATTTTCTAAGGGTCTGTATCTCTTTGCTTCCTGCCCATTCATGTATCTGTCTAGATACATCTTAAAAGACGCTATCGTGCCCGCGTCTACCACCTCCGCTGGCAACGCGTTCCAGGCACCCACCACCCTCTGCGTAAAGAACTTTCCATGCATATCCCCCCTAAACTTTTCCCCTCTCTCTTTGAACTCGTGATCCCTAGTAATTGAATCCCCCACTCTGGGAAAAATCTTCTTGCTATCCACCCTGTCTATACCTCTCATGATTTTGTACACCTCAATCAGGTCCCCCCTCAACCTCCGTCTTTCTAATGAAAATAATCCTAATCTACTCAACCTCTCTTCATAGCTAGCGCCCTCCATACCAGGCAACATCCTGGTGAACCTCTTCTGCACCCTCTCCAAAGCATCCACATCCTTTTGGTAATGTGGCGACCAGAACTGCACGCAGTATTCCAAATGTGGCCGAACCAAAGTCCTATACAACTGTAACATGACCTGCCAACTCTTGTACTCAATACCCCGTCCGATGAAGGAAAGCATGCCGTATGCCTTCTTGACCACTCTATTGACCTGCGTTGCCACCTTCAGGGAACAATGGACCTGAACACCCAAATCTCTCTGTACATTAATTTTCCCCAGGACTTTTCCACTTACTGTATAGTTCACTCTTGAATTGGATCTTCCAAAATGCATCACCTCGCATTTGCCCTGATTGAACTCCATCTGCCATTTCTCTGCCCAACTCTCCAATCTATCTATATTCTGCTGTGTTCTCTGACAGTCCCCTTCACTATCTGCTACTCCACCAATCTTAGTGTCGTCTGCAAACTTGCTGATCAGACCACCTATACTTTCCTCCAAATCATTTATGTATATCACAAACAACAGTGGTCCCAGGTTAAGAAGGTAAGAGCTCATGGGATCCAGGGCAATTTGGAAAATTGGATCCAAAATTGACTTGGTGGCAGAAGACAGATGGTAATGGTCGAGGGTTGATTTGGCGATTGGAAGCCTGTGCCCAGTGGTGTACCACAGGGATCAGTGCTGGGACCCTTGCTGTTTGCAGTGTACATTAATGATTTCGATGTGAATATAGGAGGTATGATCAGTAAGTTCGCAGATGGCATGAAAATTGGTGGTGTTGTAAATAGTGAGAAGGAAAGCCTTCGATTACAGGATGATATAGATGGGCTGGTAAGATGGGCGGAGCAGTGGCAAATGGAATTTAATCCTGAGAAGTGTGAGGTGATGCATTTTGGGAGGACTAACAAGGCAAGGGAATATACAATGGATGGTAGGACCCTAGGAAGTGCAGAAGGTCAGAGGGACCTTGGTGTACTTGTCCATAGATCACTGAAGGCAGCAGCACAGGTAGATAAGGTGGTTAGGAAGGCATATGGGATACTTACCTTTATTAGCTGAGGCATTGAATATAAGAGCAGGGAGGTTATGATGGAGCTGTATAAAACGCTAGTCTACAGCTGGAATACTGTCTACAGTTCTGGTCACCACACTATAGGAAGGATGTGATTGCACTGGAGAGGGTGCAGAGGAGATTCACCAGGATGTTGCCTGGTCTTTGGATGAGCCAAGTATTTATTTGCCAAGTATTTAGATGAGCACTTGAAACGCCATAGCATAGAAGGCTACAGGCCAAGTGCTGGAAAATGGGACTAGAATAGTTTGGTGCTTGATGGCTGGCACAGACACGATGGGCCGAAGTGCCTGTTTCTGTGCTGTATAACTCTACGACTCTATTTTCCCAATGACTGATGTAAGGCTAACAGGTCTATAGTTCCCTGTTTTCTCTCTCGCTCCCTTCTTAAATAGTGGGGTGACATTTGCCACCTTCCAATCTGCAGAACTGTTTCAGAATCTATAGAATTTTGGAAGATGATCACAAATGCATCCACTATCTCCATAGCTACCTCTTTCAAGACTCTGGAATGTAGAATATTAGGTCCTGGGGACTTATCAACCTTCAGCCCTATTAATTTCTCCAAAACAATACAACACAAAACAACACAAAGTAATAATTTAGTTTCTCTGCCATTTCTCTATTTCCCCACGATAAATTCTCCTGACTCTGCCTGCAATGGACCCACATTTGTCTTAAAAAATATCTGCCTCATTCATATTGTAACGAGTAACGAACCCCTTGTAGGTAATAGAGAACAGCAGCCCCACTGTATGTTATAGAGAATAACAGACCCTGTGTATATTATAGAGAATAACAGCCCTCTATAGTATAGAGTAGCAAACCCTGTGTATATTAGAAATAACAAACCCTGTTTATACTTTCGAGAGTAACAAACCCAATATATATTATAGAGAATAGCAACACAGAATCACAGAATCGTTACAGTGCAGAAGGAGGCCATTCGGCCCATCGTGTCCGCACCAGCTGTCTGAAGGAGTAACTCGCTCATTCGCCTTCTCCCCATAACCCTGCACATTCTTATTTTTCATATAACTGTCTAATTCCTTTTTGAATGCTTCAATTGAACCTGCCTCCAACATGTTCTCAGGCAGTGCATTCCGGACCTTAACCACTCTCTGCATGAAAAAGTTTTTCCTCATGTCACTTTTGTTTCTCTTACTAAATACTTTAAATCTGTGCCCTCTCGTTCTCGATCCTTTCATGAGTGGGAACAGTTTCTCTCTATCTACTCTGTCCAGACCCCTCATGATTTTGAATACCTCTATCAAATAATTTCTCAGCCTTCTCTTCTCCAAGGAAAACTGTCCTAACTTCTCCAATCTATCTTCAGAACTGAAATTCCTCATTCCTGGAACTATTCTCATGAATCTTTTCTGTACTCTCTCCAATGCCCTCACGTCTTTCCTCAAGTGCGGCGCCCAGAACTGGACGCAATACTCCAGCTGAGGCCGAACTAGTGTCTTATACAAGTTCAACATAACTTCCTTGTTCTTGTACTCTATGCCCCTATTAATAAAGCCCAGGATACTGTATGCTTTAGTAACTGCTCTCTCAACCTGAACTGCCACCTTCAATGCCTTATGCACATATACACCCAGGTCCCTCTGCTCCTGCACCCCCTTTAGAATTGTACCGTTTATTTTATATTGTCTCTCCATGTTCTTCCTACCAAAATGAATCACTTCACATTGCTCTGCATTGAACTTCGCCTGCCGCCTGTCTGCCCATTCCGCCAACTTGTCTATGTCCTGTGTATGTTTCAGGGAATAGTAGCTCCTGTGTATATTCGAGAATATCATTCCCTGTGTATGTTATAAAGAATAGCAAACCCAGTATATATTATAGGAAATAGCAGCCCTTATCTATATTAAAGAGACTAACAGCCTGTGTTTATTAGAGAATATCATCCTGCTGCAGCTCCTGGATACCAGTGTAGTCCAGGGCAAACAAGTCTGCAGTAAGTGTTTGCGGCTCGATGAGCTTCGGCTCAGAGTCATTGAACTGGAGTCTGAGCTGTAGAACTGCGACACATCTAGGAGGGAGAAAGTTACCTGGCCACTTTGTACCAGGAGCCGGTCACACCCCTTTGGATAGGGTCTTCTGATTTGGTCAGTGGTTAGGGACAGGAGAGTGTGGCTGCAGCTGAGGCAGGTAAGGGGGCCCAGAGGGCAGGAGTGCAGGAGCCTCAGCCTTCGTGATTTTCCAACAGGTTTGAGGTTCTTTCAGCTTGTTTGGAAGAGAGTGGGGGCTGCAGGGTAGATGAGCAACCTGACCGTAGCACCATGGCACAGGAAGCCATTCCAGTGGAGGGAGAAAAAAGGAATGTAGTGGTAATAGGGGACAGTATAGTGAGGGGGATTGATACTGTTCTCTGCAGAAAAGAGCAAGAGTCCAGACGGCTGTGTTGCCTGCCCGGTGCCAGGGTTTGGGACATCTGCTCAGGGCTGGAGAGGAACTTACAGAGGGAGGGGGAGGATCCAGTCGTCGTGGTCTATGTAGGTATCAACGACATAGGCAGGACAAGGAAAGAGGTTCTGCATAGTCAGTATGAGGAATTAGGCACTAAATTAAGAAACAGAACCTCAAAGATAATAATTGCTGAATTATTACATGAGCCACATGCAAATTGGCATAGGGCAAATAAGATTAGAAAAATGAATGTGTGGTGCTCAAAGACTGGTGTGTCCGTAGTGGGTCCAAGACCAGTACTGGGGAAAGTGGTGGCTGTACCATTGGGACAGTCTACACCTGAACTATGCTGGGGCTGGTGTTCTCGCAAGCCGCATAACTAAGGAAGTAGAGAGGGTTTTAAACTAAATAGTGGGGGCAAGGGATCAAATTTGGGAAGATATGGTAAATCAAGGAGTAGAGACAAGGCAAGAGAGAAAGGTATTGATATGGGAAATGATAAACAGAGGAAGGGACAGAGCGTACAAATCTAAGAGTAAATCAACAGATAAGGCTAAAGGTTACAAAAACTAAAGGTAAATTGGCCATTATAAATTGCCCCTAGTATAGGTAGGTGGTAGGGAAATAGGGACAGGTGGGGATGTGGTGGGAATATGGAATTAGTGTAGGATTAGTATAAATGGGTGGTTGATGGTTGGCACAGACTCGGTGGGCCGGAGGGCCTGTTTCAGTGCTGTATCTCTAAAATAAAAAAAAATAAAAAATAAAAATCCCAGAATTAGCTATAAGTCAGGAAATGGAAGGGAGGGAGGAACTCAAAAAAATTACAATCACCAGGGAAGTGGTACTGAACAAATTGTTGGAGCTGTGGGCTGATAAGTCCCCGTGTCCTGATGACTTCATCCTAGGATGTTAAAAAAAGCGGCTAGTGAGATAGTTTATGCGTTAGGTTTAATTTTCCAAAATTCCCTAGATTTGGGGAACGTTCCGCTAGACTAGAAAATAGCAAATGCAACTCCTTTATTCAAAAAGGGAGACAGAAAGCAGGAAACTTCAGGCCAGTTAGCTTAACATCTGTCTTCGGGAAAATGTTAGAAGCTATTATTAAAGACGTTATAGCAGGGCACTTCGAAAAATTGAAGGTAATCAGGTAGAGTCAACATGGTTTTGTTAAAGGGAAATCATGTTTAACCGATTTATTGGAGTTCTTTGAGGGAGTTACATGTGCTGGTCAATGAAGGGGAACCGGTGGATATATTGTACTTAGATTTCCAGAAGGCATTTGATAAGGTGCCACATCAAAGGTTATTGCAAAAAATAAAAGGTCTTGGTGTAGGGGATAACATATTGGCATGGATAGAAGATTGGCTAGCTAACAGGAAACAGAGAGTAGGCATAAATTCGAATTTGTCCATTTTGGCAGGAAGAATAACAAAGAAGCATATTATCTAAATGGTGAGAAATTGCAGAGCTCTGAGATGCAGAGGTATCTGGGTGTCTAAGTGCTTGAATCGCAAAAGGTTAGTATGCAGGTACAGCACGTAATAAGGAAAGCTAATAGAATATTATTGTTTATTGTGAGGAGAATTGAATACAAAAGTAGGGAGGTTATGCTTCAACTATACAGAGCATTGGTCAGATCACATCTGGAGTATTGTGTACAGTATTGGTCTCTTTATTTAAGGGAAGATGTAAATGCATTGGAAGCAGTTCAAAGAATGTTTACTAGACCTGGAATGGGCAGTCTATCTTATGAGGAAAGGTTGGACAGGCTAGGCTTGTATCTGCTGGAATTTAGAGGAGTAAGAGGCGACTTAATTGAAAATATAAGATCCTGATGGGTCTTCACAGGATGGATGAGGAAAGGTCGTTTCCAAAAGTGGGAGAATCTAGAACCAGGGGTCACTGTTTAAAAATAAAGGGTCACCCATTTAAGATGAGGAGATGAGGAGAAAGTTTTTCTCCCAGAGTCTTTGGAATTCTCTTCCTCAAAAGGCGGTGGAAGCAGAGTCTTTGAATATGTTTAAGGCAGAGGTAGATAGATTCTTGATAAGCAAGGGGGTGAAAGGTTATTGGGAGTAATGTGGAGAAATCAGTTCAGCCATTAACTTATTGAATAGTGGAGTAGGCTTGAGGGACCAAGTGACCTACTCCTGCTCCTAGTTCGTATGTTTGTATGTTCATATCAGCCCTGTGTATATGAGAGAATATAAACCCCTATGTATATGAAACAATAACACATGTGTACATGTTTGTAACTTGAGAAGACTTGTACACATGCTGTGTTACAGACAGAGAGGGGATTAGGGCCAGTTACATTGGAACAATTCTAATGTTTACATTTTCCTCCACTCTAACTAGATATCACACTCTCTGGGGTCTAAGTAGAAATAATTCTTCATAATCATATGAATATTCACATAGCCACATTCTCTGAATCACCAGGCCACATTCCTGATATAGCTGACCCTGGCCCTTCCATTATCCCTGGCTCGGTGACAGTGATGTATGGGAACCCACCAAATTCTTGTCTTCTCTTTCTACAGCCAACCTCTCCCCAACGTCTCGGAGATTCCCTCTGCTACCAGTCTGGACAGTCACATCTACAGATTCCGCACCACTAACCTGCTGCAGATCACACAGGCTGCAGAGAATCTCAAACATGAGGATGGGCTGGAACTGCAGATACTCCTGGATCAGGCTGAGGATTGGCTCGTTCGACTAAAGTCCATGGCAGAGGAGGTGATGATGACTTTCTATTCACTGAACTCTCATAGTCTGTACTGAAATTCAACATCTGACGTACTGTTCTCACTTATCATTCTGATTACAATCAGTGCTCGGAGTTGGGGTCATCTCATTCCCTCTATATTTCCCCCATTAAACACTCCCAGGGCAGGTACAGCACGGGGTTAGATACAGAGTAAAGCTCCCTCTACACTGTCCCATCAAACACTCGCTGGGCAGGTACAGCACGGGGTTAGATACAGAGTAAAGCTCCCTCTACACTGTCCCCATCAAACACTCCCAGGACAGGTACAGCATGGGATTAGATACAGAGTAAAGCTCCCTCTACACTGTCCCCATCAAACACTCCCAGGACAGGTACAGCATGGGATTAGATACAGAGTAAAGCTCCCTCTACACTGTCCCATCAAACACTCGCTGGGCAGGTACAGCACGGGGTCAGATACAGAGTAAAGCTCCCTCTACACTGGGGAGCATGTGGGAGGTCAGCCCTTGGCTCCCTTGATCCTAACTGAAATGTAACACTCTGCTTGAATTTGGGCTGAATCCTGGCCATATTTTGGATCTGGTTCACATTCCGCGGCCCTCACCAAGCATTTTACATCCTGTCCAGCCCCAGGGATTCCGGGGTCCATATGCCAGCTCACGACACTCCTGAATGCACTTGCATGATTGACAATTGTGACATATGGGGGGTAATTTCCACAGAGATCTATTCCACTCTCCCTTTGTAACTTCAGCAGGAGAGCCCTGTGGCCCCCACCCCCACCTACACCGGAGAAACGGCAAAGTCCGTGAAAATTCACTCCTCCCACCCCTCTACCCCTTCCCCCATTCGCATCGTTGACAGAATTGTTTCACAAGGATAAGCTAATGCAGTTGATGGAAATGACCTGTGTTCCACTGACAGCCCCAGAACAGTTTGCCTGACATTGTGATCTGGATGTTACAAGGAGACCGGCGAACAGCCTATCACCGAATTCCAGCTCATGAGGTTCTCTACTCCAAGAGAGCGCCGCACTGCTCTGGTAAAAACTGTGGGATACTTCAGACAATATTTTTCAAGGTGAGGAGCTTGCACGACTGTGTGTGTATGGCAGTGTGTATTGCAGTGAAACCCCGTGGAGTGGAGGTACTAGGAGTACTAGGCTGGGCCCTTTTACAGAACAGGATGTTATTGGAATGTCAGCTGTAGTTCAGTGGGCAGCACCCTGAGTAGGAAGGTTGTGGATTCGTCCCAGATTGACATTCCCCAGTGCAGTACAGAGGGAGTGCTGCACTGTCGGAGGTGCCATTTGACAGATGAGACAATAAACCTGTCTGAGGATATAAAAGATGTTGTTTACAATGATGACTCCCTCAACCAATCTTACTAAAAAAAGGTTATTGACTTATTGTTTGTGGGATCTTGTCATGTGTATCTGATATTACAGCAGTGACTACATTTCTAAATTGCTTGGCAAGTGCTTTGGGATATCCTGAGGTTGGGAAAGGCGCTATATAAAGGCAAGTCATTTATTTCAGTGGGCTTCAGTGGCAAGGCCGGCATTTATTGCCCGTCCCGTAGTTGCCCTTGAAAAGGTAGAGGTGAGCCACCTTCTTGAACTGCTGCAGTCCGTGTTGTGTAACAGTGCTGTTAGGGAGGGTCTTCCAGATTATTGGCCCAGCAACACAGCTGATATATGCCCCAAATCAGGATGGTGTGAGACTTGGAGGAGGTGGCAATGTAAGATGGACCTCAGGAATATCAGCCACTCCTGCCAATCCCCTTGCACACACGCATTTGCACACTTTTTAAAAATTAAAATAAATTAGTATTAACTATTGATTCGAATTTTTGTTCAAACGCATGATAATATCTGACACAATGAACCCAGTGTCTTAGAGCAAACTACACTTGGGGAGCTTATACGGTTTATGGTGAACCTTGGAGGAGCTAAAGCAGGTTAAAAAAATCCCAGTGATGTTTTTAATCGGGAACTGTGTGCGCAAATGTTGAGACTGTGTAGTAACCCGATCTATTTTATGGACAGCAATATCCAGGTTGAGAATAGGAGCAAGGCACAGACAGTCATTGAGGGTTTTTAACAAGGCTGCTGTTGTGTCTATCCTAATGGCAGCTGCTCAAGAGCAGTGTGTACCAGTGTGGCTCTACATCTACGTTAAGCAGCGGGGCTTTCATAGGCACAGGGGGAACCAATACTTCCAATTTTAAATGCTTCCCTAGAGGCTGAGCGCCTCAAGATAAAAGTACCGCACCATAAGCATCGGGTTCAAATCGGGTACCAGACAGGGGTCAGACCCGCTTGAAAACTGGACTGTCTGCTATAAAACCAGACGAATGGCCACCCTAAGGCAGTGGTGTTCCCAAGCTACTGTGCTTGTTCTTCTAAGATTTGAGGGAGCTGTGATGAAACACCAGAGCAAAGCCCACACAATTCACCCGACATTCACACACAGCCAGCAAGTGCAGAGAGTTGGGGTCGGGGGAAGGGCAGTTGGTTTCTGGATTAGCAGTCAGCAACAGAAGTCTGACTTATTCCCAACCCCAGTTTAAAACCATCTATAGTCTGGTCAGGCAACCCATAATACAAACTGAAGATGAACTCTGGGGACCTTCCTAGCTCGTGTTGGTTATAGCAGATGATGATAAAAACATCGAATTCAGGATGAGAAGATATACCTAGATAATCCAATGTTTAATGTATTGTGGAGTGTGATGGACCAAGCTTTAATGAATGTAGAGTTAGTTTGATACACAGGAGGTTTTGCTCCACTATATTCAGGACAGTGAGACAGTTCATTGAGATTTCCCTATGGAGTATCCCCCATTTGTCATTAGTCAGTCACCTCCCTGAGCAGATTCAGTGAAGGGGCAGAGCCCATAAACAGTATAGACTGTGCAGTGTCCATTCGAAGTAGCCAGTTTCAGGGGCAGTGGTCTTTTCTGCATTTCTATTTTAATTTTTGTGTGTTGTGCTTTGAAACCCACCACCCCTCCTTCTTTTCCAGTACCCACGGAGCAACTCAAAGTTCAGTAAGATCCCAGTCCAGGCACGAGTGCGGATCTGGTTTGGATTGGCTGCTGATAACAAGGAATTTAACCAATTCACTGAGGGCAAGCTGTCAGTCTTTGCAGAAACTGTGAGTTCCACTGACCTTCTAGAGTAACCTGGCATAGTAAACACTGTACTCTTCAGTGTCCTGGGTTAGTGACTTGTGCTGCAGAATGATCTATGAGAGTGAATGTTGCATTCTAATGGGATAGTAAATGTTATGTTCTGGAATAGCCTGGGACAGCATGTATTGTGTTCTTGAATAACATGGGGCAGGAAATGAATTTTAAAATAACAAAAGGTGGTAAATTTGTTCTAGGAAAAAAATATGGACCAGTAAACATTGTGCTCTAGAATAATGCTGGATAATAAATGTTGTGCTTTAGAATAACATGGGGGATAGTACATTCTTTGTTCTAGAACAGGGGGAAAGGGGAAATTGTGGGTTCTAGATTAATCTGGAGTGTGGCATATTATGTTCTAGAATAACCTTTAATGCATCAGTGCAGACTCGATGGGCCGAAGGGCCTCTTCTGCACTGTATGATTCTGTGATTCTGTGAACCTGAAACAGTAGATATGGTGTTTGAGAGTTATCCAGAATAGTAGATGTTGCATTCTAGAATAGCATGGGGTTATAAAATGGTGTGTTTTAGAATACTACATGTTGCATTTTAGAGTGAGCAGGAATTTGACATTCTACAATGAATTGGGATGGTAATTGTTTTACTTTAGAATAACCTGGTGTTCTGGAGTGACCCTGGATAGTCAATGTTACATTCAAGAGTAGCTTTGGATTGTAAATGTTGACACGTTGACCACCCACCTGGTTCCATCTACATTTGTATCAGTGTGTTTGCACTCTAATCGGGCTCTCTAACCATTTCATTGGTTCATGTTGATGTCTTCTTGTTTGGGTATTTTGAGCTGACGGGTAGCAGGCTAATGGAGCCATGTTTATTGCACAGTATGAAAATCAGACCAAGTTGGCTCTCGTGGGGAACTGGGGGACGACAGGTCTCACCTACCCCAAGTACTCAGATGTTACTGGAAAGATCAAGCTTCCCAAAGATTCCTTTCAACCTTCCCCAGGCTGGGCTTGGGCAGGAGACTGGTTCATCTGTCCTGAAAAAACGTGAGTATATATTCCAGGGTGGGGGAGGTGGAGGGGTGTGGTGGATTTGAGAATTGGGGCGCAAAGTGTGGGGTGTCGGGGATTTGTGTGTTTGCCTCTTTCTGTTAACTGGAGAGGCAAAGTGGCCCCAAGCTCTGCCTTTTAACCTTCGGTGAAAATCCCGAAATGTAGTAAGAAAGAACAGAATGAGGTATGCTCCACGACGCTTGCTTCTTCCGCAAATCCTTTGAGGCGTCTGACGCACGTGCAATCTCAAACCCAGGTGTCAGCTGTGGCTCAGTGCGTAGTCCTCTTGCCTCTGCGTACGAAGGTTGTGAGTTCAAGTCCTACTTCAGCATTTGAGCAGAAAAATCTAGGCTGACACTCCTAGTGTATTACTGAGAGAGTGCTGCTCTGGCAGAGGTGCAGTCTTTTAGCTGTGCTGTTAAACCGTGGGCCCATCTGCCCTCTCAGCTGGACATAAAAGATCCCATAAGCTATCTTGAAGAAGAGGGGAGTTCTCCTTGGGGTTCTGGCTAATATTGATCTCTCAACCAATAACACTAAAGAAAAACTATCTGGTTATTGTCACATTGCTGTTTGTGGGATCCTAACTGTGTGTAAATTGCCTGCTGCATTTTCTACATAACAACAGTGACCACACTTCAAAAGTATTTCGTGGACTGTAAAGCGCTATAGAAAGGGGGATTCTTTCTGTCTGGCATGTCACCACTGGGAACAACTGGTCCCAAGGAGGGATAACTGGGTTTGAATTTACCAGCCTCAGCACTGTCATCCCAGAGTCATCCTGACTCAAAAGAGATTTTGCCAACCTCTCCCCATAGGGGAATAGTCTGCAGCTGGTCACTGGTCAAAGGATAAATAAAGGTTTGAATCCTCACTAAAAGCATAAGTCATTTGGCGGAATGCCTCATCACCAGAACTTTCAAACAAGCACCAAGACGTAGCTTGGCTGGTGGTGAGAAGGGCCCTCCCCGTCAGATCCTTCATGCACACCCGAAGTCTCGCCCCCTCCGCACAGTGCCCCCGCGTTGGCTGTGGTGGGGAAGAGACGGTCGCCCACCTCCTCCTGGAATGTGCCTTTGCAAAGCAGGTGTGGAAAGAGATGCAGTGGTTTTTGTCAAGGTTCATCCCAAGCAGCTCTGTAACACAGGAGTCTGTGCTCTACGGGCTGTTCCCAGGGACGCACACCGAGACAAACATCAACTGCTGCTGGAGGACTATCAATTCGGTGAAAGACGCCCTTTGGTCTGCCCGAAACTTGCTGGTCTTCCAGCGCAAAGAGTTGTCCACCACCGAATGTTGCAGACTGGCACATTCCAAGGTCCAGGACTACGTGCTGAGGGACGCACTAAAGCTTGGGGCAGCCGCAGCAAAGGCTCAATGGGGAAAGACCACAGTGTAAGGTTCCCCCACCAAGCTGGACTGAGGGGCTGGATCCAATGGAAACCCCTCGAACTGTATCGTTAATATTCTCAATTGCTGTTAATGTAAAACTGTAATTGACATGACAATTGTGAAACGGAAGGGTTGGGAAGAAACTCATGACAGTATTGAAGGAAACTGATCTCCCTTGCAATGTTTGTATTTTTTGGTGCTGTTTGGAAACTGTTTGGCAATGTAATTTTTACAGATTTTTATGAATAAAGTATATTTTGGAAATAAAAAAAAAACTAAAAGGATAGCTGACATGAACAAGCACAACTCACACGAGCTCCGGCAAGGAACTGCTACGCTACTGTATAACGTGTACATGGTAGTGTAGTGGTTATCTTGCTGGGCTAGTAACCCGGGTTTACCAGTGCTGTGTTTGTTGCAGTATTCAGCTTGGCTTGGCAGAAGGGCCATCGTTGGCAGTGGAACCCTCTCTCCTCAGTGTACACTCACCAGCCTTTGGCCATGGTTAACTGGTCAAATGAGCTGGAGGTGTATACTGCTCTATAACGCATTTCTGGCATTCTTACCTGCAGCTTGCTCTATGACATTGATGCTGGTCACATGACCTTCGTTGAGGAGGTGTTTGAGAATCAGATCCGGTTGCCGGGTGGACAGTGGATTTTAATGCCTGAGGCCTACTCCGACATTGTAAGTACTTTCCTAGAACGACACACACAGAAGGAGGCCATTAAGCGCATCATTCCTGTGCCAGATTTTTGGTAGAGTGGCGCAGTGGTTAGCACCGCAGCTTCACAGCTCCAGGGACCCGGGTTCGATTCCGGGTATCTCTAAAATAAATAAATAAATAAATAGTCCTACATCGCACCTCCCCCCCTCCCCCCCACCCCACCCCGCCACCACCCTTGTTCTTTCTCTAATTATATTTGTTTTTCCTTCAAGTATTTATCTAATTCTCTCTGTAAAGTTAAGATTAAATCTACTTCTATTTCTCATTCAGGCAATGTATTCCAGATCACAATAACTCGCTGTGTAAAAAATAAACTCCCCATCTCGCCTCTGATTCTTTTACTTATTGTCATAAATCTGTGTCCTCTGCCGGTGGAAACAGTTTCTCCTTATTTACTCGAGCAAAATCCCTCAAAATTTTGAATGCCTTTATTAAATCTCCTCTTAACCTTCTCTGCTATAAGGAGAACAATCCCAGCTTCTCTAGTCTTCCCTGATTGCTCCTACCTCCAGTGTGTGCCAATAATATTCTACTTTCAATGAGAAGGAGTCCCCTCAAAGAATCATATAATAGTACAGTACAGAAGGAGACCATTCAGCCCATCGAGTCTGTGTCAACTCTTTCGAAGAGCAATCCAATTAGTCGCACTGGCTTTCTCCCCATCTCCCCCCACAGTATTCTTCTCCTTCACATATCTATCCAATTTTCTTTAAAGGTCAGCATTGAATCTGTATCCACCACCAAATCAGGCATTACATTCCAAATCCAAACCACCTGTTGCCGAAAAAAGATATTCCCTCATGTCACCTCTGTTTCTGTGCCCTCTGGTTATCGATCTCAGCCATTGGAAACAGCTTCTCTCTATTTACTCTGTCTAAACCCTTCATGATTTTTGAATACCTCTATCAAATCTCCTCTTAGCCTTCTCAGCTCTAAGGAAAACAATCACAGTACACCACGGTCTTCACTGTAGAGGATACATGTAATATCCCAGTATTAGCGGTAAATCGGGAAATGGAAGGGAGGGAGGACCTGTTTCCCCTAGCGGAGAGGTCAGTTATCAGGGGGCACAGATTTAAGGTGGTTGGTAGAAGGATGAGAGGGGACATGAGGAAAAACCTTTTCACTCAGAGGGTGGTGGGTGTCTGGAATTCACTGGTGGAGGCAGAAAACCTCCACTCATTTAAAAGGTACCTGGTTCTGCACCTGAAGTGCTGTAACCCGCAAGGCTACGGACCAGGTGCTGGAGGGCGGGATTAAATTGGGAGGCTAGTTTTATCAGCCCGTGCAGATATGATGGGTTGAATGGCCTCTTTCTGTGCCGTAACTTTTCTATGGTTTTACTTTACAGCTCTTTGTCCATAGCCCTGTAGGTTACAGCACTTCAAGTGAATATCCACGTACTTTTTAAATGCGATGAGGGTTTCTGCCTCTACCAACTTTTCAGGCAGTGAGTTCCAGACCTCCACCACCCTCTGAGTGAAAACATTTCTCCTCAACTCTCCTTTAATCATTCCATATCTCAATGACCAGAGGACGCTCAATGTTGAGATTTATCTTTACATGTGAAAATGATGAATAGGAAAAGACCTTTTGGTCCATCAAGCCTGCCCCGCAAAATTGGGATGCCTGAAGCATCACGGATGTTATGACCAAGGCAGAAGGAGTGCACTGTCTTTTCTAGTTCCACTTCTCCACAGATCACAACATCTATTTAAACATTTACCCAGTTACCGATGCAGTCAATCATATAATCTACTTTTAATCCCAGAATAGAGTACACCAACCAGGTTTCTTTAATAAACAACAAAACTATCAGTTTATTATAAAACAAGACTTAACCGGTAGCGAAGCAAAACATTAACACACAGATTGAAATATGAAAGTTCCCCTTTTTAATTTTCCCATACACAAACTCACACACACACTGAAAAAATACAGTAATTCTCTCGGCAGAGGTCTGTTACAAAAAAAAGACAGAAAAGAATACTTTAGCCAAATACTTGGTCTGGCGTCTCAAATGCGTGCAGACGGCTGTCTCTGGGATCTTCCTAGAGCAGTTCTTTTCAGACGACACTGAGGATCCGTTTGGCAGACTTTCCAGGAGAAATGCGGCATCAGGAATTTCTGGCAGACTTTCCAGGAGAAATACAGCATCAGTTTCTCTATTTCTTACACTTGATTCTCAGGAAGTTCTCAAAGAGATGGAAGAGGATGAGCTGATGGTGGCTGCTCTTTTGGCTGGTTTTCTCCAACTGTCTTCAAAACAGTTCACACCCCAACATACTGTCCAAAGTGAAATCAGAAACAATATCTCAAGAGTCAAGCTTCTTGACCCCTATAAATCTTGACCTGTCACTTCTCTGTAAACATCTTCCCCAGGTCACCAAGGTTTCTGTTGTTTATTACTTAAAGCACATGACTTTCAGCAAGGCAGTTTTAAAACATCTCAGTGTCCTTTCAATGAACTGTCAACAACAAGGCAAAGTCCAGTTTCTACGAAATCTTCAACCTTCCACTGAATCCATCTTCACAATTTAAGTATAAGTTCTCAAAAACATATACTAAACAAAAAATATAGAAGCACTTTCGTAACACTGATTAGACACCCCTTAACCCTCTAGCTGCTACCGAACCTCCTTGGAGAAGCACAGATAAAAGACACAAGGTGAATTTAAGGAAAGTAAAAATCAGGAAAATTGCTTTACCGATCCCATAGGTGATTGTGCCCGTATCACCTGCGATTTAACCTACCTTTTATAAGATGTGATCTGCTCCCTAACCAAGGAACTTTGAAACAGAAAGTGTTGAATGATGGAGCGCAGGGTGTCCCTCAATTTTCAAGTGCACCTTGAGATGGAGGCTCCTGAACTCATTGGTGTTTCTTGGAGCAGAGATTTGGTATTGGCGAGAATGCAGGGTAGTAATGAAAATCCTTTCTATTATAGAATGGAGAGAAAGTGCTACCTAAAGATGACATTGAGTGCCCAGGGGGCTGGAAATGGGAAGACGTCGAATGGTCTATTGACCTCAACCGAGCTGTTGATGAACAAGGTAAATGTTGGACAGTCGCGAGGTGAAAGGTATTTTTGAGTGTCTCCACTGTCCTCTGATGCTTCCTCCTTCATTCCTCTACAAAACCTTCCGTGTTGAAATCAGGCCTCATCGCACTCCAACTCATTCTTTCCCAGAACATCAAAACCTTCCCACAGTCCTGCTTTCCCCTGCTATCTGTAAACCAAGGTTGACATCACCTGGCTGCTATTCCTGGTGTACCTCGCACATTGGTGCCAGTGGGAGTAGCAATGCAAGAGAACCGAATGGCCAATTGTGGGCCAGCTGTCCCAATATTGTCCACAATGATAACAACAACTTACATTTATATAACACCTTTAACATCGTAAAACGCCCCAAGACACTTCACAGGAGATAGTAAAGAGATATTAGGACAGGTGATCAGGAGTGCCTTAAAGAAGAAAGTCAAGGTAAAGAGGTGAAAATGTTTAGGGAGGGATGTCCAGAGCTTAAGGCCCAGGTGGATGTAGGTATGGCCACCAGTGGTGGAGCGATTAAAATCAGAGATGCTCAAGAGGCCCGAGTTGGTGAAGCACAGTGGAGGAGATTATATAGAGAGGGAAGAGGCCGTGGAGTGATTTTAATGCAAGGAAGAGGATTTTAAATTTGAGGTGATGCTGGACTGGGAGCCAATATAGGTCAGCGAGCACAAGAGTAATTGTTGTAAGGGAGTTAGGAATAGGCCAGCAGAATTTTGAATGAACTCAGTTTTACGGAGGGTGTAATTCATTAAACAGGACTTAATGAATGGAATAAACCCTCAAAAATTGAATAGACTGTCGAAATGCCTGCAGAACAGATGAGTTGTCGAAAAGCAGCAGAACTCACCAGTTTGCACCATCAGGTGACGATGGGTCCAGTATTTGTTTTTATTCATTCATGGAATCTAAGAGTCCATGGCCAGGCCAGCATTTATTACCCATCCTTAAATGCCCTTGAGAAGGTGGTGGTGAGCTGCCTTCTTGAATGGCTGCAGTTCTTGTGATGTAGGTAGACCCACAGTGCTGTTAGAAAGGGAGTTCCAGGATTTTGACCCAGCGACAGTGGCGAGATAGTTCCAAGTCAGGATGGTGTGTGACTTGGAGGGGAACTTGCAGGTGGTGATGTTCCCATGTATCTGCTGCCCTTGTCCTTCTAGGTAGTAAAGGTCACGGGTTTGGAAGGCGCTGTCTAAGGAGGCTTTGGCGAGTTGCTGTCGTGCATCTTGTCGATGGTACACACTGCTGCCACTGTGCACCAGTAGTAGAGGGAGTGAATGTTGAAAGTGGTGGATGGGGTGTCGATCAATTTGGCTGCTTTATCCTGGATGGTGTCGAGCTTCTTGAGTGATGTTGGAGCTGCACCCATCCGAGAAAGTTGAGTGTATTCTGTAATATTCTGATAATTATTAAGGCTTAGTACAGAATATCTAAAAGTCTGAGGGTTAAGTAACAGGAGTTTATTTACATAAGTCTTGCATCTAAGGCTTCCACTTACACTCTACATGAGGTTCTGTACAGTGTTGCAACCAGTTGAGAAGGGGTCTAGGGGTTTCCTCTCAGCCTTTGCCTGGTTTAACCATAACAGGGTTTAATTTTAGTAACACTGTGTTTTTAGCTCCCCCTCAGTGAATCTTTGCTCACTGCTCCAATTGTAAGGCAAAGAAATTAGACCGGTTTCTTTAGATTTAAACAAGAAAGGTGGAGGTTTATCAATCTTAAACTCTAATCCAGTTACCGACTACAAATATGCGACGCGACCACGCTAGCATGCATACACGATAAACACACATGCAGATAGAGACAGAAAGAGTAGAAGAGAATAAAGGGGAAAAGTTTGAGGAAATATATGGTAATTACAGTCCTTTCAGTTCAATGTGGAATCTTTGGTTGTCGGTAAGTCTTGCAATTTGTTGGGGCCCAGTTCACGCTTCAGCTTGTTCCAATGTAGGAGTCTTTTGTTTGTATTTTCTTTTTGGGATGTGGGCGTCACTGGTAAGACCAGCATTTATTGCTGGTCCCTAGTAACCCCTGAGAATGTGATGGTGGCCACTGGTGGATAGATTGGATTTGAGTACAAAATAGCCATGGTCTAATTGAAAGGTAGAACAGGCTTAAGGGGCTGAATGGTCTTCCCTATTCCCATGTAACAGGCTCAAGGGGCTAAATGGCTTCTTCCTGTTCCCGTGTAACAGGCTCGAGGGGCTGAATGGCCTCCTCCTTTTAAGTATGCCAGGTTCCCATCTCTGGTGGACATTAAATGAATTGGCTTTTTATGCCAATCTGGCAACTTGCATGGCCATTTTTATCTGGTGCCAGCCCACCGATCACCAGCTTCTTGGAATCCAATTTCACAACTGGTCCTGGTGGGATTTGAACTCATGACACCTACGTTACCTGGTCCTTGTTGTTCTGAGGGGGTGTGGGGTGGTGGCTTGTTCCAGCTCTTATCTATTCCTGTGATTCCCCCTGCACAGGTTGGGAATACGGGTTCACCATCCCACCGGATCGGAAGCCCAAGTCCTGGTCACCAGCGGAGAAGATGTACCACACAAACAGACGGAGACGATGGATGCGGATGCGCAGGCGGGACCTTCAACAGGTGGAGACACTTCGCAAGGTGAGACTGTGGGAGTGATGATGGAGGAGGTTAGTAAATGGCGTGAGCGGTGTAGGGGAGTCCTCGTTTTATGGGAGCACCTGATGTCTCCACATCAAGGAGAGGCTCGTTACCAAGCCATTTCTCAGTCCAAGGCTGCATGTGATTCATTTCAATCATGATAATCCAGACTGTCACTCCAGTGCAGTACTGAGGGAGTGTTGCACTGTTGGAGAGGCTGTCTTTCAGATGAGAAACTAACTGAGCCTCCATCTGCCCTCTCAGGTGGATGTACAAGATCCCGCAGCCACTATTTTAAAGAAGAGTAGGGGAGATATCCCTGGTGTCCTGTACAATATTTATCCCACAACCTACATCATTAAAACAGATTACATGGTCATTGTCACATTGCTATTCGTGGGAGCTTGCTGTGCACAAATTGGCTGCTGCATTTCCTAAGTAACAACAGTGACTACTCTTGGAAAAGTACTTCATTGGTTGTGAAGCATTTAGGTACTTCATTGGTTGTGAAGTGTTTAGGAAAATCCTGACCAATCATTGCAAAGTCTTCTTTTCTCTGAATGGTGTATGTCTGGCCCATTCTTGCTTGTATTTAAATATACCAGAGACCCACTAGGGGTCACTGTTCCTCTTTGAATCCAAGCAGTGTTGTTCAAAAAAACCAAACCAGAAGTAGAACAGAATGAACTCTTCAGGTTAAAAAAAATAGAATGTCTCTGATGGTGTGTGACAAGATAGTTTCTAAAAATATTACTGCAAAAAATAAGGGGGTAATAAGTTGCTGCCGGTAAACTTGATGATACAAGGTTCTGTCAGGACACGATAGTATGTTAAGTAATCATGGACTGAGGTCATTTAGAGTAGAATTGTTGCATCATTAAGTCCTGAGCCTTTTTCTCCGTTCTTTTAAGATTTTTGCATCAGTAACAGGATGTGAGGTCTCTCACACTCTTAACGTACAGTTTTTAACATACGAGAACCTGTTACATAGCACTGATGGTAATGTCAGATAATGGCTATTTTATAAGGACTGCAACATTATACCATTGCACAGGTACAGTAGGGGGGCCATTCACTCCCTGGAGCCTGTTACATGGTAACAGGAAGTGGCCATTCAGCCCCTCAGGTATGTTACATAGAAACCCAGAAAGGGCCATTCAGCCCCTCAAGCCTATTGTGGATGGGGGTGTAATTGCACAGGAGGGAGGTTCTGTGTATTTTCATTCGCTGAGGTGCATCTAAATGTTCCTGTGCCTTCCACACCCTCAGCCATTGCCCAGTGTGAAATATGAGCATATTTTTCAAATGCTATTTGCTAAGGAAATGGACTTCACAATTTAACTTTGTACCTGGGTGATGCCAATTGCCTTGACACACCGTGACGTTTCGATCTACATTATTTTTTCATTCTCACTGGCAAGACTGCCATGTATTGACCATTCCTAGTTACCGTTGTGAAGATGGTGTCAGTGATATACTTTGTATTACACTAGTACCAAATGAGTGTCTCACTGGGCCACTTCCGAAGGAAAAAGATTGGTGTGGGCTTGGTATTCCAGACCAGTTATGGACAGCAAATTCCCTTCACTAAAAGAACGTCAATGAACCAGTTAGGATTTTGAGAACATTAATGAACTTGATGTGTTTTAAAGGATATTAGTGAATGTGTTGAGTTTTAAAGCACATTAATGAACTTGTTTTAAAGAACATTAATGAACATGTCGGGGTTTACAAGAAATTAATGAACTTGTTGAGTTTTAAAGGACGTTAATGAACTTGTTGGGTTCCTCTTTGAGGAAGGTCACAAGCAATGTGGATAAAGGGGAAACTGTGGATGTGTTGTACTTTGATTTCCAGAAGGCATTTGACAAGGTGCCACATCAAAGGTTACTAAACAAAATAAGAACCCATGGTATAGGGGGTAACAGATTAGCATGGATAGAGGATTGGTTAGCTGACAGGAAATGGAAAGTAGGCATAACTGGGTCATTTTCAGGTTGGCAAGCTGTAACTAGTGGAGTTACACAGGGATCAGTGCTAGAGCCTCAACTATTTACAATCTATATCAATGACTTGGATAAAGGGACAGAATATATGGTTGCTAAATTTGCTGGTGACACAAAGGTAGGTAGGAGAGTAAGTTGTGAAGAGGACATAAGGAGTCTGCAAAGGGATGTAGATAGGTTAAGTGAGTGGGCAAAAATTATGTAGATGCAGTATAATGTGGGAATGTGTAAACTTGTCCACTTTGGCAGGAAGATTTGAAAAGTCACATATTATTTAAATGGAAGAGATGGTTGAACTCTAAGATGCAGAGGGATCTCGGTGTCCTAGTACATGAAAAACAAAAAGTTAGTATGCAGGTACAGCAAGAATTAAGAAGGCAAAAGCAATGTTGTCGTTTATTGCAAAGGGAATAGAATATCAAAATAGAGATGTTTTGCTACGGTTGTACAGCGCATTGGTGAGACCACATCTAGAGTATTGTGTACAGTTTTGGTCTCCTTATTTAAGAAAGGATATAATTGCATTGGAAGCAGTTCAGAGAAGGTTCACTCGACCGATTCCTGGGATGAGAGGGTTATCTTATGAGAAAAGGTTGGACAGGTTGGGTCTTTATTCGTTGGAGTTTAGAAGGATGAGAGGTGATCTTATTGAAACATATAAGATCCTGAGGGGACTTGACAGGGTGGATGTTGAAAGGATGTTTCCCCTTGTGAGAGAGACTAAAACTAGGGGGCACAGTTTAAAAATAAGGGGTCTCCCATTTAAGACAGAGATGAGAATTTTTTTTTTCCTCAGAGGGTTGTGAGTCTTTGGAACTCTCCTCCTCGGAGAGCGGTGAAGGCAGGGTCATTGAATGTTTTTAAGGCAGAGGTGGACAGATTCATGACAAATAAGGGAGTCAAAGGTGATCGGGGGAAGGCAGGAAAGTGGAGTTGAGTCGACATGATCTTATAGAATGGTGGAGCAGGCTCGAGGGGTCGAATAGCCGACTCCTGCTCCTAGTTCGTATGTTTGTATGTAAAAGAACATGAATGAACTTGTTGGGGTTTCGAGGACATTCAGGAACTTTTTTGGTTTTGAAGGAGATTATTGAACTTGTTGGGTTTTAAAGGACATAATGAACCTGTTAAGTTTTAAAGGATGTTAGTGAGCTTGCTGGGTATAAAGGACATTGTTACAACCAGGTGAGGTGGGGTCTAGGGCTCTCCTCTCAGCCTTTTCCTGGTTTGGCTGTAACAGTGTTTAACTTTTAAAACACCATGTTTTTGTTTTCCCTCAGTGAGTCCTTGTTCACTGTTCTCTAATTGAAATGGCTAAGAAATCAGCCAGACAGGTTTTCTCATATTTAAACAAGAACGGTATAAGTTTATTAATGTTAATTCAGTTAAAACTACTAAAAATATGCGACACGCCCACGCTAGCATGCATACGCGATAAACACACACGCAAATAGAGACAGAGGAGGAGGAAAAAGGTGAAAGGTTTGAAGTAATAGCTGGAGTTCAGTTACTGGTTTTGGATTGGATGCAAATTCTTTGATTGAAGTTAAGTCTTGCAGTTCTCATATGGGCCCAGTGCACACTTTCAAACTTGTTTCACTGGTCTGCTGTCTTGAGGCTTAAGTTACTTCCGTGGGTCCCTGGAACTTTGCGTGTGAGAGAGAGAGACAGAGGTGCTCCCTTCTTGAAGTTCAATTGCAGTCTCTTCCAAAAACTGTTCTGTGAGCACAATTCAATTAACTCCATGTTAGCCAGCAGGTTAGTCATGTGACTAGCTCCTTGTTTAGAGCAACTTCGCCTTCGAGATTTGTGGATTCCTTCAAGCTCACCAGACACTCTCAGTGGGGGGATGGGATGCTGACTCAATGACTCTCAATGTCTCTTGATCATCACTATGGATAAAATCCATCTAGCTGATTGAATAAGGGAGTACTCCCATTGTCTTCTTCCTGCAACTGCCTTTTAGAATGCAAATGTGCAGCCATGTTTTCAGCCACGGTTGTGGTTTTTTTAAAGAAGTTATTTCAAGTCCAGTAACAGTTCAAAAATAATGTTCCATATGACGAAATTAATTTGTCTCAATTTGGCAGGTGTGGTTTCCATCATCCCTCCACATCCAGCCAAATGAAATGCAATATTAGGAGAGCATCTCATTATAAAAATGAAAGAAGAGAAAGTACAGGAAAACACGCACGCATTTCTCTCATTCATTCAGAAATCCTGAAAATTGTTACAGCCTGTCTTTCCTTTGTAGCAGTGCTGCTTTAAACTGCCTCTTTTGCCTTGAGGTGAATCTGAAATAGTTATGTGTTGTCCAAAGGGGTTTGAAGTTTCTTCTCTATCAGCCTGCAATACGTTGGGAATGGGCATCCCAATAAACATGTGATTTTTGGGGAGGTTTGCAGTTTGCACATTTCCATGACTGCCTACGGTGCCTTTGTTCCTGTTGAGGTCTGCAAGAGGAGGGTTAGATTTAATTCGCCCTGGTTTGGAGTTCTGCTCATGAGAGTCGGCAGTGGGTGGATGCACTCTGATCTCTCCTTCAGTGCTTTGATGAGTCATGCAAGGGCTTTTCACTTTCGGGAATGGTTGTTCCCTTTTCTCCTGACTGTGGGAGAGAATTCTTTGCTAATCTCCCTCTCTCCTCTGGAACACTCCTGTTTGCAGGTATTTGTTCAGATTCTACTGCACTCCCCTGCAGCACTTCAACTAGGTGAGGCATCGCCCTGGCAGTTTCTCTGCCCTTGTGAGGACTTTCTTTGTCCTTGCAGGTTTCTGTAAATGCTGAGCAACTCTGGTGGGGTGCTTCTTGTGTCTGCATTCACGTAGGAGGATGTGGGGTCTAAATATTTCCAACATTTCGGGGTTAGCTGACCGGACAGTAAGGGGTTTCCGTTTGGGAATCCTCTCTGATCTCCTTTAACCTGTCCTCTTTGTCCCTTTTCCCTCTTTCAGGAGATTGGTTAGCAAAATTAAAGCACATGGGATAGGAGGTAATATATTGGCATGGATTAAGGATTGGTTAACTGGCAGAAAGCAGTGAGTAGGAATAAATGGGTCATTCTTGCGTTGACAGGCCGTGACTAGTGGGTACTACAGGGGTCAGTGCTTGGGCCCCAGCTGTTCACAATATATATCAATGATTTGGATGTGGGGACCAAATATAATATTTCCAAGTTCGTGGATGACACAAAACTAGGTGGGAATGTGTGTTGTGAGGAAGATACAAAGCGGCTTCAAGGGGATTTGGACAGACTTAGTGAGTGGGCAAGATTGTGGCAGATGGAATATAATGTGGAAAAATGTGAGGTTATCCACTTTGGTTGGAGGAACACATGTGCAGAGTATTTCTTAAATGGTAAGAGATTAAAAAGTGTAGATGTACAAAGGGACCTGGGTGTCCTTGTCAATAAGTCTCTGACAGCAAACATGCAGGTGCAGCAAGTAATTAAGAAGGCTAATGGTATGTTAGCCTTTATTGCAAGAGGATTGGAGTACAGGAGTAGTGAAGTCTTGCTTCAGTTGTGTAGAACCTTGGTTAGACTGTGGAGTACTGTGTGCAGTTTAAGTCCCCTTACCTTAGGAAGGATATTATTGCCATAGAGGGAGTGCAACGAAGATTCACCAGACTTGTTCCCGGGATGGTGGGACTGTCCTATGAAGAGAGATTGGGGAAACTGAGCCTGTATTCTCGAGAGTTTCGAAGAATGAGAGGAGATCTCATTGAAACCTACAAAATACTTAAAGGAATAGACAGGGTAAATGCAGCTAAGATATTTCCCCTGGTTGGGGAGTCTAGAACCAGGGGACACAATTTCAAAATGAAGGGGAAGCCACTTAGGACCGAGATGAGGAGAAATTTCTTTATTCAGAGAGTTATGAATCTTTGGAATTCTTTATCCCAGAGGGCTGTGGAAGCTCAGTCATTGAGTATGTTTAAAGCAGAGATTGACAGATTTCTAAATACCAATGACATAAAGGGATATGAGGATAGTGTGGGAAAAAGGCATTGAAGTGGATGATCAGCCATGATCATATAGAATGGCGGGGCAGGCTCGATGGGCTGAATGGTCTACTTCTGCTGCTATGTTCCTATGTTCCTCTCTATCTTTTTGCCAGCCCTGTGCCTGTCTGTCCCCGTTTGTTCTCAGCAGGTGTCCTTCATAATTCACCAGCCCTCTGCTGAAGGGTCCTCCAAACGCCTGTACAGAACTTATGGGTGCAGATTTCACTGTAGGGTAGGGCTTCCCCTCAACCTGACACATGTGGCATCTCCAACAGTACTCAACCACATCTTTGTGGAGTTTTGGCCAGTCAAACTGCTGTCTTATGCAGGCTTTGGCTTTTTGTATACCGACATGTACAGCCATTGTAATTTCATGGGCTATTCTTAATATTTCTCTCCAGTACCTCTGTGGCACCACTAACCACTGTCCAATCTTTGCTCTCAGGTCTGTGAGGAGAACTCCATTTCCTCATCAGTACCTCATTTTTTAAATAATAGCAGTTAGGGACTCCATCTGCTTCAATTTCAGTCTGGGCAGCCTGTGCTAACTCTCTCAATACTGTGTCGGCTCTCTGAGCCTCAGCTAGGGAAGATTCATTTAATCCGTTCCCCGAGTCAGTGCTAATTCAGTCTCCTGTGGGGGAGCTAGTTTGATCATTCACTACACATTCAGGGAAACTGCAGGGGACCGTCTCCTGCCACTGCCCTGTCTCTCTGATCTCCTGCGGTCTCTCTTTCACTACTGGGGAAGCTACCACCTTCGCTCCTGCCGGATCATTAACTAGGAACAGGTCAACCCCGTCCACAGGCAAACTACAATAGTCACCAGCCCCCGGTTTAAAGATACAGGAATACACTGCCCTCCAATACCATTCACCACCATTCAGGTATTTACGGCACTCTCTGGGGGGAAGGTTAGGCCTTTTCCCAGTAAAAGGGATCTAGTGGTCCCTGTGCCCCTGAGGATTACTATGGGCTTGCTTGCCCCACTTGAGGGGTATGGGGTTACTCTCCCTTTAGACACAAAATCCTGATAACCTTCAGGAATCCTATTAAATTTTCCTGCACCTTCAGCAGTATGTTTTCTGGGCCTTACTACTGCTGCAGCTTGTTCTGCTGTATTTTCTGTCAGGGTCTTTTCTCCTTCACTGAGCGGGCGTGCCCTGATTAACCCTACAGGCTTTTCTCATAGTTTCCACAATTCAGATCTTCGATGCCCTGCTTTATTACAATGGAGGCACACAGGTCTCTTGGTCTCACTCCTACTTACAACACCTTCCTTTTTGGCTGGAGGAGGACACCCTGTGTCTCCTGCTTTTCTTTCTCTCCCAGGACTGCTTGGGCTCCTATCACCTTCCCACCCTTTGTCATTTTCGGATTTGTCGGGGTGACTAGGAAAGGTTTTCCCCTGGGAAACCGATTTGTATATTAGAGCAAACTCATCAGCCAGAACTGCGGCTTGCCTCGCTTTATGAACTTTTTGTTCCTCTACATGTGTCTTTGTGGAGAGGGGGAGAGAGTTTTTAAATTCCTGTAGCAAAATTACCTCTTTGAGGTTTTCATAGCTGGGCTTCACTTTAAGAGCCCTCAACCACTGGTCAAAAGCCAGCTGCTTACTTCTCTCAAGCTGCTAGTAAGTTTGATCAGCTTGTTTCCTGAGGGTTCGAAACATCTGGCAGTAGGCTTCCAGTACTAGCTCATAAGCCCTGAGATAGCATTTTTATCAGTTCAGAATTTGATGAACTCTCATCTGGCAACAGGGAATAAACCTCATGGGCTTTTCCTGTTAGCTTACTTTGCAGCAGGAGAGTCCAGCTCTCAGCGGCCACTTTAACTGCCTTTCAGGTTTCTCAAAAGATACAAGAAATGCTTCCACGTCTCCCCCATTGAATTTTGGAATCAATTCGAAAGATTTGAACAATTCAGTACACAGCCCTGAATTACTATTCTCCATATTGGCCATGCTTTCACTGGGATTACTCTGTCACCCCCTAGCTAACTCAAGCCCCCTCGGCTCTCTTTCCTCACGTTCCTTCTGGAAGGTTCTTTCTTTCTCTATCTCCTGTCCACATCCGGAGTATTGTGTGCAGTTTTGGTCTCCTTATCTGAGGAAGGATGTTCTTGCTGTGGAGGGAGTGCAGCGAAGATTCACCGGACTGATTCCTGGGTTGGCAGGACTGACGTATGAAGAGAGATTGGGTCGATTAGGCTTGTATTCACTAGAGTTTAGAAGAATGAGAGAGGATCTCATAGAAACCAACAAAATTCTAACAGGACTGGACAGACTAGATGCAGGAAGGATGTTCCCGATGGTGGGGAAGCCCAGGACCAGGGGGTCACAGTCTGAGGATAAGGGGTAAGCCATTTAGGACTGAGATGAGGAAGGATTTCTTCACCCAGTGAGTGGTGAACCTGTGGAATTCTCTACCACGGAAAGCAGTTGAGTCCAAATCATTAAATATATTCAAGAAAGAGTTAGTTCTTAGGGCTAAAGGGATCAAGGGATACAGGAGAAAGCGGGAACAGGGTACTGAGTTTGGATGATCAGCCATGATCGTATTGAATGGTGGTGCAGGCTCGAAGGGCCGAGTGGCCAACTCCTGCTCCTATTTTTCTATGTTTCTATGTCTTTCTCTCTCTCCTTTCTTTTACCTTCTCCTCTCTCTCTTTCTCTTTCCTTGTCTTCTAATTCAAGTTTCCTCTGTTCCAATTGTATCTTTGCTAACAATACCCTGTTGAGGTCTACTTCTAACCCTGTTTTTGCTTCTTCAGATTCAAGGGAAAAATGGTTGGACAGTAGTCTTAGGAGTTCAGACTTCCTAGCCTTGGCATGGACAGTGATCCCACACTGCTCAGCCATATTCCTCAACTCTTCTATGGACAGTGCCTTTAACTTATCCCAAGTTATTTCACCCTGGCTTGGGTAGTTACTAGCTTCAGTCACAGACATGTTAGTATTCGAGCACACACAACCACAAGAAAACCTATATTGAAATCTTTTCCCTTCTTGACTGGGATCAATTTGACTTCCCACTTCCAATTTCTCATTTGTCTGTGGGTCCAATCCCGGATGCTAGCCCCCAAATTTCTGTTACGACCGAGTGAGGAAAGGGTCTTGGGTTCCCCTCTCAGCCTTTTCTTGTTTTGGCTGTAGCAGGGTATAACCTTTAAAACAACGTGTTTATAGCTTCCCCTCACTGAGTCCTTGCTCACTGCTCTCTAATTGTACAAAGAACAGTACAGCACAGGAACAGGCCATTCGGCCCTCCAAGCCTGCGCTGATCTTGATGCCTGTCGAAACTAAAACCTTCTGCACTTCCGGGGACGGTATCCCTCTATTCCCAACCTATTCATGTATTTGTCAAGATTCCTCTTAAACGTCGCTATCGTACCTGCTTCCACCACCTCCCCCGGCAGCAAGTTCCAGGCACTCACCAGCCTCTGCGTACAGAACTTGCCTTGCACATCCCCTCTAAACTTTGCCCCTCGCACCTTAAACCTATGTCCCCTAGTAACTGACTCTTCCACCCTGGGAAAAAGCTTCTGACTATCCACTCTGTCCATGCCGCTCATAACTTTGTAAACCTCTATCATGGCGTCCCTCCACCTCCGTCGTTCCAGTGAAAACAATCTGAGTTTATCCAACCTCTCCTCATAGCTAATGCCCTCCAGACCAGGCAGCATCCTGGTAAACCTCTTCTGTACCGTCTCCAAAGCCTCCACATCCTTCTGGTAGTGTGGCGACCAGAATTGCACGCAATATTCTAAGTGTGGCCTAACTAAAGTTCTGTACAGCTACAGCACGACTTGCCAATTTTTCTACTCTATGCCCCGACCGATGAAGGCAGGCATGCCATATGCCTTCTTGACTACCTTATCTACCTGCGTTGCCACTTTCAGTGACCTGTGGACCTGTACGCCCAGATCGCTCTGCCTGTCAATACTCCTAAGGGTTCTGCCATTTACTGTATACTTCCCACCTGCATTAGATCTTCCAAAATGCATTACCTCACCTTTGTCCAGATTAAACTCCATCTGCCATTTCTCCGCCCAAGTCTCAAACCGATCTATATCCTGCTGTATCCTCTGACAATCCTCATCACTATCCGCAATTCCACCAACCTTTGTGTCGTCCGCAAACTTACTAATCAGACCAGCTACATTTTCTTCCAAATCATTTATATATACTACAAAGAGCAAAGGTCCCAGCACTGATCCCTGCGGAGCACCACTAGTCACAGCCCTCCATTCAGAAAAGCAACCTTCCACTGCTACCCTCTGTCTTCTATGACCAAGCCAGTTCTGTATCCATCTTTCCAGCTCACCTCTGATCCCGTGTGACTTCACGTTTTGTACCAGTCTGCCATGAGGGACCTTGTCAAAGGCTTTACTGAAGTCCATATAGAAAACATCCACTGCCCTTCCTTCATCAATCATCTTTGTCACTTCCTCAAAAAACTCAATCAAATTAGTGAGACACAACCTCCCCTTCACAAAACCATGCTGCCTCTCGCTAATAATTGTAATTGTCATAATTGTAATTGTAAAGAAATCAACCAGACAGGCTTTCTCGGATTTAAACAAGAATGGAGTAAGTTTATTAACCTTAAAACTCTAACTCAGTTAACTACTAAAACTACGCGACACGCCCTCGCTAGCATGCATACGCGATAAACACACATGTAAATAGAGACAGAGGAAGAGAAAAAAGGGGAAAGATTTCAAGCAATAGCTGGAGTTAAGTTACTGGTTTTGGATTGGATGTAAATTCTTTGATTGAAGTTAAGTCTTGCAGTTCTCATATGGGCCCAGTGCACACTTGTTTCACTGGTCTGCTGTCTTGAGGCTTAAGTTACTTCCGTGGGTCCCTGGAACTTTGCGTGAGAGAGAGAGAGAGATGCTGTCTTCTTGAAGTTCAGTTGCAGTCTCTTCAAAAATCTGTTGTGTGAGCACAATTCAATTAACTCCAGGTTGGCCAGCAGGTTAGTCATGTGACTAGCTCCTTGTTTAGAGCAACATCACCTGCGAGATTTGTGGATTCCTTCAAGCTCACCAGCCATTCTCAGGGGGGGATGGGATGCTGACTCAATGACTGTCAATGTCTCTTGATCATCACTATGGATAAAATCCATCTTGCTGATTGAATCAGGGAGTACTCCCATTGCCTTCTTCATGCAACTGTCTTTTAGAATGCAAATGTGCAGCCATATTTTCAGCCACTGTTGTGGTCTTTTTATACAAGTTATTTTAAATAAAGTTCCATATGACAAAATTAATATGTCTCATTTTGGCAAGTGTGTTTTCTGTCACAACATTAATGAACTTGTCTTGATAACATTAATGAACATATTGGGTTTTAAAGGACATTAATGAACTTGTTGAGTGTAAAAGAACATTATTGAACCAGCTGGGTTTTAAAGGACATTTTGGAACTTGTTTTAAAGAACATTTGCTGTATCTCTAAATAATAAATAACAATAATGTTGGAGTTTAAAGGACTTTAATGAATTTGTTGGGTTTTAAAGGGGGAGATTGTGTCTAACTAACTTGATTGAATTTTTCGAGGATTAGATGTGTAGATGAGGATAAAGCAGTTGATGTAGTCTGCATGGACTTCAGTAAGACTTTTGATAAGGTCCTGCATGAGAGATTGGTTAAGAAGGTAATAGCCCATGGGATCCAGGGCAATTTGGCAAGTTGGATCCAAAATTGGCTTAGTGGCAGGAGGCAGAGGGTGATGGTCGAAGGTTGTTTTTGCGAGTGGAAGCCTGTGACCAGTGGTGTACCACAGGGATTGGTGCTGGGACCCTTGCTGTTTGTAGTGTACATTAACGATTTAGATGTGAATACAGGAGGTATGATCAGTAAGTTCACAGATGACACGAAAATTGGTGGTGTCGTAAATAGTGAAGAGGAAAGCCTTAGATTACAGGATGATATAGATGGGCTGGTAAGATGGGCGGAGCAGTGGCAAATGGAATGTAATCCTGAGAAGTGTGAGGTGATGCATTTTGGGAGGACTAACAAGGCAAGTGAATATACAATGGATGGTAGGACCCTAGGAAGTACAGAGTGTCAGAGGGACCTTGGTGTACTTGTCCATAGATCACTGAAGGCAGCAGCACAGGTAGATAAGGTGGTTAGGAAGGCATATGGGATACTTGCCTTTATTAGCTGAGGCATAGAATATAAGAGCAGGGAGGTTTTTAGTTTTAGAGATACAGCACTGAAACAGGCCCTTCGGCCCACTGAGTCTGTGCCGACCATCAACCACCCATTTGTACTAATCCTACACTAATCCCATATCCCTACCACATCCCCATCTGTCCCTATATTTCCCTACCACCTACCTATACTTGGGGCAATTTATAATGGCCAATTAACCTATCAACCTGCAAGTCTTTGGCATGTGGGAGGAAACCGGAGCACCCGGAGGAAACCCACGCAGACACAGGGAGAACTTGCAAACTCCAGACAGGCAGTACCCAGAATTGAACCCGGGTCGCTGGAGCTGTGAGGCTGCAGTGCTAACCACTGCGCCACTGTGCCGCCCATATGATGGAGCTGTATAAAACGTTAGTTAGGCTACAGCTGGAGTACTGTGTACAGTTCTGGGCACCACACCATAGGAAGGATGCGATTGCACTGGAGAGGGTGCAGAGGAGATTCACTTGGATGTTCCCTGGGCTGGAGAATTTCAGCTATGAAGAGAGACTGAAAAGGCTAAGTTGTTTTCCTTAGAGCAGAGAAAGCTGAGGGGAGATATGATTGAGGTATACAAAATTATAAGGGGCATTGATAGGTTAGATAGGAAGAAACTTTTTCCCTTAGCGGAGGGGCCAAGAACCAGGGGGCATAGATTTAAGGTAAGGGGCAGGAGGTTTAGAGGGGATTTGAGGAAAAATGTTTTCACCCAGAGGGTGGTTGGAATCTGGAACGCACGGCCTGAAGAGGTGGTAGAGGCAGGAACCCTCACAACATTTAAGACATATTTAGATTAGCACTTGAAACATCATAGCAAGTGGGCCAAGTGTTGGAAAATGGGATTAGAATAGTTAGGTGCTTGATGGCCGGCACAGACACGATGGGCCGAAAGGCCTGTTTCTGTGCTGTATAACTCTATGACTCTATTAATGAATTTGGGGTTTAAAGGGCATTTTTTTATGCACTCATGGGATGTGGATGTTCCTGGCTAGGCCAGTATTTATTGCCCATCCCTAATTGCTGTTGAAACTGACTGGCTTGCTCAGCCATTTCATAGTCAACTGCATTGCTACGGGTCTGGAGTCACATGTAGGCCAGACCAGGTAAGGACAGCAGATCACCTTCCCTAAAGGACACTAGCAAACCAGATGGGTTTTTCCAACAATTGACAATGGTTGCCATTAGATTGGCGTTTAATTCTAGATTTATTAATTGAATTAAAATTTCACCATCTGCCGTGTGGGATTCAAACCCATGTCCCCAGAACATTAGCCTGGGCTCTGAATTATGATTCCAGTGACGTCATCACTACACTACTACACCACCACTTCTCCCTCATTAATGAGCTTGTTAGGTTTTAAAGGACATTAGTGTGTTGGTATCCTTCCATCTACAAAAGATGACAGACATGCAGCAAACAGGTGTGAAGGCCAATCCTTGACAGGCAGGTTCTGCCACAAGTGCTGCATGTGAAGCTGCCAGGTGACGCTGTGAGTTGTTATTTTTGGCATTGGCGCCTGTTGCCAAATGGCTGTAGCCCCTGGTCATTGTGGTAGTGCACACCAGTCCACAGGATGTGTCGCCATATCCCTCTTCTGTTAGCTAGTGACTCCCAGGTGCGAATGTCAACATTTGGGGCCTTCATGTTACACTTGCAAACATCCTTGAAGTGGATCTTTGGGGGCCCCATTGGCCAATCTGCCCCGGTTACCTCACCATACGGAAGATCCTTGGGTATGCAACCGTCTTCCATCCTGAGGACATGTCTGATCCACCGAAGTTGCCTCTGTTTGATTAGTGCCAGCACACCTGGGAGCTCTGCCTTTGCTAGGACTGCCATATTTGTGATTTTGTCCTGCCAGGATATACCCATAATGCACCGCAGACAGTGAAGATGGAAATCATTGAACTTCTTTTCCTGGTAGCAATAAGTCGCCATGCTTCACAGCCATGCAGAAAGGTGCCGAGAACACAGCCCTTATAAACCATCCGCTTGGTTCTCAGGGTCAGTTGGTGTTAATTAGTATGTTGGTTTGTAAAGGACATGAATGAGCTTTTTGGGGTTTAAAGGACATTAATGAAGATGTGGAGATTTAAAGGACATTGATGAACTTGTTGGGTTTTAATGAACTTGTTGGGTTTTTAACGGACATTTATGAACTGGGGTTTTAAAGGACAGGCATATTGGTGAGGACGAGGTCAGATATTTTCCCTCATGTTGGTTCCCTCACCAATCTACCTGTCGCAGATCCATCTGTCAATGACAGCATTGGTAGGAGTGACCACCGCACAGTCCTTGTGGAGATGACATCCCATCTTCCATTGAGGATACCGTCCATCGTGTTTATGGCACTACCACAGTGCTAAATGGGATGGATTTCAAACAGCTCTAGCAACTCAAAACTGGGAATCAATGAGGTGCTGTGGGTCATCAGCAGCAGCAGCAGAATTGTATTTAACCACAATCTGTAACCTCATGGCCCGGCATATCCCCCACTCTACCATTACCATTAAGCCAAGGAACCAACCCTGGTTCAATGAAGAGTGCATGAGGGCATGCCAGGAGCAGCACCAGGCATACCTCAAAATGAGGTGTCAACCAGATGAAGCTACAACACAGTACTATTTGCACGCCAAACAGCAGAAGCAACATGTGATAGACAAGACTAAGCAATCCCACAAGCAACAGATCAGCTTTAAGCTCTGCAGTCCTGCCACATCCAGTCGTGAATGGTGGTGAACAATTAAACAACTAACAGAAGGAGGAGGCTCCACAAATATCCCCATCCTCAATGATGGGGGAGCCCAGCACAGCACTGCAAAAGACAAGGTTGAAGAATTTGCATCCATTTTCAGCCAGAAGTGCCGAGTGGATGATCCATCTTGGCCTCCTCCTCA